>NC_083354.1:8560546-9185546 GCF_030254825.1 Meriones unguiculatus
AGACGGGTCTGATGCTCTTTGGGTGGATGACACCTAAATGAACATCAGTACAAAGTCCCAATTTATTTCTAATATCAGAGATCAGACCTCTACTCTTGCCTGATGCGTCTAAAACAAAAAGGGGGAACTGTAGAGAGCTGTGAAATGCCGCGCCTTAAAGATGGAGCTGGTTTCCGCCTTCCACCTTCCCGATGGTGAGTGCTCTCTGTCATGAACAATTCCACATTTGGCTAAGGCTGAGGATCTGGCTTGCTTCCATGTATGTGGACCTATCTGCATTGCCCACGTGGCATGCTGGGGTTGGCTACCCAGAGGCTATTTAAGCTGTGGGCTGGCTTTCCCCAGGGTCAGATGATTGTTTAAGGTTCCTGAATAAACTGCATTGAAAAAAAATACTAAACAACCTGTAGAGACATTTATAAAATGCTTAATTGTCTATATATGAACACTAATGGCATTTAAACTGGACCACTATATGTGATTTGTACATTTATAACATATATAGCATACAATTCATTAGACTATCTTCCTTCTTTTCTGAATTCCAGAATCCAAGAGAAATGAATCCCTTTTAAATGAACCAATGTGTTTATTAGATCTGTGGGGTGTAAGAAAACTTCAATTGCTGCTCTGTGTCATGCTGATAGAGGCATAAACTCTCAGGTTAAACTAAAAAAAAAAAAGAAGAAGAAATGACCTTCCAGGACCAGCCTCGAGGAGACAGATCAATTTTACTCGGCATTATATATGAGGGTTACATAAAACTTCGGGGAAGGGGTAGGGTTATCCAGGGTGGGCAAAGGTCATTGGCTAAAGGGCTAAGGTACTGAGATGTCTCATTTACACAGAGATGCATTCCAGGAAGACCACATGCTTCCTAACTGGGTTCTTATGGAGTAGGGGGAGGAGGAAGAGGAGTTGAACCTGTAATTTTCAGAAGGGCTACCTGACATTCCTCAGATTGAGATTATGGGGATCTGAGATTTGGGCAGTGAAGAGAAAGCCTCTCTGACAAAGAGGGTCCTCCATTTTACACCGAGCTCAGGGCTTTCCAGTAATGGCAGACTTCAACCTTAGCAGCAAGGTTTTCCAAAAGTAGACCACTAAAAATAAGTATGAGTCCTCAGAGGCTTTTCTCTAGACCTCTCTAAATATTTATCTATTTTAGAAGAAGTTGCTGTAAACTCAATACAGTCTGTAGATGTCCAACATATGCAGAGAACTAGCTGGTAATACACCATGTTTAAATGAGTAAAACATTATCTCTTACACTGAAAGCTGGGTCTAATAAAGGGTTAGGAACCAACGAGTGGCTGAAATGAAAGGTAGATTACTACGGTAAAAAGTCACACAAGTATAAATACTGAGCGGTTGGAAGGGGATAGAGTACTTCCTTTAGTGAAAGGCCACATTGTCTCAAGGATCCAAGTAGCCATGAGAGGTTTACACAGTCTGTGATAGCAGAGATGGTAAGAAAGAGGAAGGACAGAACTGCCATTGGGTACAGGGGACGGAGAGCAGAGAGCTGTTCTAGACAGGAAAGCACATGGTTTGGCTGTGATGAAGGATGCCTGGAGACATAATGTGAGAGAGGGGGAGACATAAAGAAAGAGAGAGGGAGTGAGAGAGGGAAAGGGAGAGGGAGAGACAGAGACAGAAAGAAGGAAATGGGAGAGAGATAGAAGAGTAGCTTTGCAAAGGCTTCTCACAAGCTGAAGTTTCTGAAACTTTATTCTGTTGTCAAGAAGGGCATGAGGCAGATGTGACAGTGAGGGCTCTGAAGTGACAAGATGAGTTTTTGTATTTATGAAGAAATACCTCTGGATGGAGAGTAGAAAGAATAGGAAGACAGACTAGAGCAGAAATCAAGTTGAGAAGCCACTGAAGTCCCCCAGGTGAAAGTTAATGAGGTGTAACTCAGGGCGGTTGCAGCGGGAACAGAAATGAAGAAATAAAAGTATCACTGCAAAGGTGAGCTGATGAGAGATGCTGATGAATGAGCGAGAGAAACTAAACATATTTTTTAATGAATTACAGCTGCATAACTACACTGGTTTCTTTTCTTCTTTTTAAAGGGGAGTTAATATTTTTCCTTATGATATTTTGTGAGAGTAAAAAGGTATTATACATGTGAAAGCAAACATTCAACAAGGACTTAGTGCATATGATATACCAGTTTCTCACTTTTGTGTCTAGAATGCTCATTAATATGCTACCCTCAAGAGAATTGAGAATATACACATGTGTGTCATTTTACTGTTGTAATTATGGCATGGTCAAACCAAAACTGATACCATGCAGATTCATTTACCTGTGAACGCACTGCATAGGAACAAGCTGACAGGAAGGAGCAAGCCACCTAAGGCTCTTCCTTTATGCCAATCTTGGCAACAGCTAAAGCTAAAAAAGAAATGGTGTTAAAAGCCTGAACTGTGAAACAGTACTCAGTGTTGAACAGAAGGAAGCAAAAGAAAAAAAGAGTGTCATTCAGACAAGACTGGAGGGGCCCTAGACTTGTGAAGGACATGGACAGGAACCAAAGAAGACTCTGAAAAAGACTAGAACAAAGTTGACTCCTGGAGCTGTTCCTAAGTAACACTTCAACAGGAGGCACCCACATGAATCTGTTTCCACATTTAACTCTTAAAAAAATATGTGTAGACCACTGCGTCATGTTGTGAATGAGAATTCCTGGAAAACAGCCTGACTACAAACCTAATTGGCTGGAAAGGACTTCAGTGATATAGATAAGTCAGAATGTTGCAAGATATCTTGGGCCATCAATACGCCCCTTAATAATCTTTGAGAACCTTCTCCTATATGTGACCCAATCTCTTTCTGACCAGATCCTTTAGAATATACAGAGAACCCTTGTTTCCATCAAACAACAGGCTAAGAATGCAGCCAGCTAACATCTGAGGGCTATAGCTGAGATTGCCCTTGCTTTCCTGTAACCTGCCTGCTCAGTGAACTCAGTGCTGCATGAAAAGTTTCTGATTTGTGAATGTCTTTGCCCTGTTACTATAAAAACTAAATTTTCCAGTCCTGAGTCCTTGTCTTGCAGAGGAGCCCCTGGAAGGCATGTGCTGCTGATGGGCTACTGAAGATGCTGCCCTTTTACACAGTGATCTAAATTCTAATCAGAACTGAACTGTTCACCACAGTGAAACATGGTATTTGGGTATCTGTTGTTTCTGGTGATGCTCACTCATATTTGGCTTCAGACAAATCTTTTTTACTTCAAAGATGAGAGCTGTTCTGTGGACAACATTAATTTTGTTAACATATAAAAAATGTTTGTTTCCAATGCTCTTTTTTACCCTAGAATGCGTCAGAAAGTATTGGACTAAATATTTTAACCAAGGTTAGCCTAAGACTAGTAGCTAAGATTCTGATTAGGTAACTCCATAGTAGATTTCTTTCTGTTAGTGCCTGTTGAGTTGAGTGTACTGTGCTCTGTGACCAGCTAGGCTAAGCATTCTCTTCTATAGAAGAGATACCCAAATATTTGTTTCACTTTCTTTACTTACCTTTGAAATTCAACCCATCCATAGGTATAACTATGTTCTCCAAAAGGCCTTGTTAATGAAGGAATTCTCTACTCCTGAGTCCTTGCTTTCCAGAGAAACATCCGGAAGGCCTATCACAGTCTCTTTCTTGCCAGCGCTAGCATACTTGTGTCCAAATTAGAAAACAATCAATCAATCAATAAAATAAACCAGTGATGGTGAAGATGCTGGTCTTCTTTCACACAATGGTTTGATGTTTACTTGATACTAAATTTGGTCTAGAAATTATCTTGACAGCAATTTCCTTCACCTCTCCTTCCCAAGACAGTGGTGGCCCATTTGCCACTTAAATGACAAGAAGTCATTCAAATGATTCCTCACTGCGTGTGCCTACTCTAAGTGCCTGTATCCCAAGACTTGGCCCTGCAATATTCAAGTCACACACCAAATACTAAACTCTAGCGAAGCCTAGAACTCATTTACCTCTACCCACCCACCTACCCTAGTCTCTGAAAGGTAACAATTTGCATGTGCATTTGCCTTTTGATATCCCTAGAGTAAGTGGAACTGGAAACCTCTATTCCACAGGGTTTGGGTTTTTTCTTCCAACCAAATCTGTTCTGTTTGCTGAAGTCCCTCATTGCTTTCTTTTGTCTTCCCTTTCATAGGCCTTTGAAAACTGTGCTAAGATCTTTTTTCATGAATAAAGAAGTAAAGAGAAGAGAAAATGAGTATGGATACCCAAAGGAACACAGCCTTGTTCCATGAACATCAGTCCAACCCAGGGTTTCTCAACCTGTGGGTCACAACCCCTTTGGTAGACCAAATGGCCCTTTCATAGAGGGTACCAAGACCATCAAAAACCACAGATATTTACATTACAATTCATAGAAGAAGAGAAATGACAGTTATGAGGTAGCAACAAAAATAATTTAATTTAATTTAATTAATTTAAAAACATGAGAAACTATATTAAAAAGTCTGGGTTGGAAAGATGGCTCAGAGCACTGGCTTTTCTTCCAAAGATCCTGAGTTCAAGCCTCAGCAACCACATGGTGGCTCATAACCACCTATAACGAGATCTGGTGCCCTCTTCTGGCATGCAGGCAGAACAATATATACATAACAAATAAATAAATCTTAAAAAAAAAAAAGCCACAGAATTAGGAAGGCTGAGAACCACCAGTTCTCAGCCTAATCAGCCTGATCAGTTCCTAATCATTCAGGAAGTAAAGCAATGGCAATTCAGATCAAAGAGTCCTTTTATTTTTCTAATTTTTTCAAAGCATCTTTGACTAAATATTTTAATTAATTTATTTATTCACTTTTCATCCCAATTGTAGCGCTCCCTCCTCTCCTTCCAGCACCACCCTCCCTCCTTCTTCTCTCATCCCCCCTCCCCTACCCCACAGAAAAGGAAAGCCCTCCCCGCACCTACCCATCCCAAACACATCAAGTCATATTAGGACTGAGCCCATCCTCTTCCACAGTGGCCTGGCAAGGCAGCCCTGCGAGGAGGAAATGATTGAAAAGCATGCAACGGAGTCCTTTTCAGAGACAGTCCACTTACTAACCCAAATCAAGACCATGACACCCATCAGGTACACATATGTAGGGAGCGTAGGTCCAGGCCTGGGTCCTAGGTCCTTGGTTGATGCTTCAGTATCCGCAAGCCCTCTAGGCCCAGATTAGTTGGCTCTCTTTGTCTTCTTACGGAGCTCCTGTCCCCTCTGCCTCTGAGTCCTTCTATTCTTCCCCACCCCCATTCTTCCACAAGCTCATTTTAAGTGAACAACAAGGAGGGTTGGGAGAATGGCTTGAAGGGCTATGCTTGCCTGATGGAGAGGACCCTGGATGAGATAGAGTTTGTGTGTGGAGAGGTTATTTTTGCAAGTCATTGTTTTCTATAGAGTCAATTTCACCATGATCTGGGTTTGTTTTTACTTTTTGCCTTTTTATTGAAAAGAGGTTTTTTTTTTTCCTCTCATCTAATATATCCAATTATGATTTCTTTTCTCTTCCCCTACACCTCCCAGTTCCTCCTTACCTACCCTCCCATTCTGGTCCATTTCCTTTCTGTCTCTCGTTAGAAAACAAACAAAATTCCAAAGGGATAATAATAAAATAAAATATACTAAAAAATAAAAAAGACTAGCAAGTCTTCTCTCATGTGTGTCTTTTTGGGTCAGGGATACCTCATTCAGGATGATCTTTTCTAGGTCCCACCATTTGCCTGCAAAGTTCATGATTTCCTTGTTTTTAATAGCTGAGTAGTATTCCATTGTGTATATGTACCACAATTTTTGTATCCATTCTTCAGTTGAGGGACACCTGGGTAGTTTCCAGTGGCTGGCTATTACGAATAAAGCTGCTATGAACATAGCTGAGCAGATGTCCTTATTGTATGGTAGAGTATCTTTCAGGTATATGTCCAGGAGTGGTATGGTCGGGTCTTGAAATAGAACTACTTCCAATTTTCTGAAAAAAGCACCAGATTGAGAGGCTAGCATAGCTGCCCTCTGAGAGGCTTCACCAACAGCATGTTGACACAGATGCTGACACAGCCAAACATTAGGCAAAGAGCACAGAGTCGTGTGGAAAAATAGAGGGAAAAAACAGAATGACCCAGGGGTCCTGTCTCCTGGACAGAAACTCCACAAGAAGACCAACAAAGACAACTAACGGAGAATAGCTTGGCCAACATATGGGTAGCCTAGAAAGGGGAAAGGGAGTTGTCTCTGATATGGACTCTGTTGCCCGCTTTTCTATCACTTGCCCTTGCCGGGCTGCCTAGACAGGAGACAGGGGAAGAAGATGTTCTAAGTCGTGATAGGACTTGACATGCTGGTCTGAGTTGGTCATCGGAAAGGCTCACCGTATCTGAGGACTGAGGGAGCAGGGATAGGGGGAAGTGGAAGGAAGGGTGGGAACTGGAGGAGAGGAGGGAGGGCCTACAGTTGGGGTATAAAGTAAAATAATTAATTAGTTAATTTGAAAAACAAACAAAATTAGCAAATTTTATTGGCAACCTTTGTTGTGTTTTGCTACTGTCTCTTTTGAGCTTACAAAGATATTAAAAATAGTACATAAACCAATAGCGTTTCAGTACAAACCTTGAAAAGAGAGTAAGTGTTCTTCATTCTGCTCCATGGAGAGGTCATACAAAGCATAGCTGGGGGATGCAACAGTGGTGCTCAAAGGAGCAGCTGACACTCCCATAGGGTGATATTGTTAGTCTAGGACTCTGATGTTGTGGGTTTTGTCATTAATAGATAATTCTATTACCTGCTTCCTAAGTCATCTGAATGCCGACTGTAAAGCATTGTCTTCTAGGGCTCCTTCTCCATACAGGGTATAAGGAAATCCTGATAGTAAGAACTCCCACTTGCATTCATGTCACTTGCTATTTGGTGTTCATGTATGCACAGAACCTTGTTTGATGTGCTGTCCCTGTAACCTTCCTCTTGAATATGTAAATAGGATTGATCATGATCTACATCAAAATACTAATGATTCATACAGATGAGAACCGGTTCACTGTGTAGTGCCAACACGGTGAAGATCAGTTGACAGCAGATATGTCCCTGAAATTTTCAACTGCCAAGAAAGTGATTTTACCTACTGAATTCTCAAGTCTCAAATATTTTAACATGTGTACAATAGGAATTTGCAAACTACTGGCTAGAGATCAAATACACTTTTCCTACTGTTATTTTTTTTAATAGCCGGTAAGAGTGTTTGTTTCTGTATTTCTCATGGCAATGTGAATAACTGTGACAGAGGGTATGCTATGCAAAGTCTAAAATGTTTACTATCTAACTGTCTAACCATTTACAGAAAAAAAAAGTCAACCTCTAGTGTGTATTATAGATGTTTCTAGACCTGGGAGAAACCATAATATTAAAAACTGATTTCCCCTGTTCCAAATACCTAATTTTCAAAGAATCATTAGAAAAAAATACCAAACCATATGTAAGTTGGTAAGAGACTTTAAGAGGTTTTTAGCACATCCATTTTTTTAGAATTGGACAAACTTGTTGTCACTGGGGCGTAAAAACTAATGACCTTCACCAGCCTTTCAACTGATGCAAGGTAGGGCACAGTCCTGGGCTGATGCATTATAAATAAGGAACAGAAGTGCCTGCTGCAACCCTTTCCATGGCCAAAAAGGCCTTGAATAGAGTCATCACTCATTACCCACTGCCTCAATTTTAAATCCACTTTTATTTTGCCTCTTTTTATGTCTTAATCCAAAAATAGCAAAGATGTTTTTCATTTAGCATATTATGTATCTCATGGCTTTTAATAGGCTTACAAAGTCAAATGCATTAAGAACAGAATTACAGCAATGTTGGGTTCATGGTAATGAGCCATGGAAAAGGTTTTGGTAATGTTTCTTTGGGGCAAGAGCAGCCAATTAAAGTGTGTGTGCTGCTGACTCCTGTCTAAATCACTTTGGAACAATTTGTCAACAAATAGGCTAAGAATTGCCATGGGTGGTTATTTTAAAACAGAAGAGGCAGGTACATTTTAATATACTAATCTAAGTATTTCTCTGGATACCGTGTCTCTTTTCATTTAATCTCATTTAGAATCTCCCCAAGCTAGATGCAAACAACCTGCCACAAAGTAGCTCAGGAGGAAGGTTCCAGCTCATTAGAACTGCACTCATCGCCATTGCATCCCATGGGAAAATGGAAAGTTAAGCATGGTGATTGAAGCCACATGAGGTAAATCCAGTCTGGCAGATTTTTCTCATTTATCTCTTTTAATCATTATTCACAACGGCTACATAAAAAAAAAAAAAAAAAACTTTGACCCACTACAAAAAAAAAGTTGAAAATGGATGTGTTCATATGAAGAAATATCTCCTTGGTTTTTAAGATCCAATAAACCATGTCTAAGGTAAATTTGGGGATGGGAAAAGCACTAGTCTAGCACTTGTAAGACCCTGAATACAATCTCCAATTCTGAGGAGTGGTGGAGAAAATAGAGAAATGTTTAACATATGAAAAAATTACTCGGCATGTCAATATTAAGATATGAAAAAAAAAATCTGTCGATCAAGACTCTCTGCTGGTCTGTTATTTGAATATAGGCTTGAGACAGAATGAAGTAATTTGGTCAAAGTGCTTCTTTGGCCTCTCTAGCATCTACAACAAAGCCCATTCTACAACCCTTAGCAAGAATTGAATACTACCATAGAATCCACAAGGGGTGAAACAGGAGCACCTCTGTAAATGCAAAACTACAAGTTCTCAAAGTGAGTAGGCATTCCATAGAGCCCTAAGAGATTTCTCATTAACAGTTCGTGAAATTCATTCTTTTTTAATTAAATTTTTATTTCTTATGTTAATTACAGTCTATTCACTTTGTATCTCAGCTGTAGCTCCCTCCCTCATCCCTTCCCAATCTCACCCTCCCCCCCTCATCTCTTCCCATGCCCCTCTCCAAGTCCACTGATAGGGGAGGTCCTCCTCCCCTTCCATCTGACCCTAGATTATCAGGTCTCATCAGGACTGGCTGCAATGTCCTCTTCTGTGGCCTGGCAAGGCTGCTCCCCACTCAGAGTGGGGGGGAGGTGGTCAAAGAGCAGGCCACTGAGTTCATGTCAGAGACGGTCCCTGTTCCCATTACTACAGAACACTCTTGGACACTGAGCTACCATGGGCTACATCTCAGCAGGGGTTCTAGGTTATATCCATGAATGGTTCTCAATTGGAGTATCAGTCTCAGAAAAGAGTCCTGGGCCCAAATTTTTTGGTTCTCTTGCTCTCCTTGTGGAGTCCCTGCCTTTCCAGGTTTTACTAACTCCTCCTTCTTTCATATGATTCCCTGCACTCTGCCCAAAATTTGGTTATGAGTCTCAGCATCTGCTTTGATACACTGCTGAGTAGAGTCTTTCAGAGGCCCTCTGTGGTAGGCTCCTGTTCTGTTCCCTGTTTCTCCTTCTTCCATTGTCCATCCTGTTTGTATTTCTGGTGAGGAATTGATCATCTTACCCAGGGTCCTCCTCCTTCTTTAGATTTGAGTATGTTTATCCTCTATTATAGGTCTAGCATCCACTTGTAAGTGAGTATATACCTTGTGTGTCTTTCTGCTTCTGGGATATCTCACTTGGGATGATCTTTTCTAGATCCCACCATTTTCCTGCAAATTTAATGATTTCCTTTTTTTTAATTGCTGAGTAGCATTCCATTGTGTAAATGTACCACAATTTCTGTATCCATCCCTCTGCCAATTAAAAAATGGGGTACAGAGCTAAACAGAGAATTCTCTGTAGAGGAATATCGAATGGCAGAGAAACACTTACAGAAATGCTCAACGTCATTAGTCATCAGGGAGAGGCAAATCAAAACGACCCTGAGATTTTACCTTACATCAATCAGAAAAGCTAAGATCAAAAACTCAATACATGCTGGAGATGATATGGAGAAAGAGGAACCCTCCTCCATTGCTGGTGGAAATGTAAACTTGTACAACCACTTCGGAAATCAATCTGGTGCTTTCCCAGACAATTAGGAATAGTGCTTTCTCAAGATCCAGCTATTCCATTCCTAGGCATATATCCAAAATATGCTCAAGTACACAACAAGGATATTTGTTCAACCATGTTCATAGCAGCTTTATTCATAATAGCCACAACATGAAGAGATGGCTCAGAGGTTAAGAGTACTGGCTGCAATTCCAAAGGTCCTGAGTTCAATTCTCAGTCAACCATAGGGTGGCTCACAACCATTGTAATGATATCTACTGCCCTCTTCTGGCGTGCAAATGTACATGAAATTCATTCTTGTTGCTCAGCCTGAGCATCAGAAGGCCACCCTGTAAATAAGAGAGTGGCCAGCAGTTCCAGGAAAGCAAAAGTTTGATTTCGCATGTTCTTTATTGTATTTTATTCATATTGCTGATATTTGTTTTTCGTTTGTTCATTTGTATGCTTTTGTTTTCCTAGTGCTATTGAACCTGGGGTCTTGATAAATGTTTGTGTTCTTTTTTTCCTCCCTTTCAGTAGTGAATATCAGTCCCAGTGGATACTAGCTACACAACATTCCCACAATCAAGTCTGATGGGACATTGGGGAAGAGGGTCAGAGGTCACAAAGATTGCACTAGCCATATGACCAAGCAGTCTGCTGTGAGATTGTGTCTCCTAGTAATATCATAAGCTATTTACTTGTCAATGCTAAAAACGTGACTGCTCAACCATGAGCTGAACAAGGAAGACATCAACTAATCAACATGCCAAACTGTAAAGGAGCAAGACCGTGAGGCCTCAATCCTATGCAAAGAACAACAGGAAACTGAAGAAAGCTGGGAGTAGTCCCCATAAAATAGCACACCAATTGTTTGTCCAGTGACAAATGGTCATCCCTGAAAACATACATACAGGTAACATTATATGGACTCACAGGTTATATTTAGAATATATATGTACATACAAATATATATATATATATATGCGTGCAATAACAATTCATTAAAAAAGAGGACATGAATTTGAAAGAGTATGGGGAGAAGTTTATGGAAGGGTTTGATGGTTTGAAAGGGAAGGAAGAAAATTGTAATTAAGTTACAATATCAAAACTAAACAAGAAATTCATTCATGTGCACTACCCCCTTATCATAATTGGAACTCAGTGAGGCTTCAATCCATGCATGTCTTGTACATGCTGCCACAGACTCTGCGAGTTGACATGTGCGTTAGTCCTGTTGTGTCTGGAGAATACTATCTCCTTGGAGACATCCATCACCTCTAGCTTTTGCAATCTCTCTATTACCTCTTCCATGTAGATACCTGAGCCTTGAAGGGGAGGCTTTGACGAAGGCATCCCATTTAGGATGAAATGCTCCAAAGTCTCTCACTCTCAGCACCCTGTCCAGGTGTAGATATTTTCCTCCTTTTATGATACATAGATTCCTTTCTCATACACTATAATCTGGACACAGTTTCCTCTGCCTCTGCTCCTCACAGTTCACTTCCTCTCCCATCCAGATCCACTTCTGTCTCTCATTAAAAAAGAACAGCCTTCTAAGAGATAACAACAAAATAAAATGAGATACAACAAATACTGAATTCGGACAAGACAGGCCAAGAGAAAAATAAAAGATCCCCAAGAGCAGGCACAAGAATCAGGAATCAGAAAGCTCCTTGTTCACATGTTCAGGAGTCTCTCACAGAAGTACTAAACTGATGCTGTAACACATACACACATGTATAGTCAGAGGACTTGGTGCAGACCTATGTAGACCCTGCGGTTGCTGCTTCAGTCTATCTATGAGTTCATGAACTTTGCTCTGTTATTTTAGAGGTACTGGTTCTCCTGTTGTCCTCCTTCCCTCTGTCTCCCTTAACTCTTTCTGCCTTCTTTTCTGTGTGGGTCTCAGAGCTCTGAGGGTAATTTGATGAAGATATCTCAGTTACAGCTGTGTATTTCAAGAACTCTCTCTCTCTCTCTCTCTCTCTCTCTCTCTCTCTCCCCATGTCTGTCCGTGGGTCTCTGTAGTTCCACTTCATGAGGAAGCCTCTCTGATGATGGCTGAAATGTGGCACTGATCTATGAGTGTAGGTGATATTTTTATTAATTCCCATCATCTACAAGAAGAATCTTCTCTTACAAGGATTTATCCTATGGAGTGGGCTCCTCATGTGAGGCTGCCTTTTTCCAGGAGATCCTAGTTTGTATCAAGTTAGTAAAAGCAAACAAGCTACCCCTCATCTTGCAGATCGAGCATGTGTTGCCTCACCCACTCTCAAATCACTGTCACACCAAAGACACCTCTTTACATGTTCACCATGTCTCCAAATGGGTGCAAACACCCTCATGAAGGGCCTCTGAGTTCAGAGACAGAGGCAGTACCTAAGATAACCTCTACCACACAGTCAATGCTCAAGTTACAACTGTTTCTGCTAAGTCTCTGCTTCTGAATGGTATCCGTATCAGCGTATTCTCACACTCTATTGAGTACCAGTAGGTCAGAATCTGCTGTGTATGGCACTGTGGCCCAGGAGAGAGCAAAACTAGGCAGTGTTCGTCCAGAACTACTTGCCTTAAAAAGCCAGTGCTTCTCCCATTACTAGTAAATAATAAAACAATTAGCAAGTGGGTGTTCTTCCATTATCCATTAAATATGAAGAAAAAAAATTGTGAGGACAACCTCAGTCCAGAAAGGCTTCCTAATGAAACTTTAAAGTCCTAGTTGGTAATTGATCACAGAGAATCATTCTGCAGGTAACTGAAGGAAGGCCTATGTAATATGATAGACTGGAATTGGAGTCTTAAGAGCTTTAGAGTATTGATTTTGTCCTTCTCATCATGTCTTTGAAAGTATTTTCAAAAAGAAACAAAGGAAAAAAGAAAAAGAAAGGAAGGAAAGAATAAAGGCATGTGTCATTACAAAGAAAGAAAATCCCAATCATTTGATTTTTTTACCAATAAAGACTCAGGAGCCAGATGCTAGGGTGAAAACCTGCTAGCTCAGAATGGCAGAGAAAGCACCTAGCTGACCTTCCTACTCAACCAGAAAGAAAAAGCTGCTTCTACTCAGCTCACATCCCAGAGCCCCACCCCCCAAAAGCCCTTCCTATTCAGCTCATGTTCCAGAAGGTACAAGCTCTTCCTCCTTCTCCTGGCTGCCGTAAATGCAATGTCCCTCCTTTCTACTTCTCTCTATCTGTCCTCTAGACGTCCTCTCGCTCTCCATGGTTTTTTTTCTCATGTTCACTTCCAGTCAATCTGGTTGCTTGCTCTGCCTCTTGACCTAGGGTTAATTTTATTTAATCTTGTTTACAGAAAGCTCTAGGTGTGTATTAGGGCTGAGCCACACCACAAGTACTTGTTTACAGTAAATAGAAAGCTGTAGGATCAAAGACGGACCCTTACCACAATTAGAAATAGGACTTTACAGTTTGAAATGTCGGAGTTCAAATATCCTGCAGCAGGCATGTGCTTACTCAACACAGAAGAGTGACTGATTCTTACTAATTTTGTCAGAAATGGGGTGGACAGGAAGAGAAAGGCTTAACTGAAAGGAAAAGTAAGCAAAATCCAAGCAGCATCCCATTACTGAGGCCAAGTATGTGATGTTTAAAGAGCAGTGGAGTTTGGAGATATCCTATCATCCAAGCAGCTATTCCTTCCTAGGAAATGCTATAAGTCCCAAGACAATAACTAAGATCCTTGTCCCAGAACAACATGAGACTTGACCACCCTTATACAGCAGTCAAACTTAGCTATCGACTGAAAATCTCAAAACTAACATATCCATCATGTATCCCTGAATACAACAGTCTCCATAGGCTCATGTCTGCTTGGTTCCCAGTTGGTACAATTGTTTGGGAAGGATAAGGAACTGTGGCCTTGTCGGAGAAGGTATTTCACTATAGGTGGGCTTTGAGTTAGTGAGCTCTCAGCTACTGCTCCAGCACCATGCCTGCCTGCCTGCTGTCATGATCCCCACCAGGATGGTCATGGACTCTAACCCTCTGAAATAATGGGCCCCAAATTAAATGCTTTCTTTTATAGCTTTCCTTAGCCAAGTTTTGTTTTAGTTTGTTTGGTTTTTGTCACAGCAATTGAAATGAAACTAAGACAGTGGTATATTCTGAGAAGAATGATATGCTGGGTGAATGAGCAAAAAAATCTTATACGTTAACATCCAGAGAAGGCAGTATGCAGCCTAAGTTGATTTCAAGTCTTTGAAGAGGATTGTGCACTGCCAGGAGCAGCTGAAGCTGTAATAGAAGGACTACAGAAACAGACACCTCAGCCAGGGTGTAGTATATGTGGGCCCAATCAGACCAAAGGTCCTCAATGCTAGTTAAATCTGAATCTGCAGAGACATATCTGACCTGTAACTCTCTTTATCCAGCCTCTCTTTATCCAGGATGTAAGATTATGGACATATAAGCATGTCTTGTGGAGCCAAAATCTAGACTGCTACCGATTCATTCCAGTGAATAGAACCAATTCAGGATTGCTTTTTAAAAGGAACTCTGGCATCTTCATTTATAAAAGCAGCCCTTTGTTCGAGTATCTGTCTTCATCAGATGCTCTGTTTTTGCTAGAGAATATTTGTCATATTTCCAAATCAACAAAAGCTATTGTACATTGGTTGTTCTTATATAATATCATAAATATCTCCAGCCACTTGGCAAAAAATATATAAATTCAGATTTTCTTCTGGCCCATACATGGTACATCATTATTTACGGAAATGACACCTAGGGTCATCTGAACTCTCCGTTCACCATTCCTGTTAGACAGCTCAGCTAGACCAATGAAGTACTAGCCACGTGATGTTTGATTTCACATCAATGATTTACTCTCTTGATCCTGGGAATCATGACTTAAAGATACAATGAAGAAGATTATAAAGAAAAGCTCCATGGAAGTCCACATTTTCTTAGCTGTTGTTGTGTGACAAACTTTTCCTAGGAGACACAGCACACACATCTCCTCAGTCCAGATAAGAAACCCACAACAGACCAATATAGATGACACAAAAGTCCTACTTGGTGGACCAATGGGTTTTGTTGGGGTTACTTAAAGGAGTATGAATGAGGGGTTACTTCCAGAAGCAGTGTAGACTCAAAGACAGCTGCGTCACCAAAGCCCACCCCAGCAGTTGTGACAGTTCACAAACCTGGGAACCTGGAGCACACTGCACAGTCTTGAAGGCAGCTTTCAGGGTGAAAAGCGTCCTTTTGTGGTGCCTCAACTAATCTAAAACCCTTCCAGGCAGCTCACTTGTCTACTTGGCAGTTTACTTACTTTGCTTACTCTGGCAGGGAGGGGTCCAGTGGATTGGGCAATTTCAGAGAGTTCATGAAATTATTTTGAGCTGTTTACCTTCCTGCTGCAGGAGCTTTCTTACAGCATGGAAATTTCAATCTCAGGGGAAAATGTTACACAACAGCTGTTCAAATACTATTGATGAAGATAATTGTAGGTCAACCAATGGGAGAGGTCTCCCTGGTCTCAGCTTCCAAAAATACTAAGGCCTCCTATGACTACTTACTGTCTTGTTTTATCTATGGAACAACCCAAACCACACAATTGATCATAAAGCCCTTTTATAGAGGACTTTAAATTTTTTAATTTTTTTAAAGATCTGCCAAAGAATTTTGATTTGTGAATACTAATTTTAATCAACTCAGCTTTGATTAAGGAATAAAACTTAATTTTATTCCTTTCTAATCTCCTTGATAGCTTTTTTGTGTTTTTTTTTTTCTTTTAATGGAGCAAAGTTCCAATCGACTTTATTTTTTTCTCTTATGGTTTATATATCCCAGCAAGAGATTTCAAGCGGTACAAAAATCACAATGTAGCTACACTATATTTTTCTTTAAATGAACGATTACAATGAGTACATGTAAGAAAAATATGTTCCCCAATATTTTCACATGATCAAATGTCTTATATATTATGGATGAGAAACAAACATGAAAAACAAATTATTCCCAACTATCCATATACATTTGTTTTTTAATTTTAATTTTATTTTATCTTTAATTACACTTTATTTACCTTGTATCCCCCCTCTAGTTCCCTCCCTCCTCCTCTCCAACCTCTCCCTTCCTCCCCTTTCTCCACGCATGCCCTTCCCCAAGTCCACTGGTAGGGGAGGGTTTCTTTTTCTTCCTTTTGATCCTAATCTGATAGGTCTCATCAGGAGCAGCTGCATTGTCTTTCTCTGTGGCCTGGTAAGGCTGCTCCCCCCTCAGGAGGAGATGATCAAAGAACAGGCCAATCAGTACATGTCAGAAGCAGTCCCTGTTCCCATTACTATGGAACCCACTTGGACACTGAACTGCCATGGGCTACATCTGTGCAGGGGTTCTAGGTTATCTCCATGCATGGTACTTGGTTGGAGTATGAGTCTCAGGAAAGACCCCTGTGTTCAAATTTTCTTGTTCTGTTGCTCTCTTTGTGGACCTCCTATCCTCTCCAGCTTGCTAGCTTTTTAAGCAGTGAATGTAAAGCTTGCCTCTCTCTGTATATACATTTTCATGTTAATTCCATTTTTAAATTATTTGGTGTCTACTAGAATGATTAAAATTGCATTTACCAAATGCTAATTGTATGCAACGGCTTGTTGATTTTTCAAGCTTATTTGTCACCTCTAACCATTCTGCTGGATATGAGATTTGCATTCTCTTCCTGCCGGTTCTTCAGTAGTGGTCCTCTTCTTCATTTGTAACACTGTAAATGTCATTAGACCTATTCCTTTGAGTAGCTCGTTTTATTCACTGAGTATTTATTACACGTTAACTAGTATATGTAAAAGAGGCTACTATCCTCATGTAGTAAAAGACAATGGTTGAGAGGAGAATAACAATGTGTCCAGTCCTAATGAGCACATAAACAGGAGAATATCCAACCAGAAGCCAAACCTTCAAGAAAATAGATTGAAAGACACATGGTATGTATGTACTCACTTATAAGCAGATATTAGCCATATAGTACAGGATAGCCACACTACAATTCACAGACCCAAAGAAGCTAAGTAACATGGAGGGCCCAGGGGAAGATGCTTGAATCTAACTCAGAAGGGGAAATAGAATAGACATCAGAAGTGGATGGAGAGAAGGAATGGGGTAGGAGAGTTGGAAGGGACCAGACCATCTTTCCAGAGGAGGACCGTGTGATCGTCATTCATTTCGGATATGACTGGGACCCCACTTACGAGAAGATGGATGAGGTTCTGTACAGCATCGGCAGAAAGGTTAAAAATTTTTCAGTTATTTATCTTGTGGATATTACAGAAGTATCTGACTTCAACAAGATATGTCAGTTGTACGATCCATGTACTGTCATGTTAGTCTTCATAAACAAACATATCATGATTGATTTGGGCGCCGACAACAAGATCAACTGAGCCATGCAAGACAAGCCAGAAATGGTTGACGTTATAGAGACCATGTACCCTGCTGCCTGCAATGGCCAGGACTGGGTGGCATCTCCCAAGGATGATTCGACCAAGTGCATATGCTGAGTACTGTCCTCACAGGCTGTGCAAAGGACACTGGGAGCCTCTTCCATGAAGAAATACTCAGTTCTTCATAGCTTTGGAAAGGGCCTGCAATAAACAAGGCTGTAGGGATGGAGGATCCTTGCGCTAAGGGTTCCGGGGTCTTAACTAACTGAAGCAAATAAACATGATGAAGGAACAGGAGGGAAGGAGAGACAAACAGAGACAGAGGACAGAAAAACAGAGGGATGGAGAGAGGAAGAAAGAACAGTGAATCAGCATGAGGGTTAGTAGAGAGTAACTTAAGGTTATGTTATCACATAAACACCTTTAAGAAAAGTGGTAGAGGTAAGGGTTATGTGGGATTAGAACAAAAGGCTGTGAAAAAAGTTGCACTTTGACTGCTCTAAGTAGTGTTTTAAACTTTCTAAGGGTATGGCATATAAAGTGGTACTAAGCAGTGGGGGATGAAGGGGCGCTGGTGAAATGGCTCAGTGGTTTAGAGCACTGGCTGCCCCTTCAGAGGCCCTGAGTTCCATCACAAGCAGCCATATGGTGGCTCACAACCATAAAGGGATCTGATGCCCTCTTCTGGTGTGCAGGTGTACATGCGGATGGAATACTCACACTTACAAATACAAAATAATAACAATAATAATAATAATAATAATAATAATAATAATAATAATAAAGTGGTGCTATGTGAAGGCTAAGCCACTACAAAAGGCTTCGGATTCCAAAAAAGTAGAATCTGGGAAGCGGTCATTGATTTGACATACTGAAGCTTTTCATGATTGTAACATTTAAACAGCATCAATAGAGGAATGGGGGAAGATGCCCTAATAATACAAAGCTAGGTGGAAATTATACATGTTATATTTAAGGAAAAGAAGACTTAAATTTTTTTAAGATGTTATTCTACCTAATTTGGTCCCTAATTCAAACCAAATCTAATGGGGAGAAAAAAAACTCAGAGTTTTTATGACTTTGACATAATGTTCTTTAAATATTCCTAATATAGCAGTGCAGTGAGCTAAATATTTCTACAGATACCTTGGAAAAAAACATACTGAGAAAATCTCCCTATTAGATAGCAAAATTTGTTAAAACTAAAGTATAAGACTTTATTTTCTAGTACATATTAATCTTCACAAAACTAGAATATAATGTCATGTGTTCAAACTATATAAATCAACCACTAAACCAATGAACCAACATAGACCAGGAAATAATATACTATGGAAGTGGCCCTACAAAGCACCAAGGACATGGAGGAGCATTAATTCAAAATGTTAAGACAAATGAGCAAAATATAGAAATAAGCAATTCAAAATGAAGCAAAGTAATAGCTAATAAAAATATGAAAATGTGCTCTGTCTTACTGCTATGGGGGAAATGAAAATTAAAGCCATTATAAAATGTCATTTTAAAATCATTTCTTTGGCAAATCCAAAAAGCAAAACAATTCAAGTGTTGACATTAGTGTGAAAAACGGAAACATTTCATGTATGATTAGTGAGGACAGAAATTGGTACAAACCTACCAAAAAAGAAAAAAGCCAACAGTGGTTATTAAAGACTACACCAATTCTAGTATTAATATAAATTCACAGATGAATGTCAAAAACATAATGTTGGCCAAGGATATAAGTTTCAAAATGATATGTATGATACATCATTCATATAATGTTTGCACACTTGATAAAACAACGTGATTCATCCATTGTGGATGTACCTTTGTACAATGGTACATCAATGCATACCTTTACTGAATAAACACCAAATTCAGGTTAATGGTTGACGTTTGAAGGCTGATAATGGAAGATGAACAGATCTGAAAAGAATATTCAGCTAAGCTTGTTTACTCAGTCAATTAAAAGAGAAGACAGGCAGAAACTGAGAAGGAACTCCAGGCTAGAAGTATCAAGGAAAAGAATAATTTCTAAGAGAAACAATTCTTTGAAAGGATGGAAAGTAAATGCACAGAGAAAACTCGCAAAGCTATGTTTTCAACTGAGCTCAGGAAACTGGGCTAAATACAAATAAATGTATTTTAGTAGATTATTATTGGCACCCAGCCTTATGATAAGTTACTAGCAAAAGAAAAGAATTCAAAATTTTCTTTCAGACACACAAGCTAAAATTAGTATTTGTTAGTAAGCAACACACCAATAGACCATATCGTATATTCTGTAAGCCGAGTGAAAGCCCTCATTTCTCTTAGAGACGACTGAAGTCTCTCCAGCCACACTCCACATCAGTGGTACCCCAACCCCCAAATGATCTTTATGAGGCAACCAGAAATCCTCCAAAGAGATGACCAGTGATGGACGATCAAGCCTCCAACTACGTACTAAAAGAGCCAAGACTGACACACTGGACTCATACTAGGACAGAGTCTTTCTAGGATATTTTAAGCAGAGGAGAGATTTAGAAGAAGAAAAATACACTTTATCCTCAAGACAGAAATAGAGGGAAAGCTTTAGAAATGCATGAAGGAGTGAAAGGATAGTGGGAAATAGCCGATAAGCAGTTCAGAATAGCAGGTGAACTGTGCCTGCGGTGCACAGTTCCCTGGCAGAAAAGGAGAAGCAAAAGGCAAGTGGGGTGAAAGCCAGGAAGCTGTACCTTCAGAGAAGATACAACTCTGACAAGCCTCATATCCAGTTTTAGGTTTTGGTGTGACAGTGAGTCCTCTGGTAGATAGGTCAGTGACAGACACCTATTTGTCAGACGATTTGATTTAGAAAGAGTTATCAGATAACATCTAAAGGAGTTTATGGTTAAAAGGCTGAGCTGCCCAAGCAAGGGCCTTGATATCAAGAAACAAGCACAGGCCAGGGTGCTTTGGTTGGATCTGGCTCTGCCTCTGGGTGAAGAGAGGCAACTAAAGTTCAAGAGGGATGGACAACGAAAGGACTAGTCAATGGGTACATGCATCAGGAGTCTGGTTCAAGCTTTAATGTGCATAAGGGGAGTATGCCCCATTCATAGTGGCAGAGAACACATCTCACCAACTGAGAATCAAGATGCCAAACTTAACAACAATCTATAGGATTGGAGGAACTGAAGTAAATGCTAAAGACATAGAAAAAGCTATTCAAAATTATGACAAAAATTTCCTGAAGATTAAAAAAAATAGACATTCAAACACAAGAAGCGTTTAGAACCCCAAACAGACAAGCCCAGAGAAGAACATCTACATAACAAATTACAGTCAAGATGACAGAAATAGAAATCAGAGAAACGGTGTTAAAGGCTGCAAGGGGGTGGACACAGCACCAGTGCACCTAGAAAGACAAAAATTTTAGAATGACATCAGATCTCTCTCATCAACCACAAAGCCTAGAAAGCATTGAATGATATATACTTCAAGCCCTGAAAAGAAATAACTGCGGATCAAAATAGCTAAGTCTATGTCCTGAAAAGATGTATTTTTTCTTGTTTGGTTGTTTGGTTTTTTTGGTTGTTTGTTTGAGACAAGGTTTCTCTTTGTTTATCTCTGGCTGTCCTGGAACTCACTTATTAATACTAAATAAATTTTAGACACTTAAAATTAAAAATGAATTGTTTTTAAATACGTTAAATATTAAGTGTGGGAAACAGTGAGGGCAATGAATTACACATAAAGAGAAAGCAGTTGGGGAAGAAAAGGAACCAGCTATGGGGGATGTCGGGGACAGAGATGGGCAGTAGGGTAGGAGAATGTTTGAAAATAAAGAACAATTGCATATGGATGATGATACCATGATGAGACCCATGGCTTTGTATGCTAACATAATTTTTTTTTATTTAACTAGGAGAAACTTATGGAAAATGAATAAAACAAAGCAATGAATATGACCAATGCATTTCCATGCTGTCTCTATCCTTCATTAGGCTAATAGATTCAAATCTTCTGGTAACTGATTAAAGATTACTGAAAACTGTAATAGATATTTTCTGTGTGGATATTATTTATTATTATTATTATTATTACCATTATTATTGCTATTACTACTATTAAAAGCCAACTATCCACTCCATCGTTTGCTGTTTGCTTTGATCACAAGAAGTTTATACCCACAATTCAGGTTAAATTCAAAGGGGAACATGTGCATTCACCAATGTATTAGAGTAAGAACTGTGTACCATCCCTACATAAAATACGATACACATAGCATAGATTCCCATTTAAGGTCTTGAATGCCTCTCAGTATCTTGATGGACAGTCACTAGGTAATGGTGCTAGGTGATGGTGAAAGTCAAGACTTAGATAACTCCCCAAAATTTGGCTATGAGTCTCAGCACCTGCTTTACTACCCTGCTGAGTAGAGTCCTTCAGAGGCCCTCTGTGGTAGGCTCATGGATCAGGAGGATTAACATAGTGAAAATGGCCATCATGCCAAAAGCAATCTACAGATTCAATGCAATTCCCATCAAAATACCAACACAATTCTTGGCAGAACTTGAAAGAACAAGTCTCAATTTCATATGGAATAATAAAAAACCCAGAATGGTTAAAACAGTCCTGTACAACAACAGATAGTCTGGAGGTATCTGCAACCCCGATCTCAAGCTATACTACAGAGCAATAGTAATAAAAACTGCATGATACTGTTAGAGAAACAAAATGGTGGACCAATGGAATTTAATAGAAGACCCAGAAATAAACCCACACACCTACAAATACTTATTTTTTTTTACAAAGAAGCCAAAACCACACAATGGAAAAAAAGATAACATCTTTAACAAATGGTGCTGATCTAACTGGATGTCTACATGCAGAAAAATGAAAATAGTTTGATATTTATCACTCTGCACAAAACTGAAGTCCAAGTGGATCAAAGACCTCAACATAAAACCAGACACACTAAACATGTTAGAAGAAAAAGTTGGGAAGAGCTTTGAACTCATTGGCACAAGAGACAACTTCCTGAACAGAACACCAACAACTCAGGCTCTAAGATCAACAATCAATAAATGAGACCTCATGAAACTGAAAAGCTTCTGTAAAGCAAAGGACACTGTCATCAGAACAAAACACAACTTATAGACTGGGAAAGGATCTTCACCAGCCCTATATCTGACAAAGGGCTAATATCCAGAATATACAAAGAACTAAAGAAGTTAAAAAGCAACAAATCAGGTAATTCAATTAAAGCATGGGTACATAGCTAAAAATAGAATTCTGAATAGAGGAAATATCAAATGACACAGAAACACTTAAAGAAATGTTCAACATCCTTAGTCATCAGGGAAATGCAAATCAAAATGACCTTGAGATTTCACCTTACACCCATCAAAATGGCTAAGATAAATAACTCAAGTGACAACACATGCTGGAGAGGATGTGGAGAAAAGGGAACCCTCCTCCATTGCTGGTGAGAATGTAAACTTGTACAACTACTTTAGAAATCAATCTAGCACTTTCTCAGAAAATTAGGAATAGTGCTTCAAGATCCAGCTATACCACTCCTAGACATATATCCAAAATATGCTCAAGTATACAACCAGGACATTTGCTCAACCATGTTTGTAGCAGCTTTATTTGTAATAGCCAGAAGCTGGAAACAACCCAGATGTCCCTCAATGGAGGAATGGATACAGAAATTGTGGTACATTTGCAAAACAGAATACAACTCAGCTATTAAAAACTAGGAAATCATGAACTTTGCAGGAAAATGGATGGAAATAGAAAATATCATCCTGAGTAAGGTAACCCAGAAGCAGAAAGACACACAGGGTATATACTCACTTAAAAGCAAATATTAGACATATAATATAGGATAAACATACTAAAATCTGTACACCTAAAAAAAGCTAAGCAAGAAGGAGGACCCTGGGTAAGACAAATGGGATGGACATTGGAAGAAGGAGAAAACAGTAAACAGGACAGGAGCCTACCACAGAGGGCCTCTTAAAGACTCTACCCCACAGTGTATGAAAGCAGATGCTGAGACACATAACCAAACTTTGGGCAGAGTGCAGGGAATCATATGAAATAAGGGGGAGATAGAAAGACTTGGACGGAACAGGAGCCCACAATGAGAGCAACAGAACCAAAAAAAAAAAAAAAAAAACTAGGCCCAGGGTTCTTTTCTGAGACTGATACTCCAACCAAGGGCCATTCAAGGGTGTAACCTAGAACCCCTGCACAGTTGTAGCCCATGGCAGCTCAGTGTCCAAGTGGGTTCCCTAGCAAGGGGAACAGGGACGTCTCTGATATGAACTCAGTGGCTGGCTCTTTGATCACCTCTCCCTGAGGGGGGAGCAGCCTTGCCAGGCCACAGAGGAAGACAATGCAGCCAGTCCTGAGGAGACCTGATAGGCTAGAGTCAGATGGAAGGGGAGGGTTACCTCCCCTATAAGTGGACTGGGGGAGAGGCATGGGAGGAGAAGAGGGAGGGATTGGGAAGGAATGAGGGAGGGGGCTACAGCTGGGATACAAAGTAAATAAACTGTAATTAATAAAAAATAAATTAATTAAAAAAAAAACAGTGCAGAGGTGCAGTTGATGGTGCTGAGTTTGTCAGAAGACACATTCATTCCAGATCACATATGTAATCTCAGGGCGCAGACACCATGCTCCTGCTAGAAATAGTTCCTTCTAGGAAAACTTCCCGTACTCCTTATTACTCATACATTTTTATGATCATAGAAATATTTCAAGAATCCTGTGTACCTTTTTGAAGTAGAAAACCAAAGCAATAGTCAACAACAAAGACAAAGAAGAAACTGAGGCCATTCAGAGTAATTGTTCTTCTACCAAAGAGAAAATAGTACAGTTTCAGAGACAGAAATCTCAGAGATTTTTTTCATAGCTACCCTACCTATGATCAAACTAATCACGCAATGTGAAGAAACAGCCAATGCCAACAGGGAACTTCAGGTGTGATCCTGCATTCTGATGGCTTTGATCTTGCTCTGTGTCACTCATTGGTCCAGTGTTTGTCAGTTTTCTCAGCAAGTCTTCCGTACAGCAGGAACGGACTGAGAAACAGCAAAGGCAATGTGGGCTTTGGACTTAGATCTGAGTTACAGGCTGTGCTTCAGTTTTGCTAGCTACAAATTTTAATAAACCACTCACCATTTCTGGTCTTCTGTTTCCATCTCTGTAATACGGAAATAAACCTAGGCGTTTACTCCATGAGGGTACTAGCAAGATATCACCTGACATATCATACAAAAGTTACCTAACTAGAATTTTGTTGGTCAGTAGCAATTCAAAAATCATATCTATTTTGGTTAACAAATTACTCTTTTATGATGCTCACTGATTCATTTTAGTAATCATATTTCATGTGTGTCTAGTGATTGCTGATGAAGGAATACATTTGACCTTTCCACCTTACCTTGTACATTTTAAGTGCACCACTGAAATTCTGCCAGAAGTTGAAGGAGAAAGCTTACCTCTTTAAGAATATGTAATTACAGTTGACAGTCAACCAGCTTGAAGAAGAACCTCTGGATTAATTACAGTGACCCATAAATAAACTCACAGTACTTAGAAAAGGACCTGATGCCTCCAAAAGCACCGTTTTGAGGATTGTGAGTGTTTATCATTCTTGTTTGCTTCCTAAGTGGCAGCTGTCAACATTTGTTACTAAATGCTTAATTAAAAAAATGGGGAAAATCTAGAATTACTGAAATCAAAAGAAAATCTTAAACATCTGTCATTTCAAACTAACCATCTGTATATCCATATCTATGACATATAACCTAACTAACACCTACAGAAAAATCAACCTATATCATAAATTACTTCAGGTAATATGCTTCACTAAAAAGCCCATTACATGGAAATTGTTTCCGTAATTTAAAATTATTGCTGTTTTCCTAAAACAAAAAAAGAAAGAAAAGAAAAGAAACATAATGTTTTACAACAGGATAAGAAACAGGAGCGTAACAGAGCTCTTCAAAGACAGACAACTTTTGTGAGCTCCTACCAACTCTCCAGCCCCATGAATATACATTAGAGATATTTGTATAGGTACAAGCCCTCGTCTGCTGCACCCCATGTCATTTTCCCTACACAAGACTATTTAACACCCCAGTTCATTTCCCATTTTCAGGAACACTGTGGTATCATTCTTCACAAACCGCATAACAGTTTTCTTTAAACAGCACCAAAATAATTTGTTAAAGAAAACTAAATAAACACCTGCTATACTTTATTACCTCTGGATACCTGCAAAAATAAAAAATAAAAAAAAACAATGTGAAAGAAATTTGATTTAAGTAGGAGGATGCAAGAGACAAGGAGAAAGAGGGGGCAATGGGAAGAACCATTTAGAATTACTACAATAGATGTCTTCAACATTCTAAGTGAATCTTATCTCCAACCTCCAGTTTTATATTCATTCAAACAACAAATTCAAGGGTAGATGGAAATCATTTAAGTGTGTAAAATCTTAAGTTTCAGACGCATCAGGCAAGAGTGGAGGTCTGATCTCTGATATTAGAAATAAATTGGGACTTTGTACAGATGTTCATTTAGGTGTCATCCACCCAAAGAGCATCAGACCCGTCCGATACCTTTTTCTCAGAGGCGGGACCTGGGGCATCAACCCGCATGCAATCAGACATGCTCTTCTCTGGGTCCAAAGCGGCTGACCCTGAGTGCAGTGCTTAGCCTCGCATCCTGAGCGTATCATTTTAGCTTTTTATGGTAGCCAACCATGCTTGGGGAGAATGTCCTGCTTCAATGGCTGTAAAGGCCTGAATGATCATGGCTGCATCACACTGTTGTGAGACTCTAATCTTGCATATATACCACAGGCAAACCAAGGAGACCAACACCAGAAGGCCTGCTAACACTCCCATGCCCGCCCATTCCTACAGATGATTCATGGCTGCAGCAATCCATGTTGATAATCCTGTGGCTAGTCCTGCGTCCACTCCGGTAGAATTTACTGTGACAATGGCCACTCTCAGCTGCTCCATCGTAGTATCGAATTCTCCAGTCCAATTAGGGAACTATAGAGAGCTGCGGAATGCTATGCCTTAAAGATGGAGCTGGTTTCCGCCTTCCACCTTCCCGATGGTGAGTGCTCTCTGTCACGAATAACTCCACATTTGGCTAAGGCCGAGGATCTGGCTTGCTTCCATGTATGTGGACCTATCTGCATTGCCCCCGTGGCACGCCTGGGTTGGCTACCCAGAGGCTATTTAAGCTGTGGGCTGGCTTTCCCCGGGGTCCGAGGATTGTTCAATGTTCCTGAATAAACTGCATTGAAAAAAAAAAATCTTAAGTTTCTCCTCCATGAGCTTCCAGTTCTAAAGGAGCATGTGCTGAGCTAAGGGAAGGGTTTAAATTAAGAAAGAAAAAAGTCATACAAGTACAAAAGACAAGGGACCCAACACCAAAGCGAGGTAGGAAGACATTCCAGGATGTGTGACACGGAGGACACCAGATATGACAATATGAACGAACAATAAGAAATAAGTTTGGATCACACAGCCTTGGACTATGTGATGGAAAAAATTTCACAACTTGAATATGTGGAAGAGAGTTTGTTCTTTTGTGCATAGAACAAATAACTTGAAAATTGCTAATGTCAAATGTGGGTGTGCATACACCATACTTGCCCATGACTATGGGTGAACTTGGACGTTGGAGGCATTGGATCCCACGGAGCTGAAGTTACGGAGAGTTGATGTTCACCCAGTGTTGGTGCTGGGCACCAAATATGGCTCCCCAGAGAGAGCACGATGCGCTCTTAACCACTGAACCATCTCTCCAGCTGCAGAACTTTAAAAAAGAGAGAGAGAGAGAGCGAGACAACTACATTACAATGTGGGTAGAAGTTAGGAGCATTCATTCTTTAAGATATCCTTTATAGTATTGGACGGGTCTGATGCTCTTTGGGTGGATGACACCTAAACGAACATCGGTACAAAGTCCCAATTTATTTCTAATATCAGAGATCAGACCTCTACTCTTGCCTGATGCGTCTAAAACAAAACGGGGGAACTGTAGAGAGCTGCGGAATGCTGTGCCTTAAAGATGGAGCTGGTTTCCGCCTTCCACCTTCCCGATGGTGAGTGCTCTCTGTCACGAACAATTCCACATTTGGTTAAGGCTGAGGATCTGGCTTGCTTCCATGTATGTGGACCTATCTGCATTGCCCACGTGGCATGCCTGGGTTGGCTACCCAGAGGCTATTTAAGCTGTGGGCTGGCTTTCCCCAAGTTCAGATGATTGTTCAAGGTTCCTGAATAAACTGCATTGAAAACAAAAAACAAAAAAAAAAAAAAAAAAAAAAGATATCCTTTATAGTAAAACAAGAGTGAAATCCTCCCATCTGAAGACACTAAGTTAGTGAGGTGAGTCAGGCAGAAAGACAAGCATTGTGTCGTCACCTACCTGCAAAAGCAAAACAGGGAAGCAGAGAGAGGAGGGTTCTAAGAGACGATTGAGTACAGATAAGGTAGTGTTCTATCCCACAAACAATACTTAATTAAACAATATCAAAACAACCAGTAGAGAGGATTTTTGAACGCTTTCCAACACATGGAGATGATAATTGTCCAAGGTGACTAACATGTCAGTTACCCTGATGTGAGCAGCACTGCCTTGTGACCGATAAATACGTACAATTACCACGTACCACTTTTTGAATATTTTTAAACATAGAATTTTGGACCAGATTCTTTTAGTTCACACCCTTCTTCTTTAAAGAAATTAATAGAAGGACTTACCTTATAGTGTTGTGTTTTGGAATATACAAGTAATCTATGGATGTGCACCTATCATAGCCTCAAGGTTCAGGAATGCCTATCACTCATACAGTCACAGGAACACAAAACTGAATGTGTGATAAACGGAAAATACTTGATGCTGGGGCAGAAGGTGGGGAGGATGAGATAAACACCTGCTTTCTGGAGTGGAAAGGCTGTGCGCAGAAGGAGAGAGGTTCTCAGTGTCTGTTTATTTGATGATAGCTAACAAATGAAAACTGCGAATTAGTTATAGAAGTGGACTATTTCAAAGTACAGGTAAGAGGGCTGGGGCTCAGCAAGTGCTCAACGGTCTAGCACTTGTCTAGCGTGATAGAGACCGTGAGCTCAATCTCCAGTACTGGGGACTAAGGGTTCAGGAAGAGAAGCATGAATGACAATACCCGAAGAATTAGTTGAAGGACTGTTCTTTGGACTAGAAATAGCTCAGTGGTAAAGGGTGCTTGCTGCTCTCCTGGGGGACTCAAGTTCTGTTCCCAGCACCCATATCAGGCAGCTCACAATCACCCGTCATTCCAGTTCCAGGGGATCTGACATTCTCTTCTGAGTTCCCCAGGCACATCTGCACACTCCCCACCCCGGACAAACACATGGAATTAAAAGTAATGTCTTAAATAATTGTTCTGTGACTGGAGTCTGTAGAAGACAGACAGTTATACTCTTCGCAGGAATTATTGACTCCATAAATCTGGTGCATAACAGATTTGAAATTAAATTTAAAAATCACCTATATGTAACACCTGCTATAAAATCTTCTAGAAAGCAGTATTTAGAGGAGAATGGAGACAGTGTGTGTTAAATACCTTACGCTCCAGGAATAGCAATGAAGGCCTCAATGAGTGTTCGTAGGGCAGGCCCTTTTAAGACCTCACCTGTCAGCCTCTTGTTCGTTTGGAAGGACTATCACCAGCTCTCTGTGCCCACTGTAACGGGTAAGTGAGAAGGGAGTGTGTCTGAGAACACTGTGGCATTCAGGGTCCTGGAGCAGGCCGACAGATGTTCCTCCAGAGGTTAATGAGATAAGGGCTCCTCCAGCTGGCCCCTAAACAGAGATTACGCCTGAGGGGAAGATAAGAAGATTATTCCAGAGACAGACCTGCTTGGGGATCTTCATGAATTAGCACCTTCACTGGGTAAGTCAGGGAGGTCACCTGTACTCAGCGGACACCTAGATTTAATTATCTTTCTTATTCCCGTCATTTTATTTCTTTAAATGCGATTTGGTATTGGTCTGTGATCTTTCAGAATCACCAGTACATAAAACCAGAATGCGTTTGGAAATTAAGCATGCTACTTTTGTTTTTTGGATTTTTCTCCAAGTTCAAGGAATCAAAGGTAAGTTGTTTAAATGTTCGTTTAGTTTCAAATTTTCTTTTCTAAATGTACTCGCAAAACCTCAGAAGACTAGGGCAGGAGAATCAAAACTTTAAGACCAGACTGGACAACTTAGTGAGACCCTATCACAAGAGAAAAAGTAAAATTCATGGTGAGTTGCAGGGCATTTATGTAGGAAATGCCAATGCATATAATCATAAAAAATTCATCATACTACTTAATTTCAGTATTGAAAAAATTCTTGATTACTGATTATAAATGAGTATCAGAAATTATACTGTAATAACTATTTCATGTTATTAGAAATAGTTGTAAGTGAAATTCATGCTAATAAGATAGGAAAGATGAATGCACCTTATTTGTTGTTATAAAGAAACTTAATGAGAGTTCTCATCACTAATATCAGTAGTAGTAAGCTCATAGAACCAGTTCTTCAAATATGAATGCAGAAGGTAGAATCTAAAACTGAAATTAATATTCAAGAAGATATTGATAGATCAAATATATTTCTTGCCTACACACAAACTAGAGTCCCCTCCCCTGGAAAGTAGTGTGTGCCATTCATCTTCAGTGAGCAAAGCCATCAGCTTAGGTGTTGGGTTGGTCTTGAAGCTGTGTGACTGAACATTCTAGGCAGTGTCAGTCTTTATGGCACTCCTTCAGCTGAGTCTGAAACTAAAGCAAGCTACAAAACAGGCTTATTTGGGGAAACAATGCTTTTTTTCCCTTTTTATTATTAGTATTAGTATTTTTTACAATTTATTCACTTTTTCTTCTGGCTGTGGCCCCCTCCCTCATCTCCTCCGGGTCCTCCCTCTTCCCCCTCCCATGTCCCTCTCCTAGTCCACTGATAGGGGTGGTCCTCCTCCCCTACTTTGATCCTAGCCTATCAGGTCTCATCACGGCTATCTGGATCCTCTTTCTCTGTGGCCTAGTCCACCTCACCAAGGGGAACTGAACAAAGACCTAAACCCTTGCTTAGATGTAACCCATGGACAGCTCACTCTCCATGAGGGTGGCCTAGTAAGGGGAGCAGGGGTAATCACTGACATGAACTTGGTTGACTGCTCTTTACTCAACGGTTTTTTCGAAACCCATTGGAAAAAGTTTGACTTTGTCTTAAGGATAAGCCTAATCAAAATATGTCACCTTTAAAAGTTGTTAGAAATCAATAATGTTAGTTCTTTTTTTCTTTAGGTACAAATTTAAAATGTTTGGATAGAGTACATTTTAATTGAGACCTGGTGTTAAGGTGTCCAGGGAATGAAGACATAAAAAGTTACATTTCAAAGAAATAAAGCATCTGTGATCCTATGATATCGATAAATATACAACTTTTCTGTGGTTAAATGTAGATTTAAAAAAACTGGGCAAATTTTGTATCCAAGTTTCCTTCATGTTTGGCTACTCAAGCTGAAAGAGGGTTGTTTATATTTTCTTGCATTGTCAGCTATATATAAATATGTAAATGTGTTTTAAACGTTACAATTAGAAGCAAGCAGTACTGTTCCAAGATAGTCAGAGCTTTATCTGGTGAAAACACACTGTTTTACCTGTTTGATAATCCTGACCAGGCACATCAACTCTGGGTTTTGCTTATTTAACTAACTACATTTATTAACTGAAATATTTTCTCTCATAAAACATCATATATTAAACACAATTATAAATAGTATAATTATATATAGCAAGTCAGATGCAATAAGCGTACCTCAAACTTATAATTTTTTCTACACCTACTTCTTTGAAACAGTGTGCTCTAATTACATGGGAAATTTTCTAACGTGCTTCCAGCTTTGGACTTTCAATTCCATAAGAACCTCATATCCTTCAATAAGTGAGTTGTGGAGTTTATACGTCTTCAGCCACTCTGGTTTCATATTTGTGAGCCATTAACCACCTAGTGCTGGCTTAGGAAGCAAAAGGAAAGGTTCCGTTTGATAAAAGGCCATATGAGGCTTAGCATGTGGATGTTGCACTAAATTCTAGTTCTATTTGTGAAGACAAGATAATAACTTTTTTAAAATTATTTCTCTTTTGTTAAAAATAGATGTTTTTCATACAGTTTTGATTATGCTTTTCCCCTCCCCTAGCTCCTTCAAGATCCTCCCAACCTCTTCTCCCATTAAAATCTGCCCATTTCTGTCTCTGGGTAGAAAATAAACAGTCATCTGAATAACAATAATAAAATAAAATACTTTTAAAAACAAAAGCAAAAAAAAAAAAAAAACAGACTAGGACAAAACAAACAGAAGAAAAAGCCTGAAAAACACATGTAGATGGAGACATACACTTTAACACACACAAGAATCCCATAAAAACACAAAACCATAGTGTATATGTGTGTGTGTACAAAGGCCCTCTAAGGTTAAAAAATAATGAATTAATAAATAAATGCTCTGACTAGGCATTATGAGACAAAGGACTTCTAAAGACCCAACTGAGTTTGTTTTGTGTTGGTCATCTACTGCTAGGCATGGGAATCACCCTACTGCTGGACCTTGGTTTGTATCCCAAGGACAAGCCCAAGCCTAATCCATCCCCATCTCTGACTGAAAATATTTTTAATCATGCCTAGTATGTCTATCAAAACACAGCCCCCATCATCCTGAGTGAGGTATCCCAAAAGCAGAAAGACACACATGGTATATACTCACTTATATAGACCTATAAGATAGGATAAATATACTAAAATATGTACACCTAAAGAAGATAAACAGGAAAGAGGTCCAGGGGTAAGATGATCAATCCTCATCTAGAAAGACAAAGGGGATGGGCATTGAAAATAGGAGAAAACAAGTAACAGGACATTAGCCTACCACAGAAGGCACCTGAAAGATTCTACTTAGCAGTGTATCAAAGCAGATGCTGAGACCCATAACCAAACCTTCGGCAGAGTGTAGGGAATCATATGAAGAAAGGAGGAATTAGTATATCCTAGAGGGGACAGGGAGCCCCACAAGGTCCAAATATATCTGAGCACAGGGGTCTTCTATGAGACTGTTTATCCAACCAAGGACCATGCATGGATATAACCTACAACCCCTGCTCAGACATAGCCCATGGTAGCTCAGTATCCAAGTGGGTTCCCTAGTAAGGGAGACAGGAATTGTTTCTGACATGAACTCATGAGCTTCCCCCGCCCCCCAGGGAGGAGCAGCCTTGCTAGGCCACAGATAAGGACATTGCAACCATCCTGAAGATACCTGATAAGCTAGGGCCAGACGGTAGGAAAGGCGGACACCACCTCTCAGTGGACTCAGAAGGGGGCAGGGAGGAGATGAGGGAGGAAGGGGAGGATTGGAAGGAGAAGAGGGAGAGGGCTACAGCTGGGATACAAGTGAATGTATAAAATTATTTAAAAATTAAAAAAATATTTAAAAAAACACAGCCCCCACAGGTACCTATACGTATTTTCCCAGTCTTTTCTCAGTATGCTTATATAATTTTTACTTATTTATTCTTCTACCACAAACAATTTTATATCAGCTTCTAGAAGATTTATTAAATTATGTATTTTTTCTGAACAAAGTGTCTTTTATTAATGACATACAAGTAAAACTTATACAAAGAGAGATGTGTTTCCTCTTTGATTCCAGTGATAAGAAGCTGCCAGGAAAAAAAAATACATAAAACACAAAATTTGTCTTCCAACTCTTAAAAAGAACAAAACAAGAGTTGTCTTCCAACTCTTAAAAGAACAAAAACAAAAGAAAACCCTCTCTAGAAAGGGTTAAAAAGAACTATACATATTAAACAGCAACAAAAATAACCCGAAATGGAATAGGTTCACTAAAACAAAATAAAAACCTTTAAAACCGTTTTTAACACTCCTGGAACAGAAAACCAAAAAAAGCCTGGTACAGCAGACTAGATCTGCTATTTTTCAAAATCGAGATGAGGGTGGTGGGGAAGATGAATGCTCAATAAACCATTGGGCTCAACACCCACAGGATGGATTTGCTGGTCTTGGCCACCATCCCTCTGTTCCTGACAATAAGAAATAGCTATATAGAAATATTGCTATCCAGTTTTATTTTCTAGCCTTATTTAAATGTCTACATAATGTTCCAATAGATGCGTCAAGTTTTGATTTTCTGAATACCCAACAAAGTAGAACTAAGTTTTTCTAACTATTTTATTACACACCCTATTGCAATAAATTTCTCTGTGTCACTCAGTTCAAAACGCAACATTGATTCACTAAATAAAATTATTGGCCCAAAGAAATACGAACAGTTTATGGCATTCGATTCCTATTGACAAATTGCTTTTACGGAGTTTTCCATGCCCTTGAGTGACTCTTTTCAATTTTATTCCACAGTGAATTCACTGTGTTCAGATGCGGCAGACACACACAGTGCTGTCAAAAGTCTGAGCGCGGTACGAAAGGGTTCCTTGCGGGCTTAGCAAATTTTACATGTAGTTTTTCCGTAGGCATTTTAAAAGGGGGAGCGTGGATCTCAAAAATGTTCATTAACTGAAATTGTTTTAGCACAAAAGACTATTCAAAGTTTCGAAGATTAGTTACTTCTCTAGGAGTGAGTCTCCTTGACAAGGGAGGGGGCGCAGGCTCTTCCACTATTCAAGGTACGCATTGTGCCCTCGCCTTTTCATTTCACATAAATAATTTGAATTCACCGCCTGTGACATTCAGCGTGTGGGAGGAAGGGGAGAGAAAAGGCTCCCTAGGCAAGTCCTAGAATGGAAATGGTGTTTATCTTAGCACATTCCATTTGATTACATTAAATGAAACCTTTAACTAAGTTATTATTAGTCCACCAAGGTAGGATAATTATTTTAGTAGCTGGAAATGTCAGGAAATTTGCATTTGAAGATACTCCACTCCCTGATAATCCTACGCCACTGGGAACGTTCTCGTTTCATGAAATTATCCGGGAAGGCATTTTGCCTCCCTGAAACTCCATTAGCAGAGAACATGGCATCATTTGTACTCCAGAGATGGCTGCCCGATGGCAGTCACATTAACTTCAGCTACCGTATTTTGTGTTCGTGTCTGGACGGCGGAACTCAAAAAAGTTTCCGGGCAGACTTGCTTCATGTGGTACTAATAGATCCGCAGAACGTCCCTACTAGCGAGGCTGTGTAAATCGAAGGGCGTTTGCGGTCAACTTGGTGGCACACCTGACGCTATTGCTTTAAAACTAAAAGGCAGTCTCTGCTCTGTGCCCCCTTGCGGTCGTACCACCAATCACGCTAGAGAACCATCGTATCTGGAAGCTAGTTGAGCAGAGCAGACACCACCTGCTGCTCGTCGGCCAAGCTCTGCGAACATCAGTTCTGTTTGCGCGCTAAGCACATCTGGAAATTCAGATGTTACGAACCTTGCCGCCAGGGCCGTTTTTGCAAGTTCTATGCTGCTGTCCAATAACTCATGTCAGAAACTGTTTGTTTTTTGAGGAAGGTTTCTAGGTTTCCGTTATACTTCAGCACCTGTGTCTTCAATAAACATAAGAAAAGGGCTGACCTCGCTGATGCACTGTGAAGCCTCAGGCTCCTGAGTGACAGGACTTCGCCCACACCACCCCTCCTAGCTTAAGCACAGATCAGACACTTGTGCGGTTGTGGAAAGGGACCTGAGTTTTCACACCCTCAGAAGAATGAATACAAATCAGATTTTTGAAAGGAAGAAAAGCTTCCAACCAGAACGGGAGGTTTAACCTCCCCGAGTGGAAAGTCCCAGCAACCATGGAGCCACAGCTCACAGGCAAAGACCGTTTTACTCAAGACTAGGATTCCAGCCTCACAAATCAGGAGTACCCAGTCAGATGAAACTGTATGGATAAGGAAAGATGGCATATTCTTTGCGGTAGGCCTGAAGCCACCTGCACAAGGGGTCCATTTCACAATGAGTTGGCAAGGGTGAAAATTCTCATATGGAAAGTTGTTATGCAGATTGAAACTGCGGCATACACCATCATCCTGGGCTGAGAATATTCTTACCCTTGTACTTCACTTCCAAGCACAGGGAGTATAAGAATGTGAAGGTGGCAAGAACGGTAAGGCTGCTTCTAAGCATGGCTTCGTACTCACAGGTGGCTAGCCCCCATGTATGGTAAATCGGTTTTGAGGAAACAGCATCTTTCCGTATTCCTTTGCAAACCCATCTTAGTTCGTTCCCATGCGGTTTTCTTTACTTATCCATCGTCAGTCTCTTCACCACCCGCCCTTTCCCTAATTGCCCCAGAAGAATTAAGGGAAGCTAAATGAAAAGAAATTTTTGTGGAGAGAAATCTGGACCTCAAAATTCATAAAAAGTTTCCACTCCAGAAGGGCTTTAACTCCACAGAGAAAATGGCATCTGTTGGGCTAATGCATCTGTTTTGAGGTTTGCCCTGCTGCATTTATAAACAATTTGCAGTCAGTAAGGATGAACTGCAAAACTGTGTTAATCACTGTGATTAACTCATCACACTCTCAGATCAGTTCAGACCTGATCAAAACGCTTTGCTGATCGTAACCAAGTTAGCAAATGTTAGCTGTTACTTAGCTTTGTGGAATTATCCACAAAGAACTCACAGTGGTCCTAATTAGTCTTGCTTCTTAGGCGTTCGGTGGAGGGGAAGGAAATATGTTCATTGTGGATGGAAACCTAAGACAGACTGCTAAATAATATTCCTAACCTCATTTGATGCGGGAAAGATCTGAGCTGTGGCCAGTCCTCTCTTGTGTCTATTTAGTTCAATATCCTCACCACAGCATGAAGAGTGGAACTAGCAGTGTTGTTGTTATTATTATTTCAAAAGCTGAATTTTCTCTCTTAAAATGAGTAGATGCCTATGAGTCATTTCTATTATTTGTTCTCACAACTAATCTCAGAAATAATGTCACATCCTTCAGGCCTATCCCAATAGTCACACCCTTTAGGTCCACCATGACAGTGATATCCTTCAGGTTCACCCTGAATATGGAAGATCCTATAGATCCTATTTTATGACTCCTGATATTCTTCTAAGAGTCATAGTGTTTTTAATTCCTCGTAGTGCTATTTAAGTACTTAATATAAAGTCTCATCCTAAGGTCGCTTGCCTAGTGGATATTAACACAGTAGAAAAGGTTCTTTAAAAGCCAAAATAACACCATCGCTCCATCAGAGCCCTAAAACTCCTCCAGATTTTTGCAGTGCAGCTTTACATCTGGAAATATGGAACTTAGAAGTATTTCTTCTTGGTCATTTCTCTTTCTTCTGCCTGCTGGAGTTCATCAAGGAGCTTCACATGAACCCAGCAGGCTTGTGTCATCTCTTGAAGCCTCCTCAACAGTCCTCTTGTTCATGAAAGGGAAATTTACTCTGATCTTCGCGCTCACTTTCTTTGTTATCTCGCCTGAGAAAATATATTCTCATTCTTGGGCTGGCAGTTGTTTCTAGAGAGCCCACAAAGCAGCATGAAACACACATGCACGATCGTTCTCTCTGTACCCAATGAGCTACCCCATCTCAATACTGCCTCTGATTCCCGAACAGCAGTTAGGTAAGTGATTCTCAACCTCTGGGTCACGACCCTTTCACAAGGGTCACCTAGAACCATCAGAAAACACGGATATTTACTCCTAGCAGTAGCAAAATCACAGTTGTAAATTAGCAATGAAAATAATTTTGTGGTTGGCGGCCGCCACCACCCGAGGAAGTGTATTAAAGGGTCTCGGCATTGGAATGGTTGAGACCACTGCATTAACCCAACTGTGTTCCAGCCTCTCTCCCACCCTGAGCCTACAGCCTGCTGTCCCTCATTCTCAGAAGTGAGCCCACAGAGCAGTCAAGGGCAAAGTCCCTGAAGCAGAACTCGACTCCTCACAGAACAACTCAGTTGCTCACTGCATGACTCAGGCAAACTGCTCAAAGTCACATATTACTCACTTTTGCAGTCTCCTCGTCTATAAAATCGGAACAGTGATTGCAGGTCTGCCTCAAAGTGCTAACACTTTTGGCGAGGCATCTCCTGCAGCAACACTCACTGGAGGCTGGTTCTCAAAAACACTTTGATGACTACCCCGTTGACATCATCACCCCCTCCTACCTGCTGAGAAGACTGGAGTCATTTGACCTGCCTCTTCCTACTTCAAAGTGCCTCTGAATCTATCCAAACGCCTCTCATTCTCTTTTGTCTCAGAGCGAATTCAATGATTTTCAGTTTTTGCTAATGTTATTCTTGCCCACGGCTTGTGATTTTAACTCCGTTTTCTGTAAGACCTGGTCCTACCATTCTCCCTCTCCAAGGTTTAGGTGTTCGGTAATGGGGAAAGAATTATCAAGGCTGGAGTCAAGCTTTGAAGATTCTGATTTCATTGGTCAAAGTTGGATCCACGATAGAATAATTGTTCAGGCTATCTAAGTGATTCACCTACACAACCAAGTCTAAGAAGCATGACCTTTGGTTTTTCTGGAAGGATGAGATTTAGGTCATCATGTTGTGGAACTTCAGAATATTATTTTCAATTTGCTGTTTTTTTTATTAATTATATACTATAGCTTTACTATTCATGGCACACTACTTTCTCCATCTTCAGATAAAAAGAAAAGAAAATCGGAACTTCCAAAAGCCTTCCCAATGTGTATAGAATAAATGCTATTGAAAGCATCTGAAATGGCTATGACATTCTCTTGCTTTTGTCAGTATAGTTAAGAAGTGAAAACAGAGCTGGAGAGATGTCTCAGAGGTTAAGAACACCGTCTGCTCTTCCAAAGGTCCTGAGTTCAATTTCCAGCAACCACATGGTGGCTCATAACCATCTATAATGAGATCTGTGCCCCCTTCTGGAGTGCAGGTGTACATGCAGACAGAACATTGTATGCATAATAAATAAAGAAACTTAAAAAAATGAAAACAACCTATATTTCCAGCAGATGAACAGGTGAATAAATGTGGTGACTATGTGACAAAGTACTATTCAACAGTACCGAAAGGGAAATCATGACATTTGTAACCACACAGATAAATCAGGAAAACATTATGCTAAATGAAACAAGCCAGGCATTGAAATCTGAGTGCTTAGTTGTCTATGTGAAATACAGAGGTAGAATGCAAAGTAGCAGTTACCAGGGGCTGGTACAATTGCAGGGATCAAGGTATGGGCAAAATTGTTCAAGGGCAGGACATAAATTTCCTGTTATATAGTAGAAATATATTTGTGAGTCATATATTGTAAAAGAAGTTAAGATATTCTAGTTCTGAAAAATGATAGAGATAAGTATAAATGATAACTATGTAATGCATGATCTTTAGTTACCAATATTTAGTCATTCCACAACATATGCTCCCCAAAATACCACATTGTGCCTGACAAACATAGCCTTAACTGTCAGTTTAAAAAATAATAACAAAATGTAATTTAAAAAATAAAGCCTCTTCCATGTATGTGGACCTATCTGCATTGCCCACGTGGCACGCCTGGGTTGGCTACCCAGAGGCTATTTAAGCTGTGGGCTGGCTTTCCCCAGGGTCAGATGATTGTTCAAGGTTCCTAAATAAGCTGCATTGAAAATAAATAAATAAATAAATAAATAAAGCCTCAAAATGTCATCTGAACTTCTTCCTTTCTGACTTTACATAAACAATTTAAGCTCCTGCTAGAGCCATTGTTTTCTATAGGTCTTCTTATTTAGAAAATGCATGCTAAAACTACATAAAAATATTTTATTCATGTGTAATTCATAAATGTCTCTGTGATGGGTCAAAGCTCTTCCTTGGAAAGTGCACTTTCAGGGAACCAGAAACAAAAGAAAGTAAATGAAGCAGCAACGTAGAGAAAATGCCTTTCTAAAGGTTCAGATGAGTGCTAATCCCACACAACCATTTTCAGAGACCACAAAACTAGAGAATAATACGACTGTCTCTGAGGGTAGAGGCTGAGGAGTTACAGAGGTGAAGTCTAAGCTATCTCCTCTAAGGTTTTTCCAAAGAACATTGATAGTTTACCTTGAATTTCCAGTGTGTTTATCTATGAATAATAAGAGTCCTTAGCACCAAAAGAACATTCTAGGACAAGAAAAACCAGATCCAATAAGTAAGGTAAAAGGAGCCATGGATTTGTGTCTCCTAGAACGGGGTCAAAGTCTTTGAAGAGCTAGCCCCAAGAGAGGTGAGGGTGAGATTGTACACAAAAGATAACTGACGCACAAAAGTCAACTCAAAGGTTCTAAAAACTTAAAAGAGCCAAAGTATAAAATTACTGGAAGAAAACATAGCAGGAGACACCTTTACTTTGTCTTTGCAAGGATTTGGATTTGGAAGGAGGCATACCACACATTACCTCAGAAAACAAAACAGAAACAGACAAATTGAATGATATCAACTTGAAAAGAAAAAAGAATGAAAAAATAACAGCTTATGAACTGAAAGAAAATATTAGTGAACCACATACACAGAAAGAAATATCTAAAATTGTTAACGAACTTACATGACTCTTTATCAAAAAAAAAAAAAAAACAAATAAAAACAATTACAGCCTGATTTTAAAATAGGAAAATGCCTCAAAGGAGATGTTTCCAAACTCATTAAAATTGCCATCCTGAGAAAGACCCCAACATGCACAAGGGACACTGAGCTAACACCTCACACCAGTCACACGGCTGTCAAAAATACAAGAAAAAGCAAGTGCTGGTGAGGATGTGGAGAACAGAGATCCTGGTACGCGGCTGGCAGGAAGGGAAACTGGAACTAGTCATTATAAAAACAGTACGGTGGTCAGTCCTTGACTAGAACCAGAACTGCTGCAATGCCGTTATCCCTCTGGCTTTTCGCCCACACAAAGCTGAAGTCAATACTTCAAACAGACTCGTGTCCTCCCCATGTCTATCGCAGCATTACGCACAATAGCCGAGGCCTGGACACAGCATCCGTCCATGGGAGTGACTCACAGAATTAGTAAAGAAAATAGGGGCGTCATCGCAAATTTACACAAATGCTTATGTACATGCAAACACGGCCTCAAAAACGAGAACTTGCCATTTTCAACACAAATGAACTTAGCCAATATTAAGGGTGTATGCCAGATGCAGAAAAATATATGAACACGCTTATGTAGAGAATGTTAAAAGGTGAATACATGGAAACAGAGTAGGATGATGGTTTCTAGAGTCAGGGAAGGATGAGAACGGTCAAAACATACAAAGTTGCAGTTCTGTGGTGTGAATTGGGCCAGAGATCTAATGAACAAATGGTAAAGTAGTTAAAAATGATGTGTTGTATAAAACTTTGTTTAGAGTTAGGTTTCTGATATTCTTAGCACAAGGTAAAAAGTTAAAAAAAAATAACTTGAGAAAAATGGAAGTTTTCTTTTTCTTGACTGAAACAATCATTGCACTAGATGGAAAATCATTTACATTTTGCATCTTAGTAATTTATAGTGGAAAAGAAAATAATAAAAAAAAGAGGTAAATGTGGATAAATAGAAATAATACAAATATATAAAAACAATAAGTAATGAATAACAAAGGTGTTCTTAGAAGTGTACCAGACAGAATATTGTCAGGTATGAACATACCACATGTTCACTCTCCTGATGATGAACTTCACTGCCACATATAACACACACACACACACACACACACACACACACACCTCATCTGCGTTCCCTTACACAGGCAAGAGTGTTCCTGCAACGTGCCCTATGGAAAAGAGCTACAAGGCCGTAGATACGCACAGTTTCAATTGTACAGTCAAAGCCAAACTGTTTTCCTAAGTCTGAACCATCAGCACACCCAGCAGCACTGGCAAGAGCTCTTCGTGTCCCGAATCCCTGTCCACATTGAGCACTGCCTGATGTATGTAATTAAATTTTATTGAACAAAATATCTTACTTTAGGGAGGGAACTAGAGGAGGGATACAAAGTAAATAAAGTGTAATTAAAAATAACATAAAATAAATTTTTTTAAAAATATCTAATTTTAAATCAATGGATGGGATGAGGTGATGTAAATGCTGCTTCTCTGGTTTTTTTGTTTGTTTGTTTGTTTCTTTCTTTCTTTCTTTTTCTGGTTACTGCTGAGGCTCAGCATGTTCTCATGGACTAGCTCTGTTGGATGCCCTCTCTGGAAAAATATCTGTCCATATTTACTTAGGATGCTTGAGCTTTTTAAGATTCGTTTGTTTTTATTTTACACGTTTGTATATGCAAACGTACTACATTTGTAACTGTGGAGACCTCCATAAGGCACTGTATCCCCTAGAACCGGAGTTAAAGACCATTATGAGCCACCTTGTGGGTGCTAGGAGCTGAATCCAGATCTCCTGCAAGAGCATCCAGTGTAAATTACTATTTTTTATATATAGACATTACTTATTTATAATAAACTACATACAATAAGAATAGCTATGAAACAATCAGGAAAACCATACATAAAAGTTAAATTCAAAACTTTCAGCTAATTTGTATTTGGTGGTAATGTATCCTATCTAGGTAATTTGGAAATTTATTATATCTAGGCGAGTTTTGTTCCTAAATCATTGTCTGTCATATTTTGTATTTATCAACATAAAAACATCTTTCTAGACCCTAACACGTTTTCTTGAATCCTAAAAAACTTAAACCTAACTGTGAAACTATAACATCTAGTCTTCAACCCCCATCCAAGATGTAAGAAGGAATAAAGTTACTGCTTAGGTAGGAAGCGCAACCAAACGCTCCAATATTATAGAAGAAGAATGGGTGAATGACCAGGCAGTGAAGGCTCTGCCATCTCTTAGCTTTGAAAGCCACTGCCTTTGTAGAAATTTATTTCAGAGGACATCTATGGTAGGCTCCCATTCTGTTCCCTCTCTTCAATCAGTTCTGGTGTCTACTCTATTTGCCCTTCTGAATGAGGACTGAGCATCTTACCCAGGGTCCTCCTTCTTGGTTAGCTTCTTTAGGTGTACAGATTTTAGTATTACCCTATATTATATGTCTAATATCCACTGATAAGTGAGCATATACCATGTGTGTCTTTCTGCTTCTGGAATACCTCACTCAGAATGATCTTTTCTAGTTCCATCCATTTGCCTGAAGATTTCATGATTTCCTTGTTTTTAATAGCTGAGTGGTATTCTGTTGTGTAAATGAATCCAATTACTGTGGCCCATAGGCAGCTCAGTCTCCATGTAGGTCCCTAGTAAGGGAGAAAAGACAGCCCCTGACATAAACTCTGTTGCCTGCTCCTTGTTCACTTCTCCCTGATGGAGTGACCCAGCCAGTCCACAGAGGATCCAGGCAGTCCTGATGGGACCTGATAGGCTAAGGTCAGACAGTATGGGAGAAGGATTTCGCCTATAAGTGGACTAAGAGAGAGGGATAGGGGAGGAAGAGGGAGGGAGAGTGAGACTGGGAGGGATTGAGGGAGGGGGCTACATCTGTGATACAAAGTAAATAAACTGTAAAAAAGTAATTAATTAAGAATAATAATAATAAAAGAAAAATATGACACCCAGAAAATAAAACCAAAATGAAGTGTTTACAATTAACATAGTTTATAATGATATCCAACTCTTTAGCCTTCCATACTGGCTCACATGTGAAGGGAAAGGATATTTCTGAGTTTGCTTAGCATTCATATGAAAAATCTATTATAAGCCCTAGCATGTTACAGTGTTTGCTAAAATACTTGAGTAAATTTAACACTCACTCCATGGAGAATCAACACGTCAAGACTACAGGGTTGCCCTTCCTTTCCACTTTTAGCACAGCATTGCCTTCTTTTAGAACAGGAGAGGCAGAGGCATTCCCAGCTCCTGGAGGTGTGCTTGAGTGCCTCGAGCTGGAAGCTGGGTATGGGGAAACCTCCGCCCAAGGCGGCACTACCCAAGGTGGCATTATCTGAGGAAGCCAGCCATGTACCTCACTCTGCCACCACCCTCTAAAACAAGCCACCTCCAGTGTGATTTCATCCTTTTGGGGGGTTAGCAGGGTCGGTTAACTTTGAGAACAGCCCTCTCTTTCTCGGTCCACCCAGGCTTCTCCCCCTACTAAGGGGCTAGGGAGTTCTCACACATTTCATTCCAGATACATCGGCAACATAGACCTTTGAAACTTCGGCTACTTCATTCCCAGGCACGAGTCAGACAAACCACTGAGGAGTCGACCCAGACAAAGACTTACCCCTTCTAAACACGGAGAGAAAACTGCCTTTTTTTCTTTCTACTGCTCTCTTGCACTGACTTCAGTTCCTTTCCTGCCCACTTACCAAGATGGTGTGATTTCAGGGGCCTTTGACTTTACACCTCAGAATTCCAGCTTCTCACTTACAGAACTGTTTCTCCCTTACTGTTAAAGCGCAAATAAAGGAGGCTGACCCCTTCCCTTATGACACAGCAAGTTAGTGGATAAACCGCATTTTATAATAAAGAGAAAGATACGCAGTTCGTCTAGTTGAGTAGGACTTGCTATGGCAGAACAAATGCCGGTTTCAATAGCAAGAAAGGTTGCCATGACATTTTCACAAGTTTCAGAGAGGGAGCTAAGGCAGCATCTATGCTGTGCATCATTGATAATCCACCTGCATGCTGACAATGGCAAATGCTTAGTTACTGCATAATTCATTAAAGGAAATAACCGGATGCTTCCTTAACATCTATCATCCCTTCATTGTATTATTTGTTTCAATATATTCTAACACTCAGGCCGCAGAGTAGGACAGCACTGTGTGGGTCCATTGGAAACTAGACATGGGAGAACAGAGGACGCAGCAAGTTTCAGAAGTCTGCAGTTTCCGTATGACCATCCAGAAAACAGTGTTAACTGTTCGTGCTTTTCACAAATAGCACCAAAGATAGTGCTGAAAATCTGCCTAATTTGATGATACATATTCAGGTGCATGGAACATGGCGTGTATTTAACCGCCTGTGCTCTTTGGAAATTCAGTTATGCAACTGAGAATCTACAAGCTTAGGGAGACGGCCTGGATAAAATGTATCGCAGACAAGCCTGGTATTTTCATAAAGACGGGAGCCCCTCGTTCTTTTTAGTGACATTCTTTCTAAAAACTTCCTGTTAGTTGTTTAGTCCAGAAATGTCACCCTTCTTGTCTCTGTGGAGTTCTAGTCTTCAAATGGAGACTGTGTTCCGTATAAATTCCAGTAAATTTTATCTCAGCTCCCATTAGTTTATTCATTAAGACACTGAAGCTTTTCCCCAAGGAAATTATAATGGGTTTGCTAAGTGCAAATGACTGCTGCTTTCATTGCAAAGCGGCGCAAAGAAAAACCCCACTCTCCTCCTCCTGCCGTCTGCTGCTGTCACTGTGGGTGTAAAGCAACCCTACAGTGGAAGCCTGGGGCATCGGCAGGTAAAAGTATTCCTCTACAAGAAAGAGTTTGGTAAGGAGTGGCCCGTGGAGCGGGGGGGGGGTGAGGGGGGCTTCATATTTAGCTAGAAGACATCCTTTTGCAATTCATTCTGGATAGAGTGGCAATAGGAAAAAACACCACTTCTCACAATCACTGTGCACTACTGAATCCTTTTGAACATATGCTTAATCAGGAAAGAGACTATTCTACAGGCAAAGCAGATTCCGAAGTTAAAATTTGTCAACAGTAACTGAAAACCAACATTCTGTAGGGAGGGCGAAAATGAGCCCTAAAATGACAGGGAAATGACATAGACCGCAATGGGCTCCAGGAATACCGATCAACCTTGAGGCCACAGGGCATCCACCTAAATCCTGCCTAGGAAAAGACACCCTTGATTGTAGGGTTTCATTTCATTAGCAAGTGGATTTACTTGTCCAACTCCAGCTTAATTATAAAAAGGAAATGAAAGGTCAAGAGCCCCTCCAATAAAGTAATATTTAAAGTCACTGTTTAGATTCATAAATTTATTTTTATATATATTTCTATATATTTACAATCTTCACCATTGGCTTGGAGAATCTGGTTAACTAACGGAGTGATTAGAAAGAAGAAAAGCCCTCTGCATCTAAAGCCTTCGTGTTGACAATTTCCCTTAGTCTGCTGGAGTTTCCCTGCCCATAAAATATCATTCTCATTTCTTCCCATCCAAACATTTTCTATCAGTCATCTCATAATAATCTGGCAGCTCAAGTAGAGCCCATTCTTCCACTGCTAAATCTTAACTCTTCTCCCAACTAAGTATCACTATCCATCCCCTAGAAGGGGGCTGTGTTTTATAACATTTTTTATTCCTTTTTACTCTAGTCCTCTCTTATCCTTGGTTTTGCTTTCTTACTAAGATTTCCGTTTCTTATTAACCAGCCAACTGTGTTCAAGCTAGTAAATGTATGGCTCCAGAAACAATTTCAAAGGTTTAACTTGTGCACAGGATGGAACAGCACTCCATCCTGATCTTTTTTTGCCAAGGATGTTGTGGTAGTTTGAATAGGCTCATGTGTTTGAATGCTTGGCCATAGGGAGGGGCACCATTAGGAGGTATGGCCTTATTGGAGGAAGTGTGGTCTTTTTAGAGGAAGTGTGTCACTGTGGAGGCAGGGTGTTGAGGTCTTAAATGTTCAAACTATGCTGTGTGAAAACCTGTCCAGTTTCCTCCTGGATGCCTTTGAATCAAGATGCAGAACTCTAGCTCCTCCAGCACCATGTCTGCCTACACACTGCCATGTTTTCTATCGTGATAATGGACTAAACCTCTGAAACTGTAAACCAGCCCCAATTAAATGTTTGACTTTATAAGACTTACCTTGGTCATAGTATCTCTTCACAGCAATGGAAACCCTAACTAAGACAGATGTCAGGCATCAGGAGTATGCACACTGTGTGTGTGTGTGTGTGTGTGTGTGTTTGTATTACCTACCCTTCACTCAGTGACTATCTTAGTTATCAAATTGACTATCGAAGTATTCCAGTTCTTATGCTCAAGTAGCACTTATTTCACTTAATAATGACCCCAAAGTACAAATGTGGTGATACTGGCCATTCACACAAGTCAAAGAAAGACCAGAAAATGTTTTCCATTAAGAAACAAAGAAAACCCATTGACCTAATGGGAAAAAAAGATATCATGTGATATGATTGCTAAGACCCACACATACGACAAGAATGAATCTATGCAAGAAACTGTCATGAAAGAAAAATTCTTCCTAGTTTTGCTATCACACATCAATAACAAAACTTAGAGTCACTGTATATAAGTAATTGATATGATTAAAAGAATGTTAAATTTATAGATTAAATGTAAAAAAAATGCAAGTGTGTTTAGGGTACAATTCTATGAAAAGTTTCAAGCATTCGTTGGAGTCTTTTTTTTTTCTTATTAGTTACATTTTGTTAACTCTGTATCCCAGCCGTATCCTGCTCCCTCATTCCCTCCTCAATCCCACCCTCATCTCCTGCCTGCCCCTTTCCAAGTCCACTGATAGGGGAGGACCTCCTCCCCATTCATCTGACCCTGTTTTATCAGGTATCTTCAGGACTGGCTGCAAAGTTTATCACCACTACCCACAGAACTGCTGTATCATAGAGATAGCAGCACCTTCTATGAGGTGTCGCCTTAACAGAGTACAACAGAAGTACTTAACAGAGTACTTAACAGAAGTACAGTTCACTCATAAGCACATCACAATACTGAAATAAGAGAAAGCATGGAGAGGGAAACAGGTACTGGTGGGATTAGAAGCCTCACTTAAGTAAGACCTGCTTTATTGTGAAAGCAGATGTTTTGAAGAGTATACATAGAAACAGTGTAAGACATAAGTATACATCAAAAACAAGTGAGCAGTCGGAGACAACACAGTATCAAGAAAGTAGATTAGCAGCAGATCGTGCCCACAGAAGAATGAAATAAAGCAAAGGCAGGCATGGAAGATCCCTGTGTTTTCTTCACTTTCTGCTTACTCTCCGTAAAACAGAAACAGAGTCAACGACTGAGAGGAAACATGAGCCAGAAGGTCCATGAATCTGAGGAAGAGGGTAAATGAGCGTAGGCCTGGAATGGCGGCTTATACCTGTGATTTCAGTGCTCGGGAGACTGAGGCAGGGTGATCATCCATTAGGATCGCCTGAACTATGGGGCATGATGCTGCTGCCTCTGCATGGAGAGTGGAGGATGAGTGAAGCCGGGAAAGTGGGTGTGGTTTTTTTTGTGTCATAGATCTATAAGAAGAGCCAACTTTCCCCCAGACAGCCTCGGTGCCAGTTGTTAACCCAGGGGCAACCCTAATACTCTTCCTCACAGATACAGGCATTTTTAATCAGTTCCATGAAAATTGCTTGTGAATTCTGCTTCTACTAAAATATATTTGATACATAAAACCTCTCCTTTCTGTTCTTTTTGTTTTCATTCAAAAGAGATTTTTTTTTATTTTTCTTTTTAATGATTATAGTATGCTTAAAAACATAGCTGTGTACTCGGCTTCCGATGTTAGACACTGAAAAAAGGACACAAGTGCGCAGAAGGGTTGACTTGCTGGTCCTTATTCTGTAATTTTTAAAAAAAAAAAATGCAACTGTGTACTATTCCTAAATGCATAATATATTGAATTTGGGGTTTTATATTCATTGCTCTTAGGCAAGAGTCTCGGTGGGGCTGCTTGCTTCCTTGTTTTTTCCTTGGGATCATGTTATTCTATGTCCTTTGTTTCTCTCTGTAACTGAACATCATTTGAAGATTTCTGCAGATGGCAGTTACATCATCACTGTACAGGCCAGTCTCAGATTTTATGGTCCTCAGAGAAATATTTTCTGCCTCAAATAATATCCATGAGACTAGAGACTCCATAGTTAAAAATGTTTGCTGTTCTTGCAGAAGATCCAGGTTCGGCTACCAGGATCCACATGGTAGCCTACAACTGTCCTTAACTGCCACTCGAGGTAATCTGGTACCCTCTTCCAGCTTTTGTGGGCACCAGGCACATACAGAGTGCACAAACATACAGACAGGCTAAACACTTATAAACATAAAATTATAAACATAAACAAACTATATGTATATATATATATATATATATATATTGAAGCTACAATAATAATAATGTCCAATCCCCTGAGGCTTGGGATGTAGCATAAATAAGGCCCTAGGTTTGATTCACAGCCTTTGTGAATAAAAGGTGTGGTGGGGACCACACCTGAAATTCCACTCAGGAAGTTTGAAGCAGGAAGATCAGAATTCCAAGGACATCCTCACTTATTTAGGAGTCCAGACCAGCTAGGTTAGAAATCCTGGATCAAAGTATTTTTTCCAGTCTTTTATTAAATATGCTTCCTTTTTCAGTCTTCGGATAGCAACTGATTCTCATTAAACTTTTATGTATTTTTACTTATATACACTACTTATATAGTTAGATACTTACCTCACTAAAAATATCAAAAGTCTTGAAATTAACCCAAATCATCTTTACAAGCTCAGTATCTATGTTATCACTTAGGAGACAATCAAGAGCATCTTTCTACCTGACCTAGTCCCCTCACTAGAGCTAACTTCATTAGCTCTAATGTATTGTTTTGTGTTTTTGGGGTTGGGTGGGTGGGTGGGTGGGTGGTTTGGCTTTTTCTTCACTGAAATATGTAACGCTCACATTTCGATTCCTTTTATCCTTTCTTTTGTTGTTTATTTTAAGCAAATCAAAATTCTTAGAAAAGAAACAAACAGGGTTCGTCAGTGTGGTGTGCCCAGAAAATATTCTTAGGCTTGATTTCAAATTCTCTAGGGTCAGCTATCTTGCACAGAACTGACTGTGGTAGAAACACAGATGAAGGACTGTGACCTAAACATTAGCTACAATATTAATGCAGGTAGGGCCCTATGGCTGGTTTTAAGAAAAAAGAAAAAAAAAAGAAACAAAAACAAAAAAAGCAGAGGAAGATGGAGAATACTTAGCTTTGCCCCAACATTGACTGCTCGTTTTTTATTTTTCCATGCCACCAATTTGGCTCGGGCTGACTCCATCACCACAGAAATCTTGAGCCAGTCCAGGTAGTTCCAGGCCCTTTCCCTCCCCTTCCCTCAGCAACAGCCAATAGTACATCCCTTGACAACTAACCTTGATCCAGAAACACAGCCTGTCTTAGCCTACCTTAAGAGGAAAGGTAATCTTCAGCACAAATACGGGGGAGAAGGTTGTTCCAGGTGCTGCTAGCAACATCAGAGGACCTGATGGAACCCTGCCTGTGGGAAAGTTTATAAGGTGAGCTCAGAGCACAGAGTCCCAGCCAGAACTCCATTTTTTCACCACAAGCAGCTTCCTCTGAGTGTACTGTTAACCTCTTGTTTGTGTAAACCAGTTGGATACAAGTATTCTCAGTGCAACAGTGGAAGGTAGAATTACCCGGGGATTTTCAGGGATTTTCAGGGTAGTGTGAGCTTCCCAGGGATTATGTACTGGTTCCGGTGCATGGCTAGATTAGCCAATCTGTCTTTACAGGCCTTCCTTCCCAATGAATCTCTTCTAAAAGCCATTGACCACGCCCACAAAAGCTCTGTGAGATGCCACAGAGTGCCATGGACATGCCTGGACTCTTTTCAGCCCACTTAAGAAGGAAGGACTCTTAAACTCTGTGACATTTAAATCACTCTTCCCTGACCCGCTTGGCCTTCTGCTTGATTGTCTCATCTGTAATCTGTTTTAGGAAAAAACAGATTGTCTTCTGCAAACCACATCAGGGCCTCAGTGAGTGAATGACATAATTTTTTTAAGATTTATTTTTTATTTTATGTATTTGAGTGTTTTACCTGCACATATGTATGTGCACTCTGTATACCTATTGCCAGTAAAGGCCAGAGGAGGGTATTGGATAGTGTGGAACTGGAGTTATACACAGTTTCTTCTATAAGTGGTACTACATATGTACCAGGAAACAAACCTGGGTCTTCTGTAAAAACAGTATATGCTCTTAAATGCTGAGCCACGAGATGCAATTCTTTAAAAAATAAAATGTGCTCCAATAATTGTACATTTTAATACATTTTGCCAAATACGCACTCTTTGCTTTCCCCAAAATACTTGCATTTGGCTCTACCAGCCAATCCCTTTTTCTTGCCACTGGCTCAGGTACCCAGAGTTCTTGGCCACTGTTTAAATTGAGAGAGTTCCTCAGGACTAGAAATACGTATTCTTTTGGTGTGTCTGAGTTATTTTGGTTGATGATTTATGTTTTCGTAGTTTCCTCATCTTAATAATGACCTGCTTTCCATTCTATAAATGCATCAAAATTTGATTCTTTAATCACCATTTAAGGGACACATGAAATAAACCAAATATCACTGCAATTGTAATAAAGAAAGAAAGCAAGGAAGAAAGAAAGAAAGAAAGAAAGAAAGAAAGAAAGAAAGAAAGAAAGAAAGAAAGCTCGCTCTTCTGGCCAATCATGTATAAATCTTAATGTGAACACTTTCCAAAATGGAGTAGCAGCATATCATACATCCTCCTTAATTGGTAGAGTTCTCTAGCCACTCCCTTCTCTGCCCTTTCCACATTCCCTCTCTACTGCCACTTATTAAATACCAAGATTCCTGTGTGGATGCCTCAGCACACTCTCAGTCAGATTGTTACCTTCTGAACACTGACCTCCAGAAATTCTAAGGCTGGGAATTAAAGGCAGGGAGGTTCTGCTGGTGTGATTTTTCTCTGAGGTTTTTAGGAGCACTCCTCTTCCTCATTGGGGCTACACCTCTGGGTACCACAGTGCTCTATAACTCCCAGCTTTGACTATAGTGTCTTTTCAGAGGTTTGACTGCTACACAGAGGATGGTTTTCAGAGAGATGTGTGGGAAGTGGTTTTGATATTTGGCAGTTCCTAAAGACAAGGTGATTTGAGATATTGGTTTTAAAAATACGTATACACTATTCTCTTTTTTTCTGAAACTGCCTAGTCATTGGAATTTTGCAGTTATCAACCACACCAAAATAGAAGTATCATAAACAAGAGGGCTTTTGTTTATTTCATTCATCTAGCCACATACGGTGCACGAACACTTGAGTGTATATTTTCACCATGAAATCCATTTTTCTCTTCCAGATACCTCCATTAAAATATACAGTTCTGAAACTAAAAACATAGACAAAGCCCCAAGAATTGAAACAATTGAAAGTACGTCAAAAATGCACAAAGTGTCAACCATGAGACGAATATTCGATTTGGCAAAGCTTCGGACCAAAAGATCAGCACTTTTCCCAGCTATTAAGATCTGTCCACAGGAATCCTTGAGACAGATTTTAGCAAGTCTTCAAGCTTATTATAGACTGAGAGGTAAGGACAACAATGGAAGAAATTAGCCCTCTGTTCTCTTTCCTCTCTCCTACTCACCCACAGGTTATCTTCAGCCCTAAACATTCAAGGTCTCTCATTCCTCCAAGAGAACTGTAGATATCAGCCCACTAGTCTGATAGAGTAATGGGCCACAGACCTACAAAACAGTGGTGTTTCTGAGCTCCCATGATTTAAAATGATTTGTTATTCTACATTGGACCATTAGAGGCCAGGAAAAAAATTTTAAATCCTTGATATAGAGGTTTTACTTGTTTTGTTTCTTCCAAAGTCCACTCTTAAATTTTAATGTCATTCTTATAAAGTAAAAAGCCTAGGATAGTTGCAATATCAAGAAGCTGAGCAAGCTGATTTACGACTTAGGATTTCTTTTTGTTGTTGTCCAAAAGTGACATTATAGCCCATATCCATTCTCCCTCAATAATAAGTTTGTTTCTGATGGGGGGGGGGACGGGGGAGGAAGGCTTTTAAAGTTTGGAAATCTGGGGCAGGCTGAAGTACAGAGACACAAATTACAAATGGCCTCCAGAGTATGCAAGGTGCTACTGCCGCTTTGGGCTGGAGCACAGTGCAGTTTTTAAAAACTGCACTGCAGGAGGCCTTGCGTTTCTAGAAATCACCAAGTCATTAAATCAACCACAGGTGCCAGCAACTGTCCTGATCATTTCATTTACTTAATATGAATAAAGAATTCACATGGCTTCCCCTTTAAAAGAAAAAAAAAATTATATTCGCAGCTGGTATCCTGTCTTCTAAATAGCCTCAAAGGATGACCAGTACCTTCTCTCTCTGGACTAAGTTCATACTGCATGTGAAAGCTGAGTGGATGGGTGTTTTCCCACCTTCACGACACCAGATGTTGCTAGTGTCCAAAAATGTGTATGTTCCTGCTCTATTGAAAGCTGGCATGCAGGAGCAGCTGGTTCAGTTCCAGCCTGGGATGGGTGGGCCTTGGGACAACTGAGAAGGCATTTGTGATCCTGACACCCAGAGATCCTCTTGGATGGCTAGTAGGGGGCTCTGGGACTCAATACATCTTAAGGGTTCTTGCTGGGTTTTGGAGACATGATTGATGAAGGGTTTCAAAAACATCAAGCCTTCTGTTCTTTTTTTTCCTTTTTTAATTTATTTTATTTTATTTTTATTAATTACAGTTTATTCACCTTGTATCTGAGCTGTAGCCCCCTCCACCTTCCCCTCCCAAACCCTCCCTCTTCTTTTCCTATGCCCCTCCCCCAGTCCAGTGATGGGGAGGTCTTCCTCACCTTCCATCTGACCCTAGTCTATCAGGTCTCATCAGGTCTGGCTTCTTTGTCTTCCTCTGTGGCCTGGGAAGGCTGTTCCCCCCTCAGGTGGAGGTGATCAAAGAGCCAGCCCATGAGTTCATGTCAGAGACAGTCCCTGTTCCTATTATTGGGGAACCCTCTTGGACACTGAGCTGCCATGAAGCCCTCTGTTTTTATGTTTCTACTTGTATGTGAAAGTAAAAGAATATTTGTTTTCTGACAGAAGTCTTAGCCATAGGTAAATGGAAATTACTGTGTCACACTCAAAAGGGAAACCCTAATTGGAGAAATGGGGTACCCTATATGAACACTCTGAAGTCCTCACACATTCTGCACACAAGTTTTTCAGTAAAATACCTGCTGAAGAATATGGAAAGCAAAGGTCCTAATTATCAACAATGCAAGGAAAATAAAGTGGTGTGTTCACTATTCATGCTGTGTGCCTACACATTGATCAGATAACAATGCCAGCAAGTTTCTATAAAATTTAATGGACTGATGCATATATGCACACATGTACACACAGACACACAGACACACACACAAATCTTTCCATGTAAAATCTAATTCTTTGCAACACTGATATATATAATTCACCAGAGGTATTTGTGGAATACACTATTTTTTTTTTTTTACAAACTCTGAGCCTTGAATTTTAATTCGGAGCTCTTTACTGTTGATTAGGATTGCCTGTTTCATTCATGTTTCCCTGAACGAAAGAAAACACTGTTTTTCTCCCCACAGCAAATGACAGCCCATTATCTTTATGGCTGCCTCTGGGTGATATGAAATTTTACTATTCATCAGTGTGTGTCCCCACAAAGAAACAAGAAATAAGAGCCAGACACAAAGCTCTGTTCCTTTGATGGAGACGCCCACTTACTGTTCTCCTCACCCGGCCATTGCAAAATGTTCTTCTGACATCCTCCAACAGACTAGGGGGAGAAAGCTCCCCATTATAACATCAAATAGAAACAGTGAGCTGATTCTTCTCTCCCCGCCCCTCCCCCCCCCCCGTGCTTAAAGCACCACGAGTGAAGTGTGGAGCTTTCTGTGGAATCATTACGGTGTTGTCCCGAAGCACAAACGCCAGCAGGGAGAGTAGGTTTGTGGAAGTCTCCAGCGAAGCCCCCTCAAAGATGCCTGCCCTCCCATTCCCCACCATGCGGTAGCCCAAGGCTCTCCTCCTTCCCTTTGCTCATTCTCAGTCCCAATATCAAGCCACGTTTTGGGCCTTTGAGACAGCTCAGCAGGCAAAAAGGACTTGCCACTAACCCTGAGGATGGGATTTGAATCCCCGAACCCACAAGGTAGAAAGAGAGAATGGATCCAACTGCGGCAAGTTGTCCTCTGACCTCCACCCATGTGTACAAGTACACACACACACACACACACACACACACACTTCTCAAAAAGAATCTAAAGAAAAATTTCACTGGTTCTAGTTCCGAATAATTGTCTTTCTTGTTGCTGTTACGAAAAACCTGACAACTTAAGGGAGGAAGGCTTTATTCCCGCTTGGAAGATCCAGTCCGTTGCTGCAGGGAAGCTGCTGCCGCGGGAGCAAGAGCTGCCTGATCATATTGCTCCCCCAATTCCGGAAGCAGAGAAAACAGCACGCTCTGCTCCCTGTCTCCTTTACACAGCCCGGGACAGGAGCCAAGGGCGCTGCCCACATTTAGGGAAAGTCTTCCGCCTCAGTCAAGCTTAGAAAACCTCACAGACATGTCTACAAGTTCGTTGCCATGGTGATTCTAAATCCTGTCAAGCCAATAATCACGATTATACATCGCAAGTTTCAAATTTAATATGGTGGTCCTTACAAACTGCAATGGCCCTGGCAGATAAATCTTTAAGCAACTTCCTTGTGCTTCAAGAATAAATTATTCTCTTCTCGGTGTCATTATGTAAAGCAGGTATTGACGCCTATGGGGAAAAGTCCAACATGAGGAGGAAATGGAAGACACAGATTCCATGAACAAAATTCAACCTCAGTTTTTCTGTGTGACAGGGCACCACCTGCAGAGATATATATTGATAGGTCCTCAGGCTGACAGAGAACTCAGAAAAATGAACCAGTCACACACAAACACACACACACAAACACACTGCATACACAGAGGCACATGTGAATACATACACGTAATGCACACATGTCTAATGTCACACACAATGCACACACAGAGACTTATATGCACGTGTACAAATAATAAATACATGTGCCCGCAAGTTTCCCTTTAGGCTTAATTTGGAATAGCTAGTAAGATAAACTCTGAATAAAATTAGTCGAAATGGACTGAAAAAGCAACATGCCCAAAGAGGGAAGAGTTAATCATAACCTCCAATGATCTTTATGGATATTGTTCATGAAAGACACCAGTGCTAAGCCTCAAAGGCAGAGACAGTTTCTTTTATGCACTGTTGTATCTCTGGCAGTTGGGTCACAGTTGAACTAAACTAGCAGATACAGTTGGGAGGGTGGCAAAAAGCATGTTTCCAAAGACAGATGATGTGTTGGGGGTAGGAGGACAGCAAGGACCAGTGGGCCCACTACTATTAGGGTTTGGACAAATCTGCAAACTTCCTAGTGTGTTTTCTGAGTGCAGAGAAGATGAAGGCCATGTACTCTGTGCTTCGGCTGTCAGGATGGGCACTGCCCCCTCTGCAGGCAGGAGGGAGGTCATGTTGCAAAGCACATTTTTCTATGTGCGGCGACTGCACTGCTTTCCAGTGTTTTCGCTCAATGTGGGAGCCTAGGCCTTTAACAGTAGGACTGTTATCTCCGCCACCTCTGTGAGTTTCTGCAAAAGATCAGGTACCCTGACAATTCTGGTCAGGTGCTGCTGGCAGATGACACGGGCTTTTGTTGATCTGGACTCCCCTTTGCCTCTTAAAACCAAGTGTGGAGAAATGCAACTTGGTTCAGGTGGAGAGTTGGGACAAAATATAAAGGAGACCGACTCCGAACTGGTTTCTCCTCACCTTGTTCCTCCCACCACCCACCATTTTTCATTAGAAAGTTAGATGATGTCTGTCTCTCCCCAAAAAGTTCCAATTCTTTCTCAGATTGTAGGAAGATAGATAGATAGATAGATAGATAGATAGATAGATAGATAGATAGATAGGAAGACAAAACATATTATTGACACTGGAAGTCTTCTGACATATCTTATTGGCCTTCAACACTAACTATTCATCTCTGTAGCCCCTGGCACAGTTTTCAGTTGACATCAAAAGTTTTCCATCATGAGCTTAAATAATTAATAAGGATGTTGCTTTCAATGAGCTGTAAATATCGATATTTAAAATAAAACCAGAGTCAGATCATTCTTTTGGTCCAGGGGATTCTGCCATGCCTTGTGATTATTGAAGCATCAAGTTTTTTTAACAAACAGATTAAACACGCTGTTCTTAAGAGCAGGGGTGCTGGGGACGTGGTTCAGTAGTTAAGTGCTTCTCTGGCACTGGTGAACGCTGGGTTCAATTGCCAGAACTGCAAGGAAAAATGAAAGCTGAACATTGACCTCAGGTTCTCAGAGAAAAACAAAATCTGAATTAGGGAGTAGGGTAAAGTGGTGGAATCTGCCAAGTATGCCCTATGCCCTCCTCCTGCAGCACACACCCACATTTCCTGTCCACAGTCCTCCAAGTACCATTTCTCTGTAATTTATGTTCATGCTTTGACAAGGAATCTCCCTCACCCCGTTACAGGCTTCCACATAAACATGAGGACTATCCATCCATACTTCATCTACCATTGTCCTTCCCTTAGCACATATTAGGTGCTGGACCACTTTATGTGATTAAACTTCCATGGGGTGAGGGGAGATATTCGTATCTCAATTATGCAATCAAGATACACCCCCCCAGAGATATGCCCACAGCTCAACCTAGTGTAGACAGACAATCCCCTCTTGATGCTCTCAGATTCTAGCCCACGTCTGTTGACAACACTGACTGTGACATTTGTGAATTAGTATATCAGCCTAAGCATGACAACCCTTTCTGTATTGTGAGGCTGAGTGCTTTGGGGAAAGGGTTTTTCCATTTAGAACTCCTGATTGCTGTGTGTTACAGTATGTCAAGAAGTAGTGTGGGAAGCGTATCGGATCTTCCTGGATCGCATTCCTGACACAGAGGAATATCAAGGCTGGGTCAGCACTTGCCAAGAGGAGACCTTCTGCCTCTTTGACATTGGGAAGAACTTCAGCAGCTCCCAGGAGCACTTGGATCTTCTGCAGGAGGTGGGTCTATACAGTGCCCCAATACCAGCCATGCCTCCAGCCCCGTCCCCTTTGCAATGGCTTCCAAGGCCTGAGGGTTGCTTGTCAAAATACTTAGAGATAGCTCATAAGACAGACAGGAATTTTATTCCTGCAAAAAAATAATATTTTCAACAGGCAGGCTGACATGTCGTTGAAGAGAGAGGGAATGAAAATAGACTTGAGCTCTTCAGTTGACACGATCTCTTGGTAAAATTACTTTTTATCTCCTTTTCTTCCAGAGAATAAAACAGAGAAGCTTCCCTGGGAGGTAAGTACTCAAAATAGAATTCTGGGTGCTCTTGACTTTCAAAGGAACACACAATGAAGTGTAACTAAGCTACTGTACCCTGATTATTTGTACCCTGATAGACAATGTATGCACATATCACACTGAAGATAAATGAGTGCAGAAAGGGAAGGGAAATAGACCTGACAGACTGAGATCAATGCTTGTTTTAAAAAAAAATGGAATTGTTTACTGTGTGATATGTATCTAATGTGTAATTTCACTCGAAGGATCTAGAGCAATTAAAAGTTTAATTTTTAGGACTGACGGCAAACTATTAGTAGTAACATCAGGAAAATACTTAACATGATCAGAGTGTAACTTGAATTTTGAGCTCTCGTATGGTACTCTGTCAAGCATTAGTATTTCTCAAACTAAATTACTGAAGCACTGAGCTATACCCTCAACAAGAACTGAATATCAATTAAGAAAATTGAGTTACAGAGAGAGAGAGAGAGAGAGAGAGAGAGAGAGCATAAGCTAAAATGATTAAAGAAAAGAGATGCTGTTGCCAAACTCAAAACTCACATAGCACACAGAGTTGATGACATGTTGAAAGCGCACACACATACACACACACACACACACATTCAGAGATGTGAGTTACAGGAAATACTTTATAATGCCTTTCACATTTGCTGCTTTCCCATTTACCTCGCTGCCACCAGCCTGTACCACTCCTCGGTTAGTTTATTCTAGGCAGGGGAGATCTCAAATCTGATCTCCCCCCAACAAACATCCGGGCTTCTAATTTCTTTTTCTCTTTAGCATACTCTTCCTAGATTAATATATCTGGAATATCCCTTTTATATGTTGAGTCCTGTTTGTTGCCACTCAAAATACTCCCTCATTGTCCCCCGATGTCATCTGAACATCCCACTGCTTGTCTCCCCAACCCAAGTCTGCACAGGAAGCTGCATGTTAAGAACTGCCTCTGTGGCATCTCTTGGCATCTGGCTTCTGGGTAGGACCAGCCAGTAAAGAGATAAGAATGGGGTTTTTAAATCCCAACACCCCTGCTTCATACACACACACACACACACACTTACAAAGTCTCTGAACACCATCATCTTTGTGTTCAGCTCTGGCCCGTCCAGCAGCAACTTCCAAAGTCTTCTCTTTGGGCTTCTGTATACCCCACCATTGCCAGCCGCATACGGTGTGGTGGTCTGAATAAGCATGGCCTCCACAGGCTCATATATCTGAATGTGTGGTCTACAGTCAAAGAGCTGCTTGGGAAGGATTAGGAGGGGTGTCCTTGCTGGAGGAATAGCCTGGGCTCTTTGAAACCTCAGAGCTCCCTGCCCCCCCCCCAGTGACACTCCAGGAGGAATCCGGCTCCCCACAGTATCCTCACAGGCCATTTAAGGCTGAAGCCTCTCTAGAACTCTGGGCTTAGTTCAGCAACTGCCCTCCTGTTGAGCATTCCCTTCCTTTTCCTGCTCTCCTGTGAAAGCCCAAACTCCTCAGCAGCATGTGATACTCAATGCATGACGGCAGTGCTGTTTCCGGCCTTCTCATTCAAGTGTGAGTGCTCACTCACTTCAGCAAGCATTGGCAGGAGTGGACTGCATGGCCTGGGAAAGGCTTAGGCCCACACCTCTTACTTTGTTCACAAGACACAGAGATATTCTCCGGCTACCCACACAAAAGATAGCATTGTGCCCCCACAGCATTGTGAAAGGGTAGGAAAATGCTGACATTCACTAACTTCTGACACCTGGTTAAGTAAGTGGAAATTTTCTCTTTCACATAGTCTTTCCAAGAAGAAAAATGAAATTTCACTCCCCTGACTAGTCAATAATTGTTCCAGTTTCAAATGGATTTGAAATAAAAGCCAGTACAAGATCCAAGTACCCCAGACCTCCAACCGGAGCTTCTGGCATGGGGATAGCACAAATTGCCAGCTTAAAGGAAGGATCACACTTGATGATAGAGGGAAAAGATACCAGCCAAGAGTGCAGCGCATGCCAGGATGCCAACCTGTAACGAGGCTGTGACCACTGCAGCCAGAACTCTCCTCCTCTTGCTTTAGTTTCTTTCTCACAGCAACGTGGGACAAGGAGAGCCGAGTAGTTCTGAGAGAAAGACCTGAGCACAAACAAAGTTCTGAAGGTTAGAAGGAAAGAAAATTTGTCTAAGTCATAAATGCCACAGTGCTTGACATTTAAATATCTCCATAACAACTATCATTAAGCACCTAGCATAATACCAGAAAAATAAGAAGAATGGCTGGTTTCGAATTCCAGTAGGATTTGAGTTTATATTGTCCTATATCTACCAATACAGTTATCCATTTCTACAAATGCAAATTCTACAAATTTACACCATTTTTAATTTTTTTTTATTAATTACATTTTGTTCACTTCGTATTCATCCATAAGCCTCTCCCTCCTCCCCTCCCAATTCCACCCTTCCTCTCCCTTCTTCACGCATGCCCCTCCCCAAGTCCACTGATAAGGGAGGTCTGCCTCTCCTTCTTTCTGATCTTAGTCTATCAGATCTCATCAGGAGTGGCTGCATTGTCATCTTCTGGCCTGGTAAGGCTGCTCCACCCTCAGGGGGAGGTGTTCAAAGAGCAGGCCAATCAGATTATGTCAGAGGCAGTCCCTCTTCCCATTACTATGTAATCCACTTGGACACTGAACTGTCATGGGCTACATCTGTGCAGGGGTTCTAGGTTATCTCCATGCCTGGTACTTGGTTGGAGTATGAGTCTCTGAGAAGTTCCCTGTGTTCAAGTTTTCTGGTTCTGTTGCTCTCCTTGTGGGGTTCCCGTCATTAGCATATATTAATCATATTGAAAAGTTTCATCTTCATACATTTATATAATGTATTTTGATCATTACCATGTCACATCTGCTCTCCCTGCCACTGGTGTTCCTCAGAATATACAACAGACATCCATTGTTTTGGTTTTTTGTGTGTGGACTGTGGGGGGGGATGTTTGAATGTATGTGCACATGTGTACAGGTGTGTTCACCTGTGCTATGCAAGTGGAGGTTAGAGGTCAATGTCATTGTCTTCCACAAGCACTACCCACTTTACTTTTGAAACATGGCCTGTTACTAAAAATAGAGTTCTGTGTTTCAGTTAGGTTGCCTGGCTAGTGAGCCTGCTAGATCCAACTGTCCCCAACACCCAGTGCTGGGATAATAGACCCATATCTCTGTGCCCACATTTTATATGGATTCTGGGGCCCAAGTTCAGGTCTTCATGCGTGCACAGCAAGCACTTTACCTATTGACCCATCCTCCCAGGCATAATCATCCATTGTTGTTGGTCACAGTGCATGACAGCAAACTGATAATAGTTGTTTTTCTGCTTCAATCCCCTGCTGGTTGGAGTCTTTTTCCCAGCATTTTATTATTTTTTAATTCCAATTTATTCACTTTGTGTCCCAGCTGTAACCTACTCCCTTGTCCCCTCCCAATCCCATTCTCCCTCCCTCTTCTCCTCCCATGCCCCTCCCCAAGTCCACTGATAGGGGAGGTCCTACTTTCCTTCCATCTGACCCTAGTCTATCAGGTTTCATCAGGACTGGCTGCATTGTCTTCCTCTGTGGCCTATTAAGGCTGCTCCGCACTAGAGAGAGGTGATCAAAGAGCCAGCCACTGAGTTCATATCAGAGTCAGCCCCTGACCCCCTTACTGGGGAATCACTTGGAGACTGAGCTGCCATGGGCTACATCTGTGCAGGGGTTCTAGGTTATCTCCATGCATGGTCCTTGGTTGTTTTATCAATCTAAGAAAAGACCCCTGGGCCCAGATTTTGTTGTTGTTGTTGTTGTTGTTGTTGTTGTTGTTGTTGTTGTTGTTCTGTTGCTCTCCTTGTGGCACTCTTGTCCCCCCCCCCCAGGCACTTTCTCGGAAAATTAGAAATAGTGCTACCTCAAGATCCAGCTATACCACTCCTAGGCATATATCCAAAAGATGCTCAAGTATACAACAAGGACATTTGCTCAACCATGTTCATAGCAGCTTGATTTGTAATCACCATAGTCTGGAAACAACCCAAATGTCCCTTCAACTGAGGAATGGATACAGAAATTGTTGTGCAATGGAATACTACTCAACATTTAAAAACAAGGAAATCTTGAAATTTGCAGGCAAATGGTGGGAACTAGAAAAGATCATCCTGAATGAGATATCCCAGAAGCAAAAAGACATACATGGTATATACTCATTTATAAGTGTATATTAGACATATAATATAGGATAAACACACTAAAATCTGTACATCTAAAGAAGCTAAGCAAGAAGAAGGACCCTGGGTAAGATGATCAATCCTCATTCAGAAAGGCAAACGGGATAGGCATCAGAAGCGAGAGAAGACAGGGAACAGGACAGAAGCCTACCACAGAGGGCCTCTGAAAGACTCCACCCAACAGGGTAATCAAAGCAGATGCTGAAACTCATAGCCAAACTTTGGGCAGAGTGCAGGGAATGTTATGAAAGAAAGAGAATATAGAAAAGGCTGATAATATTTTAAACATTACTCTTCCTCATATCTTGGAAAGCGTTGCCATGACAGAGATATGCAGGTGATAGTGTTGGCTCTGTCCAGTCTAGAAGGCTCCGTAAGAATGGAATGTCAGTTATTTCTTCACATCATCTGTCATCATGAAGCACAGAAAATTATATATTATGCTAGAAATGGTGCTTTCAGTTAGGACTTGAAAGATTAGAGAAACAAATATTTTAATGAGATTCAAAAGCTATCACTAGCACAGTCCCTTTTCACTGTTTCCTATTAGTAATGGACTGATACTGTACATGCAGACAACTCTGCACCACTACCTTTGGTCTGACCCTAGAATATCTCCCATATTGCTATCTATTAATCTGAAGTCTTACCCCGACCTCCCTGGCTGGTTATCATTACCTGCTACTGTTGTGCAAAGAATACAGATTTAATAAACCTGTACTATCCAGAAACTAGTTCCCTTCCATTCCTTTAACTACAACAGTTCTTTGTTGGATAAAAAATCTGAGGTTTGTAAGGAAATATTACAGTATTCAATTATGTCATCTACTACTTTTATGGCAAGAACACTGAATGTGCAATGGGACAGTACAAAATTAGGACACACCTGTAGTTCAATTTTGCCTATTGTATAAATGCCCCCTTAAAACCACACAAAGCCCAGAGGCTGAGAGGAAGACATGGAGAGCCAGGTATAACCATCAAAGAGGTTGTTTGAAATTTTCCTCAGTGAGATATATAGATAGACAGACAGACAGACAGATAGATAGATACATACGTACATACATACATACATACATACCTATATAGATTCAAAAATCAGTCCAGTTAATAAAAACAGATAAATCTGGATGAAAATATGATTGTTCTCTACTGTTTCGTCTATATAGTATAGGCACACTCAAATGTGGGCTCCCTATCTTCAAGTTCCTCTATATCACCACTTCTTTCCTTCTTTGTGTGCTAACAGAAAAGATGAAATAGCTCCGAGGGAGACACTGGCAGAGCCCACCAAAACCCCTGTGTTACCCACAGGTAAGCTTAGATCTCATCTCATCTACTTCCAAAAGTCACTTCATTGAAAAGGTATCTGTAAAGCGCTCCTTGATGAGCGCTGGTATAACTTATGATGCGCCCTCTCATTTTGAGAGCTTTGGGTTTTACTGTTGAATGTCTACGTACATAACAAATACTGTTTGATCAACGCATTTAAGCACAAATACCTTTCAAACCACTAATTTCTCAGTTGCTGTTGCTAAATTGATGGCTAATTTCTGAGATAGCTCAGTGGAGAGTGCTTGGCTAGCTTGATGCCCTGGGTTCAGTCCATGCACTACAGAGGAAATAATACTGAACTTCATGGATTTGGCCAAAGATTTTCCAGAAATTTTATTATAGTTTAAACAATAAATGACGGATTAAACTGACAATCACCTGTCTCGTCACACATTTGGCAGTACTTAACATACAATCTTAACCTTAAGTTTTCACACTTTTTTGTTGTGTTAGTGTGTACATGTGAGGAGTATAGATGAGTGTAGGCATGCACACGTGCTGGTCAGAAGATAACTTTATGGAGTGGGTTCACTCCTCTATTTTCACATGGGTTCCAGGGATCACACTCAGGTCATTGGGCTTGTACCTTTAGTTGCAGAGTCACCAGCCCTGAATATAAAATTTTGGTAAATACCAAAATTTTAGTAGCAATGTTAATAATGTTTTTAAGAAAGCAAATTTTGGAGCTGGGGGATGGAGCCCAATAGAGTGCCTAGATCGATCAGTCTCCAGGTTCCCAACTCACTTATACTGGATGTGGTGGTCTATGCCTGTAATCCCAACACTCAAAAACTGGAGTCAGGAGAAACCAGAAGTTCAATATCATCTTGGCAACATAGTAAGTTTGAAGCCATAAAGTGTTTCATATATAAGATCCTGTCTCCGTTTTTTTTATTTCATTTTTATTTTTATTAATTACAGTTTATTCACTTCGTATCCCAGCTGTAGCCCCCTCCCCTATCCCCTCCTAATCCCTCCTTTCCTCCTTCCCTCTTCTTCTCTGATGCCTCTCCCCCAGTGCAATGATAGGGTAGGTCCTCCTCCCCTTCCATCTGACCCTAGTCTATCAGGTCTCATCAGGGACTGGCTTCTTTGTCTTCCTCTGTGGTCTGATAAGGGGAGGTGATCAAAGAGCCAGCCACTGAGATCATGTCAGAGACAGCCCCTGTTCCTATTGTTGGGGAATCATCGTAGACACTGAGCTGCCATGGGCTACTTCTGTGCAGGGGTTCTAAGTTATCTCCATGCATGGTCCTTCTTTGGAGTATCAGCCTCAGAAAAGACCCCTGTGCCCAGCTTTTTTGTTTCTGTTGCTCTCCTTATGGAACTCAATTTTTTTAAAGGGAGGGAAAATGCTTCTTTAAATCCATACACTAAAAAATAGAGACTTTTAGACAATGAGAATAAAGTTCACATATTTACTCACTAACTTCAGAAAAATCTGTGACTTCATTTTTATATTTCTTCTAAGTTAAAATAATTTACCACTTCTAGACTTGTTTCTAGATAATGTAACAAGACTAGTTCAATTTCAATTACAAAATGTAGTGAAAAATTCTTTAACAAAAACAAAAAAATAAAAACATAAACAAGAAAACAGAATTGACTAGTTATTTCCCCTTATGTATGGGTGAAGTTTGACCTGTGATTCTTAATATCAAGACTGATTTGTAAAATATTGTTTATAGGAAGTGTTTGTTTAAAAGATAGTTCATTTAAAAAAAAGATATTTCCTGCTACTTTCTCTTATACCATGAAAAACAATCATATTAATAGCATTAAAATTTGTTTTTTCTTGGGAGTTTTTTGGTGGTTGGTTGGTTACTTGCTTGCTTTTTTGAGACAGGGTTTGTCTGTGTAGCCTTGGCTGTTCTAGAATCACTTTGTAGATGAGGCTGGCCTCGAACTCACAGAGATCCACCTGCCTTTGCCTCCCTGGGTGATGGGATTACAAGGATGTACTACTGTGCCTGGCTGTTTTTCTGTCTTTAAAAGAACCTTCATAACAAAATTAAATATTTTACAATAAAGACTAAATTTAAACTAATTTTTTAAGGCTTGGAAGAGGCTCTGGGATTTGCAGGAGAATGCCAGCAGTATTCAGACTACTTTGGCAACCAGATGGGCTTTGCTGGCACTTCAGGCTTCATCATACCCACACTGACAGCCACTTCATTACTGTAAAAAAAAAAAAAATAGAGGACAACAAAAGAGCCATTTTTGACAGTGGGTCTATTTGTTAGGTTGCTTTGCTTCTGTAGATAGAACACTTTGTTCACAGTGAGTTGAGCACAATGGCTGAGGTTTAGCTATTGAGCTACACACAGTCCAATGGAGACTGACTGATACCTCAACCCTACAATAACCTAATCTCAATTAAACACTCTAAGGTCTTTAACTGAAGACTATTGATCAAAAACTCCAGCCAATGACCTAAGGCCAGATACACATGTACCATCACAGAAACTTATGAAACATAAAAATTAAAAATAAATAAAGGCACTGTGCCTCCTCCAGAAATTACTGATTCCATGGTAATATATTCTAATAAGAGCAAATGAAATGAAACGCAGCCAAAGAATCCAAAAGAATGGCTATAAGAATGGGTGATTCTCTAATGAAATAGAAAGACTAACAACAATTAAATTGAAACTATGAAAATGAAAATTTCAATAGGTCAAGTAAAAATTCAGCAGACAGACTCACCAATAGATTGATAAAGTGGGAGGCTTGAAGGCATTGTTATGAATTGTAACACTCAGACAATGACAGATATCATAATGAAATGGTACAAAGAGAGCATGTGAGAACTATGAGGCACCACTAAAGGCTGAAATTTATAAACCATGAACACGGAAGAAAGAGGAGAGAGAGGGGGAGTATGTGTATGTATATGTATGAATGCACAGAAAAGAGAGCCAATTAGATTATAGCAGATACTTTCCCAAACCCAGGGAGAGAAGTGACCATCGGATACATGAGGCATTAGAATGACAAAGAGACAAGACCAGAAAAGAACCTCCTTCTTTCAACAGTAGAGTTTAAACACTAAGTATGCAGAAGAAAGCTGCAACAGAGGGGCAACAAGTCACACAAAAATGCAAACTAAGGAAAGCGACAGAAACTCGAAAAGCAAGAAGGGTGCGGAGTGGTGTGTTCCAAGCTCTGAAAGACAGCAGCTGCCCATCCAGATTACCAGACACCTTCGGTGTGCAGCGAGTTGGGGCAATCTTCAAAGGAGGCTAAATGTATTAAGAGATTGCTCATACCACCTGATGGTTGGTCTTAGTTTCATCGGTCCCAATAATTTTTCTTTTGAGGACAACAAAATAGGACATTCAAACAAAAGAAAAATTTCCTCTAGTATACCTCCTAAGCTATTTTCATTGTTATACAAGTATGGTAAAAAAAAAAAAAAAAAAAAAAAAAAACAATTGGTCATAAAATTATATAGTTTGGCTCATTTGAATTTTTCCCTCAGGTGGAGAATGTCTTCATCTTGAGTGCTTGCAACAGACTGTTCAGCTACAGCTGTCAAGGAGGGTGCCAGAGACACCATCCTTCCAGATTCTCATCAACCAAATGACGTGGACTATTTTATCCAATATTTATCACACAGTGAAGTGACTCTTTAAGTGATCATAATTTACTGTGTATTTAAAAGGAAAAAAATGATTTTTATTTTCAGAAAGAAATGTTAAATGTTTAAAGAAATAGATGCAGTGACTCCAATTTAGACAGTTACACAATGTGCATGTTTGATATCCTGTAAACATGTATAATGTTATTTGCCCATTGAAAATGTAAGTCTGTTTGGGCTGGGGAGTGCCAAAGAGAATTTGTTGCTGTTGCAGTAGACCTAGGTTTGATGCTCAGCACTACAGCCCACAACCATCTGTAACTCCAGTCCCAGGGGACCCCGTAACCTCTTCTGACCTCTGCAGTGCCAGTCACGCACTAGGTGCACAGATGTACATACAGGCAAAAAAAATAAAATAAAATAAAAAAACCATACTCATGAAATAATAAAACAAAAACTAAAATATATTTAAACATGTTTAAATGATTTCTTCAGCTAACTCAAATGGTCCCACTAAAAGTCAGAGTTCCACACTCAGTGCGGTGACATCACAGAACCTCATATAGCTAAAAAAAACATTTAAAGAGACTTGGGGAATGGGGAAAGAACAATTTTTTAATTGATACATCCTGTTTGTTTCTTAAGGCTCAAAACTAAACCAAAAAATTTGTTTTGTCTAATTAAAATAAAAAGGACAGCAATTTCTTACAAGTACAAACTAGTCACAACACTATTCCATGAACATTTCTAAAAAACATAATTTACGATAAAATAGTAATATACATGATTAAAATGATTTATGCCTTGAATAGAACACAGAAGCCCCTTTGTTGGTATCATTATAGGTTTCTAAATGTTCTCCAGGTATCTGAAATGGTTTTTGGTGGTCTGTAAAGAGTGTTTTAAAGGGCGTCTTGAGGGGCTGGAGAGATGGCTCGGTGGTTAAGAGCACTTCTTCAGTAGACTTGGAAAGGGGCAGGGAGGAGATGAGGGTGGAAGGGTGGGAGGGTGGGTTTGGGAGGGAAAGAGGGAGTGGGATACAGCAGGGATACAAAGTTAACAAACTGTAACTAATATTAAAAAATAAATTAAAAAAAATTTACTGATTGTTAAGACAATCTAGACTTTCAAGACTTAAGCAACATTCTAAGATAGTTTTCAGAAGAACAAATTCAATATAAATACTTGTCTTTTCGTCCTTTGCATAGTCACAAAAAAGAAACATTAATCAGTTCTCATTAGACAAATCATTTAACTGTACCACATGTAGTACAATCCCAAATTTCGGTCCCAAAAGGAACAACTTAATGGAAATATTGAAAGTGTGACTTCAATTTAAAAAACAAACAAACATACGTATAAGAACTTTGAAAAACAAATTTAGAATGCATTTATCTGTAAATTCTATAGTGACAGAAAAGACATAAGGAATTATAGAATCTTGACCTTGCTCTAGTTTAAGTTCTTCTAGTCTTACTTTTGTGCCTGAAATCTTTCTAATTTCTACAGATGTTTCCAGCATGTCACTGGGGCCCTTCCCACTCCCTCCTGATGATACACAGCTCAATGAGATTCTCGGTGACACCCTCAAAGATATCCAGAAGCCCACAATGGTAAGAAGATCTGAGTTGGTACAGTTTTTCATGCACATTTTTGGTCTTTTCTGTTTTCTTTTTTCTCATATCTCTGCGTATGTGGTGTGCATACATGTGTGTATGCGTGTTCACATGTATGTGGAACATCTGTGCTAGGATTATAGGCAGGCTGCCATGCACCTTTGGCTTTTCCTTGGATTCTTAGGGATCAAGAGCCCCAGTCTTAGTGCCTGCACAGTAAGCAATTACCAGTGTAGTCATATCTCTAGCCTTGGTATGTTTTCTTCAGCAAAATAGGCAAAGGGGTGAATGGATCAGAAACTCACCATTTTCAGTGTTTTCATCCCATCCCTCAGACTATCTCAGTGACTTTATCCTCTTCACTATTCTTAAGTCATTGTAAGGACCAAGAAAATAATGGGTTGAGAATTAGGGTAAGATAGGGAAAATTACAAAAAGCACGCAGAAACCCTTCTCCCCATACCTAACAGGTACTTGTGAGTAATAGGTGCTCCTCAAGCATTAAAATCAATCAATCACAATGAATTCCCTCACTCTATACTAAAACATAAGCCTTGTTGACAGCAAGAGTCAAGTATTAGTTTCTGTATATGCAGCATAAGTATACCAATTATGTTTCAAAAATCCTTCAACGGTGAGCAAGCGGAAAACAGAAAGAGTGATCTACAGCTAAGAGGCGCTCTAGCCACCATGTAGACTGGTGCAGCTGTGAGAGTTGGAGTTAGAATATTGAAATAGGAATTTTTTTAGCCTTCTCAAAATCCATGCAGTGCTGAAGCAGAGAAACGCTGTCCTCATTATTCATGAGAAGTGGTGGCGTTGGCAACCCAAAGAATGACAAGTCAGAACTTTCCATCCTTCCACTGCTATAGCCACACCTACTCTGGAATGAGATGCTCTTTTTTTTCTTCTCTTCACATCCTTTGAACTTCCCTCCCAGGCATAAGGCAGGGTGAAGGGGAAAAAAATTCATTTGACCAGCTCTGCATGAGAAATCCTGATGAGCAGCCTCCTGGCCACTTGGTGTGCCCTTCAGGCAAAATGGCAGCAGGTACAGCTGAACTATTGTTGTGAACAAAGAAGAAAAATAGCATGTTTTTGTGGAAAAAATCTGCCTCACCAACAGGCAAAGTGCTATTGGGAAAAAAGTATTTCATAATTCAGAATTTAACATAAAATTTGTAAGATGACGAGTCTTTCTTCTCTCTTTCTTCACATTGTCTGTGTCCCACATGCTTCAATATCTAGTGTAGGTACCTCCGTCTGTGTAATTATCCCCACATACTTCATCTGACATCAGCCATATCCCCTGAAGAACATCCTTTATTGTTTGTATCTATGACCCATTCTTTTAGTCAGCAAACATTTTACTGAAATCCACTGATGTGCCAAGACTAGAGATGTACAACAAATATCCAAAGAAAAGCAAGATTGTTCCTGCAGCAAGGAACATATATGTGCAATTATATATAACAAAATATGTCGTGTGCTATGATTAAAGATGGCAGAATAAATTACTGGGACAAAATGATAGGCCAGGACAGGTTGTAGGGAGTATACTCTTTAGACTTGCATACCCAGCGAGTTTTATACATATACAGCCCCTTGGTTTCACTTCTGGGGATTTTGTACAGTAGAGAATTGTGTGGACCAACAAGACTTGCAGAGGGGGGGGGGAGAGAGGAGAATAAGCAAGTGCAAAAGTAGGTACCAAACAAGAGGTTAAGAGTCTAATCAGTGACACTGGAGTTCAGAGGAAGCAAAGGTAAAATGTCTATACTACAAAAAAAGGAAAGAGTGTTTCAGGAGTACAACCAAAGGACAGCGTGTCAGCAAATGATCAGAAAAGAACATGGTGAGTGAGGTATCCCAGGAGCAGAAAGACACACATGGTATATACTCACTTATAAGTAGATATTAGACATATAATATAGGATAAACATACTAAGATCTATACTCCTAAAGAAACTAAACAAGAAGGAGGACCCTAGGGAAGTTTCTCAATCCTCACTCAGAAAGCAAATGGGATGGACATCGGAAGCAGGAGAAAACAGGGAACAGGACAGGAACCTACCACAGAGGGCTTCTGAAAGACTATCCAGCAAGGTATCAAAGCAGATGCTGAGACTGATAAGCAAACTTTGGGCAGAGTTCAGGGAATCTTATGAAAGAAGGGGGAGATAGAAAGATCTGAAGTGGACAGGCACTCCACAAGGAGAGCAAAAGAACCAAAAAATCTGGGCACAGGGGTCTTTTCTGAGACTGATACTCCAAACAAGTATGCATGGAGATAACCTAGACCCCTTGCTCAGCCTCCAAGTGGGTTCCCTAGTAAGAGGAAAAGGAGCTGTCTCTGACATGAACTCGGTGGCTGGCTCTTTAATCACCTCCCTGTGAGGGGACAGCAGCTTTACCAGGCCACAGAGGAAGACAATGCAGCCAGTCCTGATGAGACCTGATAGGCTAGGATCAGATAGAAGGGGAGGAGGACCTCCCCTATTAGTGGACTTGGACAAGGGCATGGAAGGATTGGGAGGGATGAGGGATGGGTCTACAGCTGAGATACAAAGTGAATATATTGTAATAATCAAAAATAAATAATTTTTAAAAGAGTATTTCAGACAAAACATAGAACGAGTGAAATGCATATGAGGAAGGGAGAATTAAAGGAGAGAAAGACGGGGTGTTATTGCTGGAGGGGGGGAGAGCATTTTAAGTAGACTCTCCAGGAGAAAAGCAGAACAATGTAGCCTTTGATTAATAAAGCAGTCATGGCTGCAGAGTGGAAATAAAATTATTCAAGTAGATTGGAATAAGACTATAAAAAATATTAAATACACGGAAAAAAGTCTAGGTTTTTAACTACAAGTAATAGGAAGTCTCTGAAGGTACTTAGTGAGAGCCATTTAAAAATCTATCTTTCATATGTGAACTATAAGTAGAACAATCCCCCCAGAGTCCAGAGGAGGAGAGAATTTGAACACTGAACCAAAGGGCAGAGATTCCAGTCATATCTAAGGAATCATCTTTAGTGAGCTGTTACACAGAAAGTTGACTAAAATGATATACTCATAGGTTGCTAGGAAAATAGATTTCAATGTTTCCTCATACACACACACATACATACACACACACAAAGATGTTTTTGAATTTGAGGTGCTGGATACATTAATAAGCCTGACACAATCTGTCCAGATTATAAACATATATCAAAACATCACATTGTATCCTATAAGTATAGACAGTTACTATTTGTTATGTTTGAGGCGGATAAGAAGGTATATGCTTGTAACTCCAGCGCTTGAAGGCAGAGGCACGACCAAGAGTTCAAGGCTGGACTTAACTATATATAGCAAGCTTGAGAATAGCTTGGGCAACAGTGAGATTCTGCCTCAAAATAAAATAAGTAAAGACAGCTTGAGGACTGCTGAAATTAAAGACCAGCCCGGGCTATAGAGTGAGGCCCTGACTCAAAGAAGTAAAGAAATAACCAGCCAATAGAGCTACAGTATTTTATCTCTTACTAAAACTCACAGGCAACTCCTAATTACAAGACTTCTACTCCAAAACCACTTGGACCTTCACAGTCCATTTCTTGACACAACGGCAACACGTCTTGCATAATATAGTCGATTGTGTATTGTTTTACATTAATAGACGCCTTTCTGTTGCTGTTGTTTTTAATCCAGGAAAGCAAATCAGAACCTACTCGTGTCTCTGAATTTTCATCAGAGGAGAAGGTGGAGTTCAGCATCTCTCTGCCGAACCACAGGATTAAGGCGGAACTCTCCGGGTCTCCAAACTACCAGGAGCTGGCGCGCCAGTACCAACTGCAGGTGAGTGGGCACAGCCTCCACACCCAAATCTGAAGTCATGGCACTATGTGCGGCCCAACAGAATATTATGCATCCTTTGGCTATTAGCCCCATTAGCCAGGCATCCATCGTTAACCACTAAAAAGAAAACTAACACTACATTAAGTTCCAAAATATTGGGGCAAATTATCCAATCAGCTTTTCCATTGGTGGATGTTATTTATGTTTAAATTATATTTAATTTATAATGTCTTAAATGCACTTAACTACAGGCCTCAAATAATCTACATATGTAAATTGCCATAATGGTAATGACTCAGAAGTATACACTTTTCAAAAATACATCAAGGTGTATATTAAAGGTGTTCATCTTTTTATATGTCAATTATTTATCAGTAACACTGATTAAAATTTTAGATCATTAGAATAAAATGATCACCTGGGCACCAACTAGAGAATCTAATGGATTAAAATATGAATTTCCAATTCGTAATATCATATCCCTATTAAGAATTCCACTTCTGCAATTTGAAAGGCATCTATGTTTACCACTACACTCCCAATGTTACCTTTGCAATTTGATGCAATTTAAATACATGACATTAAGTGGACATAATTAAAGTGTTTATTCATCAATCGCTACAGCAGAAGTTAACCCAAGGTATCTTTTCTATCTTTGAACATTATCGTATCTCTTCATCTTTGGCTGAATTAAAATGTTCTTGAACTTTCTGCAGGATAAATCCAACTATGTTGTTGAGTGTAGACTGTGGATGCTGAGAGTGGCAGATGAGAATGGGGGAAAAAAGAGACAGGAAGGATTATAGACATGACCAGGGCTGTTACAAAAGGTATATACCAGGTATAGTGAGTCCACCACAGAGGCAACAAACCCAAAATGGGAGCACATAACTTCCTATGACAGACCGCCGAAAGTGAGACATACAGAAAGGCAATTGTTGAATATCAAATTAATTCTCTCTGAACTGAAATATTCCCTCCAGGAGGGAAGCTCATGAAATTCTGGAATTAAACCAACATCACACTTTTAGGTATGCTGAAATAAATAATATTCTCAAAGGCTCCTCCTCAAGGCTATAGGGACAGGAAACAGTTGTGGGGAGAGTGGAGAGCAGAGAGGAGATTCCAAGACTCTAGAGCTACTTCCCGCTCCTGCAATGAGTTCCAGGAATGCAGCTCTCCTGGGTCATCACCAGTGTTGGAGTGGACTTTCTAGGGGTGCAGTTCCATTTGAGCTGTGTCTAGTCTTATAAAGAGTCCTTCACATATAAGCCCGTATGTAACTCCAATTAAAAAAACAAAATCATATTGGTTCACTAGGTTGGACTTTGTTAAAACCATTTCTTTGGTCTGCTGTGGTTTCCCTGTGTGCAATGAAAATGTGTGTAGATGTTATCTAGACCCAGAAGGCACCAGGAGCGAATACTAAAAGTGAAGGAAAATTGTGAATACTTTATATTTCTGTCAACTAGAATGAAAAAGAAAGAGATGGTAAAGAAGGAGTACAAGCCAAGGCCGAAAAGGAAGGCCAGGTCTCATCATGGCTCCCAGATGCTCTGAAAATATCCTAACTGTATCAAGGATTTGCTGAAGAGCATTTTAAATACCAAATGGAACCAAGTAACAAAGACTCCATTAGTTCTTTCTGCTTAATAATCCATGTCTAAGTACTTGTGTGTGGTTTATGAACATTGCAAAATCCTTCACTTTCAAGCTAATATAAATGATGCTTTATATTTAATTGACTTTCTGTGGATGATGAGAGGGAAGGGAGGTTAAAGAGGTTTTATGTATAATCTCCTCTCTACATGAGAGGCGAGCACTGAATTCTCAAACTATGAGAAGTAAGGTTCCTTTACTACCTAGCCACAGACTCTTTCTTAACTTGTGAATCCTCTGGTTGTCTAAAACAGCATAATAGAGAATATTATTAGACTCTAACCCTAATCCTGACCCTAACTCACTGTTCATTATTGAAGGAAGTCAGGACAGGAACTCAAGCAAAGTAAGAACCTAGAGTCAGTAGCTGCTGCAGAAACCACAGAGGGATGATGCTCACTGTCTCATTCTTTATGGCTTGCTCAGCCTACATTTTTATAGAGCTCAGAACTAGCAGCTCAGGCATGGCACCACCCACAATGGGCAGAACTTTCCTCCATCAATCACTAGTTAAGAAAATGACCCACAGGCTTGCCTACAGCCCTATCTAATAGGAGAACTTTCTCAGTTGAGGTTCCTGTCTCCATGATGACTCTAGCTTGTGCCAAGTTGATATAAAACTTGTCAGTACTTAAGTGTCATTTTCCCTTTACTAAGTGAGGAAACTGAAGCACGAGGAGGCAAATTAACATCCTCAGCCGACACAGCCATTACCTGGCTGTCTTAGGGGCTTTTTTTAATTAAATTTTTAATTTTTTAATATTGGTTCCAGTTTATTTGCTTTGTATCCCAGCTCTAGCCCCTTCCCTCATTCCCTCCCAATCTGACCCTCCCTCCCTCATCTCCTCCCCACCCCTCTCTAAGTCCACTGATAGGGGAGGTCCTCCTCCCCTTCCATCTGACCCTAGCTTATCAGGTCTCTTCAGGACTGGCTGAAACGTCTTCCTCTTTGTCCTAGCAAAGCTGCTCCTCCCTTGGGGTGAGGGTGGGGAGCTCAAAGAGCCAGCCAGCCAGAGACAGTCCCTGTTCCTCTTACTAGAGAACCCACTTCGATACTGAGCTGCCATGGGCTTAGTTAGAGTTTTATTGCTTTGAAGAGACACCATGACCAAGGCAACTTTTATAAAGAAAAAATATTTTTCATTGGGGCTGGCTTATAGCTTCAGAGGTTTAGTTCATTATCATCATGCTGGGAAGCATGGCAGCATGCAGGCAGACATGGTGCTGGAGAAGGAGCCTAGAGTTCTACAACTTGATCCAAAGGCAGCCAGGAGGAGGCTTTCACTCTACACTGGGCAAAGCATGAGCATAGAAACCTCAAAGCTCACCCCTACAGTGACATCTTTCCTCCAAAAAGGCCACACCTCCTAATAGTGACACCAAGCTTTCAATAGTAGGCCAAGCCTTCCAACACATGATGCTATGGCGGCCAGACCTATTCAAACCACCACACTGGCAAAGAAAAGATCCCAACCCAGGGAGTTAAGCTTTGTTTCTTCATCACTACCTTATGCTTCCATTTTTTTTCCAAATGAACGTTTATGGAAAAGATGTAACTGTATCATTAAATCACCCACTAGCCCCTGAAAAGCTTACTAAGCAAAGAAGCCTATGTCTTGTCCAATTTTGCTAAAAAGAGTGTAGCATCAATACTGATAGCTCGTTCTGCAGTCTACCATTTCCTAAGGCCCAGTTCTCTGTTGGTAGCACCTGTCCCTTTCCTGGCTTCTGAGCAGGACCACTCCAAGGCCTGCGTTAGAAACCAAATCAGCATGCCCCACCCATAGCTTGTATTAGCACAGTCATTTGGGCCTAATCAGGAATTAATGGACAGTGCTTTGCAGTAATTTAATTTTCACAATAAACCTAATGAGCAATCTAATACAAATGTCAAAAGAATCACTTGGTTGTTGTCTGAATGCTTTCTCCTGTGCAAACATTCAGCAAAACTCAGCTGTAGCTGCTCTTTATAGCCCCGTTAACATACATTCTGGCAGAATCAGGAAGACCCCTGTGCATTTAGTATTATTAATAAGGTTAAGTGGGCACTTAATTAGCAATTTAGTGGCTAGTGCTTCATGATTGGAAGGTCCCCAGTAGATTACTTAGCAGAATTAACTGAAGGCTTTTGTCATCATGTCCCTAGATACCATCTACACCCTCTGTCGCAAAGCTGATTCTTAATCAAGCTCAGACAAGTTCACAAAGAGGGCATGAACATAAACAAAAAAATCTCCTGTATCAAAGCCTGTCTTATGAAGCACATCTAGAGGGGAAGGAGGACAGCCCTCCAGATACTGCAAGGGCAGCTTCCATGGAGGCACTTCTGTGCTTCACTGACTCTTGCACAGTAGGCTAGGGTCTCTGTAAAGAGACTACTTTAGGTCATTATCCCCTGTTCCAAATACTGCAGCACACCCTTGAGCCTTGATGACCCAAAGCTGTTCCCACATGACACCAGAGCAGGTCTGAATGACGTACAAGGACATTTCCTGTGGGTTCCAAAACAAAGGCCAGCTCTACATAACCTGGCCTCCCCTCTTCCCTGGTTCTTCTCTGTTAAGCTCACTACAGGGTAGGCGAGAGGCACACAAACTTATTTCCCCAGACCTCCTTCCATCACAGTAGGGACTCTCAATCTGCCTCCCCTGCCTGAGTCTCTAAAAAATAACTGTCCAAAAGCTGGCTCTGCCCTTGGAGAGTCCATGCTGGGGGGAAGGGGGAGTGAGCTAGTAACCCAGGTGGAAAAGGAGAAAACAAAAATCACTGACTGCCAGGCACGTGTGTCTAGTTTCTCATTCCTTACTGGTACCCTGAGGCATGGGTATTGTTGTCCCATTTTGATTAAGAGACCACAACTCAGACATTAAGCAATAAACCCAGGAGTTTGCAGCTAGAAAGTAATAGCACCAATATTTAAACTCAGTCCTGCACAGTCTCTCCTTATCACCCAGATTAAGCTACTTTCATCACCAGAGTTCCTATAGGTTCAGGAAATGAAAGCTATTTTTAATATTGGCACAAGAAAATATAATTAGAAGGTAAATCAGTCTGCTGGAAAAAAAATTTTCCGTGATGCATCCCAAAGCCCCAGAAGAGATTGGAAATTATCTGTCCATGCATCACTGCTACAGTCCTTGACGCTGGAGATGTGGAGTGACACTGATTTTAGACACAGTGACAAAGCAGTGGCATGTTGACGAGTTTAGAGGACGAAGAGATGAACTCAACTCATCAAGCAATATTTGTTGAGTCCCTTCTGTGTGGATGACGATACAGTGGATTCTAAGAGCAAGGAAGATGAAAATGAATAAAGAGACTCCATCCTTAGGCCAAAGGACATGCACCTCCTAGGGCTTAGAGGTGTGGCCTGGCAGAGTCTGGAGCTTTTCACTTTTCACTTTTCAGGCTCAGTGTGAGCGGCAGCCGGTAGGCAGAAGATGGGGCGTACTGTGTTGTGGGCCAAAGGAAATAACCCACAGGGCTCTGGAGAAATAGAAGAGTATGTTATGAATGGGGAGGAACAGAGGTCAGCGTTGGTTCACTGGACGGGCAGCCACAGGCTACTCATCAGGGTAATAACGGAAGGAAAAAGTACTTCTTGCTTTTCTAGTTCTATGAAGAGACACCATGACAACGGCAACTTAGGAAAGGAAACATTACGTTGGGGACTTGCTCACCGTTTCGGAGGGTGAATCCAATACCATCAAAGCAGGGAGCATGGCACGGGGGCAGTAATTGAGAGCTTTCATCTTATTCACTGGCATCAAGCAGAAAGAGAAAGGGGAAGCAACTGGAAGGGTATCTGAAACCTCAAAGTCCAACCCCAGTAAAATAACTCCTCGAAAAAAAGCCACACATCCTCCAACAAAGCCACACCTTCTAATCCTTCCTAAGTAGTCCACCAGCTAGGGACCAAGCATTCAAACACATGAGCCTGTAGGGGCCATTCTCACTCTAACCACCACAAAGTGCGAAAGGTGAGGCAGAGGTGGTCCAGGGTTAGGAGAGTTACTTCCTGAACAACTGGACCTTAGTCCACAGGCGGTGTGGCCTGCCTGGGGATTTTTTTATTAAAAGCAGAAATACAGAACTTGAAAAGATAATTTGAGACACACAGAAAACTGTCTCCTCTAAGAAAAGGGGGTGAAGAAGCAGGAGTCCTGTGGCATCAGGGACATCCAGCCAATACCAGGGAAAACCAGATGGCTAACGGCCAACATAAAACACAGTTAACAGGACCCAGGGCCATGTGACACCACCAGAGCCCAGCTATCCTACTACAGCAAGCCCTAGATAGCCTAACACAGCCAAACCACAAGAAGAACCTTAAATCCAATCTCATAAAGATGCTAGAGGCCTTTAATAAGGAAATGAATAAATCCCTTAAAGAAATATAGGAAAATACAATCAATTAGGGAAGGAAATGAATAAACCTCTGAGATCTAAAAATAGAAATAGAAGCAATTAAAAAAAAACACAAACTGAGGAAATCCTGGAGGTGGAAAACCTAGGAAAGAGAACAGGAAATGCAGGCACAAGAATCACCAACAAGATACAAGAGATGGAAGAAAGAATCTCAGATGCAGAAGATTCGCCTGAAGAAATCAATGCATCTGTCAAAGAAAATATTGAACAGACTTCATACTAACTATTTAAAAGCATACCTGAAAGGTCTAGAACAAAAAGAGACAAGCCCCCCCCCCCAAAAAAAAAAGAAGTAGACAGCAGGAAACAATCAGACTCAGAGCTGAAATCAATAATTTAGAAACAAAGAGAACAATACAAAGAATCAACAAAACCAAGAGCTGCTTCTTTGAGAAAATCAACAAGACAGACAAACTCTTAGCCAAACTAACTAAAATGCAGGAAGAGAATATAAAAATTAACAAAATCAGAAATAAAAAGGGGGACATAACAACAGACACTAAGGAAATCCAAAGAATCATTAGATCTTATTTCAAAGCCTGTACTCTACAAAATTAGAACTTCTAAGTAAAATGAACAATTTTTTAATAGATACCACTTACCAAAGTTAAATTAAAATCAGGTAAACAATTTAAATAGTTCTATAAACCCTAAGGAAATAGAAGCTGTCATTAAAAGTCTCACAGCCAAAAAGAGTCCAGGGCCAGATGGTTTTAGCACAGAATTCTATCAAATGTTCAAAGAAGCGCTCAAATTATTCCACAAAATAGAAACAGAAGGGAAATTGCCAAGTTCATTTTATGAGGCCACAATCACCCTGGTACCTAAACCACACAAAAACTCAACAAAGAGAATTTTGACCTTCCCACTGCTGAGCGTTAGGTGGTGGCAACTCAGAAACAGAGGTGCCCACCCTCTGCCAAGCACACTTCTCAGCCTCTCCCACAGCCTTTGTTCCATGCACTGAGCCCTTCGGTGTCTCCACCATTCCTGCCGCCATGCCCAAGAATAAAGGAAAAGGATGTTTGACAAAATGATAATGAATCTGAACAAGAGCTGGTGCTCGGGAAGGATGGGCAAGAATATGCTCTAGTAATCAGAGTGTCGGGGGACGGATGATTAGAAACAATGAGTTTCCACGGTGTAAAGAGGCTATGCCACATCAGAGGGAAGCTGAGAAAAAAAAGGTTTAGATAAATACATCAGATATCATATTGGTGGAATTCCAAGAATGCCAGGATAACAAAGGCAACATCATTTTCAAATACAAGGCAGATGAAGGTAGAAGCCTCAGGCATATGGTGAGCTTCCAGGACATGCTAAAATCAATGAAACACTTGGTTCTGGAGATGATGGAATTCAGTTCCCCTTCCAGTAAGTAAATGAGTGTTTTAAATTAAGAGAGAGAGAGAATTTCAGACAAATTTCCCTTGTGAACACTGATGTAAAAATACTCGATAAAGTACTAGCAAACCAAATCCAAGAACACATCAAATATATCACCACCATGATCAAGTAGGCTTCATCCCAGGAATGCAGGGATGGTTCAATATACAAAAATCCATCAATGTAATCAATATATAAAGAAACTGAATGCAAAAACCACACGCAATCATCTTATTAGATGCTTAAAAAAGCCTTTGACACAATCCAACATCCCTTCACGTTAAAAGTCTTGAAGATATCAGGGATACAAGGAACATAGCTAAACATGATAAAGGCAATATACAGCAAGCCAATAGCCAACATCAAATTAAATGGATAGAAACTTAAATGAATCCCACTGAAATCAGGGACAAGACAAGGCTACCCACTCTCTCTTTAGCTATTCAGTATAGTACTTGAAGTCCTAGCCAGAGCAATAAGATAAAGAAGATCAAGGAGATACAAATTGGAAAGGGAAAAAGTCAAAGTATTGCTATTTGTATATGATATGACAGTATATATAACTGACCCCAAAATTCTACCAGAGAACTCCTACAGCAGATAAACACCTTCAGCTGACTACAAACTTAATTTTTAAAAACATCAGTAGTCTTCCCCCCTTTCTACAAGCAATATACAGGCTGAGAAAGAAATTAGGGAAACAACACCCTTCAATAGCCACAAATTATATGAACTATCTTGGTGTGATTCTAACCAAGAAAGGGAAAGACCAGTATGGCAAAAACCTCAAGTCTGTAAAGAAATTGAAGAAAATGTCAAAAGATGGAAAGATCTCCCATGCTCATGGATTGGTAGGATTAACACAGTAAAAATAGCCATCTGCAGATTCAATGCAGTTTCCACCAAAATTCCAACACATGTCTTTACAGACCTTGAAAACTTTACAACTTTATATGGAAAAAAAAAACAAAAAACAGGATAGCTAAAACAATCCTGTAAAATAAATTATCTTCAGGAGGTATCCCCATCCCTGATTTCAAGCTGTACTACACTGGAATGGTAATAAAAACTGCATTTTATTGGCCTAGAAACAGAAAGATTGATCAATGGAATCAAACTGAAGACCTATAAGTATACCCACACACCTGTGGACACTTGATTTTTTACAAAGAAGCCAAAACTATACAACAGAAAACAAGAAGCATCTTTGACAAATGGTGCTGGTTTAACTGGATGTCTGCAAGTAGAAGAATTCAAATAGATCCATATCAATAACCCTGCACAAAACTCAAGTCTAAGTGAATCAAAGACCTCAACATAAAACCAGATACACTAAATCTAATAAAAGAGAAAGTGGGGAATAGCCTTAAACGCATTGGTACAGGAAACCACGTCCTGAACAGAACAACAATAGCTTGGCCATTAAGATCAACATTTAATAAAAGGAACCTCATGAAAAGCTTTTGCAAGGCAAAGGATCCTGTTAATAGGACAAACTGGCAACCTACAGAATGGGGAAAGATCTTCACCAACCCTCTGTCCGACACAGGGCTAACAGCCAAAACACATAAAAGAATTCAACAAATAAGATAGGAATAAACCAAATAACCTAATCAAAAATGGGGTACAGAACTAAACAGAAAATTCTCAACAGAGGAATCTCTAGTGGCCAAGAAGTACTTAAAGAGATGTTCAACATCCGTAGTCATTAGGGAAATGCAAATCTAAAGGACTCTTAAGATTCCATCATACTCTGGTCAGAATGGCTAAAATCAAAAACTCAATCTGGAGAGGATGTGGAGCAAGGGTAACAGTCCATTGCTGGTAAGAGTGCAAACATGTACAACCACTTTGGAAATCAATTTGTCATGTTCTCAGAAAATTGAGAACAGTTCTACCTCAAGACCAAGCTATACCACTCCTAGGCATATACACTTGCTCAACTATGTTCACAGCAGCTTTATCTGGAATACCCTGACTCTGAAAACTACCTAGATTTCCCTCAATTGAAGAATGGATAAAGAAAACGTGGTACATTTACACATTGGAATACCACTCAGCTATTAAAAACAAGGACATCATAAAATTTACAGGCAAATGGATGGAACCAGAAAATATCACCCTGAGTGAGGTAACCTGGACCCAGAAACACACATGCTATGTGCTCACTTATAAGTGGATATTAGCCATTAAGTACAGGATAATCATACTACAATCTTTGGACCCAAAAAACCTAGGTAACAAGGAGGGCCCAAGGGAAGGGATGTTTGAATTCACTCAGAGGAGGAAATAAAACACACATTGAAGTGGATGGAAGAAGGGAACTGGGTGGAAGATGGGGTGGGAAGGAGGATGGGGTAGTAATGAGGCGTGGAGAGAGTTGCAGAAGAGGATCAGGAGAGAGAACAGAAATAAGTGGTGAGCATCTCCAAGGCAGGAGGAGGTTCCCGGGAGTCTATGGGGTTGCCCCTAGCTGAGATTCATAGCATTGGGAGATATGGAGCCTGAAATGGCCACCTCCTGTAGCCAGTCAGGACTCCCGGGAGAGGAAAAGGGACACCAACCCAAAGAGCATGCGTGGGCTGGACTCAGGACCCCGGCGCATGTGTTGGTCCCCTAGCAATTGGAGTGGGGGCTGTCTCTGACTCTGCTGCCTGCCTTTCCCCTAGCCAGACTCCCTTGTCTGGCCTTAGTGGGTGACGATGTGCTTAGTCCTGCTAGGATTTGATGGATTTGATGTTCCAGGGTGAGTTGGTACCCATGGGAGGCTTCACTCTTCTGAGGAGAAAGAGAGCGAGAGAGTAGGGGACAGGGGTATGAGAGTGGGACTGAAAGAAGAGAAGGGGGGCTTCAATCAGAATGTAAAGTGAATAAATCAATTAATGAATGAAAAAATACTTCATTCTTGTATTCTCAAAATCCTCTAATTCAATTCAGAAAACAGCACTAGCTTATTATTAGCTATATAGGAAAAAAAATGTGTATTACTCTATGCAAATGAAAATGCTACAGTTAGAAAGGTTCCGGCCAAAAACCATCTTTGTATTTTATGTGAAATCACTTTTTAAAGCATCTCAGAACTACACAGGTACGGCTTTAAAGCTAATAGCAAAGTGCTCTCTAGGCTTCATGAGTGTCTGTGGATGGAGGGAGTCTGATGTGTTACGCTGTTTCAGCGCTCTGTTTCAACTGTCCCTGCACTGACTCACCAAACGTGTCTAGAGGTTTTGTTTGTTTGTTTGTTTGTTTGTTTGTTTGTTTAGATATGAATCCGTCTGACCAAAGAATATTCCATGACATTTCTTTCTCTCTGCAGTTGCAAAAGGTATTTAAGAAACTTCCAGGATTCAGAGAAATCCAGGTGATAGGATTTAGGTGAGTAAGAGACTCAGACTGTTCCGAACTTTCAGTTTAAAACAACAAATTTAAATATCACTTCTTCTCTGGCCTTCATTAAAAGCAATGTCCAGAGTATTAGAAGACCCCCTTTCCCTCAGTTGTTTAACTCAGTCTGGTCCTACGGAGTGAGCACTTTCAAGATAATGGGCCCTAATTAGAAGAGGAAACCCTGATGGTTCGGGGACCTCACAGGATCCGCCATGCCGCTCAAAGAGCTGGAAATAGCGCCCTCTACTGAGCATCTGTCAATCGTCCTTGGCAATGCCGTTAGCAAATCTCTGGAAGACACCTCAATAAAGATAGATCAAAAAACAGGAGCAATTAATTGCCTTGGTACTGGGTTGCCTCATGTTCTCGCCAAGACTAAATCTCATCTCTGATGACATCCTGTTAGCCAAGAGAAATAATGGGATTTAATTAAAAAAAAATTGCTCTTATCAACGGAGGGATTGGAGGAACGGAGTACACAGGGGCAAAAGGAAGTCTTCACAAAACTCACACACAGGCAAATCTGTGTGTACATTTGTACTGTATGGACTAAAGCAAAGCTGTGTTACTCAGAAAGTAGGGACTGGAAATTTCAAATGGCGGAGTAATGCTATGCTAAGGCTGGGTGGGCTGTCACTCCAGAGAAGCAGGTCGGAGCCGTTGTATTCACAGCACTCTGACACAGGCTCAAGGGTTTAAACAAGAATCCTTGCTTGGTTTTTTTTTTTTTTTTTTTTTTTTTTTTTTTTTTTTTTTTCAAGTTCAAACAGCTACAGGCAGGACCGTTAAACGGTATAGTGCTGCAGAGTACACAGCGGCCCTGTGAGAAGCAGGTCTTGTCAAAGTCTTCCTGCCTCCTTCACCACCTGGCCTTGGAGCGGGAGGACACCGTGGTAAGAGCAGCTTATGCCTGGAGAGAAGAGCTTATGAGCCCTGACCAGCTGTGTCTCACAGGCCTCTCTGATTTGTATCGCTCCAGAGGAGAAAAATATTGGAAAGGGAGAGTGATAAAAGATGAAAGTCCTAATATTTACCAAAGCAAACTCGCTTTGCTCTGTGTCAAGGAGCCGCTCTGCAGTATTCGAATCGAAGTCAGACGGATGAGAAGATAATCAAAGGTGATAGGCACATGTTTTGCATAGGTGGCGAGGTCTTCTGAATAAAGTAATACAGTCAAAGAACAAATTTTTAATCTACAGCTTCAGGAAATGATGGAAAAACTTCTCCTGTGAGTGATTAAACTCATGTTTTTGCCTCCCGTCCACAAATGAAAATCTAATTGTTAAAAAAAAAGGCTTCAGAGGAAAAAAACTCACAATGTTAGGCAATGAAATTTCCAGGGTAAAACTTTTAAAGAGGCATGCCTGGAAATTGAATCTTTCCCATGAGTTTGGCCCTGTAAGGATTTATTCCTATTTCTGCAAAATATGCTTATAAAAATAAGTTCGGTCACATTTTGCCAATGATTTTTCTTCGGTCGTGAGGACTTCAGTCCCCTGGAAAGCATGTGAGGCCCTGAATTCAATAAACGATGTGCTTTTGTGCAGCACAAAGTATCCGACCATTAACACCAAGGCTGGAGATATTGTGGAATAAACTTGCCATGAAAGAGACTACTCCAGATGACCACAGATGGCTCAGTCCCTGTCAGTCACATACATTGCCTTTCATTGGTCTCATTTGTAGAAAATCGTGTTATAACTTCACAAATATCTTGGTATGAAAAGTCTCATCTGATTCTCTGGAAAGTAGTTAGGACTCCATGATTAATACAATTTTACTTTGGTATGTTTAATGGGGAGATTCTTAAACATGTTCAAAATCGCTAATGAGCAGGGTTAAGAATCATAAAGCAATGACTCTAAAGGTTAGTAAAAGAATTCCCAAAACAGTCGACTATGAAGCTTAAAAGGAACAACCCAAACATTATTTTTAAATACAGAACAGAGTCCTTGATCTCGACCTATGAGAAACTAATATTCACTATGTCTTGTATTTGTGGTCTGTAATTAATGTTAAATGTTATCTTCTACTGACATTTAAATCGTAATAAATTCCATGTAATCAGTTAAAGAAAAAGTGAATCAACGGTTAAAGCAGCACTTTGAGTATTGCTCCATTTCTTATGGCAAGTGTGGGAAACTATGGCTCATTGTAGTGGCAGAGTGTTCTTCAGTCTGTTGCATAAACGTCCATAGCATCTTTATCTTTAATCGCCAAAGCATGGAAACAAGCTAACCACCCAGCAACAGAACAATAGACAATTCTAGAATGTTCTCAGTAGAGACACTTTTCTTGACAAAGAAATAACACTCTTGACAATATGTGACAATAGGAATGTATCTCAAAATAACTGTGCTGAGTGAAAGACTCGACAAGAGTGCATTATATTCTATTTATATTAAATTCCAGAAAACACAAACTCATCTACAGTGACACAAAGCATAGCAGTAGTTTCTTGGAGACAGGAAAGCAGAGTGTGAAAGGGTAGGATGACCAAGAGGCAAGATAAACCTTTCACACTGATGAATATGATCCATTAGTTCTTCTTTAAGTTTTTATTTGCTTATACAAGCATATGTCTACAAAACAATTTTTAATTGGTAAGAATAAGGTTTTGGCCCAAGAAGCATGGTCGTTCTTCTTGGCTTCATGGGTTACAAACTACAAAGAAGCAAGAAGCAGGCTCTGGATGGATGTCTGGTAGAGAGGCATTCTCTCCTCACAGAGCAGTGCTTGCTAGTTAGAAAGAGAGCAGGTTCTCTGTCTCCACAGAGGGAACATGGAACCAGTCTGTAGCATGTCCATTGTGGTCAAGTTGTATCAGAGGATAAGACTGAAATGATTTTGAAATCTAAACAGCAGTGACCTTAATGCCATCATATAGAGAGAGAGACTGTCTTTATCAGCAACTGTCATTTGAAATATGAGAGAACACTGAATACACTTTCTAAATGGGTCTGTAATTTTGGTAACCAAAGTGTCTTTCTCAGGCACACACCACTAGGTGGGATGATAAAATGAAACTAAGGTTCAAATCTTGCCTCTACTGGTCCCAACTGACTCTGTCTCCCTCCGTGTGTGCTTTTATAGTTCCTGTGAATGGAGGATTCTGCTGATGTAAACAGTAAATGACAACACACGTAAACTGCTGGGTATAGACCACCCACTATGTAAAAAAGTGTTGGTTTTCTTGCAAGATTTCATCATGAATGGAACCAATCCCTCAACTGATTAAAGTAATTCAAAGAGAAATTGGCAAAACACTAATTGGTTTTTTGGTTCTAGGGGTCAGTCTTAGAGACGTTACCTCTATGGATGAATAAATCCCTTAATTAATTTAGGAGGGAAAGAATCTGTTTACAAAATACTTTTAAAGTCATCACCACAATAGCTACCCAAATATAAGATGAATAACATATATTTTCAGCCTCTTTGAGGAAACCAAGTATAAAAAGAAGACCATAAACGCACGAACATCTTTGAACCAAGGCGCAAACCCTGGTCAGAAACTGTGTGTTATGCTGTCTGCATCCTGAGTCTCATGATTCTGAGAGGTGCTTTCCAAATTTCTGACAGTAATTTGGATGTTTCTCCAAACACTCTCTGGACAAACATGTGGGACAATGCAAAAACATTTTTGTATATAAAATTATCCACTCCACAGATTCAATAAATCTCACCAAAATTCTTTCTCCTTTGCATGTTTTCATGGTATGTGGTGAAATGAAGACCAAAGAAAGAAGAAGATGGGTAATTTTTATTATATTTATAGTTTGAAATATATAGTATACTTCCCTCTGCTAATATATAATCTGGGTTTTTTAATAATTTTCATATGTAATGTCTTGAATAAACCAATGATTTTTAGTAGTTTATTTAAATGGATTAATTATAATTTAATGAATTTTTTTAATTCTATTCAAATCGCCATATGATATTTTCCGGGAAACATTAACATGACCACCTGAAAAGCTTTCTATAAAACACTGAAGCTCTTATTAGCAAAAAAAAAAAAAATTTAAGTGAGAATACAGATGTGTTATGTAAGCAGCATGATTTAACTCTTTCTTGTAAGTTTGCAGTGGTAGTTTGGCTGCAAACTCATGAGGGCAACCAAACGAAGTCTGGAATGAAGGAGAGAAATAATTTGTTCCTCAGCTCCAAGGTCAGGTTGAGGTGGGAAAGGACCCACTATACCTGGAAGAGCTCAGTAATGAGAATCTGGCTTTCGCTCCTGCAACTGAGTGCTGAAATAATGAACTGTAGTCTCTGACTGATTATATGGTCTGAAGAACTGCCAAGAATACATATTATCAGTTCCTGGGGACTTTAAAAACGTTTCTGCTTCCCTCTGTGTAGATTTATGGCATGAAACAAATGGTAACACTTGATTCTCAAGGACAGAGCTGTAAAGAGTCTTGTTTAGGGTTTGCATGCTGAAAGAGATTGCATTAATAAATATATTGTAGATACAGTTAATCATGTACTACTTTCTTTCCCTTTTTCTCACATATTTTGCTACTTTATTTCCTTGCTCTATTTCATTTAAAGGTTTTTAATTTAAAAAAAAATACTTTGTTGAAAAGAATGGAAGAAAAAAGGCCTTAAAGAACTGAAGTTCTACTTGGCAATGGCAAATGTAGCCTGTTGAACCACTTCTACATCCTGCATGCTTGTCCAAAGACCTTAAAGGAGGTGTCTTGTAGGGCCAGTTCAGCTCTCTAGCTGATTGGCACTGGATGACTTTTAAGACTACCAAAAACATTGATCAATTAACGATGAATAATTAAAACTTTTTAAATATAAATATGTATGGATGAGTTCCCAGTCCCTCTTCAAACTAGACTTAATCCCCAGACTGACATTCTACTTTAAAAAAAAAAATCATTTGACAATATTTTTCGGTATGTTAAATTTCTGGAAAATAATGAAATGTAGTAAGTTGGATATGCTATAAGAGCTTATCAGAAAAGAGGATAAATCGTCCTGAAACTTAGAGTAACACTGAAGCTCTCTAGTCTTTGGCTTTGGATAGAACATGTCCTCTGTTCTCCACAGCTCAAGCTCCACAGAAATACAACTTATGGCCATCTTTAAGAGAGACCGTGCAGAAGCAAAAAGCCCTGATAGTGATCGCCTGTCTTTTGATTCCAACAAAATTGAAAGTGAAAGAATGCATCCTCCTGGAACCATAGAAGACAAGCAACCAGAAACCTACCTCACAGCTATGGACCTCAAAAAACTCATCATACAAGTACTAGACGGAGACCGTTCCTTGAATGTGGGGACAGTTCAGTTCAGTGATGGTCAGTTGGGGATGCTGGAGTTCTGAGCCTACCCTATTCTTACAGAGAGGCTTTAAAGTATGACTATATGATGGGTTGTCATTTTATCTTGGGCCCTGTAAAGTCATCATTACTACAGCAGGCACATCATACGTGGTACTCTCCTCACACCCTCATGCATTTCATTTGATCAGCCCTTGGTGATCACTTTGTAGCAAAAATAAGTCTAAGAGAATCCAATGGGTTGCCTACAAATACAACCCACCCCAGAGAGGAGAATTATGAACCACTGATACAATCTGTGTAAGTCAACCTTCAATGGGATCCAAACAAGCAAACAAGATAATCTGATGTGCTGGGGACCTTTCGAAGATGCTGTGAGGGGAACCAGGAGCCTGGAACCTGCAGGCACAGCAGATAGTATAATAGATAGACAATGGAAATGCCATTTCAACATGAGATGGCAAGAAAACTGTCATTCTCTGACAGTTCGGTTACCTGATTTAGATCAGCAAATAATTATTTCTGGAAGTTTGGAAGGAGGTTATGGAGCCTCTAAAGCAAAAAGGGAACAACTTCAGACTCATCTCTGAGATCATCTGTTACTCTGGGTTTGTGTCTCTGTTGAGCTTTCTGGGGTGTTCTGAGAACCAGCATGTAGGATGGATTTGGCCTCCTACGGGTAGTCCTATATTACAGTCTTGATACCAACCATTTCTTCCTTTGCTAGCTAAGCCATATTTTTATCGCCACTGGCCTAGTCAACCAACCTCACTTCTTGAACCATATCTGTAGACTAAGGCTGGGCACCATAAAAAAAATCCCTAAACTACTATTCTTTTGTAATTGTTCTTATTATTTAATTGACACATAATAATTATGCACATTTGTGGGATATAATGTTATGATTAGATACATGGGCGTATCACATAATGATCAAAGCAATATAATTATTATATTTATCACTTTATTCTTTATCATTTTTGTTGAGAGCATTCAAAACTCATCTTCTAGCAATTGTGAAACAGACAATACAGTATCATTAACTATAATCACCCAACTGAGCGATATAATTCTAGTACTTATTACTTCAATCTATTTACACTGATGGCTGTACCCATTAACAACCTCTCCAACCATTCCGCCCTGTTCTTAGCGATTCCCATCACATAAGCATGCAAGATGCAACCCTGTATCTGTCCTTCCATGTATCACTTAGATTAATGACCATTAATCTTTAATTCCAATTTCTCAATAATTTGTAGTACTAGTCTTTAAGAATTCGTTATAACCACATTTTGGAACCTTAACTGTTCCAAAATAAGAAACATTTTAGCCTTGTGATTTTTTTTTTTCACTCCAGAAGTTGCTGGGACGTTGTCAGTCTCCAAACCTGTCACCCTATCAGGACTGCCCATTCCCCTTGCTGATGTCATTGAGGTAAGTTTCTTTTCCTTCTGTTTAAAACCGTCCAAACAAAACAGTAAGTTCTATAGACAGTGTAGAAAAAAAAACTCTTTGTAATGTTAAATATAAGTATTTTAGGTTTTTAGGTCTGTAATTGGGAACCTACTTTTAATAACTGTGTTAACAAAAATTAATTCAAATTGCATTTCAAATATTATAAAATTCAGTTTCCTTGGATTTAGTTAGATATCTAAATCCATTTTGAGTCAGGTTGTGCTCTGCGTTTAATAAAACACATTTTAAATTTAATTTTATACATTCATCCATTTATGAGGGGAAGAGAAAACATAGGCACAGCACTTCATACATGTGGAGGTCAGGGCACGATTTGCAGAAGTTGTTTCTTTCTTTCCACTATGTGGGTTCCAGGAATTGCACTCAGACCACCAGGCTTGGTGGCCAGTGCCTTTTCCTGCTGATGAAACAGGCTAGTGCTTTATGCATCCAGGTAAAACACATTTCTATTAACTAAGATTAATAAGTAAAGCAAAATATAATACTTGACTTTGATTTTCAGAAATACCCTTATAAATTTATTTTTAATTCTTAAGAGCTTACTTAAATTTTTTATTTATGGAAGGTGGTAAATTCAAATTAATGTCTTAGAGACTAAAAGGAATCAATGCAATAGTGATTTTTTTTGTATTTAACAATTTCAGTGTTCCACAAGTTTTCACTGGTGTGAACATAAATAGAAATTCTGAATGACCTCCATGTCCTCTTGAAATGAAAAACATATATACATGAAAACACGACTGACACAGTTCAAAGTATTTCAGTCATTAGTTAGTCCTTTCCAGCAAGACCAGTCAGCCGAGAAACAAAAGATCAGGAAATAAATCAATTGCCAGGTCATGCTGCGTTGTCCTTTCAGGACATAGTTTCTGGCTCCCCTTCCATAAAAAAGTCATGCTAACAGCAAATTTCTTTCCCTAAATTTAACGAACGGGATTAAGAACATAAATATAACCCTTCACGTGCACAGCGGAACATTCATTCTTAACCTCTGTCTTTCTTTTTTTTTTATTTTTATCAGTTACATTTTATTAACTCTGTATCCCAGCCGTGTCCCGATCCCTCACTCCCTTCCAGTCCCTCCCTCCCTCCCTCATCTCCATCGTGCCCCTTTCCAAGTCCACTGATAGGGGGGACCTCCTCCCCATTCATCTGATCCTGTTTTATCAGGTATCTTCAGGACTGGCTGCAAAGCCCTCCTCTGTGGCCTAACAGGACTGCTCCTCCCTTCGGGGGTGGGGAGACCAAAGAGCCAGTCATTGAGTTCCTGTTAGAAATAGTCCTTGTTCCCCTCACTTTGGGAAACCAATTGGTTACTGAGCTACCACAGGCTACATCTGAGTGGAGGTTCTAGGTTATATCCATACATGGTCCTTGGTTGAATGTCAGTCTCAGAAAAGACCCTGTGCCCAGATATATTTGGTCCTTGTGGAGCTCCTATCCTTTCCCCATCAGAAGTTAACCTCTGTCTTTCTAAATTAACTCTTCAGGATACTACTCCAAGTCCAGAACTTCCTTTCAGTGAACCTCAGTTTGAGACAGTGGACAGAGATGGACCTGCCCTGCCAGGTAAGTTTCTTCCCAGTCATCGTTCTCTGAGGACCCATCAATGTTCTTCCTCAAGAAGACTTGAGGTCTTCTCTGTGCTGGAAAGAGTTGTCTTATCAGCAGAAACATGATCCCCTCCAACTCAAAACTCCTCCCCTCAACTCAATCCCTCACCCATCCCTTGGGGAATCCTGCCAGCCTTTCCTGGGTGTGGTAAGAGACACTGAAGCCAAAGCTGAGCTAAGGAATCTCTTCTAGGGTTGGAAACTAGGTCCATTAGGACAGTGGAGGTCATGAGGTCCAAATCCATGCACCAGGGGTATGGTTACAAAGGGTTGAACCAACTTTTACTTCAGAATATCATTCCTGCATGTCACTAACAGGCTGTCTTTTAAGTGTTTTCTTATGTTTTGGTTTTTTTTAAGTTTGGTTTTTTGTTTTTGTTTTTGTTTCCTTGAGACAAAATTTCCCTATGTAACTCAGACTGGCCCAACCTTTCTGCCTCTTTTTCCTGAAGGCTAGGATTTCAGACAAGAGCTACCTCATCTGCTCATGAGAGCTTTTTAGTATGAATTGCACATAAGGAAATCACTAAACACTCAAGTCCTCTTGGTTGACACTTTTTTCTTCCTTTATAATTATTTTTAATTTTTACCGTTTTTGTTTTATTGGAGACAAGTTCTTACTATATAGCCTTAGCCAGCAATCTGTAGAGAGGCTGGCCTCCCACATGTGACAGCCCCTCTCTCCACTCTATAGGTTGTCTGCTGGAAATATCTCTTAGGAAACATGAGTCTGGGGGACCCGAGGTTGATTAGCTAACAGTGCCATTCTAAAAGTGAATGCCTCCGGAGCTGTGCTACGGCAGGGTTTTCTCAGGGTTTTGTTGCTGTTTTAGTTGTTACCCCTTATGAAATATTTCCTCGGTTCTATTTTCCTCATAAACTGTATGCAACAGCTAGGTAAGTAATCATAGAACATGCTTTCCTGGAATACATATATGTCATGATAGCGGAGCTTGCTGTACAAATTAAACTTAGTTTATATGATGACTGGCCAGGAAGTGTCCGTTTCGTAGCAGTTACCTGTTATAGAACTAAAGTTAATGGCTGAAAATAGCCACTTATTTTCTGCAAACCTGACATTGGGGCAGTGGCTGGTGAGGACAGCTCTGCTCTACGTGTTCCAGCTGGCAGAGTTCATCCAGTATTGAAGATCCATTTTAACTGTGACTCGTGCACATTACTGGAAAAATCAGTGCTTAGGCAGAGCTGTTGGGCAGAGGCCTCATTCTCCTGCCTGGGTGTCTCTCTGTGAGGATGCTTGGCCTCCCTCACTGTTTTGTAGCCATGTTGACAAGGCAGCATTCAACCACTTATGGGGCCAGAAACAGCATCATTTTTCTCCTTCTGATGCCTACACAGCTAAGAGGAATCAAGCAGTAAAAAAGCATAGGCCTTAACTGTCAATAGAAGAAATATTAAGGAATGTTGGGCCTTTTACAATCAACCACAGTGGACATCAGCCAGGCTTTGGCCTTAAAATCATCTGAGAGACGGTTGTATATAACAAAACATACCCTTTAGTGAAATGGCTAGTGCTGTCCCTGGATTCTCTTCTTCCACTATTAGATCAGGAACTCTTGTAAAATTGTCATTTCGGGTAGACAAATAAAAATTATGATGTATCTACGACAAATGCGTTATTGCGCTTTCAGATTGCTTAACTGTGCCCACACGAGAATACACCATAGAACACTAAAGCTGAAAAGAATTCCAGAGCTAATCCAGTTAAGCCTCTGTGCTTCAACAGTGAGGAAAGCAAAGCTGGTGACAGGAAATGGTCCACACGAGGTCAGGATGAGGACATCCATTCAAGTTTTCTCCAGGTTGCGCCATGTTTGCCTTGAGTAGACTTATCCTTAAAAAAAAAAAAAAAAACACTGGTTGCACTAGCTTGCCGAACTGATTTCAATCTCTAAAACCCACCAAAGGCTGGATACAGCAGCTCACCTGTGTAATCCCAGCACTTCTGTGTCAGAGTCAAGGTAGAGCCAAGAGAATCACACTGAGGCTCACAAGCCATCTAGTGGGGAACCTGCGGAGAGGCAGGAACGAAAGAAGCCCTGCCTCAGCAGGGTGGAAGGAAAGGCCTCGGATTACCTCCCAGACATTGTCTCCTGACCTCCACACTCCATGGTGCACACAGACCTGCACAAACACAGCATGCACACGGGAAAAATAATAACTTTTGAAACATTTTATTTATCATCTTATAATTTCATATCACACACACACACATTCTGCAGGCTGTCTCTTTGCTTGATTGACAGTTACCTTTGTGGTTCAAAAGCTTTTTAATTTTATGAGATCCCGTTTGCTGGTGATTGGTCTTTTTGTTGTTGTTGTTTTGAACAATCAGAGTCCTATTCAGAAAGTCCTGGCTTGTGTCTATCCCTAGAAGTGTGTTTCGTACTTTCTCCTATAACTGATCCAGAGTTTTGTGTCTTATGTTGATTCATTTGGAGCTGGATTGTATGTAGGGCAAGCAATGAGTATTTCATTCCTCTAACTGATATTCAGTTTTTCTAGAACCATTTGTTGAAGATTCTCTCTTTTCATTAATGCTTATTTTGTCAACTTTGTCAATTATCAAGTGGACTATAACTGTATGGCCCTGTGCCTGGATTCTCTAGTCTATTCCATTGATTAATGTGTCTGTGCCAAAATAAGCTGCTTTTATTACCTTGGCTCTTTATTATAATTTGAAATCAGGGATGGTGACAGTACTATTTTTGCTTTGGGTTGCTTTGGCTGTATGGGAGCAAGAACTCTTAATCACTGAGCCATCTCTCAGGCATATTTTTAAAATTGTGTTTGTTTTAAGATATGTGTGTGTGTGTGTGTGTGTGTGTGTGTGTGTGTGTGTGCCTGTGCTTAAAGAGTTGGATCCTTCTGGAGCCAGAGTTACAGTATTTGTGAACCACCCAGCATGGGTCCTGGGGATTGAACGTGTATCCTCTACAGGAGCCGCACTTGCTCTTGACCACTGAAACATTCCTCCAGTGGAAGATTATTACTGCTGCAATATCACTGGTTCTTACAGATGTGTTTAACTTAGATAGGTTACATGTTTCTAGAAATTTATCTATTTTCTTTAGATTTTTCCAGTTACATGTAATATATGTTTTCAGAGTAAGAGTTAAGGATTTTATGAAATCCATTAGTATCTGTTTTAATATTCTTTTCTCATCTCTAATTTTATTTATCTATGTCTTCTGTCCTTATTTTGGTTAGAATTTGTCAATTGTGTTTATCTTTTTAAATAGCTAACTTGTGCTTTGTTGATTCTAAACTAAATATTTTTCAAAAATTATCTTTTAAACATGTTTGCCCTAAAATTATAAGCATTTTTTTAAATTTCACTATTCTGCACAAATTTTTGTAAATACTCAAGGCTTCTGAGTCTCTATTGGGAAATTGGCTAGGCATCACAGGTTTTACCCATAACCACATGTTACAGAAACAAACACAACTCCAAGGGTCACGGATGACTTTCTAACTCATGAGCTGATTTGTTTCCATCTTTATTTTTGTTTGACATTTTTAGCATGTGGCTCTCATAGACCACACATGTCTTGAAGATCCTTGCATTTATTCTTGTGTTCTGTGACTACCCCTTTTTGATCTCTCATACGTGGGCTTGCTTTATGTTTTTTTGTGTGTTTGTTTAAAATTCTGCTTCATTTTTTAAAAAAAGACCTTGTGACTGAAAAGCATGTTGAATACAATACGGTCTTATTTTAAAGAGTCAAAAGAAAAAGGTGGAAAGGACAACACTCTTGTTGAGTGTTGTTGGTAACGTATTGAAAATAAGTGTACACTGTGGGTGTGTTACACACCACTAAGTACTCGTGTTTAAATGCTTGATTTGGTGTTGATTTTATATTGAGCTTCATCTCAGTAACATTTTAAAGAAGTCAGATGTCTTTGCAGACAAAATCATATTAAAATGAAAATCATGTTTGTCTAAAATGCTGCTCAGTTGCCAGAGTGCTTGTCTAGCATACGCAAAGCCCTAGGTTTGAAATCCAGCCCATAATATAACTGGGAGCTACAGAGGGACCTTAGGCCAGTCTGGATGTATGAGGCTCTATCTCAAACAAAGGGGAAAGAATGGACATCATACAGTTCTATAAATTTGTTTGAGGTGGTTTGTGGATTTGGCACCAAGCTTCTGAGCAAGCTGTACCAGAGGGAAAACATAATCCATCACATAGTTTAGCTCTGCACGCTTACAGCATGGAAACAGTCTTCTCCTGTGAGTCCTCATCAAGGAGACAGTCTGGACCTGATGAACCATGTCCTGTTTTCATCAGCCTCCCCAGCATGTAAAACCAGCCTCAGGTGTTCTCCTCGTGACCTGGGCAGGGTGTCTGAAATGAATGCCCGAGCCTACTTCATTATGACAGTTTGGAGGGAAAGGTTCCGACAATCTTCTTAATTTAATGCCTGATTTCAGAAGAATTAGAGGAGTGAGTGTACTGCCTGACTTTCAGTCAATGATCTGTAAGTGAAAACTGTATCTCATAACTGAGCTTTTGATTAAGGTTCAGCAAGAAGAGTTAGATTTGAGCCAAGTGTGCAAATATTCTATAATGCCAATTAAGGACAGATCTACTTGCATTCATCACCAGACAAGCTGGGAATAGGAATTAGAACACTTAAGGAGAAGTGAAAATCCTAACTAGGAACTTAAACTGTGAGGAGAGGGGTGCAATGCCCAGCCTGGTTATTCATGGAAATAACACAGAAGAAGAAAAAAAACATAAAAATGAGAATACTGTGAACAGAACCAAGACTCCCATTCTTCATGAAACAATCATGTCTACCAAGCTGCTCAAAGCAAAATCGCTGGTTGAGAAACAGCAACTCTGTCCCCAGTTCTGGTCTTACCATGACCCTGCCATCCACTGTTGTGCTTTTTCCCCTTTCTGCCCATGACGTCCCATTCTTCGAGATGACCTGGAGTCCGTACTATAAGTTTCAGTTAACTCACCCTTCCTCTGTCTGCAGCTGTTCCCTGAAAGGCATCCATAGAAATCATCTCTTCTCTGGCTCCTCAACAAAAAGTCACATCTCTGTCCTTCTGACATTTACCACCCAGTGTTGAAATGACTGCAGTGTGTGTCTGGGATCTGTCTCAGGCTGAATTCCTAGAGTGAAAGGACGTGCTCTTGTTCCTTTTAAATAGACTCCTATGCAAAGCACTGTCTGGTCCATGACTGTGGCTTTATGACTCTTTGTCATCCCTGTCCTCATTGGACCTGTCACCATTATGCTCAGTCACCTCCTGGAACACAGTCCTTCTCTGTGTCCATCTGCCAGCAGGTGCACAGGCCTTCTCGCATACTGAACAACACTCCTTCCTGGTAAATGCTTTACCTCAGGAGTGTTGGAGAATGTTAATGAGCTCCATCTCCTGTGATTTAACACCAGTGCTGATTAATGTGAATGGAAAGCATGAAATGAATGAAGCTTGCCAAAAGCCCCTCCCCCCTGTCAAAAAATATTCACATATCCTAATTCTCCATGAGGAGAGCCAGACAAGGATGTTGTTTAACTTGCTCTTCTTTAAAATGAAAGGATAAGAGGGATATTTGGGGGGGGGGAATCCATAAGAAGACTCAGCTGAACTTCGTAGGCCACGGAGGCCAATAATTTTTGCTTTTCTGCATCAGAGAGCATGGTTTTCTCAAATGAGTAGACTATAACAAACTGTATGAAACTGGGGCTAAAACTCAGTGGTAGCATGAACACTTAGCATGCACAGGGCCACGGGCACGATGCAAGGCATAAACAAGCAAACCTTATTCATAGAGGTCTGTGAGAGAAGTGCCATCTGATGAAGGAAAGGGCAGCCATTCGGCACGAGTGTGCAAATTACACTCCAGCCCCAGATACAATCTCCACAGTGCCCGGAAGATGAGAAGGAAATTGAAGTTCTAACTCCCACATGAAACTTCCAGATTTGACCTAGATGTGGGTGAAATAATAGTATCCTTGGAGAGATCAGTGCAAAACTTAATGGCCTGTCTCAAATTTGGCATTTCCCATGAAAATTCTTATTCCAACTCTCTGCCCTTTGCTGACCCTCTCTGACCCTGCTCTCCCAGCACTTGTACCTTCATCGTGAAAGTCAGTGGTCTAGGTTTCCCTGGCCATCTCTCCCCATTTATATAAGAAGTTTCTGTGGGTAGGTTTGTTTTCTCTGTGGGTGGCTGAAAAGGGAAGAAGGAAGCCACCCGAGGTAGGCCGATGACTCTGACTCAAATTAGTTAGCCATGGCCTCTGCAAAAGACTTCTGCTAGTCAAACTACCTTGGCCATCCATTGCTACCCCACGATTCCAACCCTAGATTCTCTGAGATTCTGCTTATGACCACTCCCAATTTATTTTCCAAGTTGTGGCCCGTTGTTCCTCCAGAGTTGTGGTCTGTTTAATCTCCTTCCAACCTTTTGCTGAACAGAGACCACATTTCGAGGATAAAATTCTGCTGCTTCCTCAAGGACAGGGGCTGTTACAGGCCACTTCCTTAGGCCATTCTCATCCTTCCACGCTGACTGTCCTTCATGAGAACCACTCACACTCACGTTCAGATGATTCTACACATCAAACAGCTTGCAGGAATTCTTGGATGCTTCATCTCTCATGGATGCTATCCTTTCTCCTTCTTCCTTTGTGTGGGTCACTGTTTCTCCTCCTACTCTGGTTGGGAGATTGGTCCATCACAAGTGAATCCCAGAGGCTCTGTAGGCCACATATCGAAAAAGCAGAACAAAAGAGACCTTTATGACTTATCTTAATGAATAGCAGCTATCTGGGATGCTGTGTTCATTCATTTCTTCATTCAAATACTGGAAAGCACTGATATGAAAGAGTTAACAAAGCAGATGCAACCCATAACTCACATTTTAGTTCCCTCGAAACAGACCCTGGGATAAGAATCCCATTGTAAGTTTTAGAGAGGCTCACTGGAAACTTGGTCCTGGATAATTGAAACTAATCAGTGGGATGCTCATAAAACATAACAGTCTCAACAACAAAAAGTGAGATATATAAGCACAGAAAGGGAATTATAAAAGTTTTGCTAGAGGCAAGCTTGGAAGTATATGCCTGTAATGCTAGCGTACTGAAAGCTGACACGGGAGGATGGCCAGTTCCAGGCTAGTCTGAATTACATAGTGAGACATTGTCTCAAAAAGAAAATAAAAATGATGATACCAAGAGGCACACAGTTTACAAATAATAAAATCCATCATATATTTTATTATCAACCTAGGGAAGCAATGCTTAAACTCAGGTTAAACAGCAGAAAGTCATAGATAAAGCTGAAGGAGTAGTGGACAGTGTTTGAGGCAACAGGAACTAACCAGCAGCAGGAGGGAAGAAGCATGTGTTCTATTTAAATGAGAAAGGAGATCTGGGTGAGCCAGAGGAGTCAGGAAGAATTCGTGGGACAGTGATGAAGCTCTGGAAATAATAAATTGGGAGTGGTCATAAGCAGAATCTCAGAGAATCTAGGGTTGGAATCGTGGGGTAGCAATGGATGGCCAAGGTAGTTTGACTAGAAATAATAAAATCCATCATATATTTTATTATCAACCTAGGGAAGCAATGCTTAAACTCAGGTTAAACAGCAGAAAGTCATAGATAAAGCTGAAGGAGTAGTGGACAGTGTTTGAGGCAACAGGAACTAACCAGCAGCAGGAGGGAAGAAGCATGTGTTCTATTTAAATGAGAAAGGAGATCTGGGTGAGCCAGAGGAGTCAGGAAGAATTCGTGGGACAGTGATGAAGCTCTGGAAACACAGAGCCTTCAGAGCCCTGTCCAGAGTCATCAAAGAGTGCTAAGCAAAGAGCTAGCACATCACATTTGCATTTACATACCTCATGGCTGTGTGTGAGGAACTAGCCAGGGATGGGCAAATGCAGACCATCTATTGAAAAAGTCCTAACATCATCCAGGATGGAAATCTTGGTACCTAGGACTTGCACAGAAGGCAGGAGAGAAAAGTGAGTTGATTTGAGTGGTATTTGTATCCCATAAAAACATTATGGGAATTCTGAGTTTTGGATGGACTCCACAAGGCAGGCTAGCTGAATGTATTCCCGTATCTAAGCTCATGAGTGGAAAACAGTGACCTATAACAGCAGTTACTGCTTAACTCCAGCAAACCACTATTACTCTTGCATCCATATAGTGCCTTACCATTGCCTTGTCAGAGTCATGTGCCTATTGAACCAGCCTTTTGGTTCCATGTTTTTAATAAGGTCATTTTTATCGCTCAGTGTTGTTGGTGGAAGTTTACATTGTTTGGGTTTGGGCTGGGAGGACAGGGACTCACTATGAGGTCCAAGATCACCTCTCTGTTCTCTTGACTGCACTTCCTGAGTGCTGGAATTATAGGTATGCACATCCATACCAGTGTACTGGTTCACGTTTACATGAAGAGAAAGACTGATAAATAGCCCTTCTGAGTAACGCTTTTGATTGATTTAACCTTTACTTGACAAAGATGGAAGAGAAGTCATTAATTGCAAGAAGCAGAAAGAGTCCTGGAGACCAGATTTCTTCTTATAGCCCTTAAAGTCCTATTAGAACACTACTGTAAATCTATAGAGCTGTAGGACTGCCTCTAATTCTAAGAATAATACCCTGATTTAGTCATCGGGCTCAGCAGTTATGGGGAGCTTGTTTTTGTCATTTTCATTTCAATTTTGCGTGTTGGTCATCTTTATAACTTTTAGTTTAGCATCTGCAATCTAGCCTTCTAATTTCCCAGAGCAAGTGAACACTAAAATGCTGCGGGAGTCTTACTTGCATCTAACACGAGGTGACAGCCAGGGCCCTTCTAACACATAGCATCTCTCCTCACACTAGACAAAATGCATGGCCACCTTACCAAGCTCTCCACACATGAGGCAGGAGACATGTGCCACCTTATTAGGCTCTCCACACACTAAGCCAGTGCTCATATTCTCCCTTGCTAAGCTCTGCAGCTTCTATTTCCTTTCCTGTCTGAAGATACTGGAACAATTAGAACAGCCCTGCTGAGATGATCCTGGGGTCACCCCTCAGTGGCAAACAGACTAATGACAAGGGGAGTGTCTGCATAACCTCTTCTATGCATGCATCTATGCACAGCAGAAACTAAGCCATTACGACAATTTCAGCAGAACTCTTACCTTAAAACATGTTCACTCAACTACTTTATGCTGAAAATTTGGGAAGAATTTTGGGGGGGGGGCGGGGGGGTAGAAGAATTTTAAGGAAGAAAAATTTACCCTAATGCTTAAGGAAGAAAAACTGGCACAACGTTGCATGTGGGAAATAAATATTGTAGGAAGTGTGTCACTGTTGCTATAGCCTGAACAGTAGCAGCGAACCAAAATTTATACTTGGAAGATTAAATCTCCGTGGTGACAGTTTGGAAGTAGAGTCCTTTGGGAGCGTTGTACCCTCTCTTCTGAGTGGCGACATGACCATTGCCTTCTTGACCTCTCAGTAGCTATGATTATCCTTAGGAGACCTGTATAAGATGGGCCCAGGGATGAGGGCAAGGGGCTCACAGGGTCCACCCTTCCTCAAAGACACACCAGCAGTTAATGGATGCCAGAGGGAGAGGCTTGTTCCTCTGGGAGAATATAGAAGTGGTTAACAGCTGCAGAGGTGAGATGGACTGTTTCTTTTTCCACACCCATGCTCCTGCAAATAACCCTTCTTGAACTCATTGGATCAACAAGCTAGACTCGGGTGCCTTCTCTGGAATGAGTCAACGTTTGTTCGTGTCACTAGGAAAGGTTCATACAAACAGGAGTAATCAGGTTATGAAGGCAGCATCTCTCTCCTCCCTTCTTCCTCTCTCTCTCTCAAACTCCCTCCCTCCTTCCCTCCCTCCTTCCTTCCCTCCCTCTCTCTTTCTCCTCTTTCCTCCCTCCCTCCCCCTCTCTCTTATTCTCTCTCTCCCTCCCCCTCCCTCTCCCACTTCCTTTCCCTGCCTGCCTCAATGCTTCTTTCTGCAAATCAGGACTTTTTTATTGGACACTGATTGCACTCACAGTGCCATTAGACAATGATGTTGTAAGAAAAGCATTTCTGTTGCATTGCCAAGTAGTCAGGTATACTGCCAGGCCATCTATCAAAGATGCAGTCACATCTATAGCGTAAATTATACTGTTGCATGTCTGAAATGTTTGCAAGTTTCAGATTTGGACACTAATTAATACATCATACAGGAGAGCTCTTCATTACAATAATGCCAGCGTCTTCACCTAATCAATTGGCACAGGGAAAGGTTAAAGGGAAGACTCTGTTCACAATGGACACAGTGCATTTCCTACCTATTGCCTTTATGGGAGGCTGACATACAGGAAATAATGAACAATGTAAGATTTTTATCCATAAAACGTAATGACAATGTAAAGGACTTTACAAAAGCTGAGCCTATCTTAGGTGAGAGGAGCGGGAAGGCAGTGAAAAGGTGAGACAAAGGGTGGGGGGAGATGCACAGAAGTGATCTGGAAATGAGGATGACTTTTCCGATAAGAGAGAGGGGCCTCCAGGTAGAACCAGACTCAAGAGCAAAGATGCAAAACAGTGTGAGAGCCCTCAAGAAGAATGCAGAAAATCATGGGAGGAAGAATTCAGATAGAGCATGACCTTAAAAGGCAGAACTTGGCGTTTGCTTTGGATTTTCAGCAAGTATAAAACAGTACCAGAGGAGCTTAGGAAAGCTTAGATGGCCACCATGTGGTGGGTGACCAAGAGAGAGCGGAGGAGCTTGTCCTGCGCTTGCCCTGAAACCGTAACACAGATAAGGGTGGAAGCACGGGCAGGAAAGATGTAAACACATTTTATTTTAAAATGAGCTCAAATAAACTAAAGACACGTTTGAGTACTAGCGAATGGAAAATGATGAGTCCAAGCATCTGGTCACCTATATAAAATGTAAGACAACAACTTTCTTCCCACCCTGGAGGTGAAACTAAATGGAACAGGATGAATAAATTCTCTGACAGGCTGGAATTTTAGGTAGGGGCTCCATTTGCTACCCACTCATGGCAGAATTTCCTTTTTCTTTAAGGAGAACAATCTCCCTTCTATTGATTCAACCAAGTAAATGGAAAGGAGTCTTTTTTTCCTCAAAGTCTACAGATTTAAATTCTACTCTCATCTTCACAGAAACATCTAGAATATTTGCTCAAATATCTGCATATGCTGCTGTGACCTAATCAAAATAGTATAGAAAATTCAGCAGCATGCTATATCTTCAATGAGCTAAATACAGCCAGTAAGACTCAAAAGTTGGTTTGTACATCACAACAGCTGAAAAAAAAAATGTAAAGCCTGGACTAGAACAAACAAAATCAGGTAATAATGCAACAATTCATCTAATGAAAGGAAAAACTGGATTTGCCTTATGCAACACCCTCGGTCATAGATGATCTTTTATAGTTACAGCTAGTCAGCACTCGCTGGATTGGAAAAAATTCCTCCTTTGATAAGAGAAAGCAAAAGATACATCCTCATCAGTGGGGAAGACTAGATAGAAAGTTGTTTCAGAGGAAAGCCAAGACACAAAAGTAGTGCTTCCTGGGTAGCTCTCTGTTCCCCATCTGTCAGTTCTCCTGTGACCCCATTGTACGTGCATAGCTACAAAGATTAGTGTCCCGTGTCTCTTAGCTTGATCTGCATAAAATATATCATACAGATTAGATGAAAAACCAAGTATTTCTCTTTTACCATTTTTTTCCGGGTGTGAAATACCACACATGTGCTTAAAATAAATTTAAGACCAAAGCTGGCCAGGCTTCTGTGAGGCCATAGGAAACAGAAGTTACCTAGGGGCCTGTTATAAAGAATCACATAAAGACATGTACAATATGGTTGCCTTTAATCAAAGATGTAGCACTGCAATGAGAGAAAATGGCCTACAGTGGGAAGAACAAGAGCATTATAATCAGGTTGGGAGATACGGACAAAAATCCCACGGATGGTTTCCTCTATATTTGAAGTTTTAAGAAGAAAAAAACTCATTTTTATAAGTGAGTACAGATTACAACTCAGTGGTCAGTGGTCAGTTATAGAAAGAATGTACACGAGGCAACTGAGTGACCTCCTGGAAATGCCATGTAATTCTGCCCAAAGCCGCGGGTCATGCACCCGCCTGGCTTTCAAAATGTGGGCGTCAGGAAAATGGGATCTTTGTCTTTAAATGGATCTCACTAATCTTAAAGAGAATTTAACACGCAGTGACCACGGAGTCAAGCCAATGCCAAGAGGAAATGAAACTTCATCTGCCTTCCTTCTCTCACTTGCTATACATGGGCTAGAAAAGCAGCAGCTGCCCGTTGCTAGCTGGCAAGTCCCCTGATCGCCAGGTTGGTCAGAATCCGCTGTACATTCACTGGCTTTATCCTCTTTGAAATGTTAAAAACAAGTCCCAATCCACAGGACTTTAATGAAATGCCTAGTAGATAGCAGCCAAAGTCAGCACTGCTGAAACCCGCAAACCTCATTCATAGAATAAGAACAAATGAGAGGGGGAAAAAATGAGAGCATCTATAAAGAGAAAAACAAATACCGTTATTTGTATCTACAGGATGGTTTGTTTGGAATAAGCATGGTTTGAAAGTGGGGCGAGTTTTAATAAGAATCACACATATATTTAAGTTACAAAACATGATTCTTTTTTAATTTTATTATCATTATTATTATTACTATTTACAATTTATTTACTTTGTAGACCGGCTGTAGCCCCCCTCTCTCATCTCCTCCCAGTCCCACTCCCCTTTTCTCTTCCCCCTATACCTCTCCCCTAGTCCACTGATAGGAGAAGTCCTCCTCCCTTACTATCTGACCCTAGCCTATCAGGTCTCATCACAAAACATGGTAATTAACATACATATACCTAGTCATCAGATTACTATAAGCAAGCTAATTAACATTTCACTTCTTACTGAATTAGCTTTTGTGTGCATATGTGATAAGTAGGCAAAATCTGTGCACACTGGAGTTTAAGAAAATTCAACTCTTTAGCTTCTCAGATAGATCATTCTGCAGGCTGGTGCATTTCCCACTGATGGGGGGGCTTTCTGTGAAAGCTTTCAAGGTTTGCAGGGTTGTATATTTGCCACATTTTTTATATGATTTTTTGTAAGCTTCCTCAATTTTTCAAAGCTGGGGTAACTCAAAATCTTGCACTAATTTTTCTTGAGTCATCAATAAACACCTAATTGCCTTAGACAGTGCACCAACAAGAAACCAAAGTAACCATCTCACCAGAGTCCAGAGAATTTGAAACAATGAATTTATTGGGCTTGCTTACAAGAATATAGGTAAGAGATTACTCGCCGGAGTGTGGGTGACCCCTGACACTCACAATAACTGCACAACCACACCCACACACCACAAAACAACAAAACATCACCGAAAAGCTTCAGGCTGGCATGAAGGGATGACCTCCCTACAGATGCATGGGTAGGGTCAAGTCTGCCCTTCACTTAAATTTCCACACCTGCGTGCTAGACACTGCTGAGGCCACACGGGGATGGGGCAGGGTTATAGAAGGCAGCAGTTCTCAACCTTTTTATCGCCGGGACCATTTCACACAGTTCCTCATGTTGCGGTGACCCCAGCCATGAAATTATTTTCATCACTACTTCCTAACTGTAATTTTGCTACTGTTGTGACTCATAATGAGAATATCTGTGTTTTCCTACGGTCTTAGGTGACCCGTTGAAAGGGTCACTCTACTCCCACGGGGGTGAGAACCCACAGCCTGAGAACCACTAACAGAGCTTGGAGAAGATGCAGCAGGAAGTGGCTAAAATCTCAGCTGAAAGTCTACTGACTCCTCCCACCCCTCTCAGGAAGGAACAGGGTGAGCTGACCCCACCTTATAACGGTCTCGTGTGGGTGATCACAGTCGCTCCGGCTATGATCCTGATAGTTGGAGCCTGTTGGACCTGAAGGACAGACCACAACAGAAAGGAAACCGGCCAATCACTTGCACTTCTTCTTGCTTTAAGCATCTTATGAGTGTTAAATTTAAATAGAAATACTTATACGTGATTCTTCTCATGATCAAAATATTCTGGGGGGAAAAAAAACCTAAGGCCTAAGGGAGTAGGCGGTATATGGAAGAAGAAAGGATTGTGAACTAGCAAAAATAAAAGCAGAATAACCCAAAGGGCCTTTATGTGGTAAGACATATGTTAGAAACAGAGGGTGTGAGAGGCAGCAGGAGAGAAATGTCTCGTGGCTAGAGAAACTCGAAATAGGCCAATAGTGAGCAGTACTGAGCAGGACATCCAAGATGGTGGAAACATCCATGCTGGGAATGGTTCCTGGAAGGAAGCTATGACTTGGCTGGGACTTGAGCATCTCCCTGAGAGAATCAATTTCAAACAATGTGTCATCCAGAAACTAGACTATGGAAGAACATACACCCAGAGAAAGGGCAGAATTCATTAAAGTAAGTACATTCACCAAGCACTCTAGACAAAGCCAACTTCTGACCCTCTGTCCACCCTAACTTACTAAGTTGGTATAAGCTGTGCTCATGATTCCAGAGCTGCTCAAAGAGGCCATCCGGTCCAAGTGGCTTCCCAGGGAAATGAGAGAGAAAACACTTAAGTAACAAGACTTGAGTATCAGGCTAAAGCCCAAAGGCCCTCACCATGTCCTCGGGAAATGACAGGAGGATGCCAGAGGGGAGGATCTTGATGAGGGTCTGGCTGCATTTCATCCAAGGTGAATCTGGTCCTATACAGCCATCCCTAGTGGCATCACTTCCTTGCTAGGCAAAAGGACCTTAGGACTAACCAAAAGAAACTGGAAGGCAGAGCTGCACCAGACCCTCCATAATTATTGGCCCAATGGGAAATGGAGGCTTCGATAGCCATGATCACCTGTCCTTAATTGGCCACTAAAACAAGGAAAAAATCTATCCTGAAATGCTTTCCTGGGATGTAATTGTAAGTTAACAGTCTTATTTATAGAACAATTTGACTACACTGTTCATTACATATAAAATGTATGTCACCTGTTCTTTCGTTATACAAGAAAAATATGTCTCATATTTCCTATGGCTGTTAGGTTGATTTTTAAGTTTGTAGCCTTCATACATAAACTATTATATTTCCCAGTTTATTTCCCCCTGGGAAGTCTTGTTTTCTACTTGCTCTTGTAAGGCATAGACTAGGCAAGATACCCAATTTGACATTTTATGCATGTTTACAGCCATGTCCTTGTCATGCCATGTTTCAGCCCTTGCTATTGAGAGTGCCTCTACCTGGTGAGGACAGGTAGTATCATGACATCAACCCCTTGTACTTGAAGTATTCCAAAAATACATAAAAATCAGTGCAAAGAGTTCACGATGCAAAGCTATGCATATTTTAGGTACGGATATCCTGTTGTTTATGTCACAGTCCTGCTGTTATGGTAATAGTCATTTCCAATCTGCCCATAGCTCCTGGCCTATGAGGCCCTGCAGGCAGGTTTATGAGGGTTGACATGAAGGCAAACAGATTGGGCATCATGGGGCTCCAAATATAATCACACCCTTATTGTGCAGATTTTATTAACTTTTTATTTTGGGGTTCAAAATGTGGAAAGATATTTTTGTTGAGTGTCTACAGGAGCACACATTTCCTGTGTAGCTTCAGGATATAATCTGGCTTAGAGAAACGGAACTGAGTCATGATCCCTAAATCTGTCCTCTATAAATGGTTACTTGTCTATCCTGATGTTTAATAAGGGGTTAATAAGGTAAACTGATCCAGGTGACAATGTAAGTAGTATTCATGAAAATGGCAAAGTCATCACTATAAATCTCTAACACGTTATTTTAGGTGAGAAATATATTAATTTTTCATGTATTCACTGAGATATAAATAAGTTTCCATAATGTTCTATTTTCTCTTCTCTAATGACTTCAATCAGACTATTTAAGGTTATAGTCTGATCTTATCCCACCTGGAAAATTCTGGCTGCCTGAGCACACTGCCTGCCTTGCCAGGTGGTTCTGCTTGTTTCTCCTCAGCTTCCTCATCAGCCCAGCTCTGGGCCCTGGACCCACCATCACTCCTATGCCTGAGCCAGTATTTGAAATCCCCTTACTAGTGTGTCAAATCTCTTTTATAGCTGAGCCGTAACAGTCAGAACATAATCAGAAAACAAACCTTTTTCAAGCATTAGATTGGCATTTTTTCAAAGCCAAAATAGTCAAATATAAGCAATTTCAAATGGGTCAAAAAGTATTTACAAGGAGAGACATAAGCATAGGAAATAGGAGTTTTAGATACAGAAGGACAAAACCCAAGAGAGACAGAAGACCTAGCTAGAGATAACAAGATGGGGACACTTCTGCTGCCCACAGGCTAGGGAGATGTAGGAAAGAGAGAGTAGTATCAGAGTTCAGAGCCAGCCCACCTGAGGGAAACTGGGTGCCTGGAACAGTTAGCCAGGGTCAGCTGCAACCTAGAGGAAAGAGACTTTTCTGAAAATAGCTACTTGAAACACAGAGAGGAGAGGATAAACATCTTCCCAAACAGTGCCCCACACTGTAAAGCCACCCGGAGCCCATTATACAGAAGCCATTAAATATAATATACGGAGCTCTGTACATCCCCACCCTAAAGGAGAGCAGAGCAGAGGAAGTGTGAGGAGTGACTCAGAGGGAATTTCAGCCCAGGAACAGATCGGTTCCCACATAAGCTATTACATCATACCCTCGCTTTGTGTTGCCTCAGTAGGCTGGGCTCTTGGAAACCTGTCACACCATTTCCATTCCTGTGCAGGTTGCAAGCCACAAAGTCATCATACTCCATCATGACTCTTTATTAAATGAGCTTAACTTAAAAAGAAGGAAGCGTTACGTCTCTGTAGTAAGCCTCTAACGTAGCTAAAGAATTGCTTCTCCCTATGGAAAAATATCTTCTGGGATGCCGAATCTATCTGTTTCGATGAAGTAATAAGTAGCTTAATCAACTGAGATAGTTCCCTGTTAGTACTGGCATCTCCTTGGTGTGGTCATCCATTTCAGCTGCCCTTGAATTGAAGCAATTTTACCCTACCTCTTTACACTAATTCTTATCACTTCCTTGTTTTCCTCTGCCTCAAGGACATTCACTGCATGGATGAATAACTAAATGAGAGGCTAAGTGGATGGAGGGATGGGTGATGACAGATAGATGGCTGCTACTTGGAATAATTATGTCCGGCATGGAGACGTTCCTGAGCTTGCTCTTCGTGGTGGTGGAGAACACAGAGTGCTCATGGTGCAATATCTTAAAACCATACCTAAAGCATTTGATTTGATAAGAAAGATAGCCCTCATTGGGGCCTTCACCACAGGTGAGGAGAGGTGTTTAGAAATACCTTCTTTCCTATGCAGTAAGCAATAAGCTGTTGCCTAAAACACTCACATTTTCTCCTTAGTGAAGATGCTTACATTGTAAACATAGTAGCAGAAGAAGAAGTTTCCATTGTTTTTGCATTCAGCTTTTGAAATATGCACACACACACACACACACACACACACCACCACCATCACCACCACAATCCCTTTGATACGTCCTATAGAGTTGCACTTTAATGACTTAACATGTGATTAGTGTTTGATTCTTTAATACAGTTTGTTTTTTGTAACAAATCTCACAACCTCTCTGAAATATTCTATAAAATAAAGCAAATGATTACCATAATTATGGACAGTTAACCAATATCAAATGCATAAAATTAATCAAGCATCCAACGTAGTAAGGGCAGTTCAGAACCTTTTGCCAGCTGCTTGGAGATGAGCGGTGCTTAGAAATCTAAGTTTGTAATAGCTTCAACTAGAACTAATGCGGTATCCCCAAAAGTTCATACTTTTAAATTATCTTCTAAAAACACCATTTAGAACTAATGTCTTGCATTCTTCCTTTCTTTGCACATAATGGTTCCTGCCAACTAGAATGGAATATGCTATAGAAATATCTCCAAAGTATATGTTTATAAGATTTATAATATAACTTAGCATAGGTACATACATACATACATAGATTAATTGATTGATCATCCATGGTAGACAAATGATAGATGGATAGATAAATGATAGATGAATAGATAGATAGATAGAGAGAGAGAGAGAGAGAGAGAGAGATAGATAGATAGATAGATAGATAGATAGATAGATAGATAGATAGAGACAGAGAGAGAGAGATTAGAGAGAGATGGTAGAGATCAGAGATAGACTAACTTACCCATATGTTGACAAAACATCCTTTCAGAATTCTTTGAAGCAGAAAGCAATTACCTTAAGTAGCTGAAATACAAATATCTTTCACAAATATAACTTGGCAAAAGCTGCTAAAAGCTATCATGCCGATTTTCTTTCTAAGAGAGATGGAAGATGTAAGCAAAGACCAGGTAAGATTGACAACAACCAAGAAAACCAAATGTGCTTTTCAACATGCATTTTCTTTTTTTTCTGTTTTTTTTTTATTAATTAATTCAATTTACATCTCAGTCATAGGCCTCTCCTATTTCTCCTTCCGGTCCCACCCTCCCTCCAGCATCCTCCCTCCTCTATCCCTCATAATAGGGGAGCCCACCCTACCCAGACACCCAGCTCGTCTATTCACATGAGGACTGAGTTCCTCTTCCTCCCCTGTGGCTTGGTAAGGCAGTCCCATCATGGGGAAGTGATCAAAAAGCAAGCAACATAGTCCTTGTCAGAGATATTCCCCCACTCCCCTAACTAGTGGGCCCACATGAAGCCTAAGATGCCCAACAGCTACTTATAAGTAGAGGACCTGGTTCCAGACCATGCATTGTCCTTGGTTGGTGCTTCAAACTACATAGGCCCCTCTGGGCCCTGGTTGACTGGCTCTGGTGGTCTTCTTATGGAGCTTTTGTCACCTCTAGGTCCATTTATCCTTCCTCCCTCTTTTCCAGTGGATTCCCTATGCTTCACTGAATGTCTGGCAGTGAGTCTCAGTATCTGTTTTGAGCCGTTGCTGGGTGGCGCCTCTGACATTCATTTTTCTTAATGAGTTCGTTAGCTGTACAGTAGAAAATGTCATTTATTTTTCCAAAATGACATCCATCAATATAAAAAGCATTTTAAATGTCAAATGGAAGGATGTATCTAGAGGATCTTCGCTGTGATCACATTATGATTTCTTGCTCATCCAAGTGCAAAGCTGCTGCTCAAATTTGATTTTTTTTTTCTTTAATTAACTTGCCTCCGGAATAGAGTTGTCCCTTTTGGGGCTTTACTAGGTTTTTGTGTTAAACATAAATATTTGGATAGCTCTTACTGGCCCAAGTCTTTACCTTAATATAATGAAGAGGTACCTGTGCATCAAGCAGGAACCAAGAGTACTGAAGGCAAAGAAAAAGTGTCTTTGTCTTCCATGGGGTCAGGTTGGGGCTAGCCAGACCTCAGAGCTTCAGTCACTAATGTTTCCCATGGTGGACTACAGGACCATTCTCCTGCTCTTAATCCCAGACTTTTCTACGAATCAGAATTTCTTCTGGGGAGTCTCATAAACCGTCATGGATTCTGTAGGCATAGGGGGAAACAAACTCACCGCCGAGTCTGTTTTCAGAAGAGGAAGAGCTTGAAGGAATACAGCTTCACAGTTTGTGAGTCACTTTGTATCGTTGGGCTCCAGCGTTTCAAAGCTTCTCCGTGGATTTTAGGCAATTAATCTATTTCTGAATCAACCCATAAGATGCAAAAGATCGTTCTTCTTCTTCCCGGTGCAGAGCATTTATGAATGAAATGCTGTGGGACTCCACTCTGTATAGCCTGTTTCGGTGACTACAGCCACCATCAACCAAAGGGCGCACAGCGAAGCCCAGACACAGGCCAGGCCTCCCTTCACACTGCTGGCCTCCCGGTGTCACCTGTCTTCCAGCTTTCCTTTGTACGTCTGTGCCTTTCCACCTGTCCACGCTTCCTAATGTTCCCTCATTCTTGGGATTAACTTTTTCTAGGAAAGCATTTCCTAGAATTTAATTTATAGTCATCGAGAATGGGTTGCCCGTCCCTCCCCTCTTTTCAGCATTCACAAATCCAACTTCTCCTTCCGATGTGTATATCGTAGGACACTCCTTACCATTCCTGAAGCGTGGTTGTGTCTGAGGCACGCTGGGCACCTTTGCTCCCAAAGCTGCGCCTCAGGTGGGATCTGGGTTTCTAGTCTCCCAACGTGCTGAGTGCCATCAGATTCCTGTTTTTCTTTTTGATTTAACCAGCTCTTCCTTATTCAAATTCTTTGACTCTCTAATCCTTCAGTTTCTCCACTGGGCTCATTAATCTCAGCACTGGCCTCATCAGTGCCGGGGGCTTGCAGGGTAAATTGATCTGAATAAAGTTTATTGCTAGTAAATACAATCACTCTTTTGTTATGAAATTCTGTGAGGGACATAAAGTAGGCTTTTGCTAAATTGTCAAGCTTGCTGGTATTAAAATGCACCTGAAATAATTTTTCATAACATAAAACACCTACAAATGGTGCTTTCATCATTCAAAGGAGGGATGCGCCCGGACTCTCTGCTTGGTAGGTGCTCAAAGCTCAGCTAACATGCCCTTCCTAACTAAAGCAGGGGAGTAGAGGCCTGATTGGGAAATCTGTCTCTCCCAGTTCTTCATGTCCAAAGTCTAGAATGTTCTAAGGAAAATCAAAATTCTTCAGAAAATCAAAATTCTTCAGTTTGTTATTAGCATTGCTCTGTCTTCAGTCTACCTTAAATAACGTGTGTAGTGAAGGGAGATTAAATAAATAAATTGCTTAATTCTCAAGCAATACCCTTGAAGCCAAGAACCAACCAAAAACTTTTTAAAATAATGTAAAAGCATAATTAAATCTATTTAGATCATCTTTTCATCTTCTGGCTTATACTACGATTACCAGACGCATTACTCCTAATATGTCAGAAGTTCTGTTCATATTGCCATGTTTTAAATCTTTAAATAACAACTCATTTTTGACATAACAAAAGAGAAGTTAAAACCACTACTTTCTCAGTCCCAGAATCCCCAGTACCTCACAATCATCAGGAAACCTTTTCTGGCACTCCCATATGAGTTCCCTCCCCTGGCAACTAACTTCAGTTCCTCCGCAGGAACTGTCTCATGTCACAGATAAATCCTGAAGACGCCACGGGATTCTAATGTCAACCAGAGCAAAGACGTCCCATCTTGTGATTCATCATCTCCAAATAGTTCAAGCAGATTTTATTTATTTGGTCTTGGAAATCCTAATGTTTGTTTGTTTGTTTAATTGGTGATGCTAAGAATCAAACCTGGGTTCACCCGTGCCAGGCTAGCACTCTGTCCCAGATGTACTTCGTAGTGAAAAGAATCATTCTTCAAGGAAGAGTAGTCATGACTCACGGAAACACAAAAGGAGCTCATGCTAAATATTTTATTTGCCTCATTGGGTAATAAGATACTGCTGTTGGCTCAAAGAGAATTTGTAGAACAGACCAAATACAAGTAAAGGGATGGAGAACTATACCTTTATGTTCATGCTCTTACTAACACCTAGTTTTAGACATTCTGCAAACTAGGTGTTTTTTTTATATTCATATATGGTTGAAGAATATTTTTGTTATGTTTAAGGATATTTTAAAAGGTATATTTTGTGATGTGCATAAATGATATCCACCTCAACTTCAGGCTCCATAAATAAAGTTTTATTGAATGCTATCATGCCCTCTCATGCGCACTGTCTAGAGACCATATGGCCTGCTTTTGACTAGAATATTTGTTGGCCCACTTCAAAAATGATTTGCCAAATCTATGAGGCAATCAGGAATGCTGGCAAAAAAAAAATTAAATTAGTGGGGAAAAAAACAGTAAAAATCTATGCAGCAATAAAATGCAGTGTTTGAATCACTCTTTTGCTGGGAAAAATAATGTCTAATGTCATCTTCATCAGATAAAGTTTTCTCACATCTCTGTGGACTAGAATTATTTGTATCATCATTATTTTTCTACAGTTTTTGTAGGTATAAAGTGGCGCTGTCAGAGAAAACAAAAAGTATAGCATCTTCTAGCGTTAGATGGTCCCAGAATGATGCCAGATGATATTCAGCGATTCACTGAAAAGACACTAACCTTTTAAACTCAGATGATGGTTTGTTTTTTTTTCACCATTTTTTCCTGACATGAACTAAACTTCTCTAACTTTTCTAGCGTATCAGAGAACAGACCCAGATCAGAGTTCACCTCATTCTACACTTGGGCCGTGGCCAGACCTTTTATTCATTTTCTAGCACATCTTCTCTGCTCGATGTAGGAACCTGACACAAACAGTGACTGACTGCTATAGTACTAACTGATCTCTAGGCTCCCAGTTGTGGGCTGCTCTTGTGTAGCCCGGCACAACTATTAGTAGACACGCGGCACAGCACTGTGGGAAGCGAGGTGCCCACGGAATGTCCAGGTTCTGCTCTGAGTAAGCGCACAGTCTTGACACAGGCATGTCCAATAAAGATATCTCATGAAGATCTGCTTCACTTCTGATTTTACAGCTTCCTGCCTTTGCAAAGGTCAACACTTCACTCTCCAAAATGTTTTTTTACTCCTCTTGATTTTTTTTTCATTTGCTATTAAAAATGTTTTTTTAAACTACACAAAGAGCAAACCTCTGGAAATCCCCTGAAGAGCTTTGTGTTCATGTAAACTATTATTTGTTGCCGTCAAGAAAACTCTCGTTAAACACGCTTTCACCGTTCTTTCACGACAATTTTATGAAAACTTCTGTGAAGTAAGCAATTTCCCAATTTATAGAAAATGATTGTGTTCTCCTGAAGCTAGCTCTTTGGAGTTCAAACTATTGATGGTTGTTTCCGGAAGAAGAAGCTCTCTTGAGAGGCCGGGGGGGGGGGGGGGGCGTCTCCAACATAGATGGTTTAGTTTTTCAGAAACGATCACAGCTTGTGTTTCTTCAACACGCAGATAATCGCACTTGCCAGCGTTCTTCATTTCTCCTCTCGTATTCAGCTTCTTGCTAGCTTCATTTCATAATTGCACATAGCCTTCCCTTACCCACCCCAGAGCTCCTCTTGCACGCTCCCCTTTGCAGAGCCTCACACCCTTGCCATCAGGTGATAATGCTTGAAGTTGAAGGTTTCCGGAAGACAAACGGGACGCCCGTTACATAAACCACTGGAACCTCCACAGCGCAGCCTATTTTGTTCTGCGTTGCCTATTTTGAAAATGTGTGTTAGTTGCATCATATTCTTGCTTATACTCATTCAGTATAGTAAAAAATAATATTATAAAATATTTTTTAGAAAAAAAAATACTGGTTGATTGGAATGGAAAAATCTGCCATGAAGATTAGGTCAATGCCCTAAGAATGCCCTAGGAATCATAATCCTTCCTGTATGAGACCTTTCTACTCAATAAATGAAATAAATTAAACAATATCCTGATCCAAACACTTCCCTATAAACAGGAAATTGACGACTAATAGCCCCACTGGATATCAGAATGTTGGTAACATCCATTTTATGTTTTGTACATAAATGCTGATGTCTTCCTATCATATAAGCATGTTTCAAATTAACTAGCCTAAAACCATGACAAAATTCTTTCTTTACTATGATAAAGCCAGAGACAAAAATCTGCCAACACAAAGCCCTGTCAATTAGGTTTAATGACGTCTGTGTGGAGTGGTTGTCCCTGCTGCATTTAAAATGCTTCTGAATTTAACAACAGTAAAATCAAATTACTTCTTCCTGTCTCTATAGAAATCTAGGAGTGACTAGATGGTTAGTTCTGGCTTAGAGCCTCTCATAGACTTGACATCAAGATGTCAGTGAAGGCTACACTCCTCTTAAGACTTCACATGAATGCTCTGATGACGTCACTGCTGAAATGACTTCCTGAGCTGCAGTTAGTCAAAAGCCCAGGCCTTTCACACAGCCTCCCACCAGGCAGCTTGGTCTTCACATGCCATGGCAACTCGCTTTATCCAGAACAACTGATCCAAGAGAAAGGAATGGAAGAAATAATTTCTATACCTATGATGATTAACATTTTTTTTTACCTTAGAGGGCTTTTGACTCACCAAGCAGACTGAGGCACACTTTGGGAATCTGTGAGGGTAGTTCAGAAAGGATGAACTGACAGGAGAAGGCCCACCTTGAGCAGGGAAGCATCATCGCTTGGACTAAAAACCCAAGTGGAATACAAAAGAAAATATAGAAATAAACGGGCGCTGGCATTCCCCTTCTCTCTGCTGCCTCTCTTGCAGCTACACACTCTTGCCATCATGACATTCTACTTAACAACTGGCCCAGAGACATAGAGCCAAGTGACCAAAGACTAGACTCTCAGAAGGCACAGCCAAAATAAGTGATCCCTCCCAGGAGTTGTTTCTGTTAGCGATTTGTTTACATCAAGGACACATTTAATCTATTGCAGTACCTGAGTCTCAAAGCCATGTGTCACTTCATGGGATTTTTAAGAAATCGTCTCTGTGAGATGTGGAAGGGTGTGAGAGGAATACACCAGTTGGGAAAGGACTGCCGATAGCCATCTTGGAAGCTGTCCATCACCATATTATGTTTATGTGCTCTTTATCATTTCACTTTAGAAAACAGAGCTGGAGGGGTCTGGGGAAATGGTTCTAAGTAAGCCATCATTTGTGGCTCTTGCCAAGGCCTTCAGTTTTGTTCCCAGTACCCACAGGATGGTTCACAACCACCCTTAGCACCCGTTCTAAGGAATTCAACACTTTCTTCTGACTTTCTTGGGCACCAGGCATGCATGCGGCACACAAACAAACTTGCAGACAAAGTCCTCATGTGTGTAGAAAACTGAAATAAATTTTTTAAAAGAAAGGAAATTAGAGCTAAAAAAAAAAATAAAAGACAGGCTAGAATTGAACCGTGACTATGTTCTTCAAAACAACTTCACTGAAGATCAATTCTAGCCTACAACAGCTTCAATTGTCCCTAAATATTCATTTCTCCCAAGGGGAAAAATATTATCAGGTCACCAACAAATCGAGAAAAAAAAGAAGAAAAAAAAAAGACATAGTTTGGCTCTTTTGCCAAATACACACTTTCCTTATATAGGGGCTGATTCCAAATGGAAAACAAGTAGAGATCATGGTTTTCAGAATGAAGACAGAAAAGGTGGTCCGTGGCTCTGGGCTCTGCAGCAGCGGTTGCTTTCTGAGGCAGTCCTTAACAATATTCCAAAGTTCCAGCATTTCTATTTAGTGAGAAGGATATGTAAGCACTAACTTTTGATCGATGGTTTAAGAGGCAGAATTCAGTATGTTTTCTGAAAGGAATGAAAGTATATGTGCATATTTCATTCTCCTGATAACCACAGGCCAGAAGGCATCCTTGTAGCTTTGGGCTGCATCTTCCAACTGTCCATCCGATCGCTTATGGAACAGGTAACTAGACTGACCTCAAGTAACTCAAGTACCCAGAAATTTGCATCATCAGAGGATATAATCAGTTTGGAGTTCATAAAATAAATGCTTTAGGAGAAATGGGGAAAAAATGATCCAAAATCATTTGCAGAGCATCTACAGCATAGCTGGGGCCAAAAGGATATTTCCTCCCATCCCACCTTCAACCCCATCCATTAGTTACAGACACTGACCACAGCAGTAAGAGAATGCAGATGAAGTTCCCAAGGATCTAGGCATGAAATCTTGAGCTTATGAAGTAGCTTTCAGGAATTTCCCTTCTGTGGCGGCTCTGCTTGGAACCTTTATTGACAAATAGAACTGCATGCATTTATCATGTGTAACGAGACATTTAAGTGTATTTATACACACACATGTGAACAGTTCAGAGAGATTAATTAATGTATGCACTACCATTTTGTGATTGGAACACTTAAAATTAACTCTTTAGGTAAATATCAAAACCATTTTACCTGCAGTCAAGATGCTGTTGATTGGATCTGAACTTCCCTCCTTACCTAACTGAAATCTTGTGTCCTTTGACAAATGACTCTCACGTCACAATCCCCAAGCCCGACGTAACTACCTTTCTACTCCCTCTGTACCTAAGTTTGACTTCCTAAGATTCCACATGTGAGTGAGATTGTGAGGTATTTATTTTGTGCTCCTGGCTTATTTCACGGATCATGCCGTCCTCTGATTCACATGTGTAGCCAGTGTCAGAATTGCTGTTTTAAAGTTCAGAGCTATCTCAACTGGTATGCACATATTACATTTTATTTATCAGTTTGTCTCTTGATAGACATTCAGGCTACTTCCATATCTTGACTGCAGTGAACAAGGGAATGCTGACCTTAACAAAGATCTCAACAATATTTATGAGAAAACTTTCAGAGGTTGAAGAAAAAACATTAAGTAGTAACCGCAACTATATTCAAAACAAGCAGTGCGTAGCAATAGTTTGAAATGTTAAATAGTGGAGGAATTCAAAAACAAATGGAGTAAAACTTTTCTGCTTGGAAGTGTTCAGTGATATATGCCATTCCAGACAGTGCCCAACGTAAACGGATGGGACACTCAGCAGTTAAAGTGAGGCAGGCTGGGTGTGCAATGCATGGCTGTCATCCCAGCCCTTGGGAGGCTGAGGCAAAAGGCTTGCCCGAAAGTCCACATGCCATCACTCCTTCAAGTGGGTACATGGTTAGACCATTCACGGTTTGCCCAAACCATACATAAAAGGAACAAATTTGAATCTCCAGAAGGTTATGATGTTAAAAAAAAAAAAAACCCAACTCCAAAATTTCATATACTGAAAATTGAGCTGGTTAATAAAGCGTGAAAGAAACCTCAGAGAAGGCAGCAAAGTGCATCAATGAGAAATGAAGACACAAGCTTCCTCTTGCATTAATTAGCTTGACCAAGGGCAAGCTCAGATTGAATTCTCCACTTCTCCCCCCACGTGTAGTCTGTCTAAACGTTGTCTGTGGTTACTGGGCTGTCTTTGCAGCCTGTTGTGCATGTCTGGTGTCGCTGCTGAGTGGTGAGCTGTGTCTGAGCCCATCTCCAACAACAGGATTCGCTCCGTGTTCATCGACCAGCACAGAAAGTGTGGTATGGGAAAGGAATGAAGGAAACCTCATTAGAGGTCTTTAACAGAGCTTTGCAAGGGAAAAGGTTACTCTCCTGACCCAGACCGGCCTAGAACAGAACTCAAAACTACACACACACACACACACACACACACACACACACACACACACACACACCATGAGCCGATGCCCACATGTTTCCAACCATAAACGCGTTACTTTCAACCACAGCACATTCAAACGCTGTTCTTTGGGGGCTGTGAAAGAGTGCACAGCTTAAGACCGAAGTTACACATTTGGCTGAAGCTGTAGAAGCTGACTGCTTGGGGAATCCAAGACATAGTAAAGTCTGTGCTTCTCTTGAGGACGGGTTAAACTTAGGCAAGCTGGGCACACGGGAACAACAGGTTAAGTACGTAGCCTTAACGACCTCAAGCATAGTATTAACTTGACCGTAAGGTCTGAGGAAAGTACTGTTTCTTTGGAGTCTAAAAGATATTTTTCAGAAAAAAAAAAAAACATTATCACTGCATTGAATTATTCCATTTACGTAAATCGTTTACATGAAAAAAAAATAGTACATATATGGGGAAAAAAATTAGTAGTTGCTGGATGTTGAAGAGCAGATAGGATGAAAGAGAAGTTGGACAACTAAACCAGAGTGGCTTGGTGGTGATGCTGTGTGTCGTATCAACGTGTTAGCTAACATCGAATGCGGGTTCGGGAAGATGTTAGGAGACGCAGGGGGAAGAAACCTGTGACTTCCTTTACTCAGCGTTACTATTTCCTTTACTGAGATAATAAAATTCAGCATCGCGGTCCTCTTCCACTAGACAGGCAGTCCAGTGGTTTTTAGCCTATTCCTGTTGCACAGCCCTCACCACTACTTATGTCCGGAATATTTCATCACCCCAAAAAGAAACCCTGTCAGGTGAAGCAGCCGCCGCCCACCGGGTCTTGCTTTCAGCATTGGAGAAGCTTGGACTTGAAGCCATTGCGAATTTATGTCCTTCTTCTCGTAGAAGGCGCGTTAAGCCTGTGAGCCTGTGAGCGACTTTCTCCTCCACGGGACAGAGCTGTTCTTCAAAGCAACTATTCCTCTACCTTCCCCTCCCCCCCCCAAAAAAAAGGTTTTGCTGGTGGGCTGAAGCAATTAGTACGTGCGCCTGTGTGGTTTCAACAGGCAGCCCGCAGGCGGCCACTCCAGCCCCGGGAGAGGCCTGCTTAGCAGGGAGAGAGGCAGGCAGGCCTTTTGAGTGTGGCTTCCAGAGAGTCAAAAGACAGGTCAAAACAAATAATTACTTCTTTCTTCCAGTCGGCTCTCCAAGTCCTGGTACTGAGGATCCGGGCTGCTGTTTCCCAGGCTACCGCGGAGCCACCAGAGCAGAGGGAAACAGGAAAAAAAAAAATGCCACGCAGTTCACTGTGAGCACCGAGATCCAGCCAGCTTTCTTAATTAAGATCCCTGAGATTGCTTAACTGTTTCTAGACCAGTTTCAGCATTTTGAGGGAAAAAAGTCCGTTCTGACAGCCTACCTATGTCACTGACCTCACGGAGCAGACTGACGGAGGTTCTCCCCTGTGTTAATTTCTAGAACCTCACTCGAAAAGCCAATCAAAAGCGTGGTATCCCGCTCCTGCTTCCTGTGCGGTCCCGTACATTAAAAGGTTGCCTTTGGACTCGGGCCGTCTTCCTGGCACTCTCTCCCCCGAGTTAAAGAAATCATTTCTCCTCTGTTGACTTTCTGTTCCTGTAGGTGGTGATTTCAGTTTCTTTCGGTGTGATCCTTCAGCCTCCTCCGCCGACCCTTTGGGAAATAATACAACTGTCATTAAAGCAATAGTTAGCATTCAGATTATGTCCACGGGTGAACTTTTTGCCTTCCTTCCTGATTTCCTGCATCTGGTTGTTTGTTTTGTTTTCCTGTTTAGCCTTCTCTGTGCTTACTGCTAGCTCCTCCTGAGCATCCCACTACAATTTCCGGTGTAGCATCCAGATACACGAGGTGATGTGGGTCCTTAGTTGCAAGTATCAGAGACTTCTTTCCCTTCTGGAGGGAGCACTACTCTCTCAGCCTTGGGGAGCACCCTCAATGGGACTTCTTCAGAGTTCCCTTTGCCTGTCCCTCAATGGGTTCTCTGACCCCTCCTCCCCAGGTTTGCTGTGGAATACATCCACCAGCAATCTTTTGCCATATTAAATAAAACACAAAGGCAGACAGGTTTTTTTTACATGCCAGTTATCTCCTAATGAAGCTGTAAAATTATTTTGTAAAAATCTGCACACTGTCATAGGGGCTAATGACATCTGCATTTCCTATATATATCTCTTTAGACAAAACCAATTCTCCCTCTGTCTCTCTCTCTATCTATCTATCTATTTCCCTCTCTCTCTCATCTTGCAGATCATTTTATTGGCAATTGGGAGAGAAACCACGGATGACAAGCAGCTGGGGGAATATTCTTCAGAGAAATAATTTTAAAATATCAGAGTGTGCATGCTTGGTATTTTAGCCTGAGTCTAAGGAACAGGCAGAAAGAGAGAAAAGAAAAAAATTACCCTTTTTGGGTTGGAATTCAGAAACGCAGGCAGGCTTAGCAGTGGGGATCTGTAAGCCACAGCCTGCACGCAGTCTTGACCCTCTGTCTTTAGAATTGCCTTCTCCGTTTTCCAGAAGCTGTCCCTGGCCTCTTATTTAGTAGCTATTTGCCCCTCTTTCTTGGATTGTTACTTCCTCACTTTACCTGACTAACCCTGAGAAAGGATGTCTAGAAGAATCATCTCTTCAGCTACCATGACCAGCAGACAGTGCAGCATTCGATGGGGATCATGCTGTCCCCAAGCTAGCAGTCCCTTGGACGGGACATTCTTCCTCCTACATACTTCTCTCCTCCTTTTTCACTAGTTTCATTTCCAGAGCATTTATCCCCACCTGCCACTCTGTATCTGCTGATACATTACTTGGAAGGCTATTATTCTGGCTTCTACCAGTGTGCTGTAAGCTCTCAGAGACTGACAGCTGTTCTGTTCATTGATGTGTCTGAGCACCTGGACTAGCAAATGAGAGGCTGTCAGGTAGCTATTCAGTCATTAGAATGAATTAATGAAAGACACATTTTCTATTTCTATAAGATAAGAAAAGGTTATAATTTAAAAGTAGTGTTTTGCATAAAACCAAGAATGTGCTGGTTGTGCCAACTGAAGACATCCTTTAGGATGTCAGAGAATATCTTCCTAGACTGTTTCAGTATAAAATGGGCAAATGCTTGAGGCATATGCCCGACCGGATGGATGTGATCCTCTCTAGCAGGCTTTTGCTTGTGCCTCTGCTTCAACCTGCTCCTTTCTCCTTTGTCTTCTTCTGGTTATCATCAGTATGGCTGCCCAGCCCCCATGTTCCACCTACCAACCGCATCTTCAGCTGTTGACTTCTGTCCCTTCAGTTGCCTTCTGCTCATCCGCTTTGAGTTGGACTGTTTCAACTGTTGGCCTTGACTTTCAACACACTTCTCGCCTAGAAAGTGATGAAAAGAACCCCTTCCTCTCTGCCTAGCATCTGGGCTTTATGCTAGGGGCCCACCACACACGAATGCTTTCCAGCTCTGTAGGACCCGCACACCCTCTCAGAATAACAGTTATTCTGAGACTTTCAGTTTTCATATTCCGTGATGAAATAAGTGGCCTTGGCTTTTAGCACTTGACTTCCTGTTGCAGCATTTCAAACTTAACGGTAGAGTAGCCTGTGTTGCTGGCATGTCTCATGTTTACATAAGGACTGGATAAAGGCATAATCACTTAAATTAGAAGTCATGACAGGCTTTAATACATCCCCCCCCAGAGGAGCTGACTATTGCCTCATTATTTTCAGTCTTGCACTATTTTTAAAAAAGATTTTTTTTCTCTCTTTTTTTTTTTTTTTGAGATCAGGAGAAACTTTAAGCACATTTAAACAGGGTTCCTAGATTTGCCAAAGAAAAATAAAATATTGTAGTCCAATTTGAACTTCCCGTAAGCAAAGAGTAATTTTTTAGCACACGAGTGTTTCAGTTGGTGTTCTGTATCCTAGCAAGCAGCCTGCATCTCATCCACTGCCTATTAAAGCCACTGTGCTTGCCCATAGGTTTGCTGTGGATGCGAAGAGCGAGCCCTAGGAAGCCACAAAGGGGGAAAATGTACAAATTCCCTTACTGATGGCATAAAGCACCACCTATTTTAAGCTGGTTGAAGTCTATATAGTGAAAAAGGAGCAAGTGACGAAACACTGTCCCAGGAGCAGACTTCAGACATCCTTCACGGTGTTTCGTGCCTCCGATTTCCCGGCCTTTATCATCTGTAGGAGAGCAGAGCGCACACCCCAGGAACACAGATTCAAGTGCACACACAGAGAAATCAGACCAAAACACAGCTAGCGCTGCAACACTTTCAATATACTCATTCCCATACTTTGCACAGATACCTTAGCACAAGCTATGACAAAACACTGTGCGCTAATGGAATCAAGCAACAAAATGGTAACTCTACAGTTCTAATCTTTAAAAAGTCCAAAATCTAGATTGGTGCCTAGCCCAATCGTCATTAAGGAGGCTGCACCTAATCTGATGGAAACAGATTAAGAGACCCACAGCCAAACTTTAGGCAGAGCTCGGGGAATCCTGTGGAAAAGGGAAAAGAAGGACTGAGGGGAGTCCGAGGGGTCAAGGACACCACAAGAAAACTTACAGAATTAACTAACTGGGGCCCATAAGGGCTCACAGAGACTGAACCACCAACCAGGGAGCCGGCATGAGACTAGCCTAGGCCCTCAGCATATATAGTATAGTTATGTAGCTTGGTCTTCATGTGGGGCTGCTGACAGTGAGAACAAGGACTGTCTGTAACTCTTTCGCCTGCTTTTGGGCCCCTTTTCCTCATACTGGGCTGCTGTGTCCAGCCTTAATACAAGGAGAGGTGCTTAGTCTTACTACAAACTGACATGCCATGTTTGGTTGATATCCAGGAGAAAGCCTGTCCTTTTCTGAAGAGAAACAGAGAAGGAGTGGATGGATGGGGCTTGTGAGGGAGGGACTGGGAGGAGAGAAGGGAGGGAAAACTGTGGTCGGGATGTAATATATGAGAGGAGAATAAATACTGTAGATTTTTAAAAAAGAACAAAATCAAGCTACTACTAACAAACTGGGTCCCTGGTGACGGAGCATCCCCTGGGTTGCACATGAATGCTTTGTATAGTTTCACATTGCAAAAGCAGAGTATCTCTCATGTCTCTTCAGATGAGGGTGCCAATACCAATATCATCCCATAAGGCAGGCACTCTCACAGCCTACCTAACTCCCTGTGGCCTCATCTCCAAATATTATTACATTGTGTGATAGGAGGTCCCCTGCATGAATTTGATAAGTATGCAAACACTCATCTCATAGGAAATGAAGGGTTGAATAAAAATCTAAGTTTATATTCACAGCGATCATAGACATCAGCAAATTCTGTTTCCGGCAGCTGTCTGAATTATGGCTAGACAAACCTAGGTACTTTGTGACAGGGACAAGAAAAGCGTGTCCTCTGAAATGCAAGCATAAGTCACCAATACCAAGGTTTTATTTTAAGAAAGTAATAAAGCTGATATGATTCTGCCTCTCAGAGCTGTTTATAACTTGGAGTTTCAGTTTGGGTGATCATACCGTGGTGAATTAGTTGACTGCAAGTCCAAAGATTCTGTCTGCATTCAGACAGACCATTCATCATACTTAGCATTCAGGTTTCAGCAGAACTTTCCCACAGATTTGCCAAAATGCCACTGGCAGTAATCATAGAAATTGCCTGCTTTGTTCACCTAGTCCCTTAAATGCAATCAGTGGCTCTGGATTTAGGTTTATTGGACTACTTTAATAATCCATCAATCTCTCTATATGAAAGGTTCATATAACTACTGTCTTGGTTCATAAGTACTTCGTGTTTTTAATTTTGTACCAAAAAATGGAATGGACTTCAGCAGTCCTATGTGAAAGCGATGAAAAGGCTTGAAATATTATGGGATACTTACCAAACTGCATGTTCAATATACAGCCCAAAGCATATATCACCTACACCTTTACAGCCCCGGTACCATTTCACAAATTGTCAACGTATTCAATATGAGAATCCAGTTCCCAAAAAGCATAGTATAATTTTAGGTCATAAGACTACCAAAATGAGATCAATGGATCCAAAAAAGTTCATTGTGCAAAATTCAGGTTTGCAATATTAGGAACTGAACAAAGTCTCTGAACCAAAACTGCAGAAGGTTGTCTGATGGTTCCAGGTGAGGGTGTGATTTTAAATCTACGTCAATGCCAGCTGATGTTTGGTATCCAACTCTGTTCTAGTGAGTAGTCACTGTTTTATCTAATCTGCAGGTGTGCTAAGTCTACCTGGACAGGAATTCCAGAACGTCTAATTAACTGATACTCTTTTCATCTCATATATGTAGAATGTTGGGTCTGGATAAAATGAGTCCAGGGATCCATGTTTTATCTCCATAGTTTGGATACAGCATTGCCTACCCTTTCTATACCAGTTCTCCTTTTTCAAAATGGTGATTGAAACTGACAATGTAAATGTTGTATCTTTACTTAAAGTTGATTAACTTTGATTTCTTTTTTTTTTTTTTTTTTTTTTTTTCATTTTCTCTTTGGGTGGAATTTTCCATTTCAGAAAATCTACCTTCCTTTACACCAAGCATCCTCTCTCTGGATGATCAAAGCTCCCCTCACCTGATCACCACTGGCCAAACAATCCTCATCCCCGGACTCACCCTCCCCACCAGTGATTACTCTACCATCAGCCAGCTGCCTCTAGAAATGTCACACTGGCCCGCATCTTCCGGTGAGAGCGAGCTGATTACAAGCAGCCGAGATACAGTCAGAGACGGAGACGAAACGGATGCGTCCGGCACTCCCGCCTTGTCAGAAGTATCAGGACTGAGCGGATACGGTTCCGCCCCGGGTCGTTTTGTGGAGACGACCACACCCGTCCCAGAGTTCCAGTACATCACCACCAGCTCTGAGACGGTGGCCGTCAAGGGCCAGGAGCTGGTGGTGTTCTTCAGTCTGCGCGTTGCTAACATGCCTTTCTCCTCTGACCTGTTCAACAAGAGTTCTCTGGAGTATCAAGCCCTGGAACAACGATTCACAGACCTGGTGAGTGAGCCTGGCTTGCCGCTCTCCCGCGCTTGCTCCGGGGTTATAGTATAATCGTTGCTCATCTTGCGCAAGGCAGGTTAGGAGGAGGCGGGCGTTTGAAGCAGCTGGGCTGTTGCAGAAGGCATTGATCTAGAATCTTGAGGTGATTTGACCCCAACCAGAGAAATGAGTTCTACGGTGGCCAGTCAGAGAGGACACTGACACCAGCTTCACGGAAACAAGGTTATCCTTAAATTCTCCTCATGGTGCTTCTCCATGAATATTTTTTTTCCACATTTTATACAGAAACACTATAATACAGGTCAGAAACGGTGAGCTTGGAATAAATGAATTTCCCCAAGTTGTGAGAGAGCACAGAGCCATGCTGCTCAGGAAAGCTCAGCTACAAACGCTCCCTTTTCAAACTCTCTTAGGTTGTTGTAAATGGCTGTACAACTGGTCATCTCTGATCCTTCCCATAAAGCGAGAACATTTTTCACAGTGGATACATTTTGATAACAGACACCCTCAGGCTCACATTTTAATTTTGTTTCTACAAGTTCAATAAGAAATACATGTAAGTAATAAATACTGAAACCTGTGATGGCTTTAATAGTCACGTCTGATTAAATAAATTATATGGTGCGTATAACACACATGATTTCTGACAATGTCGGAAAATGTACGTGCTTTGTGTAAGTTAAATTACCATATGGCTTGAATATTTTTTTCAAGTAAGACTCTCTGCTCTACAGACATACACATACCATGAGGTGAGTATTGGGACTGTCTTAAGAAAGGGTATCGCAGTGAGCCTCACCCCACTGTCTTCACTAGGGTTAGCCATAACAAAGGTATTAAGTGCAGTGAAAATAGATGCAGGCGTATTTCTTCCTGAGAGATGGACAGAGGCACACCCACACTTCACCCACGTGTGTCTCTGCCACCCCTAAGAACGTTTCCTCCTTTGCAAAGTTAAGGCTGAGTGGTTGCTACACTCTGTTTTCATTTGTGAGAAGAGAGAACAGACAGGGTCTCCAAGGCAGGACCTCTAGACAGAAACCTGAAGCAGAAGCCACTGAGAAGTGTTGCTTATGGGGTTGTTCCTCTCTGCTTATTCTGCCCTTTCTTGTATAACCCGGGACCACCTACCTGGGGGTGGTAGAGCCCACGGTGGGCTAATTCCCACCACGTCAATCATTAGTCAATAAACCATGACAAAGGCAGGCCCATGGGCCAGTCTAAAGGAGGCAATTGCTCAGTTGAGGTTCCCTTGTCCCAACTCTAGTTTGCACCCAGTTCACAGGACTAACCAACACACCTTGTGAAACGAGGTCAGAGTCAAAATACTAGTGGGACAAAGACTGGGAGAGGAAAAACAAGTGGGTCTGAGGCAAGCCTCAAAGCTCACAGCTTGAGCCTCTTTGCCACCCATATTTATAGAGCTGTAGTTCACAAATACTTCTAGAGTCAGGAAATGAGTTCCAAATATTTCTGGACAATGACCTTCAAGATGACTGTGCCTCACAGCTGGGAGCATGAAATAAACATAATGCCATTAGGATGTTTTTGAGATTACTAAATTATGTTTGGAAAGGAATCCCAGGGAAACCACCTTCTCTCTCTCTCTCTCTCTCTCTCTCTCTCTCTCTCTCTCTCTCTCTCTTCTCTCTTTCTCTCTCACGCACACACACACACACACACACACACAATTCAGATAAGCATGCACAGTAATTGTATTGCTTGATGAAGGTCACTCCGCTGGTTAGGACCAGCTTCAGCAGCCCTACCCAAATGTCCTGGTTTGGACTCTTCTGTGTGCTATTAAGATTTAGCACACTGATCAGACACATTCTCACAAGGCACGAAGAAATCCCTGCCTATCTATCTCAATGCAGGCAGAAAGGTGGAAATATGAACGTAATTATTACAAATAAATCATTAGGTTGTGGTGTTCTGGTCTCACAACCAAGAACAAAAACAGTGCAGAAGTGACATGTAGGCCTCAGAGAGGGAAACGTGAGTGTAAGACTCACTTATGAGTGAACCAGCAGTGGCTGAGTTAGGAATAAACTATTATTTTTCTTTTGCAGCTGGTTCCGTATCTGCGATCCAATCTTACAGGGTTTAAGCAACTGGAAATCCTGAGCTTCAGGAATGGGAGTGTAATCGTAAACAGCAAAGTGCGGTTTGCCAAGGCGGTGCCGTACAACCTCACACAGGCCGTGCGCGGTGTCCTGGAGGAGCTCCGGTCCACGGCTGCTCAACAACAGCTGGATCTGGAAATCGACAGCTACTCCCTTGACATTGAACCAGGTATGAGAAGCCAATAAAGAAAGCCTAGGGAACTTAGGGTTCATTCTGTTTTGTTTTCAAGCGTGCTGTCCAACTACTGACCCACAGAAATGAAATTAGACTTAACAAGACAACCTTTTAGAAGCAATGAACTTTGTGATTAAGGGAGGAGGGTCTTCGACCTGCAGGCTCAAGTTTTCCCACATTGAAAAGCAAAGAGTAGGCACACCTCTACAACGTCACAGTCTGAGAGTTGTAGATTCCTCTCAGGACTAAACTTTTGCTGTGCTGAGACTTTTTAAAATGTAGCCCCAAAGCTGGCTAGTTTACATCCTGCTATAATTCAAAAGCACTTTCTTTAAAAGAAAATAAAACTGCGGCAACCTAGGGCTCCTCATTCAGGAGCCTATGGTCTCAGTAAACTATCAGAATAGTCTTTTTCATAACAAAATTTGGATGAAATTGAAATGAAATCCTGAGGGGGGGAGGGGACAATCAGATCACAATTCAAATTTGGACAAATCACCAAAGAAGAAAATAATGCCCTCTCTCAGCTGCACAGCCTAACGCGGCATCCATGTGTGCCAGAAACTCTAGAACAGAAAGCAAACTCGTTCTCCAGCAACAAAGCAGAGTGTGTGCTGCTGTCATGAGCCAAGGCTGAACTGAGGGCTGTTTTTTACCATGTAGTTCAAACGTGTTTCCTAACAAACTGGAGGGAAGAGTTTTAATCCCCTGGAGTGCAGGACAGGAGGGCTCTGTCCACTGCCAAAGCAACCTTCCAGTCAGATTCAAAACAAAGTTTCCTAATTGGCTATGAATTAGTGAAGTGGATCTTTAATGCTCTCTCGGGCTCTCTGTGGACTAACTATGAAGACAGAGCGAAAAGGCCTTGGGCAAAAAACGCAAGCCGAAAAAATGCTCAGTAGGAAACATTTATCTTTGACAGAGCAGGCTTTGGAGCACTCCTACAGAAATTGCCTCAGAACCTTGGTAAACAGTGCCCTTAAAAAGACGGCACAGCCTTGGGCACTAAGCTGGGGAGCAGGTACCTCCAAACAGGAGCAGCTGAAGGAAGACTTCTAGACAGACGCACACACCTCTCCCCCAAGCAAGCCAAGACACCTAAATGCCAGGGAAAGACTGACTGCCTCTATCCTCAGAAGGTACCCAGACCTGAGGCTCTTCTCTGCAGTCAGATGGTAAAAGTAACAGGAAAGATACAGGAGAACTGGGGAGCACAGGGGAGGTGAGAACCCAGGCCCCTGTCTTCCTCCATCCCCCACTCCCAGTCAGCTGACAGTCTTTAGGATCCACTCTATAAAAAAAAAAAAAAAAAAAAAAAAAAAAAAAAAAAAAAATCTGAGGAAGAGCCAGATCGAGGCTGAGGAGAGCCTGGGCGTATGCCTCTGATGACAGGAGTTTCAGCTTTAGGAACCACTTGATAAATGCCTAAGAAAAGCGATGGGGGCTAGTAGTGCCGGGCCGTGACTGCTAGGGCTACTACTGATGCTTGAAAGAACTACAGCATAGCCATGGCCTTGAGGGCCCAGCCCTGAATGTGCACCCTGTGTGTTAACAGCAGTGCCCAGCTTCCGCAGTGAAATGCTGTTAAAATTCTTCCCTGGGTGAGACAAGGTCTGCCTTTTCTGCTAAGGTCCCCAAAACAACCTGAGCTGCGCGTCCACCAACCGTCACTCTGGAGAGCCACTGGGGTCATCAGGCTCGCTTACAGAGCAATGGGTGAACGGTGCAGGCGGGAACGTGAGCGCCGTTAAACCAGCCACCCTGCAACATCTCTGTCCGTTATGAATGATGCCCCACCAATGGCCAAGTAGATGGAGCTCTCTCCCAAGTCCCTCCCAACCGATCTACTCTAGTCCCTGCCTGACGTCACATGCAATTAGGGAAGAATCTCGTGAGACTGGCTGGTAGGAACATCTAGATACTGAGGTGGTTGTCCCCCTGTGACCCTTCCCATCCCTCCTTCTGTGAGGGACCATCAGCAGTCAACAAGCCCAGCTGGGTTCTTATCTTTTTTTTTTTTTTTTTTTTTTTTTTTTTGCAAACAAGGAACAGCCAAACTCATGAAGATCTGGAGATGATGGCAGTTTGGTGTGGAGGACACAGTGGGGGTGGGGGAGGAGAGATGCTAAGAGCATGAGGATTAATGAAAAGGGAATTTTTAGCCTTTAGCATAGTGCGTGACACAATTTAGCTGCCTAATGAATGTTAATAGTTAGTGTTATAGCACTGTTATAATTGATATAACTATTTGGTGAAAATCGGCATGGCATGGGATTTGTGCAGTAATTAGAGCTGGAGCTATTTTCCTCGATGCTTTGTAGATTGTTGCGCTCTGTAGCGTTTCTGCTAGGCAGCTTGTAGAGGTGTAGACGGTGCTAACATCAGCTGCAGCTCCCGCTGAAGCCCCGTTCATGCTGAGCTGCCCAAGAGAAAAATGCCTCAGGCTTCCCAGTATGCTGGGGGGGGGGTCCATACCCAACCTGAGAGGTGGAGCAGTAAGGAAAAGAGCTGGAAGTGACCTGTCTGCTTTCTTCAGCTCGAAGTTGGAGGAGCTCAGAAACTCCTGGAGACACAGACACAGTAACTGGGTCCATCAGTAAACATGGATGAAAACTGCTGAATGAATGAATGAATGAATGAATGAATGAGTAAACGAATAAATGAAGAGTAAGACAGCACTCAGGGTATCCACAAGGAGATATTTTGTAGAAGTTACTGGACTGTTATGCTGAGCTTTGGGGTAAAAATAATTATCCATACTCTATTTTATACTAAACACCTGGAGATAGAAGATCTATTTTTAATACATAAAAAAATTAATAAAATGATGACTGAAGGACAAAAGTTAATTAATGTTAGAAGTCTGCCAGGAAAGGGCTATAGCGAGCCTGTTGAAACATCAGCAACGATCCAGACAAAAGCTCTGAAACCAGGAAGATCAGAAAATTAAAGGTGTCTTTATAAATGTTTTAAAAATGAGTGTGGTTGCTCCTGTGTAAATCAGAAATGTACATACACTCCTCATCTACAAGGTTCTAGTTACACTGTGCTGTGAACAGGCAGAAGCCACAGCTCCAAAGCACACTTACAAGTTTTCCTGCTCATCAACAACAGTGCAGATGGAAGGGGACAGGAGCAGTCATGGGGGCCAGGCCTGAGCCAGTGGGCTTCCTTAGGCTGCGCACGGCTGGGGATCCTGGGTAGTTCCAGCCAGGCAAAGGGCAGATGCAAGCAGGGAACCGGCAGGCGTGCCTTAGCATGGCTCACCAGACCTTGGACATCATCTCTGATCTAGTAAGCATCCAGCCACCCCCTTGTGACCTGTCCATGTGTGACAGTCCCTGCCCAAAGGAACTGCGGAGAAAGGACATCTTTAAACTATGCTGGCATCAAAAAAAAAAGTGTCTTTTTAGTTCAAAATATCTTTTAATAGCCATTTTCTTATGGAGCAGACTTCGAGCAAGTTCCTGTGGGTTTGAATTGGTGCCAGAGAAAGAGTACTACGATTCCCTTTAAATCTCAGCTCATTGAAACCTGGCTAGCTGAGGAGGAGGGAGCGCGGGACTAGACCACTGCTACAAAGGCCTCTGACCCCTCTACACTGATGGACTGGCCAGTGAGCAGGCTGGTGACCGTGACTGAAGAGCTGGCAACAGCTGCAAAGGGCCAGGGCTAGGAAGGCCCACACTGCAGATGACAGCAGTACAGAGATGGTGGCTGTTGAGAAAGAGCCAAAAGCAAATGGCAAATAGGAACACACATTGAAAAAATAAAAATCACAAAACCACCCTCATTTGCATGTGACCCTTCCCTCATGTCCTTATCTGTAGCCTGGTTTCAATACAGAACAGAGAGGGAGCTCTTCAAAAACCCCAAAACTCAACACTGATACTTAAAAAAAAAGCATTAATTTCTTAACTCTATGAATCTGTTATCTCTTATAAAACTTGTCAAACACATAAAATCTAAAACATTGTTCTAAAAAAAAAAACAGTCCAGTACTATTATAGTAAAATGTCATATCATCAAAACTCCTGTTTGGGGCAATAAACAAATCTTTTTATTATTTGTAGCACTGGAGATAGATGCCTCACATATGTTAGGCAATGCTATATCCTCACTCCCTTCCATTTTGTTTAGAGAAGAAATAAATGTCTACATTTTGAAACAGTAAAGAAACTACGCAGAGGATTTTTCAATAGTTTTCTTTCTTTTTTTTTTTTTTTTTTTTTTTTTTTAATCTAGCAGTATGACAGCTCTTTTTGCCCCTAGTTTTACAGAATGACTGGCCAAGCCAAATTTTCTCCTTTCAGTGATGCATTTGGTTAGAACCTGTCCTGGTGACTGAAAGGCGAGCAAATTACACTGTCCTCCTCTTACACACAACTGCTGCTACCTAGCAGATGGTGCTGCCTTGTGGGTCCCTGGATCCTGAATGAAGACAACTTTAAATGGGACTTAAATTCCCACTCACCTGGCTGAGCTGCTGTGTGGACTGTTCAGGAATACAAGGTTGGGCCGACATACAAGAGAGTCAGTCTAGGTGCATGAAGTGAGAGAGGTTTGCAGGCACTGACAAGCAAAGGCCCTCATAATTCCAGGTCATTTTTGGCAAATAAAGAAAACAAAATAAAATAAAACCCTTGTGCTTCTAGTCTTGGTCATTTGAGCATTCGGTGGAACTCAGTGGGGCTGCTACAGTCTGTCTGAGGGAAAAGCTCTTTTAAAGAGAAGAGGAAAATTCAAAGAGGATGGGCAGCCACTAGAGGCGCTGCAGGTTGAGACTAAATACTGAGCTTTGTCTGTGGGAGAGAATATCAAGAGCTCATCTTTGAAAAGTGGACAGGGCATCCTGTGAGGCTAACCGGCTCCCAGCAGGGCAGCTATACCCTGTAGCAACACTGAGTTGCTGGGTTGTGCCCTCTTCCTTGCCCAACTTGGTGAGAAAAAAGTCATCCGTTAGCCCGCACTCTACACAGCCTGACTTTCTCACCCTGGCAAGGTTCGTCCTGGCTTCCAAAGCCACCTGAACCCCACACCCTGCCTCTCCCACCTGCACCGAGAGCCTCTCCCTCAAAACATAAAAGCCCCGATTGCCGTAGAAACAGACCAGGGCGCAAGTGTTAAAGTTTCAATCATTAGGCTGGCAAGGCTTGTGGAAAGAGGATATAGAAACAGATTTTTCTGTAGCCAGAGAACAAAAGGGAATGTGAGAAGAGGACTGTAACTAAAAACCAGAAGGTGCCAGAGGTAGTTTTATGGCTTTCTAACTTTACAGAGTTGTAAAATATCTAGGCCATAGTCAGTAAAGAGTGAGTCAAAGTGACTGCCTTCCACACATCAGTAAAGTTTTCTGCAGGAGCCAGACAGTAAATATTTTAGGCTTTGCAAGCCAAAAGGGAAAAAAATTGAAAATATTATGTAATTATTATGTAACTATTTAGAATCTAACCATTTAAAGATGTTTAAAGAAATAAACGTTCCTAGCTTGCAAGTTGTACAAAGGCAGACTGCTAACGGGGTGGGCATTGGCAGCCTTGCCACTGTTCTAACAGCCCTGAAGGTCATCCTGTCAGTTTTCTCTCTATTCCCAAATACCGGATAATTTTTCCAAAAGCCTCAGCAGTTACGCAACGTCTTACTCTCTCTGGCCCTTTTCTTTCCTATTACAGAAAAGTAAGTGAATGCTAATGTAACCATGACATGGGTTCCAATCCATCTACACATTCAGAAATATCTGTTCATAATCTGCCAGGAGCCAGACACAGTTATGGAGACCAGGACTTAAAGATGAATTAATTCCATTTCTTCCCTCAGAGAACTAAACGCCTAGCAAGAGAAATGGAAACAAACACAAACGGTTTTACCAGAAACTGTTAGGCACCATCATCTGAGTGTTCACAGTGGGACTATAAAGGACAGAGAGAGAGACAGAGACAGAAAGACAGAGAGAACATTGGGTTACAGGGAGACAGAATCGAATTTGTAGTCGCCAGGTAAAAAAGGGCTGGGTCCTGGTATGTGACAGAGGAGGGAGGGAGGGACTGTTACAGGACAGGAGGAAAATGCAGACGTGCCTGGTAGACTCCGGTACTGCTGGTCTTCCAATATGGCGGCAGCTTAGGCACAGAGGAGTGGATGGGGGACTCCTGCCTGAAGGGACAGAATGTGAGAGAAGCCAGCTCAACTCACAGCCCTGTCAGATATACTTGAATACATGCTGACATACTACCTTTTTTTTTTTCTTGCCCAGACTCCCCCAATATATTAAGTCATTTAGAATTAAACTTTAATACTTTTTGGAACACTCAAAATGTCTGTAAAGTAAGTAATAAACAGTCTCTTGAGTGTGCTAAAGGCAGTTTATCGTGCGCAAAATGCTGCATTTTTATAATATGTTTAATAAAAATACTCTGTAATCCCAGCACACAGGGAGGCAGAGGCAGGTGGATCTCTGTGAGTTCGAGGCTGGCCAGTCCAAAGTGAGTCCAGGACAGCCAAGGAAACTCTGTCTCAAAAACAACAACAACTAAAAAAATGGAGTTGGAGTATTGTCCAGTGCTAACAAAATGGGAATTAGGTAAACTGAGCACTCCCTATGAGGCAGTTATCAAGAGACCAGGAAAGAGGTTCAGCCTGGCAGTGTATAGGCGGGAAGTGGTGCCAGGAAACAGGTTAAGCTGAACCAGGGCAATGAGTGCCATGAGAGAAAAAGGAATCTGGAAGCAGAGCTGTGAGAAACCCTGATGGAGCAGCAAGATTGCCAGCAAAGCAAGAGCAGGAGGTGCAGCCCGGCTCAAACCCAGCACTACAAAGAGGAGAGAGAGAGGAAGGCAAGAAGGGGGAGCGAGGGCACTGTTGACGGAAACAACAGTGTCAGCACTGAGGTCATTGCTGACAGGGACAGGTCAGTGATCATCCAAACACTTGCAAAAGGCAGACTAATGGTTTAGCCAGGGAGAAGGCCAAATGTGGGTGAAGTTGGAGGAAGATGGGAGCGTCAGCCACCTCCATCCACGCTGTTCTGCTCTGTCGCTCTAAAGTGACCATCCCGCCTTCCCAAACACCACATTCTGAAGTGTCCCACGTGGTTTTCGAGGGCATAGCACTCCATACTCAAATCAGCGTCTAACTTCCACGTCCTCCGAAAGAGAAGCGCTCCTTTAGACCAAATCCACAGCTAACACTATATTGTTGCTAACACTATATTGCTCTAAACGCCTCTTTATTTGGGGTTCCTTAAAGCCTCTCGCTTCCAGCCCTCACCATACATAGGAGAGAGAAGGTTAGGGGGGAAAGGACGCAGATCCCTTTACTTCTCCTGGCTGTTTAGGGTCTAGGGGATTTTTAGGCCTGTATGAATTCTCCGAAAACAGCAAAACTATCAAGCAGTCTTCCCCGTCTCTCTCCTCCAAGCTGCCATGCTGTACCACTAAGCGTCTCTGGTCTCTCCAAACTGCCCTTCACCCCATGTCACCCTTTCTCTCTCCGGGGCTCTCTTATTTATATCCCTCAGAGTCCTAGACCACACACCTCTCCATGCAGCATGAGGCAAGCCTTCACCAACTGGCAAAGACAAGCCCCGCATGAGGGGCAATTATCAGCTGTGGACAAACCGAAGCCCAAACTGAAATCCTACCCTTGGAATTAAAACAAAACAAAACGTATTTACAGAACATAACTGAGTTTTTAAAGGAACCGGAAGTTCTATTGCATACTATGACTGTGTTTGGCTCGCTGTTCCCCTTCTGACAACTCCCGGAATAAATGGATCTGTGATATAAAAGTATAAACCAGTGTTAGAAGTCTCTGTGATTTACAAACTGAAAAACAGAATAAATCACAGTTTCCTCGGTATTCTGCCAGCATCTCCAGCAACGAGAGTTGCCTTTCATTTCGTCGGCTGTGAAAATTCCTCAGAAGCATGGAGGCCTTTTGTACAAGTTGGCTGCGCTGGTTGAAGAGCTCGAGAGTGCGCAGGCACACATAACTTCTCCCTTTGAATTCCTAAGAAGCCTTCCCTCACACAGGCAGACCCCGAGGCTGGCAAACGGCAAATGTCGGAATTAATTACAGGCTGCCATCCAAGACGCCTTCAGCTAAAACGTGCATCAACAAACTCGCTCCCACAGCAAAATGCATCACTTGTCGGATTCCCGCTTAGCCGTCACCGCTGGGAAGGCGGCAGATGTCACTCATCACGGTAAAGACAATAAAACCGGCAATAATCACAAGTACTAATTGACACTTTTTAAAATCTTAATAAATACACAAAACAGGCATTATCCCCGCGCCGTTTATATTCCTGGAAAAACTGGCGGGGGTGGGGGGCAGGGAAGAGTAAGAAACTGCCGCCAATGACCGATTGCTGGAGTCGCTGGCGTTCGAGGGCAGGGCTGTGTGCGCCCTTTGGCTGTACCCTGCTGTACAAAAACTCTTGCAAAGCCTTCGACTGAGCACACTCAAGTCTCACCCTGAGTAAATTCTAATCTAATCCACATTTCTCCAGATGAAATGTCGTGTAGTATTGTGCCATAATCTTACATTGGGAAAAATAATGTTTTTACTCTCAGGAACCGAACCCTAAACTTCCCAGTGTCACCTAGGATGCCTCTCCCGTTTTCCTCTTGTGCCCTTGACCCTGTTCCTGGGGTCACACCACGGACCCCTTGCCTCCTGAGATAGTTTTCCGTTTAACTCTTTCCGGTTGGACCCCCCAAATAAGGTCTCTTCTGCCAGATACACCTCAGCCCACTTCTGTTTCAGTCCGTGCCCTCCGTTCCGCCCCCCCAACCGTCTCAGGGAGCGTCCTGAAGGCGTCCCTTCCCCCTGCCCCCCTAAAGCAAGAAGCCCTCCCTACTTCAAGGGTCTCCGGCTGCAGTCCACAAAGGCTGCACGGATCCATGCCACCTGCAGGCACCGACTGCCCCACGGTGTCCTCGAGATGGGGCTGAGTGAGGAGGGTGGGACCGCAGCCTCACTTCTCAGGCCTTCCTCGAGAGACTTATCCTGTGACAAGAGGACTGATTAGGATTTCCTGGACTTATCCTGTGACAAGAGGACTGATTAGGATTTCCTGGACTATTAGAATTACGTGTAAAAACGCATGGATCTGGAACCTAGTATTACCAGGCCCGGATCCACTGGTTTAATTATTCTGATTTTAAAAGCAATTCTTATCTTCGTGGACGCCAAAGTACCGAGAGCTCAAGTGGGGCAAACTGCAGCTGGAGGAGGCTCTCATCTCCCGCCCTCAAAATGCTCTGCCAGTCCGGGGCTGGCGGAGCCCGGAAAGGAAAAGACGGCCCCGGGAATGTGCACCGCGTTCCCGAGACTGGTCTCGGCTGACATCCCGGAGCAGCAACGGCGCCGCCAGCTTCCCGGGAGCCCGTGCGCCACCGCGCGCCTGGCGACCCCGCGTCCCTCCGCCGCTCCCCACCAGGCAGAGCTGGTTTTCAAGAGACAACAGTTTGGGCGCCTTAGTTTCACCATAGCTCTACTTCTCCACTTCTTTTGCAACTGAGCGCCATCTAGTGAGCATTGTATTGCATCGTTTTGAGGGGTGGAAAATCGAGCCCGGGCAATCCAGGTGAAGCCTGACTTTTCTTTCTTTTGCTTTCTTTCTTTTGTTTTATTCCTTCCTTTCCTTTATTCCTCTCTTTCTTCCTTTCTATGTGTTTTTCTTGCTGTTTTTGTTTGTTGTTGATTTTAAAATTAAAATGTAATTACATCAATTTCCCTTACCTCTGCTCCCTCCATCTCTCCAACCCCTTCCATGTATCCATTTGTCCCTCTCAAATAATGGCCTTTTTATCTTTGCCACATGTGTGTGTGTCCGCATCCGCGTGCGAGCGCACAATCGCGAGCCATGCACCTAAATATATAATTCCAGTCTGTTCGGTCTGTTTAATGTTATTTATCTGTATATGATTTCAGGCCTGACCACTTAGGACTAGATAATCAATTAGGGGCTCATCCTTGAGAAAAACTTTTTCTCCCACTGTCAGCATTCCTGTGTTACTTGTGTTTTGGTTTGGTTTGGTTTGATTTGGTTCGGATTTTGTTGGGTTTTTTTTGTTGTTGTTGTTTGTGTATTTTGTTTGTTTGTTTGTTTGTTTTTCCTCTAGATGGAACCCCGGGAGAGGGCTAAGGCATCATGGGTGAGGCTTCCCTGTCATTCCTGGGAGACACAGTCTCGCAGCAGGTTGCCTGGTCTCTGGCCCTTACAATCTTCCTACCCTCTCTTGTAGGATGTTCTCTGGACCTCAGTTGCAGGAATGGTGTTGTAGATGCATCCATTAGGGCTGGGCACACTACAGTCAGTTTCTCTCTGAATTTTGATTAGATGTGGATTTCTGTAAAGGCCTCCATAAAGAGGAGATGTTCTTTGATGAGGGGTGAGAGCTAAAATACTCATATATCTTTATACATTTATCTGTGTACATAAAGATAGAGACTTCGAATGTATTTAGGAAGTATACTGATTTAGTAAAGTGGTGATAGTAGTTCTCCTCCAAGATCCATGGCCTCCCTAGCCATGTGTAGTTGGCTAAATTTCTAGTACAAGGTACAATTTCCCCCTATAAGCAGCTTTAAAGTGCAGTTAGAGAGCCATTGGTTACCCCCAAGGTATGAATGCCACTTTTGCACCTTTATGGGTATGTTTGCCATGCTGGTTGTTGTGGTTCAAAGGTGTCACAGCTAGGTGGAACTATTGGTTGCTTCTCTCCCATGGATGTTCACATGAAACCTTCCAGTATTATGAAAGCTAGTCCTCAGGGAGGAGGTTTACAGATCAGATCCAGTTTGTATCCTCTAGATTTCATATGCAAAGTACACAGTGTCTTCAACAATATGGATTACCTTCAATTCCTGGGAAGCAACCAAAAGCAACAGCAAAAGCCCGAGTTGTTTAGGGAGTCTCTTGAACTCCTCTGGTCAGCAACTAGAAAAGGGGTTTCTCATGCTTGGTACTGGTATTTTTATTAGATAGTCTACGGCTCTTAGGAGAAGCACTGTAAGCCCACCAAGAGGAGGAACTCTATTTAAACTGATTGTATATGTATATGATACATATGTCTGTGATTCAATAAGATGTATATGATGTGTAGGGACATCCTTAGTGTTATTTTTCCCTCCTCCCTCCCTTTCCTTCTGAATTGACCTCTCTCCCCAATCCCCAGTAAAACTCCTCCTCTTTTGTCCATTTTCCCAGAGAGGAAAATAACCAGGTATAAGCAAAAGCTGACTTTATCCCAGCTGAAACCTCACCCTCCGTGGGGTCTGGCCCAAAGGAGATGCTTTGCTTTCTACCCAGTATGTGGGTGTCATGATGACTCTGCCAGTGGTGGTTTTTATAAATACTGGGAAGAGAAAGATAGTCAGTTCTCAAACTACTAAAGAAGGCCATGAGGGTGTCCTGGAGGTTGTGGGATGCAGTGGAAGACCTTTGGAAGCCTTGGTGGTGGGAGATCCTCAGAGGCCAGTAGAGGCAGGAAAACCTTACTTTAAGATCTGAAGATATGAATGCACTTGAGACCAGAAACAGACAGGTCCTTGGATCATCAAGGACCCATGATCTTCATGAAAACACAAATTTCTTATGTTTCTTAAAAATTTTCAAGTTTTTATATATGAATATATATAAGAAACCTATATATGTGAAGTTTGCTTACATTTTATATATATACATATCATACCTGATACCTGATACCCATAAAAATCAGAAGAAAGCGTTGGACCCCATGAAACTGAAGTAATGGATGCTTATGAGCCACAAGGTGCTGGGAACTGAACCCAGAACCTCTGGAAGAACAGCAAGCACTCTTAACAATGAGTCTATCTCTGCAGCCCAAGAATTTTAATCTTTTAAGCTTGAACAGTAAAATGTTTCAAAGTGTTTCAGGCAGCAGGAGGACGTTCAGGAGCTTTTGCCTGCATGATGAAGGGTTAGAAGGTCCCTTCCTCGGAAAACAGGTTCTTCAGGACCTTTGAAATGCATACAACATACATTATATAAGCAAACGCAGGAAACCGATACAGAAAATATGTTTACACTGAAAAGCTCAGAAAATACTGATATTTCCAAGCCCTGCACAGCCGTGCACCCATTTCAGGCTGCGTTCACCGCTGTCGTGCTTCCTACAAGAAATGCTCTGCATCATAACAGAGCATGGCAGGGTTGTGAGCTTAGGTGGGAGAGACTTTATCCAACAGAGTATTTCACGAAAGCCTGAATCAGCTAGTAAGAGAGGGTGCTAATGTAGAGGGGACTCCTATCTACCCTCACTTACCCTCTCCCAACTGCATGGGGCCTTGAAGCATGTGTCACGGAAACCCTATTATTTCAACCACTAGAACAATGTAGAAAGACAAACATTATAAATAGGGATTAATGTTGACTTTGAATCAGACTGGCTGACTGAAATATGACCGTAGTATCAGAGCCAGGCATAGTCATTCACATGTGTAAACTTGGCACTGAGGAGGATCAGGCAAGGGGATTGCCAGTTCCATGAAATGCCAAAAATATCGGAAATATATATTTATATTTTTATATATTTGTTTACTTTATTTTATATAAATAAAAATATATAATATATTTTATATAAATATATACCTGATATTCTTCTGTTTCTGTCCTCCTCCCCCTTTTCCATATATATATATATTTCCATATTTTCCTCCCCCTTTTACATATATATATATATATATGGAAGGTTGTTACAAGTATTAATGAAGATGTGTATCATAAGTGCTTAGCATGGTGCTGACCACATAATGGCTCTTGACTATGTGAGCTTCCACTCCTGAGGTAGCTAGAGGTTTCAGTCATTAACCCCTGGCAACATTTCAAGAATGTGTTCTTAAACAATGCCATGAGTGTTCTCTGCCCATGGTGAGAATACACATGACAGGTAAACACTACGTCAAATCCTCCAGGTTCCCTAATGGGTCCGAACCTCCCCATTGGCTGCTCAGTGGCATCTACTGACACCCTCATGTCACTAATGCCAGTTACCCTGGGATGCCTCTGCTAAGAGATTATATGAGCTCCACAGAAGAACCGTCTACAGTGGGTAAAGTTAGAATATGAACTCATCCTTCCATCAAAGAATTACACTAAGCCCCAGAGAGGAGGCCAGACCATACTAAGTCTCTGTTGACTGTAGTGGATATTCTTAACAAACTCCTTTCAACAGGAAAAGAATCTGAGTAACCAGGCATGGTGGCCACTCAGAAGCCAATCTAAGATTCGCAGTGAGTTCTAGTGCAGTCTTGTCAACAGCGTGAGAAAGATAGTCAGTTCTCAAAAAAGAAAAAAAAAATAAAATCTGTTTAAAAGAGATTTAAGCAAATCTAAGAAGCTGAAATGATTATGGAGCAATCAGTCTATAAACAATTTGTAAGAAGTTCACTCCCTCAACTCCACATAAAATTTAATTATGACTTAAAATATTTCACTATAAAATGACACCACTTTTTCCTTTGTAGTCTGCTGTTGATCTTGGGTCTCCTTGTCTTCTTGTAAAGCCATGGGTGCAATCTCAAGACAATAAATTTTAGGTTGTTGCTCTGCCTTGTATAGACAATTGTCATTGGCTAGATAGGTAGCAGAGAGTATGGGCATCCATACCAATTTGTTTTGTGCAAATATCCACAGTGAAGGAAGAGACAAGCAGTCATATGGCCCACCTACAAACAAGGAATAAACCCATCATTCTAACAAGAAACGTCTCTGGAATGTGACAAAGAAGGACCACCACATAAAGAAAGGTTTACTTCAGAAAGTTCTATGAGGCCAGTGAGATGGCTCAGTGGATGAGGTGTTTGCTGCCAAGCCTACAGACCAGAACTCACATGGCAGAATGAGAGAAATCCCAAAAGATTGTCATCTGACCTCCACATGTGTCACAGCACCTGCACACACACACATACACAATTAAGAACAAAGCAAGTTCTACTAAATTTTCATTTGTCATGAAATGAAAATTTATATCTTTTCTATATCTATATATAGAAAATCTATATCTTTTCTACCTTATCTGTGGCCTTCCCTCCCCATAATCAACCTGATTGTCAGTCTTTGAGAGTTGCAGATATCTTATATGTGTATGTGAATAAGACCATCTTTATAATACCCCGGAAATGTTTTATCTTTTAAGATTTTATTTTTAACTTTTATTATGTGTATATATGTGTCTAAGTATGGGTTTGTGCAGTACCCTCAGAGGCCAGAAGAGGACACCTAGTTTCCCAGAGCCAGAATTCAATGAAATATGAGCCATCCAATGTGGTTCTAGAAATCAAACTCTGGTACTCTGCAAGAGCAGTATTCAGTCTTAACCAGAGCCATCTCTCTAGCCCTGAGGGATAACGCTTTGAAGTTATTGCAATGAAAGGGAGCTGTGAAAATTGCTTCTTAAATTAGTCTTGTAAGCATAGACTCTTCGGTTGTGGGGGTCATTAACTGTGATTGGCTGCAACTGCCATATTAGCAAACACCCCAACAGCTCTGCCTTGGGACTGTGACCTTCCCTGGATCATGTCACGTAGTCCAAAAGGTGATAGAACTGAGCACATGTTAGAGAAACTAAGCACAAGCAGGCATGCTTTTAGCAACATCCAATTTCACTGAATCTCGGCTTCTTCATTTGCCAAGTGACCAAGGCAGTTTAGAAGGTCTCCAACATACCTTCTGTCTTCCAAATTCTGAGATGTAAATGTTTTACATGAAGAAAATAAAAAAATGTCCACTGTCTTAGTTAGGGGTTTTTATTGCTGCAATGAAACACCATGATCAAAGCAAGTTGGGAAAGAAAAGGCTTGTTTGGCTTACACATCCACGTCACAATTCATCACTGAAAGGACTTTAAACAGGGCAGGAACCCAGAGGTAGCAAGTGACACAGCGACCCTGAAAGAACGCTGCTTACCGGCTTGTTTCTCAAGGCTTGCTCAGCCTGCTTTATTATAGAACTCAGCAATGGCCCCGTCCACCAGGGCTGGGCCTTCCCACATCAATCACTAAAAAAAAAAAAAAAAAAAAAAAAAAAGGTCCTACAGCTGGATCTCATGAAGGCATTTTCTTAATTGAGGTTCCTTCCCCTCAGATGACTTTAGCTTGTGTCAAGTTGCCGTAAATAAAACTATCCAGCACACAGATCAATTAGTCCTTCTTGGTGCTGAAAGTTTTGAAAGGCCATGTTGATATATTCGTCAAATAAACAACTATTATCTTAGTAGCTCGGAGGCTGTATACTGCGAACAAAACCTAAGCTTGGCGACTTCAAGTCTTCGTCTTCTCTGTTGACGGGTCCTGAATAAGCAATATGAGAATACCAACTAAATTATGAAATGGTTTCCTTTATCCTTCATATCTGACTAACGACCCCCATATTTGGCTACAGTCACTTTCCCAATGCTGCCTGTGCATTGTACAACTTTAATAGGCTATACCTGGCAGGACAAAGGGAAATATGGCAAAAACAGAAACACTTATATTACAGGCACACTATTCAGTTATTTTATTTTTAAGTATATCTTTCATTTTATTATTATATTTATTTAATTTTAGTAATATACAATATTAATTTTTATTACATTATTATTTTAACTATACCTCTGCTGTTGACTTCAGAGAAGAAGCATTGTATTTTTTTTTTCGGTCAGCTTTCCAAGTTAAATACCTATCGCCAAGAAAAAACTGGAGCCTGCAATGCCTACCCACTTGCTTTCTGTTCTTGAGCACACACTATGCATGGAAAGTTGCTGACATTTGTGAGTTACTAACGTGGGTCCTGGACACCAAATCATCTGTGTTGTCAGTGGGAATTTGAGTTACTGCCTCAACAGTGACACAACTCCTTAACATGCTAGCCTTGAGAGCCATGAGATAGGAAAGCTCGTTCACATGTAGCACCTGAAAGCTACAGAGAAATTTAACCTCATACAAAGACTTTAACAATCTGCCTTGCTTGGAGACACAAAATATTTTTAAATTTTATTCATTTGTTGTAGGTGATGATTAATATTTATTATTGATTTATCTTCTGGTTATGCTGCTGTTAATCCTCAGCAGCTGTATAACCAAATCACCACACAGAGACTGGGTTTTTAGTTAACCTAGAACACAATGCTGGGCAATATTTACTCCCTCCTAAACCTCCAAGCCCTCAGTTTCCTAACATTTAGATTTCCCACATTATACTTGCTTTTTGTTAAATCTTAGGTCTGGTTCATGCTCCACGTCCTCCAAGATCTCTCCTCCAGTTCTGCTCTCCTAGCTCTCCTCTCCCCCTTCTCCTCCTTCTCCTCCCACTCCTCTCCCGCCTTCTGGCTCCTCCCCTCTTTCCTGTCCTCTGGCTCCTCCCTGCTCACCATTGTATCTAGTTGCTTTATTTTGTTCGTGTTTACACAAAAGTTGAGACAGGATGCTTAGAATGAGTATCACAATGCAATATCCAGATTGAAACCAGAGAGTTGAGGGTGGGGTCGGGGAGAAATCAGTATTTGAATGAACAAGGGTAAGGTATATACATTAAAAAAAATTATACCAATATTCATTTTTTATTCATTTTACATCCTGATTGTAACCCCATCCATCTTCCCCTCCCAGTCCCAACCCCCCTCTTTTTCCCCTTCCTCCACGATTACTCCTCAGAAAAAGGGGAGCTCCCTTTCCCACTCACCCCAGCTCATCAAGTTGCATCAGGACTGTTCTTCTGTGGCCTGGCAAAGCAGTCCTGTCGGGGGTGGGGGGAGAGTGATCAAATCTAGGAAGTGAGTCAAGTCCAATGCAGTCCCCACTTCTCTTACTAAGAGGACCCACATGGGGCCTAAGCTGCCCATCTGCAACCTAGGGGCCTAGGTCCAGTCCATGCATGGTCCTTGGTTGATGCTTCCACCTCAGCAAACCCCTCTGGGCCCTGGTTAGTTGGCTTTGCTGGCCTTGTGTAGTTCCTGTTGCCTCCAGATTCTTTTCTCTTTCCTCCCACTTTTCCCCAAGACTCCCTACTCATCACCCAATGCTTGGCTGTGAGTCTCAGTATCTTTTATGAGGCACTGCTGGGTAGAGTCTCTCAAAGGACAACTCTGACAGGCTCCTGTCTGCAAGCTTACCAGAGTATCATTCATAGTGTCAGGGGTTGGCTCTTTCTAATAGGGTGAGTCTTTGGTTGAGTCAGGTATCAGTTGGGCATTCCCTCAGTCTCTGCTCTATCTGCTCTGTCTTTATCTCTTCACATCTTGTAGGCAGGGTGAATTTTGGGTTGAAGTTTTTGTGGGTGGGTTGGTGTTCCCCTCCCTCTGCTAAGTGTTCAACAAAGGGCTAATATCAAGAATATATAATGAACTCAAGAAATCAAACACCAATAAACAAAATAACCCAATTTAAAAATGGAGCACAGTACTTAACAGAATTTTCAATATTGGAATGGTGGAGATGCACTTAAAGAAATGCTCAACTTCCTTAGTCATCAGGGAAATGCAAATCAAAACAACTCTGAGATTCCATCTCACGCCGGTCAGAATGGATAAGATCAACATCTCAAGTGACAGCACATGCTGGAGAGGATGTGGAGAAAGGGGAACCCCCCCCCCCCGTTGCTGGTGGGAATGGAAACTTGCACAGCCACTTTGGAAATCAATCTGGTGCTTTTTCATAAAATTGGGAATAGCTCTACCTCAAGACCTGCCATACCACTCCTGGATATATACCCAAAAGATGCTCCAGGAGACCACAAGGACACTTGCTTTATTCATAATAGCCAGAATCTGGAAATATCACAGATGTCCCTCAACCAAAGTGGTTAAAGAAACTGCAGCACATTTACACAATGGAATACTACTTAGCTGTTAAAAACAAGGAAATCATGAAATTTGCAGGTAAATGGATAGAACTAGAGAAGATCATCCTGAGTGAAGTAATCCAAGCCCAGAAAGATACACGTGATATATACTCACTCATAAGAGGATCTTAGCCATACTCTGAGGCAAAGATCCAAAGAAGATAAATAACAAGGAGGATACATAAATCTCACTTGGAAGGGGAGACAGAATAGACAAAGGTAGTGGTTGAAGAGAGGGAACAAGGTGTAGAGAGCTAGGAAAGTGGAGAACAGACCTGGGAAGAGAAGAATAGAGAGGACAGAAGATCTGTATAAAAAAAAAAAAAAGAGGAACTGAGCGTGGGGACATCTCTGTGACAGTCTGGACCCCTCAGTCAGGGTAGGCTGGTAGGATATGAGGGGGATTCAAGCAGAGACTCCTAGTAGCAGAGGCCATAGAGACTGAAAAGGACACCAAAACATGTTTTTTTAACACCTTTTTTTTAAATTTTTTAAATGTATTTATTTTATGAATTACAGTTTATTCATTTTGTATCCTAGCTGTAGCCCCCTCTCTCACCCCCTCCCAATCCCACCTTTCCTCTCTCATTTCCAATGCTCCTCCCCAAGTCCACTGAGAGGGGAGGTCTTCCTCCCCTTCCCTCTGACTCTAGCCTATCAGGTCTCATCAGGACTGGCTGCACTGTCTTCCTCTGTGGTCTAGTAAGGCTGCTCCCCATCAGGGGGAGGTGATCAAAGAGCCAGCCACTGAGTTTATGTCAGAGGCAGTCCCTGTTCCCCTTACTAGGTAACCCACTTGGAGACTGAGCGGCCATGGGCTACATTTGTGCAAGGGTTCTTGGTTATACCCATGCATAGTCCTTAGTTGGAATATCAATCTCAGAAAAGACCCCTTGGCCCAGATTTTTTTATTCTGTTGCTCTCCTTGTGGAGCTCCTGTCCCCTCCAAATCTATCTCCCCCTTCTCTCACAAGATTCTCTGCACTCTGCCAAAAGTTTGGTTATGAGTCTCAGCATCTGCTTTGATACCCTGCTGTTGCTGCACCAAAACATGTTTTTTTTTAATTTTTTTTTAATTTTTTTTTTCTTATTAGTTACATTTGAAAGAAGGGGAGTTAGTATGATATGGAAAGGATAGGAGCTCTACAAGGACCAGATATATCTGGGCACAGGGTCTTTTCTGAGACTGACACTCAACCAAGGACCATCTATGGATATAACCTAGAACTTCTGCTCAGATGTGGCCTGTGGTAGCTCAGTAACCAAGTAGTTTTCCAAAGTAAGGGGAACAAGGACTATTTCTAACAGGATCTCAAGGGCAGGCGCTTTGACTTCCCCACCCCTCTCCCCCAGGGGAGGAGCAGTCCTGTTAGGCCACAGAGGACTTTGCAGCCAGTCCAAAACATGTTTTTAAGGCCATTCTCTCATTCACTTTCATCTCCCTGGCTCAGAGGTACCCACCACAAGGGGGCGCACGACAGGAACGGGGAGACTAGAGAACCCGAATCCTCAACCCGTCCACCTGCACAGCTTTCTAGCTCTGGAAGCTGGTCAGAGCCGCCTATTAAAGGGCCCACGAAATTTAGGAGTAAAAACAGAAAGGGATGGTACTGAAAGGTAAAAGAGAACTGGGCGGGTCGGAGAGGAGGTGGAAGGAAACCTGTTGTATTTATTTTGTAGGGTATATTTTTTAACTTCTATTCTATTGCCTTTTTTTAAAATAGGAATTTCACGGCTTTGCCCAGACTAGTCTCAAAAGCCAGATTTTGAGCAGACCTCACAAAGTGGCTAGACGCACAGGCGCATGCCATGTATACTTATTTTTGATAAACGTACAATAATTTTACACATTTATTGAATACAATGTAATGTGTCAGCATTATGTCTGCATTTTGTTCTCTTCAAGACAATATGTCCATTATCTTAAACACTTACTGTTTAGGATGAGAATATTCAAAACATTCTCTTTTAGCTATTTTGAGGAACAAAATGCATTAGTCATGGTCACAGGACCGTGTCATGGAGACTTAGGATTTTTCTCCTCTCATCTGACAGTAACTTAGCACCTGTGAACCAATCCTTCCCCACCCTCCCTCCTACCTACTGTTCCCAGAATGTGGGGACCGTTATTCTACTCTCAAATTCAATGTTTTTAACTCCCATGTGTGAGTGGGATCATGCCATGTTTGTTTTTCTGTGTCTCCATAATGTCCTCCATGTGTTACAAATGAAAGGATTTCTTGGGTCCTGTGTGTGTTTTTCACATCTTCACTTTTATCTTGGGGTGGGGGTGGGGTTAAGACAGAGCAGACAGCAGGTGTGGGCAGAGGTCACAAGAGTGTGTCAGATCTCCTGGAATATAGTTACAGGTGATTGTGACATGATCCAGTGTGGGAGCTGGGAAAGGAACACGGGTCTTCTGCAGAAACAGCCCTGAATCGCTGCTGTGTGTATGTGTGTGGCCTGCTTTACCCGTCAGCTAAAGGACATTGAGGTTGTTCTCAGTGGGAACAGTGCTGCAGTGAATGTGAGAGCGCAGATGTCCCTTCAATGTACTGATTTCACCTCCTTTGAGTGAAGAGACACCATGACCGAGGCAAATGATATCAAAGAAAGTATTTCATGGAGGTCTTGTTCAGAGTTTCAGAGGGTTAGTCCATTCTCATCAGGGCAGGGAATGTGCCAACATGTTGCCAGGCACAGTGATGGAGAAGTGGCTGAAACTGTTGTGGATTACATCATTATCCACAGGCAGCAAAAAGAAAGAGACCCTGAGCCTGGTATGGGCTTTTTGAAACTTCAAAACTCACCCGCAGCGACACATTTTCTTCACCAAGCCCACACCTACTCCAACAAGGCCACACTTTCAAACAGATCCTTTCCCTGGTGACTAACCATTCAAATACAGGAACCTATGGAGCCATTTTTTATTCAAACCACAGCAGGAGTGGTATTGCTGGATCACTGGTGGCTCTGGGTTTAATTGGGGACTGCCAGCATTCTGTTTTCCATAATAACTGAACAAATTTATATTCTCCTCAATAGTCACATAGTATATTTTTTTTAAAAAAGAAACTTTTTAGACAGCATGTCTCTTTTTAGTATAATGCATATCAAATTCTGCTGAATCAGAGTTCTATAAATGTTCCCAGTGGGGAAATATTGGCACAGAGGGTCTCTGAAGTCATCATAATGCTAAATACATACAAGCTCTGATTTTGCATATTCTAAAGCACAGTCACGATCATCCTCTTTCCTTGGGCAAGAATCCTTTGTGGATCCCATGTGCCTGAAACATGCAAATCCCTGTGGTCACTAAAGTGGCAATGGGAAAGTTTTTGTTTGTTTGTTTGTTTGTTTGTTTGTGTTTTTGAAGTCCAAATATCTTAGTGTGGCATTCAGAAATGAGGTTAACGTGCCTTCTCCACTATGACTCTGGTTCTTTCCATTACAAGCTTCTGTTCCTTGCTGTCTGGATCTTCCCTGCTCTCTTTTCTTCTTTCCACACCTCTTCCCATGCTGCTGTCTCCGGTGAAAATGTCTGTCCCAGTCTTAAACATGCAGGAGAGGGTAGTTTTAATATTTTATAACATTTTATTTATATGTGTATCTACTGTGTATTTGTGGGTGTGTATACCGGGGCACATGTGGAGGTCAGAACTGACAGCCTATCAGAGTCATTGCTCCCCTCCTACCCTGTGGATCGAGGGACACAGTCGTGGTGTTATTCAATAAGCTTTCTCTGTGTCCCTCATTTTAAACCCTCAGTTTAAAATGACTCCTGCGGGACTGACATCACTCCAAATCCTTCTTCATATTCAAACTCATAGTGGACAAGTTGGGTTCCTTTATAGAACTGACCGTGTAAATTACTTTCTGCGACTTCAGTAAAGAGTGGTTTTACACATGGCTGCCTACCCTTGGCCTGTGTACATAATGGACACAGCAATATGATTAAAAAGAAAACCCTTTCAATGCAGAACGGACAGCGATCACAGAACAGACAGCTGCCTGTAGTTCTGCCACCAGGACTTGGGGACTCTGGCCACTTGCTGCTTAGCTGTGGGACTGGTGTCAGTTCTGTAGGAGCAAGAGTAGGCTGATGGAGCCAGGGTGCTCCCAGAGTGAAGCGTCCTGCGGTGTTCTAGATTTATAATCCTCCTCCTGTGTGAACAAGGCCTCCAGATGACTTTGCTGCGCTCTAAAGTCTGTACATAATTATAGTGGGAGCTAAATATATTATCGCCCTGATCTAGATTCATTTATCAAAGACAGGAAGTGTGCTTCTCGCTTTCCTCCAGCTTAACCACTACAGCACAACCCACTCCAAAAAACGGGGCCATGGCAATGCATTTGCTCACTCACCTTTAACTGCTGCTAGTCACACTGTTTGGACATCCACACATTTGTCAAAACCTGTGGTCTCTTGCAGCTGATCAGGCGGATCCCTGCAGATTCGTAGACTGCGGCAAATTTGCCCAGTGTGTGAAGAATGAGTGGACAGAGGAAGCGGAGTGTCGCTGCAGACAGGGTCATGAGAGGCACGGGGCCCTGGACTACCAGGACCTGAACTTCTGTCCCCCCGGGAAGACGTGTGAGGCTGGAGGAGGACAGGCAGCTCCATGCAGGTGAGTCGAGCATGTGGGCTGCAGCCCCAAGAAGAACCCGCGCCTCATACTCCGAGAATGCTGCCGTGCGGATGAACTCGTGTGCTCTTCTAGACCGCCAGTCAAAAGTTCTGTTCTGGATATTTTAAGCCAAATTGTTTACGTGAACAAGGCAGGGGGCTATGTCGATGCAGGGTCCTGCTTGCCAAGAGCCTCTTCAATGTGCCCTCACCCGTGAATGCAAATACACTAGAATGCACCCAGGTGATATTCGGGGAGTCAGAATGATACATTTACAGTGTTCTGCATGTTGTGTTAGTAACAAAAAAAAAAAAAAAAAGTATTTTTGTAGGTGAAGGAAATCATATGATGCTTAGAACTGGGATTCTCCAAGTTCAGCAGGCAATGGAATCTCCAGGAGTGTTGTGAAAACATACTCCTCTCAGCTTCCTCTGCCCTGCTTCTGACTCAGAGGTGGGGTCAGGACTCCCGTACAGCTGGGACTGCCATGCAAGGATCACAGCTGGGAGCCCCGTGCAAGGCTTCTGTTAGTAGCTGCACTTGTCCCGAAGAGAAGCAAAAAAGACCTGAGTCGCTTTACTGCCTTCCGCAAGCGTGTGTGTGTGTGTGGGTGTGTGTGTGTGTGTGTGGAGGGGTATGGCTGAGATGTGGGGCATTCTGTCCAGAAGCCCAACAGCATCAGTCCTCATAAGAAATCTAAAAAGCTCAGCAAGCTGGAAGCCAGCGGGCTGTTTCACTATGGCCTCGGTGTCGGTGCTGTAGGCCAAGGCCAGGGTCACTCATCACATCTCTCATTCTCTCCTGAGGCCCATATTTCTGTAGAATTATGTAAGGATTTCCTAACAAAACATGGAACCAGGCTGGCTTGTTTTATACTCGGCTCACTCTTATGCTCTCTCCCTTCCATGTGTGTGCCTGTGTGTGTGCTCAAGTGCGAACATGCGTGCATCTGTGTGTGTGTGTGTACGTGTGTGTGGGTACATGTGTCACTAAATGCGTAGGGATCAACCTTGGGTGTCATTCCTTACCTTCCTCCTCGCCTCCTTGCTTGAGACAGAGTCTTTTGTGCACTGCTTGGTATGCCAGGCTAGCTTGATACAAGCTTCCCCGGGTTTCATTTCACTTTCCATCTTGCCAGAGAAGCACTGGTATTAAACACTCACCCCGTCAGGCTTTTCAGGCATACTGGGGACCTGAACTCAGGTCCTCATTGCTGCAAGACAGGAACTTTATCCAGTGAGCCATCTCCACAGTCCATCGGTTTGGCTTTTTTTAACCCTGAACATTTCCTCCTGTTATGAAGTATTTTCTACAGTCTCATTTGTCATGACTACAGTAGTCCGTTCTTCATAAGTGTTATGAGGCGATTTCTACCCAAATCAGAATGGAGGAGGGAAGCTCTTCAGTGGGCATGGAAAGGAACTGAGACTTGATCAGACATCACTGTGTGCTTAGGAGGGAACAGGAAACACAAGGTGTCTCGTTCTCCTCAGACCCTAGGACACACAGGAAGGGTCTGCATTATAACCTCTGCTCTCAAGGGCTTTGGCATGGGCCGGTCATGGGCCACTTCTGAGAACATGGCCAGCCTTTCTCAGCCACAACCTCCAGGCACACAACTAAACACCTGCTTGCTGTCAGTGTGTGAGGTGGTTGGCAGGCGGTTCTGGTTCCCTCACTCCCCTCTTGCTCACTCAAGTGGCCACACTCCCACACTCCCCGGCACCACACAAGGCCACATGGCCATCTAACTCCCAAAACTCCGTCTGCAGGAAACTAGAGAGGCTTCTTTTCTTCTTTATAATTCTCACCCCATCCTATTAAAGCATCAACACTTTTAAAATAATTACCTGACCGTGACTCAGAAGCTACGCTCTGGGGTCAGATTGTGGTTAAAAGTATAGTCTAGTGATCAGGTTAGAAATGACCAAGTGACCTAGAAACGGCCAAGTAATCACGCGTGTATTCCTTCTCTAAGATGCAGTCTCCTTATCAGATGATAAGACTGAGAGAGCCCAGCCATGAGGTTCCTGCGGCCATCACAAAGCGCTTTCCTGAGCACATGCCCCACAGGGTATCCACTGGAGAAGTGAAGCCGGTGGTGTTCCAATGGGCTGTCTCTACATCCATTACAGCTAAGGCGCTAACACAGTTCCCTGTGGGTTTTGACATTCTGTTTCTAAAGTTCCTTTGGAAACGAGAAAGTGTAAGGTGATCAAGTACAGTGAGGTGTGGTTTCTCCGTCAGATAGCAAAGCGGCACAAAATGATATTTGCAACACCAAGACGGGTGCTCAACAGAGTAAAGGCAACCTCCGATCCTTCTACCCCAGGGAATCTCTATTAGAAAGCAGCACAGATCAACAAAGGAAGAATGAACTAGCCACTCGGGGCTGGAGTACAAAAGCCGGGGTGCCTAAGCATGAAGAGAATACATTTTAATGACTTTTGAACCCGGTATGGTAGCCCAGCACTTCAGACACAGAGGCAGGACAACTCCTGCAAGTTCAAGACTGGCCAGTTCCAGTTTCCAGACCCCTTCACGGTAAAACAAAACAGATTTCTATAGTCTAAAAGGGTCACCCCAATGAGACACAAATCACAGAAGACATTAAATATTTCCCTGGCAGACACAAGCAAGGAGGGGGAGTCCAAAATGAAACCTACATGTAAACAATAAGATTAAGGAAAAATATTGTCTATCCTGTAGACAAACTAGTGTCCATAATAATCAGACCCAGAATGTCAATAAAAGAGAAACATCCTAATGATAAAGTGAGCAATGGATACAGAGGTACTATTCACAGAAGAAATCCAAAGACCAATGAATACAGAGCACGCTCAGTCGGCAGGGATGTCCAAGCAGTTAAGATCCTCCGTGTTTGGCTAAAAGGTTAATAACACCCAGGGTCGAGAATGTGGAGCCCAGGGCAGCACCAGTTCTGATAATGATCACTGCTCGTGGACCTGTACACCAGAAATGTCTTTTTGTCAGCGTCTCTAGGAAATAAAAGCGAGTTGGGTACTCCACTTTTCAAACAATTTTTAAAGTTGTACTTACTAACAAGTCTGGGCCAGGCGCTTCTAGGTTCTCGGCCTCTTACCGAAAGAGTTGAAAATGAGGTCTCACATGGAATTACAGAAGCAGCAAGGTGATGGGACAGCACGGATCAGACAGGGACGCACTAGTAAGACTGACAGTGGGTCGCATGACTGAGAGGACTGGAGGACCGCCGGCTGGAGCCCGGAGCCTCTGTCACAGGGCCTCAGGGAAGGAAGAGCTGGCCACTAGGGGGCATAGTTTGCGTGGTTCTCTGTCTTGAGTGATAGACAGATTACACAATTTACTTCTGCTATGCATGCCCCCCCCCTCATAATGCATCTGATTTTAACCATTTGCACACCTAATTGTGCATAGACATAAGACTAGGAGAAATAAACGTTTACTTGCGAGGGAAGCTGTATATGATAACATCCTCCAGATACTCTGCCCATTTTATGATGAAAAATAGAAAGTGAAGGCATGTCTTATGAAGAGAAATTACATAATCTAAAAAAAAGGTCTGGCATTACATACAGCAGTCAGAATTAACCCTTCCTGGAAGAGCACTCTGGACAAGAGTTCTCAGAGCAGTCACAATCCAGGCCTTGGCTTGAACAGTAACTGCCCTCCTTGCATGAAGAATTCACCCTCCTATCCTCCCCTTGAGTTTCTGTCAACCCTTCCGAGACCAGTGCCCAAGAAATAAGCCGTCTGAAGGGAGAGACTCTGGAGGCTGCACCTGCACAGTTGTACTGGGCTTTTTTCACTTGTCACAGTTCCAAATCCAAAATGGCAGGAGACTGCAGCTGCCCTGACTGTGGAAGCAGAAGGTAACAACACTGCTTTTTCCTCACAGGCCACCAGATCACCTCACAAACCAAGCTCACAAACCAAGCGTGAAAAAATTACGTCATCAAAGTAAGGTAAAATCGGCTTTTCTTTTGTATGTTGGTTTTAAGTAGTTTGAATTTTGAAAACAAAACAAAAAATAGAACCAGTTCCATACCTGCTTTAAAAAAAAAAAAAACTTTTCATGGGGATACATAAATGACCTATTCTTTATCTGGTAAACTTTCAAAACTGCATATGAGTGAAGGAGAAGTCCTGAGGCAGGGATAGAGGCTGAATACACACCAACTGAAATATGTAAATGTAAAGATGTCACAGAAATAAACTAAATATTTTATAATAGTCCCAATCTTTTTTCTAAAGTATGAGTAATCAAATGTGTTTTGCAAAACGGAAAATTTTAGAGTAATAATATTCAAGGCACGGACTATATGTTAGGAGTTATTCATACAAGTTATTCTTGTTCTTTGTTTTTTGAAGTCAGCTCTCCAGCCCAGGCTGGTCATGAGCTTCACATCCTGTGCCTCGGCCTCAGGAGTGCTTTGGTGGGAGGAACCAGTTGCCACACCTGCCTTAATTCTCTTTTTGTTTTCAAATAGCAATCATGCAAAGCAAACCATATGTAGAAGCAGCATTGTTTGTGAAACAAGATCAACTTCGGAAAGTCTTCAAAGTTCAGGTTTCTCATTAAACAAGTTATTTTACCAAGATTGTTTTATAAAAAAGAAAATAAGTGATCTATATGGTCAGGTTATATATATATATATAATCTGAAGGTCTTCAAGTTTCTTTTAAATGATTTTGAGGGAAAAGATTGGACAGTTTTATTCCCAAATTACCTATATTTCTTTTTAATTATAAGAAGTCTTAGTAGCAATCAGCAGAGGCAATCATGGCTCACTCAAGAGACAATAAAACACATTCCTTAGGCCCGAGGTGGTGACAGGGGACATGCAATCGAAGACGCCGTAACGAGAAAACTAGAAGGAATCCTTTTACTCGGTTGCACACTGGGAAAGAGGTGTGCCATCTGAATTTTGGAAGCCAGGAAAAAGTGAAGAAACAGATCAAGTAGGGAGATAAGGGCCATGGAATGATGACAGGATACAGGATCTGATGCTGATAGAATTTGATGTTATTTTGAAAGGTGATTTGCTTTCCTAAGAAAAACTGCATTCAGCTGCCAACATTCTGAGCATAGGGTCAACCCTGACAGGCAACTTGTTTCATCCGGGAGGAAGCACACAGCAATTAAATCTTGACATACCAGAGAGAGTTAAGGGCCATTCGTCAAATGAAGGTTCCCGGTGAATAAAAGAAACTGACTTTTCACTTTAAAATAGAGACAACAAACATCGGGGCTGTTGCTCCAAGGTTAGGGCTTTGTGGCGGCTGAAGGACTCGTGTTTTCTGGTGGAAGGATGCTCTAATAGAGTGGTGGTGCCCGCGATAAGTAAGTAGGAAGAAACGTGAAATTCATGTGCAGACTATTTGCCATCTCTGACCCAAAAGCTGATCAACTAGGACATATATTTAGGTTTAAAAAAAAGTGGGGGGGGGATGCAGCCCCAGTGGGTTATAAAGTTAAGAATAAATGGAAGCCATTCTAACTGCTGATTTGACCTTGCATGGCTCTTATAATAAAACTCTGTCTTCCAGGTAGCCAAGAAACGAAACTCCGAACTATCAGCTATAGGATTTAAAGAATCTGACCATCAGGATTGGGAAGGAAATTAAAAACTGAAATCAAACACATTGTATTTTAAACTATGTTGAAAGACAATTCTACTTCTTAAAGAAAAGTGTATCCATTCTGTTAGCTTCTGAAAAATGGAGAGAGGTATATTCAGTCGTCAGGGATATCCTGGCATGTAGTTAACACTGAGAACCAACATGCTCCAACTACAGAATAGTTATGTATTTGATGACTGGTTAAGCATGAGCAGGGGAAAAACATTTATTTTACTTAAAACATTTGACTGTTTTTGGATGGTACTCATGTTGAAACAAAACAAAACAAAACAAAACAAAACAAAACAAAACACAACAGGATGGCTTCTTTCTGTCTTTATTACTTAAAGTTGATTTCCAACAAGTGCAACTTGCTTTGTGAATTGTACAGTGTTGAGGATCAGGCTGTTTTATGTTTTAATGTATACATTTAAAAGATTATCATTTGGGCTAGAGATATAGCTAAGTGTCTAAGAGTGTATACTGCTCTTCCAGAGAACCTGAGTTTACATCCCAACACCCAAATTGCATGGCACACACACACACACACACACATTTATAACTCCAGCTACAAAGAATGCAAACACCCTCCTCTAGTCTTTCTACTCATGTGCACATAACCACAAACAGACACACCCACATAATTTAATTAATTAATTAATTAACTTTTAATTGGGTGTGGGAAGACAGGCTAGAGAGATAACTCAATGGTTAAGAACAGATGATCTTCTCCCAGAGGGGTCCAGGTTCAGTTCCCATCACCCCCAAGGCCGTTCACAACTATTTATAATTCCAGCTCCAGGGGATCCAATACCCTCATCTAACTGATTGCTGCAGGCACCAGGCAGCCCTGTGCAGCACATACATGCGGAGAGGCAAAACACTCATATGCACAAAATGTAAAAAAATCTAAATTTTAAAAATATTTTCATTTTAAAGATGAGCACTTGTATGAGAGTCAGGTTTCTCGTGTATGATATAGTATGGGGCACTGTGATGATTACATGTCTGTTCTACACTCCAGTCTCTCTCTCCCCCCTTCTCCTCCCTCGTGTGTGTGTGTGTGTGTGTGTGTGTGTGTGTGTGTGTGTTCTCTTCCTCCCTCCCACCCCCACCTCTCTCCATTCTGGTTTTGTATAAGCAGTTCTTGCTTACACAGTAGATTATTTTGTTGCTGATGATTTCGGAACTGCTCTACAAAAGAAAGGGAAACCGAGGCTCAGAAATGCACATCTTCCTGCTGCCGCCCAAAGGAAGGTTTGAAGGAAGACAGCACACCGGTGAGAAGCTGAAGAGACGTGGCCGGACAATGGCATAGGGTGCCCACTTTGCACCGGATGAACAATGTCTTCACTCTGCCCTGTACGCATCTATATTAGCACCAGTGGAATACAGTTCAGCATTTATTGTGCTGCTTGATAAAAAAAAAAAAAAATCATATCCCTGCATCTCTTTCAAATGTCTAATTGTCAAATATATTTGAGGCAAAATCTTGAGTTTAAAAACGTAAGTACTATATTAATAGATTTATAATAAAATATATCTGTATTTTACTAGTCATCCCATGGATTTGAAAAGCAAATTAAGTAGGTCATTTTAATACTGCTAAGGTAACAAAATAGTAAACACTGAGAACAATCTTTAACAAGAAAGCTACCAAGCCAAAATCAAAATATTTTCTCATAAGGAAGACAGTATTTTGACGGGATACAAGACTTTTAAATTCCTTCCTGTTGGTCTCACAAGTAAGGAGCACTCATGTCCATTCCTACTCCAGTCTTCCCACCAGTGAGGCCCTATATCTGGCATAAGAGTGCCAAATTGGTAAATGGTGACAGGGGCACAGGGTGAAGAATAGAGCAAGGAAGGATAGACTGACCCAGTCCCATATCCCTGGGACATCACAGATGGAAACGGAATTGCTGAAAGCATGAGAGGTCAGCCCCAAGCAAGTGAAATGCTTCCATAAGGAGAGAAAATTATCTTCCCCTTCTGACCCCAGACACTCATTCACATTTCAGGCTTGTGCTAAGCAGTGCAGGACAGGGTTTTATAGAGAAGCTAGGTGGGGAAAACATTCTATATGAGGTGAAGAGAGGTCCCAATTTAGGCTAAATGCTTCTTACTCTTTAGATCATCTATCTTCTGGCACCTAGAGAAAAGCAGTGAAGAAAGAGGTTAGCCTCCTTCCACTCTGATACCCACCAGGAACACGGAAGATTCGAACCCCTTAATAGAGCAGGCTCTACAGACTGGTATTCAAAACTTTAGGGAATTGTCTTCTTTGGGTCGGGGGGAGGGGGGGTGTTACAAACTTTCTCTTCTCACAGATCAGTCAGAGTTTGGAGTGAGACATCCAAGACATCCAAAAACGGATGTTTGCTCCCAGTCTCAAATGGGCTTAACAGTTCACACAGAGCCCTGCCTGTTCCCTGCATGGAGATTGCGAAAAAAAAAAAAAAAAATTGGTAGAAATTTTCAGTCCCCTGGAGTGCTTGCCTCTCCATTTAGCCACTCAGCACAGGGCTCTCTCCCCATCCGTGTGACATTTCAAACCCTGAATTAAAAGCACACGATACACAAGGATGTTCTCCATATAAGGCATTTATTTGAATTTCCAGTACATCAGTATTCTAGGAAAGTATTAGATACACACTTTTCGTGAAATGAGAAAAAAATTAACAATTACAAATACACAAGTTTCCAGAGGTGAAAAGCGGCCTTTTAAGAAGCCTGTTTGTAGTTTGAGATTGAGTTTCTATATTGATAAAAATTAAGATTAAAGACTGTGCAGTTTTTAATGTGCATTAATTTCTTTTTCCTAACTATCTCCTGGGAAACTTCCAAGAACCAAAGCTACTTCATACACGGGTTAGTACACTGATTTGAATTTGAGCAAAATAGTTGAAAGAAGTGGCATTGACACAGGCAGGTGCTCCACCGACCTGGCATGAGCTTGTGTCCACGCTACCTCGGCAGTTCTTCCCGGGGCACCTGCAGTGGGGCTGCACCCACCATTCTTACATGCTAAGATCTACATGCTAGGCGACCCACGTATAAGTTCACTAGATTTAATTTCTGCTCCTAGACCTACAAGACGAATCCTAAGCCTCAGCAAGGGCTCGGGTGGGGGAGGGGTTGCTGTCTGGGATGTAGGAGTGTTTTCCAACTGAGGTGCGGCCTTCAGGGGCTGCACAGTTTCCCTTCTCTTCCACTCCTATGTGCGCTCGTAGCTATCACTGCTCCCACACCTCATCCTTATCCTCCTCGTTAAATGTCCTCTTCCCTCTCCCCCGCCCCAACACACTGTTAGTGTATCTTCTGGGAGTAATTAAAACTCAATAGTTATTTACGGGTGTTAAGGACAAACAGGAAATATAGGAACAATCCTTTGTAAGTCTCCAGGGATTTGCCGAGCAGACAAAACATCACTTTTACTCTTTTTGCTCTTGCATCTTTTTCATGGTCTAGTGCCAAACTGTACTACCTCCCTGGCTTTCTACAACTTTTTCATATAAAGAAGTAAGACTATCATTAACTCAGTTTTAACCGACTGATTAACTCAAGAACTAGTCTGCTGATCCAAGTATTTTAAAGCTATTTCAAGAAACCAAAGGTCTACACATATGAATCCCCTGAGAACCATATTAATAACCTGTGAGTGAAACTATCTTCCAAAATATCCAACTGAAGGCCAGGGAGGTGCCTCTGTGGTAGAGCCTAGCCTGTGTGAAGCCCTGGGTTCAATCCCCAGCATGGAAAAAAAAGCAATTAATGACAATGGCATGTAATAAATATCTATTATTATTAATAATATTATTGTGCCTGTGGTTAAGACCCTTTACAGGCCAGAGTGAGACACTGTCTAGCTAGAATGTCTTTAGGGTAGGCCGGTGCTCCGTTATTTTACTTCTTATACTCCTGTGCCCAGGTGGTCTCCCCGAAGGGAAGGGGCAGCATCTTTTGAACACACCAGGCTCCTAGAAACGCCCTGTTCTTGCTGAGAGCACACCTCCCTGCTAGCATGCATCTCAGATGTGCTGCTGGCACTGGACACTGCATCACAACTGAATTTAACATGCAAATACTTGCCATCATCATTTTCTATATTCTATTAAAATGTTCACACACTGTGGAAGAAACTGGAGCTGGCAAGTATTAGTTCTATGTGTATAGTATTCTGGTTTAAACTTACAATTTGAAACGGCTGATTAAAATAAGATTATTTGACTTGGAGGCTTCTAACTCTTGCACAGCCTTTGTGGAGCTAAACCCACAAAATGTGGCAGAGAGGCTGCATCCAGGTCTCACAGAACACCACGTCTGCTGTGACCCCAAAAATGATGTCCTAAAGTTTCCCTGGCAGGATCTGGATGCTATGACATATGGAAGGTTCAAAGCCTGCCTGAATTAGGGCAGTTCTCCTGCTTGGCAAACTTAACTCAGGAGATTATTTGAAACAGATACACTGTAGGACACCTGGGTGACATAATTAAGAAGAAAATGGTTTGAGATAACTGTGAATTTTCAAAGGCAAAAAACCCACAAAGACTTTCAACAATGCCTTGCTGTCATATATTTCCTATAAATTATTTAAAAAATTAAGTTCTGTCACTATAATAATTCCCAATTTTGATTAACTTTTCATCTAGTGCTTATTCACGGACCCAGAAGATACATAGCTAGCAGAGCTTCAGAAAACAGTGCTAAGCTGACGAGTCATGAAGAATCAATTAGGCCACTAGATTGCTTTGTTTCAAAGACTGTATTCATTCTGACCAGGAAATAAAGGTATCCTGCACAAATAAAGACAGCAATCAAAGGCGAAAGGTGAGCGGGAAAGAACAGGTTGTTTATTTCAGTAACTACACCTTCTGCCATCAATCACAGGACTAAATGACCCACCGGTGGGTGGGTCTAAGCAGTCAGCCTCCAGGAGAAAACCCCATTCACGTTTCCAATTATCAGGATATAGAGAGGTTTAATTTCCTTAACACGAAACAATCATTTCCACAGTGTCATAATAAATAAGTACCTCGGTACCGAGACATTTTCAAAGGAGCAATTCTGACAACAGTACCCGAAGCTTCTAGACATGAATCTCATCAGCTGGGAAATATTTTCCTAACTGAGGTATCTTTCTAAGAAAGAAAGAAAGAAAAAAAAAAAAAGACTGAAATTTCAAAGGTCAGGGTATTTAAAACCAAGGGGGAGTGTAAAGAATAATTTTACTTTCTACTTTTATTCTAAAATACAGACTCCTTTGGGTGTCAACACAACTCCTTGATGTATTTTTGTCCTTATTAAGTTCCTAATATTAAAGTCATAAATATTAGCTCCAGCTGCTAACATCTGATCATAACTAAAGAGCACACACAGGGAGTGTTTTAAAGACTACCTACCTGCAGCGTGAAACTAGCTAGGTCTAAATACAAGGGCTCCTGAATTACAAAGTTTACAAAACAGCTCTACGATTACCACGTCTCAAAAGTCAAAACAGATGCCTAGAAGAGGGAAAGGAGAAAGAGAGATCTCTCTGAAGCAGTATACCAGCTTAAATCACATGAAATAACTTGGACAAGGTTGGAACCGAGAAACCACAGGTGAGAAGTGGGGAAGTATTGGAATTTAGTCCAGTAGAGTCACCATCTCAACCCTGTGTCCCTTCCGAAAGGAAACAGAGCTATTATCAAAGCTTCCAGTCATTCAAGTAATCCAAATTTCCTTTCCTTGACCATGGATTAGGAAGCGGAGATCCCAAGAGTAACACAGAGCACGGTAGGAAAGCACCCGCGTCTACACTGCACACACCCAGCACCGCCTCTGCACGTAAGACATTTGCTACATTAAGGCTCTTTCCAGAACCCTTGAACTTGGGGATCAATCGGGCTAGGCACACTGCAATAAGGGGGAATCCATTTCCATAGATTTCTAAAAAAGCAGACAAAATACGGCCTTTTAGACCAAAAGCATCTGTGCCCTTAATCAGTTCAAGTACCTTAATTCTTGCACAAAATTAAGCTAAGATTTCATTATCTCACTTATAAGGCACTGTGTCACACTTTTTTAAAAAAATCAAACATTTAAAAACTTGTTTTTAAAAAAACGTCCTGTCCTTGAGATTAATCACCGCGTACTTAAGGTAGTCAGTGTGCAGAGAGTGAGATGGATCCCGATCTGTCCAGGTGCGGAAAGCACAGCTCAGGGAGAGGTGGGGCGAGGGGAGGGGTCACTGCTGGAATCAGGGCTATTCTCTCCTTAGGTCCTGAATCCACTACCTCAACCGTAATTAACCTTGAACAAATTAACCAAATCCATGATTACTAAAATCTGTTCACTTTGCATAAGGCATTTCTACCAGAGGCAAGGGAGCGGCGGCCCTTCCGGCCACCTCCCCGCCTGTCGGTCCAGGGCCGGGCTGGACGCCTGCGCTCTACTTGAGCAGGTTCTGCAGCATGGCTGTGGCGTAGGTGGGCCGGGCCTGCCTGCTCTCGATGGCGCTCTGAAGGTACTGTATGCCTCCACAGCGCTCCCAGATCTCCTCAAACTGTCTGGGCAGGATCTCAGCGCCACGCTTCCGAGTGAGCCCCGTCTCCTCAAGATTCAACTCACACATCTCCATGTCATCCTTGCCTGTGGACGGGAGACGTGACAAGATTACCATCTCTTCTTCGCGCAGCGTTTTTATGAGTGTTATTCCTGGAACACCCCGGAATCCTCACAGATCTGAGAACCCGTAACTCTCCAAGATGGAGATCTGCTTAAGTTCTCCAGAAATCACTCATGCTTGCCCCCACTGAGGACTCTCAAAATTTGCAAGCCCCACCACTGACTAAAGAAATCATCAGGGTTCACATGAATTCTGTGTGCCCTCAAAAACAGTACCAAAAAACAGACAAACAAATAAAAAACAGAGAGAGAGAGACAGAATTAAGCACCAGTGACAAGTTTCTTAGGACAGATTTTTATGTTCTCTAAACAGACATAAAAACCATTTTGCTTTGTAAATCAGTAAATCTTCCATTAACTGGAAATGAGACTGAATTGCAAAGCTCTGTCATTCAACTCTGAAACGCAGCGACTGACTTATTACATTATATATTAAGACTATTTCACCTAAGGCTTCACAATCCATTTTTTGTATGATTATTTTTTTTCCTGTGAATTATACACACCAGCTACAAGAAGGATGGGTGGCTTGTCAGGGTGCAGCTCCATCTGCCGAGCAATCCACGGTCCGTCAAAGTGGGCGTACCACCAGCCCTTTTTCTTGCTCTGAGGGTCTTTGTACTGGTCAGCGGGGCGGATGAAGGGGATGCGGAAGAAACGCTGCTGTCGGTTCATCTCAATCTCCTGCTGCCTGGCAGGGAGCTGAGCCGCCGGGTTCTGCTGAGCTATTACACAGAACAGGCAACGTTACACTGGCCGCCCACGGGAAAAGAAAACAGACATCATTCCTAAAATACACCGGGAATTTTAAAGCGGGGAGGGGGGGGAAACAGAGGCTCCTACTGGTAAATTTGAAATGTCAGTATTAGCTGCCTGTTAATGAGTCCCACTCAGAGTGGGGTTTCTTAGAAATGTCTTTGCCGAAAGATGTTTCTTGGCACTGAGCATGTGCACACATATGCACACTAAAATACTGTTCACATACACACTGCATAGACACACTCAATTATTGTGCTCATATACACACACGGCATATATATACATATGTGTGTATGTATATATACATGGCCAGGCATGAGCACATGCACAGTACACACACACCCAAGTATTGAACCATACATGGTTCTCTCTCTCTCTCTCTCTCTCTCTCTCTCTCTCCTTCTCTCTCTCTCTCAAGCATTGTGCACATACACGGTACACACACACACACACACACACACACATTCAAGCATTGTGCACATACACGGTACACACATTTAGGCATTATGAACACATGCAGTACACATAAACACACTCAAGCATTGTGCATACACAAAAATATGGCACACACACAGGGGTGCCACACCGCCGCCACCGCCACCGCCACCACCACCACCACCACCGCCAGCAACAGAACCTGTACCAAGTCCCACAAATGATGTATCAGTAACCCGAAATTAATTCACATAGCAGACAAACAGTCTCGGGTTATTTTTCCTACAAGGATTTCAAGTAAAAGTTTAAGAATAACTTATATTTGACTGCTTACTTAAAACTGGGTAATTTTAAAACCAGAGAGTTCTGTTCATTTAATTATATTTTCCACAAAAAAGAGAAATCCATTCAAAATTTTTCTTTTATCAACTTTGGGTTTTTTTTTTTAAGGCAATAACAGCATTTAGAGAAATATGGATCTTCCAAAACCCTACTCAAAAACAGTCAGTATGACCCTTTCCTCAAAAATACTTACTTTGAAATGAGATTTTTCTTGGCAGAAAACCCACTGAAAGAAGTGACAACAGATATATGGGTTTCCTAGCCAACAGAAAGAAAAGAAAAATCTTCCTTTTCTGCTAGTTCTAACCCTTGCCCAATTCAGTACCGAATGGCTGGGCTTTTATTTTATGTGCAAATGTAGACACATCCCTACAGCAATGGCTTTATATGCTGAACAGCGTAATTCTGGCGAGGCTGTTTATACGCTCTATATTCTTAGCTTTGAAAGTAGAACAACAATTTACTGCCATTCCAAGAACCTCGATCTGAAAATCAAAGAGCATCGATGAAAGCGTATACGATACAGCTAACCATGTACGACTGTGTGTCTTTCCTAAGAACTTGTAAAAACAGCAAAAGGATGAAAATACTCCTGCTCTAGATTTTTAGGCCAAGAAACAGCAAGAGCTTACGGAAAGTTAGATTTATTTGTTTGCAAGTCAGAGAAAGCAGAAAAGCACTCAAGGAAGCCACACACACCTACGAAAGAATGAGAGGCCAGTTTTGCTAGTGACATGAGTGAGAAGCCAGTTTGGTTAGTGACATTAGGACCTGCATGGCCTTTAGCATAGAGATAGAGATGGGCTTGTTCTCTTGCTCCTGTTCCCTCAGTTATACATGGTAGCTCAGTAATCACAGAGTGAGACTCTTCCTCAATTGAATGACTGACTGAATAAATAATTGATAAATAAATAAATGTAAATGGATAGATAAATACTTTAAAAACACCCACCCTTCTAGGTGGTGAACTAGTGATTGGAAATTTACTAGGGCACTGACAGTCTTTATTCATTACCTTCTTTTGTAAACTATCTGCCTCCTAAAGTCAACACACTGAGTAAAATTAAGAAACTAAACTTTGTGATAGCCTTTTCTAGTAATAAGAGAACTTGTATTTTGTTGAAAAGAGCTAAGATCTTCAGCTGAGTTAAATGCCTGGTGAAGCATTAAAATATTGAACATAATCTTCTCAACAACCTGCTTTCGTCCAATTGTGCCCCCTCTAAAAGTCAGAGATGGAGAAGCAAACTCTAGCACTTGGAAAGCTGAGGCCAGAAGTCTGAGACTTGGAAACCAGTCTGGGATAGCTACACAGTGAAGGTGATGCCTCAAACAACAAAACAAAAATGTAAATTATAAGAAATACTTGGAAAAATCAGGCCAAATCAGCTGGCACATGAATATCACTGCTCAACTGAGTCTAGGAACTTAAAATAGTTAAAGGTGACCCAAAGTTTCTAAGGCATGGAAGGAATGAGCATCACAGGAAGTAATCTTCCCCCTTCCTGCTGGCAAGTGCCATTATTAGGTTTGTGCCTATTACTACATAGAACTCAAATCCCCTTGGACAGAAACACAGGCACCATCGCAACGCAGCATCTGAAACCAGCACCTAAGAGTTAGCGTTTCTTCTAGAAGTGAAGACAGCATTTTGCTACAGTAAGAGGTGTACAAACCCAGTTTTAAATGCACAAAAATTTGACAGATGATACTATCATGTATTCAATCTTTGTTCAGTATACATGTTTTGCTCTGAGAAAATGTATCATATCTCGAGTATCTTAATGCAGACAGCCATGTTTAAGGTTCTACAATTCCACTTACTAGGTAGCAAAACTGTGTTTGACAGAAAGTTAGTACTCTATTAAGTATTTTAACCCCTCTTCCAGTTAGCGCATGAGTTACCACCCATTGACTTACGTGAATTGTTCAAAAATGGTGTAAAATCTGCGAACAAATATTGTATGTTGAAGAAAAGGTAAAAATGCCAAAGCTGTTTAAATGAGCACTTTCCTAACTTGTAAACACATCCCATCAATTGAGGTGGTGACCGCGTGCAAGCATCCATCTATAGCAAAGGACTCCAAGAGCTGTCTACAGTACATGCTTCTGATTCAAAACGATGTTCAGAAATCACAGAAGGAAGAAAGAAAGAGGAAGGAAGGAAGGAAGGAAGGAAGGAAGGAAGGAAGGAAGGAAGGAAGGAAGGAGAGAGAGAGAGAGAAGAGAGAGAAAGAGAAAGAAAGAAAGAAAGAAAGAAAGAAAGAAAGAAAGAAAGAAAGAAAGAAAGAAAGAAAGGGAGAGAAGCTACTTTGATTAATTATGTTTCAGGAAAATCTGTTTGAGGCACAGGTAAAGAGTACCAAAATTTAAAACTTATACTTCATTTATAATTTTGGGACATAAAACCTAACTAATGATAATAAACACTAGTGCTTTCTACAGTCAATATGTTCAAATTTCTTAAATCTTAAACTTGTGCCATTTTTACTTTAGGTATTTGAATTCAATGATTTCCAAAACCATGGTTTGAAGCAACTACAAACAACCAGTGGGTGATTTACCCCTGGCCAAAATTATTTATGAAAATCTCATTATGTGATAACTGAGGTGAGAGCATGCTCAGTGACACAGGCCAGGAAGTGGGACTAATGCTACTTATTCACCACTATAGAAGTTTACCATAGTTTATCAATGTATTTCTCTTGTACTCAGTGACACCAGGTTTTCTTTTTGTGGATCATAAAGTGTCCTCATTTCATGCTTTCAAATGAATCTCAACACTTCTAAATATAACAACCACACAGCACAGAATTCTCCCGAATGCCTGTTACCTCCTTTCAACCAGATTCCTGTGTAAGACTGAATTTTATATATAAAAAAATTCACAGAGAAAAGCATGATAAAAGCAGAAGTAGATTTTTATCCTGAAAATGGCTCAAAATAAAATTATGAAGGTTAATAAATTGATTATATTTGCAGAAAATTCCGAAGTTTGTTTTTACTTTTGGATAGGACTCTTAATTTTTTTTCCTTGACCTAATGCTGTACTTACAGCAGCAAGATGTTTTTGCTTCAATTGTGGACAAAAATAGATTAAAACCAAAAGAAGTGGCAAAGTTAAAACTTTTCTGTGTGATTTAAAACTTCATGAAGTACTGTAAACCCCTTCATTTGTGGTGTACTTATTCAGGTGTGTGAACCATCAAGGTAAAGATAGTTTTCCTTTACAATTGTACAAGAAAAGCCAACTTGCTTTTCTTTGTGTGTGTGTGTTTTATTGTTTCTTGTATACACAAAACAAAGATGGTTTGTGGCAAAAACTTAATCCGAAAAGAATGAACAGGTCATAGAGTCTCACTGTCATTTTCAATATGCACAGAAAAAAGTGTTCACTGGGGCTCCCACCTTTCAAAACCTACCACCTCTCAGCTAGGGTTGACCATTGTCCTCATCCTATTATATTCTGCCTTAAACCAGCCCCGAACAATCACCAGCACTGTCTTCCTTATTAGCAATACCGACCACAGTTCGACTCTTTGCAACAACTGGGAAACACTGGGGTCCTACCATTTAACTGAATTTAGTCAAACACTAAATTTCATTTTCTTGGAAAACGGTGAGAATTTAAACTGCATCCGAGAAGTCAAACTTGATGCTTTGGGAAGCCACGTGGGCGAGGGTTGAGAGCATATGGCACCTGCTGCCACGTTGATGCTAATCTGGATTAAGAAAACTTATGATGGGATAAAAGCATCAAGGTAACCAATGGAACTCCAGTTAGTGCTTTCAATTTTAAAAATCTGGAGCTGAAGAAATGTCTGAGTGGTTAAGAGCACTGGCTGTTCCTTCAACAGACCAAGGTTCAACGCCCAGCCCACACGGAGCAGCTAACAACCATCTGTAACTCCAGTCCCAGGGCATCCAATGCCTTCTTCTGGCCTGCACACATGTGGTGCAGAGATACATTCCAGAAAAACACCCATACACAAGTTAAAGATAATACTTTTCCAAAAACTGAAAATCCAGCTCAGACTGCAGGTCATCTGGGCCAGGGTGACAGTGTGCCCTGCCCTACTCTCTGGCTCAAGTGGTTTCTGCATTTAGGCAAAGCTCATGGTATTATAAAGTAATATTTGCAGTAAACCTTTTTAAAAGAGGACAATCAGCATGGTAATGGAGAACACAAGAACTAATTCCTTTCCTTTTCTAGACTATGATTCCATTCTAGAAAGAACCAGAAGGAATGTATGCCCCCATATTAAAAATACAAGTATATTTGGTTATTTGGGGAATTACTCTAAAAACTGAGCGAAATTAAATGTGAAAATAAGGGAAGTTTTAGAAAATAAGATCTTGATTAGCAATATAAAAATACTTATTTTCATATGTAAGCTCATGAGCATCCAGAGTGAACTAATGATAGTAGCTTTTACCTTTTCACGTGTAACCTGTTTTGTTTGTGTTTGGACTTTTTGTGATGCCAAGAACAACACATGCCAGGCAAGCACTGGACCCAACATATCCCCAGCCCTCCTCGTATAATACTGGTGTGTGTGTGTGTGTGTGTGTGTTTGTGTGTGTGTGTGTGTAACTTTGTACTTAGTATTGTCCAACTCTGTCAGCACAAACAAAACGATTCTTACCTTTAGACTTGACCATAACAAGTATATTCAATGTATCTTGACACATGACATTAAAATGTCATATAAATGTCATTAAAAATTAAAATGTCATATAAGACAGGTTACCATGCTTGTATCATGATCACCAGATCACAAGGAAATTTTATATTGACTCTTTTACTCAAAAAAAATCATGTGTAGGTACATGAATTTAAATATAGAATACTTAGAACACTGAAAAGTACAGATTTGTTTATACCATAATCGGTAACAGACTTGGGAGCGCGCTGCTCTGTTTCTGTATTCCTCTTCTTGTTCTTGGATTTCCAAGCATGATACACTTTCAGCCTTCTGTGAAATTCTTCTCTGCAAGCTGCCAGGAGCTCAATATCTATTGATTACATGGAGAGAAAAATTAACATCCCAAGTTATTCATCTGATATAATCATTCCATGGCACGAACAGGTGTATGTAAAGGTTTTTGGTTTTCAGTTTATGGTACAAAACAAAAAGGAACCTAAGGATGAGCATTTCAGTCTTTCATATTTACAGATTATTACTCTCATATTATTATCATCTATATCATTTGCTCAAGTCAAGAACTCTAGAAGAAACAGATATTTGTATATGAAGAAGTTGAATCAGAAAGGTTTTTTAGAAGAAGACAATTACTGTGCTCAAATACAAGCAAGGGTTACAGGCACCACATTCTCACATTCATAACACACTGCACTCAGTGAGGACAAGAGCATGGCAAGAGCCCTATCCAACTAGTCAGTGTCCAGAACTTACACACTGTGCTTTAAGGGAGACCCTAACTATGTGAGACTCTGAGTATTGTCTCTCATACAGCTAAGTGTTCTGCTGGGGGAAAAAAACAATTTAAAAAGAAATGGTTATATTGGTATTTACTACTCTGGATTCACAAAAGAAAAGATCCAGATATTCAAGTATTTTACCACTATTATAAACATTAGAGGAACTAATTAATAATTAATATAACCTAAGTCATAAGTTGTATTTGATCCTTTTCTTTGACTTGGGTAAGAAATGGGCAAAATGCATTTAATTCTTTAATCATGGTAGTTAGTTTTCATTGTCAACCCGAGACAACCTCCACTCACCTGGGAAAAAGGTCTCAATGAGGCACAGTCTAGACCAGGCTAGTCTGTCTGTGGACATCTGAGTGTCCTGACTGTATTAGTTGCGATGTGAGAAAGCCTGCCCACTGTGGTCAGCGACAGTCCCTGGGTTTGGCCCAGGAGCGTGTAAGAGTGGAAAAGCAGGATAGGTACAATGCGTGCATCTACTTTCTGCTCTCTAGGGTGGAGGTGGTATGACAGCTTGCTTTAGCCTCCTTTTTTCCATGAAGATGGACTGTACGAGCTACAATAAACCCTCTCTCCTCTAATGTCCCCTTTGCCAGAGTATTTTATCACAGCAACAGAAAAGCAACTAGAACACGTCTTTCATGTCTCCATTTTCAAGGGAACAAAGAATAACAGACTGGTTTAGGTACTTTGCACACACCCACGCACACAGACATGCATGCACACGCACACACACTACCCAGGTAGTTCTCTTATTGGCTGTTGGCATGGACCCCTCCTCTCCTCCATCTCCTCCGTGCACTTACCACAAGAAGTGTTGATTGTATCACGAAGCTCCGCATATTTCCATTTACTGAGATCATGTTTCTTGGTACCGGCAGCCGCCTTGGTAGCTTGTACGGCAGGACCTCTGTAATCAAAAATTTTATATTTTTCAACAAGAAATATACTTACCATGAGACAGGCACTCAGAATCAATTTTCATGATTTAGGTTACGCTCAATGTAACGAAGGAAGAGGTTCAACCCATCAGGTTTCAAAACAGAAAAAGAAGGGTCACAGATATTATGGTAAGTAAACTCTGCGGGGCTGAAACGCTGGCTCTTGGGTATCAAACAAGCAAGCCCTCCACCACCACCACAGCACTACCGTCTTCTACCTCACAACGTTCCTCTTAAGAAGGACGAGGAAGGCAAGCTACCTGAGAGCAGATGTGTAGTCTCTCACCATTTTGCATTTTCAAAGAATAGCAGTCCCAGCAAATGGCCAAGAGAGACACTTTAGATGACTGACATTACTGAAAACCACCACTGAAAATACATCACCCTTTGTGCCTCTTCCTGGGCTTTTTAAATTCTGTTTATTTGTTTTGTCCAACTCTACGTGGGTTTTTTTTTGTTTTATCTTATTATATTATATTATGCTTGATTTTATTATTACACCTTAATAACCTGTTTATTTTCTAATGAGAAAAGAAAAGATTGGCTGGAAGGAGAGGTGGAAAGGAACTGGGAGGAGCAGAAGAAGAGAAAGCTGTAATAGAGATATATTGTTTGAAAAAAACCTATTTTCAATAAAAGAAAAAAAATTAAGAAAAGACATAACCTTTTCCTGATGTGATAGAAATTACATTTTCAACATTAAACCTGAGATGAAACAAATAAGCTATCTTTGCCTCTTTTAAAGGCCAATGTGTGTAGTTTGGGTGATAAAAATGGCATATTTGGCATACTTGAAACTCCTTGACACAGTGACCATCATATACCGACTGATGAATACTAAGTACCTATTTAATCCTTGCTGTGTTTTATGGCTAACATCTGTTTTACTGCAAAATTTGCAAGCGATGTAACTAGTGATTTTGCATACAGCTTTTCCTTCCTACCTGCTTAGCTCAGAGAGTTAACTGTAAGCCCCAGAGCTAACCTAGGTATCCATCAATTGAACCAAGTTATGTCAGCATTTTCAGGAAAATTTATATAAATGGAAATAATCATATTAATATAATTAAGTTGGTCTCAGAAAGACAGATATCACATTTTCTCTTATTTTTTACTTCAATATTTGATTTAGATACATAAAATCATGCATGTATCTTTCAGATGAAAGGAAAAGCTTAATTGTCTAGGGGGAAAGGAGACTAACAGGAGAGAAAGGCAAAATAAAAGAGTGGATGACCCCCCTCTGAGGGAGGAGCAGCCTTGCCAGGCCACAGAGGAGACAATGCAGCCAGTCCTGAGGAGACTTGATAAGCTACGGTCAGATGGAAGGGGAGGAGGACCTCCCCTATCAGTGGACTCAGAGAGGGGCAGGAAGGAGGTGAGGGAGGGAGGGTGAGATTGGGAGGGAATGAGGGAGGTGGCTACAGCTGGGATACAAAGTAAATAAACTGTAACTAATATAAAAAATAAAAATAAAAAATAAAGAGTGGATGACATGTGGCAGAGATCTGCTCAATACAACAGACAGGTGTATGAAGATGTCCTTATGGAACACACATGTGTAGAGTGAGTATACACGGTAGAAACTGTTGAGTCAGCTATGTGTCTGCAAGGTCTTTTATCCTTACCAATACATTATCTTTAATATTTACAAAAATACTAGTTTCTACATCTCTAAACTGCCATTCAATAAAGTGACTGGAAAAAAAATCACTCCCCCCTTCCACCACAACTCTTTTAAAGATGTTTTCTAGGACAGTAACTGGAAATTATTTTAAGTTTTTCTGTTTTCTTTTGTTTTTAAAAAGGAAGACAACTTACAGAATATATAGTTTGATAGTCAAATATATATAAGACACCATAGTATGTCTCAGTATGTGTGTGTGTATGTGTGTGTTTTGAGGTGTTTTGATAGGTTCTGAAGATAACACTGAATTCAAATTATTACTGCATAAAGGTGAGTGTAACAACACTAGCTTTCTGTTCACATTGCTCAACCTGCTAAAAAATGTTCTTGGAGTTAGAAACAGGAAGTGAGCTCATTGCAGGTGGATGTTACCCTCTCCGTCTCTGTATTATTAAAACAGTAAAACAAATGTATAATCCACTGATTATCCTTATCGCAAAGACAACCATACAAACAACACATTAAAACAACAGAACTGACATTTTTAATTTATTATTTATTACAATTCATTTACTTTGTATACCAGCTGCAGCCTCCTCCCTCCTCTCCTCCCAATATCACCCTCCCTCCCTCCCTCATCTACTCCTATGCCCCTCCCCTAGTCCACTGATAGGGGAGTTCCTCCTCCCCTTCCATCTGACCCCAGCCTATCAGGTCTCAAAGGACTGGCTGTATTGACTTCCTCTGTGGCCTGGCAAGACTGCACCCCCCTCAGGGGGAGGAGATCAAAGAGCAGGCCAATCAGTTCATGTCACAGACAGCCCCTATTCCCCTTATACCCACTTGGACACTGAGCTGCCATGGGCTACATCTGTGCAGGGGTTCTAGGTTATCTCCATGAATGGTCCTTGGTTGGAGTATCAGTCTCTGCAGGGGCCCCAGGGCCCAGTTTTTATGGCTCTGTTGGTCTCCTTGTAGAGCTCCTGTACCCTCCCAGTCTTTCTATCTCCCCCTTCTTTCATAAAATTCCATGCACTCTCCCCAAGTTTGGTTATCCTCTGCTTCAATACCTCCATCAGTAGAGTCTTCCAGAGGTCTTCTCTGGTAGGTGCCTGTAAGACCCAGTAACTTAGCACTTCTAATTAATTTTGTAACTTTTAACTTGAAAAATATTATTGAATAAAATCTACTTTTAAAAACTATACACTAGGGCCTAGGCTCACAACCAAAAAAATTATGAACTCCATCCTACCAGGGATTTTCTCTGAAAATTCATTTGCAGCAGTGGTTTTTAAACTAGTATTCATGTTTAAGATCCACTCTTACTCTGCTCCCCCCTCAGCTAGGCACAGTGTAGGGGTAGAACTTCCACCCCAGGGGGAGTTCCCAAGCACCCATCCCATCAGGGGGAGACTGATGGGCACAACCCAGCACCTAAATGCCAGCTGTGTCCTTGGTGAGAAACATCAAGATGAGGAGAATCTTGCTTCTTACTGTGTTGGGATGGCATTCCTTGTAGGAAAAGGCTACATGGGAAAGGAGTAAGCCAATCATACAACAGGTTCCAAGTCCGAATAACCAAAAGGCATGTGAAACATGATTTCTGTAACAAATACTTATTTCTGCAAACACACTGCACTAACCTACTCAAAATTTCTGACATTTCTTTGGCCATCTGTTCCCTACAAGAAAAAAAAAAGATAACACAACACAATTATATATAAGGCACATCACATAAATTGCTTAAAGGATACAAAAATATAATTAATCTTAATATTATAATGTTGTAGCTATTTGAAATCATTTTACTTTGTGAACTATCTATTAATGACACACTTGTCAATAATATTATCCATAAGCCATGGCAAGATCTTCGAGTTTAAAGTTACTTGAGCACATCTCCATCACTGTGTAAAAACTTTCAGATTAAATTCCATGAGGGCCATGCTTCGCTGGTATTTTTATGGGCGGAATATAAATAGCATGCTTTAAATGCACTCAAGAAACTTGGCAGAATATAGATGCCGTGCAAGGATTTTTGCACCAAAGATGCTTAGTGCATATTAGTTAGACAAAGCTTCATGGTGGTAAACCAAGCTGGTGTGCTCAAATAACATTCTAAAAATCTTCAGTTCCCAACCAAAGTATGTATTTAAAGAAGAAAAGAAGAAAATCAATACGAGAACTTTTTAAATGAAATGCCTGATGTAATCTGACCTTGCAACGATAAGTACATCTGAAAAGCAAAAGCTGCTTTCTCTTTCATTATTCACAAGAGACTGTCACTTTTCTAAGCTTGTTTAATTCCATGAGGTGGAATGACAGTTTCACTGGGTTCAAGAAACCAACACTTTTTAAAATTTTATTTCATCCCTGTCCTTTGCTTTCTTTTCCTTCACAATTAATCATTTTCACATATGTTCTATTCATTCAACTCTAGTAACCACAAACCCTTCAAGTCAGTTAAAAAAAAAAAAAAACACTCACAAGTTAAAAAGATGGATATATTAGCTGTGGGTACAGTTTCCTAAATGCCTGAAAAGTCTTGGGACTCTGATAAAGGGGCAGGGATTTGTATTCAAATATATAATTAATATATATTGCATTTATATAGCATATATTGCGCTCAGCATGTGTATGGAGCACTGGCAATGCTGGGTGTTGCTGTGAGCTGTTCAAGCAAGCACAGCAGAAGTAACCAGACCTGAAGAAGCTGCCCAATGAAGATGAAATCCATGAAACAAACCACACAAATACAATTATCTTTCCAGCAGTATACTATCAATCTCTTCTAATACTGAGATTGTGAGAATTTTGTAACCTTTTATAGTATGATTTTTAAATTACGCTATTTTAAATTTTAAGATTACAAATTGTCTCCCCTCTGCAGTTTCTGTCCATTATTAAAATCCCCTTTTCTCCTAAGTGTCTCCATACTCACAGCATGTTCCCAGGAGTCAGACAGCTTTTCAGAGCTCTTGATCACTATATGGTCTGTTGCTCATAGAGACGTGTGATGCCTTGGCACCAGGAGACAGCCGCTACCAAGTTACACTCCCCCTGACCCTCACTAAAACCGCACCAGATTACTCACTGACCCAAACTGGTCCCTGCGTCTCAGCGTTTTCACCTTCTGGTTTCGCTAAGCGACCTGCAATGCTTGCAATTTCACCTTGCATGTTAATTGCAGTGTTTGTTTAACAAACCCAAATGACAACTCTAAAGTGGTCTTTCTAATGGAGGGAGAGTAAAGAGTGGCCACCCAGTAACTATTCCAAGTTTGTGGTTGGTGCTGAGGTAACAACAAGGCTGAGAGTTTGCACCACTGTTGCTGTTGAAGTGTTGGACACCCTAAGTGTCCTGAAGAGGAACTGTCCTTGGGTACTGTCCTCCAACCCATGTAAGATCAACATGTTTGCCAGACACATCAAGTGAAGCATACATACATTTTTAGGCAAACCTTCTAACATGTTAATAGCATATTTTCCATAGTTTTAATGCACAACGTTTTCCTTTTAATATATAATATTTATACAGATGCGAACAGCGTAACTGAGAAGAGATGCCATGTTTTGTCGGAAACTCTGAAGGGAGTCAACTGTTCATGATGCTGTGGCATTAGGGCTCATGAGACAACATTCTCCTATCAGATTGCAGTTCTAGCTATGGCTTTCATGGTGAGTCTGTGTAAGCAGAACCATCCAGTTACTGGGTCATGTCTTCTCTAGCAACTGCAAGCACCTCAGTGAATGCTTCATTGTGCATGCCCATGTTGTTTGTGAAATGCCTCCTCCTGGTGCTGCAGTCTAATACAGTTGAGAACTAGCTTAATGCTGTTAAAAGTCAGGTTGCATAAATATCCCTAAATATTTCATAGATGAATACAATATGTTCTCTTATTTTCCAAGTGTTACTAAGATCCTCTCTCTGTGGGAAAAGTTACAACTAAATAAGCATTACATATTAACTTCAGAGGGAGACCTTTCACATATTAGTAGAATTAATTATCACATATACTGAAAACTAAGTACTTTTCTTATTCTTATCTATTCTTCCACACCTGATATGAAGATGTAAGACTGAATTTAAAACACATAAAACAAGTTGGTATTAAAGTTGAAACAACAACACAAAAACAGGAGAGCAAGTCACAAGCTACTATGGCTAAGCATCAAACATTTCCCCAGGGCAAGAAATAAAAGATGGAAAAACAGTTATTTCATTATCTTTTGGCAAAAAGAATAAGAGGAAATTTACTCCAATGAGAAACCTATTTCTCAAAAATAGAACCAATATTTAAAGAGACGAAGTGAAATGACATACGGTGTCATTTGGGATCTTGCTCCATCAGTTCTGTGAAAAGAATATGTCTTAGTTAATATCACCACCAGCTCTGAATTTTAGAAATCTCGATTGTGTAAATTTATGGTCTAATTACTTGTTGATTTAAAAATGTAACTTATCTGTAATCGACGTAAGATCATTAAGACTTTAATGTGTTTTAAAAATATTCATTGGAAGGATTGTAAAATAATGAACTAATGGAATTAATAAAAATTAAAGAGCAAACAGATTAAGATTAGAAAATTCAGACATTCATACACTGTGAGATTTGGTGTTAATAGAAATCTGGGTGTCCCTACAATTTCATGTAATTTGAAGTTGCTGGTTTACATCATGGATCATTATATGTAATGGATTAAGATATTTGAAAACATACTATATGTGTGCAAACAAATCTTACTTAGAAGTTGCTGGGCAGGAACTCAAGCTGGAAAAGTAACTTAGAAATGTTTAGTACAGCAGACACCATGTACTTATCACATACACAATTTATGTGGTTATTAGAGCCACTTTTGTATGTATGGTCCTAGCCAGCTTATTTGCAATATCATATGCCTTCATATACAGTTCAGACTCCATAGATTTTCAAAATAATCACATAGGTAAAAAAACAAAACTTGTGATGACAAACACAACCCATCTTCGTAGCTAAGTAAAATCTAACCACCTTGATTAGCACTGCCTTTTCCTTTTACAAGCAAATAGCCCCATCTAGTGGTTATATTTTAGGAAGCCAAGATTACTTTTGTCTCTATATATACCTCTTGGTATACAGAAAGTATATGCGCCTCACAAATTTGTTTTGTCTTTTTAAATGAATAAACAAAATAACTGTTTTCTACTCTAAATTTTAGACAATAAATATTAACTTTTCTGCAACAAAATGTTACATCTTCCTCCAAATTCTACCATAATATAATTCAGAATCTAAGGAAGCAAAACATTTCCATAAGATTGGCTTTCCTTCTTGAAAAGGAAACATTCTTGTTGGGCAGTGGTGGCACATGCCTTTAATCTCAGCACTCAGGAGGCAGAGGTTGGCAGATTTCTGAGTTCAAGGTCAGCCTGGTCTACAGAGTGATAGAGGACAGCCAGAGATGATATAGAAAAACCCTGTCTCAAAAAAAAAAAAAAAAAAAAAAGAGAGAGAGAAAGAAAGAGAGAGAAAGACAGAGAAAGAGGGGAGAAAGGGAAGTAGGAAGGACGGAAGAAAGGAGGGAGGGAGGGAGGGAGGGAGGGAGGGAGGGAGGGAGGGAGGGAGAGAGGGAGGAAGGAAGACGTCATCTCTATCCTGAGGTATGGGAGAGTAAACTGCACCTTGCTCCAAGTATTATGAATGTGGCGTGAGGCCTAAAGAAGCTAAGTAACAAGGAAGACCCTAGGGAAGGTGCTTAATTCCCATTCCGAAGGGCAAATAGAATAGATACCAGAAGCGGCTGCAGAGAGGGAACAGGACTGAAGCCTACCATAGACGTCCTCTGAAAGGCTCTACCCAGTAGGGGATCGAAACAGATACTAAGACTCACAGCCAAACTTTGGGCAGAGCACAGGGAGTCACAGGAAAGAGTGAGGAAGTAGAATGACCCAGAGCAGACAGGAGCTCCATAAGAAGACCAAGAGAGCCAACAAAGCTGGATCTATGGGGACCTGCAAAGACTGGTGCACAAACCAAGGATCACGCATGATGAGGACCTAAACCCCCTGCTACGACATAGCTGATAAGCAGCTCAGTCTCCATGTAGGTTTCCCAGTAAGGGGAGCAGGGCCTTTCTTGACATGGACTCTGTTGCCTACTCTTTGATCACTTACCCCTAGTGGGGGACCATTGTCAGGCCATGGAAGATGCGGGCAATCCTGAGACTTGATAAGCTGGGGTCTGATGGTAGGGAAGAAAGGTTCCCCTTTCCGAGAAATAGGGGAAGGGAATAGGGGTGAAGAGGGAGAGAGAGTGGGACCGGGAGGAGGCAAGGGAGGGGGCTACAATCAGGATGTAATGTGAATAAATTATCAAAAAATAAATTTAAATTTAAAAAAGAATGTGGTGTGTTGTTTCAAATTTATATTAGAAAAATACTCATTAAACTGCATTTTAATGTAGCAACTAACTTCTATGTCAGTGTTTAACAAGTACTTAGAAACTAAATTTCTACCCATTACACAATACCCTTGAGCAATTTTAGAAATAAAGCTGGGTTTTGCTCTTAATAGAACAATCATTAGCTGAAAATTTAATAGTTCAATAACTAAATGGAAAATCAATTGTTTTGTTCTAGTACAAAAATAAATCCAACTAATTTAAAAATGTTTTTACTTCAAATATGTCAATACCTAAAAAATTAAGATTCTCTCCTAATCCTTTTCAAATAGAAAAGAGAGGCAGGGGGCTTAAGAAAGCCCAGGACAGGGGTGCGATCCGGAGCTCGGTACCTTCGGAGTGCCAGGTCACTCTGCGCCTCATCACTGATGAGCTCTGACTCGTTCTGGGCAATGCGCAGGGCCAACTCCCTGTCTCTGCACTCCTGTGCCAGGACCGCCTGCTGCTGGGACTCTTCTTCCCGCTGTCTGGCCAGCTGCGCCTCCACCTCAGCCTGAAGCACAGAAAGCCACACCTAGCAAGAGCTCTTCCTTCTTAAAACTATTACCTCGAATAAAAAGAAGGCTTAGTGGTCTCGGCCAGAGTCTCTGGTAAGGAACAGACGCTGTTTAAATCCAAGCCTCCCACGTACAGGGTTTGCCCCTATATTATCGCTAATGCTTCATTTTCCCAAAGCCAAATGAAGGCAAGAGCTACAGGGCTCCACCATTCTGTAACCACAACACGAGTTCCATCTTCCCTAGCACTATCGTTCCATCTCATACTCCCTTCAGAATCGGCCTTTAACCCCGGGGCAAACCAGGGTTTTGATTCACCTCTTTCATTACTTAGCAGTTGCTATTTGATAGAAATCCAGTCCAATAAGCACACACCTGGATACGTTTTTCATCATCTTCCCGCTTCTTCCTTTCCTCCTCTTCTTGTTTTCTCTTTGCTTCCATCTCAAGTTTCCTAAGAACAGAGGAGAAAACTCTTCAGACTTTCAACAGACTATGAAATCTCTCAGAAGTCAACCAGCCATAGGCAAACAAGCAGGATGAACCCATGTTAGCCTCCGAGAACATATATTACCAACTCATTTCAAGTAACATAAAGTTTAACTACCCTAAACAATGAAGCAAATACAATCATCTTCTATAGCATTAAGCGATTCTAGATTAACTTGGAAATGATGCGTTCACAGCTGAAGGAAATGAAGGTGGCGTATAAAAGGGTGGCCTGCAGACCCACATTTACAGAAACATTCATTCACAATAACAGCCTAGGAGCACAGCTATGGATGAAGTATGCAAGTCTGCCATCTGCAGCAAGATGGATGGAAGCGGAGGGCATCGTGTTAAGTGAAACAAGCCAGACTCAGAAGAAACGTAAGAACCGTGTGTTCTCCCGTATGTGGATGTGTTCTCGCGTATGTGGAAACATAGGGAAAAGGGAGAAGTCGGACTGTGCATAGAATAGTGATCCAGGGACTCTGAAGAGTGTTTGCCAGGTACAGAGATGGGGAGGTGGAAAAAAAACGGGTGGATGGGTACTTCAAATGCACAGTACACATGTATGTTAGTACCAAATGCATCCCATTAATATGTACAATTAATGTTTTAGAAGAAAAGAAAATGTTTTAGGCATGGTAGGCCATGCCTGTCAACATAGCATGGAGAGGCAGTGAAAAGAGGACTTCCACAGTGTTAAGGCAGCCTGGTGCATATAACAAAATCTAGGTCAGCCAGGGCTAAAAGATCATCTCAAAAAGCTAAAGAATAAAATAAAGCGAGATTAAATTAAATCAAGTTTGTGTGCTACCACTCCCTCAAGAAGTTTCAGACTTTAGGGCCAATAAGACGGTGGAGAGGGTAAAGGCACTTTCCCCCAGGCCTGATAGTTTCAATCCCATAAATCCACATTGTAGGAGAGACCCAACTCCCACATGTTGCTCTGACTTCCAGATGACACCATGGCAAAAAAGTCTACACACACACACACACATGCACATCAAAAAAATTTTCAGATGAGATTGTTTTCAGTTTTTAGATTTTCAGATTAGGAATGTTAAACCTGTACTCCATAAGATGAGCATTTAATTTTTAAAAACTCATTATAAAATTGGTTGATTTGTACCAGGCATATCAGTGTGTAAATATAACTGACACTCGGAAGGCTGTAGCAGGAAGATGAGAGTTGCAGGCCAGCCTGGGCTACACTCTGAAACCCTGTCTAATATATACATATATGTGTATATGTGTGTATGTGTGTATGCATATTGTAGCATCACTATATATACATAATGCATAATCATTGATTAAAGTAGGAATACAGTTTTATCAGCCACCATCCAGCATCCTCTAGGCTTCTAGTGAGAACAATGCAAATGGCTTACATCCGCCTCTCCTCCTCCTCCTTCCGCCGACGCTGCTCATCTTCTTCACGCCTCTTCCTTTCTTTCTCCATCTCCTCTTGAATGCGTCTCAGCCTCTCTGCCTCCTCCTCTTGCTGTTTCTTCTTTTGCAATGCAGTGAGAAGCTCTTCTGAGCTTTTAACTAGCGCGTCATACTCTCTCTGTATTTGCTCCCTCGTCATCATGGTGGACTTAAAAAGCCAAATAACAACAAAGTTTCCTCCTTTGCACAATATGGATATGCTTTGTAGACTTTAAAACAGTTACAATGTTTTATGGGTTTTCACAGTTTAAAAAATATACTCTAAGATACAGATAAACAGTCGGCAAAACTGACCAACAAATCCATATTCATATTTTTTTTCTTACTGTTTCATGTAGGCCAAAGTAACCTTGAACTAGCTATGGAAGTGAGGAGCCTCAGAAACCCTAGGATTACAGGTGAACATCACCATGTCCAGCTACTCACATACTCTTTGAAAGCGACCTCCACACATAAATATTTGATTCCATGTTTTATCAAACAAGCCACCAATATCTACCTGTAGCATACTATGAACAATGCTATATAAATGTAGCTTTAAGATATTTTTAAGGAAAGACTGCCTCATGTAGCCAGAGTTCACTGTATTTATAGCATTCAATTAGTACCTAAGAAACAGTTGGGAAATTACATCTAGATTTCTTGGATGGTTTCCTGGGTTAATTTTGGCTGATGATGACAAACCAGTCTCATCCTTGATCTGTAAAGTCAGCTAAATCTACCATCTAGCATTTTCATCCTTTTCTTAATTGTTTTTCTCTTTTTACCTCTAAAATTTACCCTGCCCACAGGAGCTACAGAAAGGAAACTTAGGTGCATTGACTTCTGAATGCTACCTGAGAAAAACATGTAAGACCCTAACATATAATTGAGAAAACTGAAAAAGACAAAATATGATAACAAACAAGAATAGAAAATATTTCAGTCACATTAATAAGCAAGCAACTGAAAAGTAAAAATTAAAAATAGTCCCATTTTTTTTCTTAAAAATAAAGAAAATTAATTGCTTCTTTAAAAATAGCTAAAGTAATGAAGGTAATGTATTAACCACACAAACCTACTAATGTAACAGCAGAGATACAAAATGAAATGATGATTGTGGCAGAAAAAACTGTAAAAGTGTAGACATGCAAAATGTGATCGATCATGAAGGAAATACAACGTACACTAGCTAAAGGCTGAGTGTGGCACTAGTGTGATTTTTCATTTTCAATAACGACACATTACTCTTCTAACTTAGTTTTATTTGAGGGGGCCGTAGCTCAGTAGAAGGGCATCTGCTAGACACAGTTGGTACACAGTGTTCGGTCCTCAGCACCACCAGAAATAAACAGAATAAAAATTGACTTTGGAAAGCAAAAAAGCATAAAACAAATTAATTCACATTAACCTTCTCTGAATTATGACTGCAAACGCTTACCAGCCAGCTGGGATACAAAGGGAATAAACTGTAATTAATATAAAAAATTTAAAAATTAAAATTAAAAAAGCTCACCAACATTCAGCATTTTAGTTACACTCTAGAGGGTAACTAACAACAGATAAAAATCGCATAAAGATTATTTATCTTTTTACTACAAAACTTTTCAAATATTGAGAAAAGATTAATGTGAGTATCCACTTGCTAATGTTTTATATCTTGAATAAATAAAAATAAATAATGTTTTATATCTTGATATTTTCCTATACAATTTCTTTTTTTTTCTTTTTTTTTTCTTTTTTTTTTTTCCTATACAATTTCAATACCAATAACAAAACCAGGAAATTATATAAGACATTAAAGTAAGCTGGGTTAAAATAATTACCTACCTTAATCTTGGCCATCAGAGCATCTATAGAAATTTCAAGATCTTTGATCTGCCTGTTCACCTCTGGCTTTCCGTCTTTCAGTGCACTTACTACTTCGTTAAACTTATCGAGTCTTTTCTTCAGTGTGCCCACCTTAACCAGGCCGTCGATGCTGCAACAGCAAGACCCCATCAGATGTTTACCTCACAAGGCAATGTTCTAGGGAGGATTCTCACTGAGAGAAAGCAAGGACTGTGGCTTAACAGGGCAGGTTACTTCTGGCTTCAGTGGTAACATTCTGTTTAGTTCTCTCATTAAAAAGAAAAGGAGTCAAATACATGTGTGAAAAGCATGAGTGACCGTCAATAAAATGGAGGACAGCTGTATTTAGACTGAAAACGAGAATTCAAATGATAAGGTTCAAGTGCTCCAACATCTCTTTGAAAAGGTCTGGTGTCACTCGGTGTCCAAACTTCCAAAGCTTAAAAAGTAACTTGGTGACGCAGATTTTAGATGACTTCAAAATGCAGTGTGTACAGTGAAATGATACAAGTAAAACAACATGATTTTATGAGCAATCTTGGAAATTATGATCAGGCTACTGAATGTCATCAAAAACAACATCTAACTTGGCATCATCAAGAAACTCTAATTATAAAGTAATCAAAATAGCAGGTCTCTCTTAGCCATCCATTGCCACCTTTTAGAGATCACGCTGGTAGAATGCCAAGCTAAGTAATGAAAGAAATTATTCCAAATACACAGCGCAAACAAGCCGTTTGCAAAGAACACGGGACCCAACTGCTCCTCATCATGACTTCATTTGCCTGTCTACACGGTAGTGTTGGAAAGGCCTTTAGAAACTGTTCATCTTACCGTGGTTTGTGTCTCCTTTTGCAAAGCCACATTCGGACGGTTTTCTGCATTTTAATGCATGCTTCAGCTCTATATTTTATCTTGTTTTTCACTATATATAAGAGTAAAATAAAATGACAGAATTTTGTTGTTGTTGTTTAAATAGGACATAAAGGAAAAACCCTTTCATTTCCACAAAGCAATTCTCATAAAATCTTGATGAATATGTTAATCCACCCATCAGAATTGGGAAATCTAACATGTCTTTAACTTCTTAAACATAAAAATGATTGATGTGGCTAGCTTTATATTTCAAATGCTTTCTGCCATATGCAACACTGTTGTTATCGAACTGTTCTGGGCCACATTGCTAATACATGTTCCATTGGTTCTCAACCTTCCTAATGCTGCAACTCTTTCATACAGTTCCTTCATGTTGTGGTGACCCCCAACCATAAAATTATTTTTGTTGTTACATTATAACTGTAATTTTGCTACTGTTACGAATCATAATATAAATATCTGTGTTTTCTGATGGTCTTAGGTGACTTGGGTGAAAGGGTATTTCAACCTCCAGAAGGCTCATGACCCACAAGTTGAGAACCATTGTATTAAATGCTATGTTTTTTTTAACTTTTATTAATTACACTTTATTCACTTTGTATCCCCCATAAGTCCCTCCCTCCTCCCCTCCCAATCCCACCTTCCCTCCACCTTCTTCACGCATGCCCCTCCCCAAGTCCACTGATAGGGGAGGTCCCCCTCTCCTTCCTTCTGATCTTAGTCTATCAGATCTCATCAGGAGTGGCAGCATTGTCATCTTTAGGAAACACAGTTTACTTTCTTCTGGAAATTCACAATAAACATTAGGGATGTGGCCTCTAAGAATCCTACAGCAAAAGAATCTTTCAGCTGCAGGTGATCTAGAATTTGCTAGTGTGACTGGATCTTAGATTTTTTTTTTCCAAGCTTTCTGGTTAATATTCTCTAAGGATTCTATCCGGTCAATGACCTTGGTGTGTCCTGACAACACAGTCCACAGTGAGGGGTGTGGCACAGCTAGTATAGAGGCTTTCCTCCAAAATGCTTTATATATAAAGTTGAAGGCACGGAACCCATGGAAAACATTTATATTTTACTTGGAAAATGATAGAGACAGAGGTTCTCTTGTCTTTTCTCTTTATTGTAGTTTTTATACAAATGTGCACTATCGTCTAACCAAAGATCTCAATAATGTGCCTAGTTCCTTTGTGCTGGACCAAGTGAATTTTACTCTTGTATTAGTAAATATTTAGCCACCGAACCCTCCGACACACATAGCACTATTTCGAGTCCTCTGGTAAGCGTGGGAGGAATGAGGACTGGCTTCCATAAGCCTCCCAACCATTAGACTTTCACCATAAACCCATCCAAAACAGTCTGCACTCACGCATGTGCTAGACCGGAAGTTAGCAGCTGCTAGACAATCTGGCAGAGATGCACTCAAACCCAGCTCAGTCCAGTGTACTCAGGAGCAGAATCCCAGAGGGAGGAGAGGAAGAGGCTGCAAAGATGAGCTGAAACCCCAACTACAGTCTAGAGAGAAATACCCTCTATTGAAGGAGAACTAGGAAATCCTTTTGATGTAAAAAAGATAAGCAGGGAGGGGGAGGGCAATTTTTGGAGCTAATAAAGTTATTATGTAAGTGATAAAGGAGGTCCCACCAAGGTATGCACAATGAAAATCAAGGATTATACTATCTGAAAGTGAAATCCATATAATTCAATAACTAATAAGATTGATAGATAACATAGATAATACCCAAGGGTGTTGTTTGCTTAACATTTGGAAGGCCCAGAGTTCAATACACGGCACTTCAAATTAAATAGATTATATGGGGATAGGGTGGGAGCAGAAACAGAGAGAAACAGACACAGAGATAGAACACAGATCATCTGCTGAGAATGTCTAATGCAAACACCATTTAGGCAGAGAGAACAGTTTCAGTGAAAATCTGAGAAAATGGAGAAATGTTTGGGGCTAAGGAAAGAAAAGGGAAAAAGGGAAGAGAGCAAATTTCTATATTTCTTAGGACATGATGAAATTAACATCCCTAGAATATATCTCAGGTAGCAAATGTCATCTGACCGCAAAAATTAAAAATAAGTCTACAGATGCTGGCTTAGGTATTAGGGAACCGTTACATCAGACACAACAGGAACTATAGTTGCCGAAGCAGCATCTATGAGACAGCCTCATGAAATCCCTCAAGCCATCTCACTCCCAAACGACAAATCTTGGCATGAAATAAAACATAGATTGGAGAGAAGTTTTTTTGTTGTTACAAGACAGTCTCACTTCAAGGAAGGTCTTGGACTTTTTTTTTCTTCTTTGATTTTCTTTTATGTTTTGCCTGCCTGTGCACCACATACATGCAATGCCTGCAGGGGCCAGAAGAGGGCATTGAATCCCCTAGAACTGAGTTAACATGGCTGCGAGCTGCCATGTGGGTGCTGAGAATCAAACCCAGGTCCTCTGAGAGAGTAAACTGTGCTCTTCACCACTGAGCCATCTCTCCAGACCAAGGCACTGAACTCTTGATTCTTCTACCCCAGCCTCCCAAGCACTGGGATTAATGAATGAGACACTATACCAGAGAGAAAACACTTACGTTTGATCACTGAAAGTGAACACCACTGAACTTTCTTCCAGCGACTACAGACTAGCCAAAGATTGACTCTTTTAACCAATTCTGCTAAGTGATCAGGGTCAGATTTCATAATCTGATCAAATTCTGCAAACTAAAAGTAAGATAACTTAATGTCAGCATTAATTAATGTCACATTAAACTTCATGTGTTCAAATAGAGAGAAAATAAAATACATGGAATTTAAATCCCAAATCTAACTTTGTGAAAATGGTTAAAAGCCAGCTCCATGGACATCTTAGCAGGGTATACAGAAAACTTAAAACACATTAAGCCACATGCCATGCCCCTTTCCTTTGGTCTTTTCTTCAGCAATTTTTTTGGAGGATAGGAAGTAATACTTATTTATTCCTAAGTAGCAGCAAAAACAGGAATAGAAAAACTCTTAAATGACTAATTACAGAGGATTGGCAGAAACATTTGAAGAAAAATGTTGAATAAAGGAATGTGTCTGAGCCAGTTCACCCACATTCTCATGTGGCTCTTGACAAGTAAAGGTTATCTAAAACAAAGGAGCCAGCAAAAAAACCCACCTCCATTTCAGACAAAACTAAGAAATTTCTTCTAAGAGACAGACTACACAAATGCAATGAATATTTGATATTTGGCTATTAGTGAATAAAATATATTACTTCTCCTATTTACCACCAAATTCCAGAAATATTTCCATTTTTCACCAAATATCACACTGTGGTATTAAAGATGTCACATACAATCAACAAAATGTTTTTTTAATCATAAAAACTTTAAAGGTAGTATAACAAGACTACACATCTCTAAACCTGATTGCTTTAAACTTTCAACAACCCTTTCTCATATTTCTGGAGGTAAATAATCCAAGTTCTTTCTCTATCCAGCTATTAATTAAATAGTTAATATGCCTCTAAGACAAAAAAAATGTTGAATTTATCATAAATAACACTAGGTAAAGTGAAGCCAACTATTAACATTTAAATTTTCTTCTCCCCCCACAGGAAATGGTATGAGTTTTGTAACAAAGACACCACCGAGAAAAACTCACACTAGTAGTGAAAATTCATATTTTCATCTTATGCTCAAAAATGTGAAATTAGATTTATTACAATTTTTTTTCTTGAAATAAAAAAGATAGCTGACTCGTGTAACTGGTTATTTAGCTGCACTAGCAATGCTTACAATAATTGTGAGTGAAAACAATCTCATGTTGTTACATGTAATGTTGTACTAACATAAATCGCTAATAACTAAGAAAACACATACCAAGCCCAACTATCATATGCTAAAGTTTAAAATAAACATATATTTACCTTGCCAGGCCTGAAAAATACTTTTGTTAGCCCAAACTTGTAGTCAACTTCATTTAATCCCAAAGCTTTAAAAAGAGCCTGAAAAACAAGTTTTAAAAGGTTGAGTTCCAACTACAAATAATAGAAAAGATTTGATTTGATGCTTAGAAATTTCTATTGAAGCAACATTTATACCTTACAAAATAGCCTTGGATCCAATCTTGCAAGTTTTTCTGGCATGTACTTTTTGTACATGTTGTAGAGTTCGTGAAATGAGGCTCTTGAAGGGAAACCACCTTGCATTAAATCCAACACGGATACCATGCCTAGGGTCATGAGCACAGATAATTCCCAGTCACAATACAGAAGTCCAGGGTAACACGTGTGACTCGTCAACTTTACAAGTGAACGTTTGTGAAAAGACAGCTTACAAGGAGGGAGTATCAGCAGTAAGGAAATGCACATCCAGTCAATATGTCCCAACCTAAGTGTCACTTAAAACAACCACAATGAAACCCCATGTAAAGTCAGCATAGCTGATCATTTCTCAAAGGAAACCCATCTAGGATTTGCATCTTTTATTCACAAAAGTACATAAAGCGAAATCCTGCATTTGGCCACTTTAAGTTCTAAGGTTAATTTCAAACAAGATTTCTGAAAAACTCTCCATTTCTACATTTTTCCTAAGAACTAATATAAAGCAAAAGAGAAATTGTTATTTAAATAGTGTGTAATATAACATATATATTATACACACATACACATACACCATACACAGCTAGCACACACATGCACATGGTGAACACACACACCCTAACCCTTCTACTGGATTGGGACTCCAGCTCCCGGGAACACTAGCCTTGCATGACCAAGGCCCTAAATTCTAGCCCCAGCTTCAACATATGACCTCTTCTACTAAGCTTTCAAAAAAAGTAATCTATTGGTTGAGAAGATTGGTCTATAAGATAAATATAAATTATTAATTTAACTCTAATAAATGGCCAAGCTGAGCCCCAAGTCAGCATGAACTTTTCTGGTCAGCATTAATAGCAGACAACACAAAAGTTGCAAAAGAAGAAAGCCTGCCTTCTCTCATCTTCCCTTACTTTGTCCTGACATTCACTAGACAGTAATTTTGGTAGAAAGTATCTGTCTTAGTTAGTTTCTGTCAGCTTGACACAAACTTAAGTCATCCAGGAAGAGAGAATATCAGTTAAGAAAAATGCCTCAGTTGGCCTGTGGGGTAAATCTGTGGAGCATTTTTTTTTATTAACAATTGATGGGGGTGGGGGTAGCCCATTGTGGGTGGCGCCACCCCTGGGTATGTGGTCGTGGGGTCATGGGGTAGTGGGTTGTATAAGAAAGGCGGTTTATGAAGCCAGTGAACAGAGTTCCTGCACTGTTTCAGGAACTGCTTCAGCTCTTGTCTCCAAGTTCCCACCTTGAGTTCCAGCCCTGACTTGTCTCAGTGACGGCACTTGACTTGGGAGTTGTAAGAAGAAACAAGCCCTTCTTGGTCTCAACCACTCAATAAAAAGAGAACTAGGAACGTATCTTAAATCAATTATCCTCAAAACAGAAAAAAAAAAAAAAACTAAATGAAAAGGTAAAATAAAATCTACATCTTAAATATCACAGAGAGAAAAAAGCCGAACAGCTTCGACGCTCAGACTTGGTGCAGACACAGGAACACACCAGTCATCAGGCAATAAGAATATTCAATAAAAATACTGTGCTGGAAGCCACGGGTGTGAACCAGTGGTGGGGCACAAATGTCATTCTCAGGGGCGCTGGGTTCAGTTTCTAACACCACAACACCAAAATCCAAGTAAAAACTACTCCGATGAATGATCATTTTGGTAACTGCGTTAGAATGTGTGCTTATTTAACTATAATGGCAACCATTTCTAATTGTGAAGATGCAGTTATGAAATCAATACTGAAGAAATTAGAAGGGATCTGGGAGCAGTGGCGCACTCCTGTGATCCCAGCACTTGTGGAGGCGGAGGCAGGCAGATCTCTGAGACCAGCCTCGTCTACAAAACAAGTCCAGGTCAGCCAAGGCTACACAGAGAAACCCTGTCTCGAAAAAAAAATCAAAAAATAAAAAAAGAAACTAGAAGTGGTAAAAATGCGAAAATATACGTAGCATATGCGGAAAAAAAAATAATCTTATTTTATTCCTTATGCCCAAATAAATTCCAGTTGATCAAATTGGAATATTAAAAATATAATATAATTTTAATAAGTGAATTCTTAATTTTAAAACAATCTCTTAGGAAAGACAGCCCTTTTATACAGATTTAATACTTGCCTATTTGACTGGGAAAAAAAAAAAAAGAATAAAGAACTCAATATGCTCCATGAGAGAGTATGCCAAACAATTTTTGATGGCAATTTGGAAAGATTTACCTTTTGTATAATCTCTGCTTTTATGAATCTAAATGACAAAGAATCATTTGTTCGCATTTATGGACAAAGAATATCCAGATCTCCACTGAGTACTACTTACAACAGAACACAATAACAGAAATAAAGACCTATTCATTAAATTGTATATTCCCATAAAATAGAATGTGCTACACTGATTAAAGATCTGAGGTTTATCTAGCCAGCATAAAAACATATCTAATGCGCAATGTGTAAAAAGCAACACATAGAGACCATTGTTGTTTCTCCTTGCAGTATTAAGGACTGAACCCAGGGCCTTGCACATACTAAAATAAGTATTCTACCACTGGACTGAGCTACAGCCTCAGCTCTTGACTATGTAGTTGAGGATGGCTTTGAATTCATGAATGACTCAAGCAAGGTTTAGTTCTCGGATCTACTAGTAGGAGGAAAGAAAAAAGAGTAAGGTTTGGTTGGCACTGTCAGGTTTTGACAATGAAATGGTGTCGCCTGTTAAACTACAAATTAGTTGACTGTGCTAAGGTACACTCTGTGTGAAGGAGCAATCCCACCAGCACTCCAGTAAGCCCACAGCTCTGCTAAACACACACACAACTGCAGCTGCTCACACTTCACAAAGATGCCAGAGGCTCACTGGGGAGAAGAGTGTGCTGAGCAAATCCCAAAAGGGAAAGGTGAAATTCAAAGTAATGAAAGTCACTTCAAAGACAATATGCTGCATTCTGCAGAATACATCTCTGTTATTAAGTAGTACCTGACTAAGGACATGCTAGAAAACTAGACTCCTCCGTAATGTATATGCAAAGGATTTTCAAATAAATGTAGTTACTGTGTAAAAGGAGTCCCTCATTATTCTATGCAGAAATACCCCAGGTGTGCATTACTTGACTTTCCAGTATTTGTTTTAAGTTAATCAAAAATAAATTTTTGTATCTGACAGGCTGGCTGTGCATTCCACTCAATAATGAATTAGTCTAATACACAGTAGAAAAAAAAACAACAACAACAACAACAGGATTTTGAAGATGCCAAAACACAATTCCTGAGGGGAAACTTTAAATAATTTATGCTAGCAGACACCTCTTTAGCACAGTAGGTAGCACATTGGTGTCATAAGAATTATACAAGTGTACATAAAATCTGTAACTCTGCCTGTGAAGTCAAAGTGACAGCCGTCAGTGCCATGGACAAAGCCCCTTTTGGGGCCAGGATCAAGGAGGGAATATGGGCCACAAGTCTGTGTGGCTGGAGCACGGACAGAAGGGAGGAGAGAGAAGGGAGCCAGAACACATGAGCCAGAGGGATAGCACCGGATTCTACTCTTCAGTCACCCTAATACTCATCAGGAGGCACTGGAGTGCTGCATGCAGGAAGAGGACGCTCAGAGCTGAACCGTGAAGTGATAATCCTACACACGTCTACAATGCAGAGAGCGGGGCAAGGAGGTCCCATGGGCAACTGCAGTAGGGAAGCAAATGGGAGAAGGCTCAGCTTGGGTGGGCAAGCAGGAGCACCCACTGTATGGAAGGTCACAGCGCTTGGGAAAGAGACAGATGCACTATCCAACACAGCAGGCATTACCCACAGGTCCTCAGCTGCACCAGACACACAGAGATGTTTGCATTTTAATAGTAAATAAATGTAAAATTACTTCTACGGAAGTCCCACCAGCCACATTTTAGATGCTTAACAGGTCATAATGCCAATCTCTTGGTTACCATACCGGGTAATGCCGGAGTTTGCAGAAGGAATGGAAGGCAGGGGACCGAGGAATCAAGAACAGAATGGCAGAGAGAAAAGGAACTAGAGAGAAACAGTGGAGAAATAAAAGATCTAAAAGGCAATGTGAGTGACAGATGGGAGTCTAGTGTGTCTCAGCAGAAATGGGGGTGCTCTGTAGTGTGCGCCCTGGCAGAGTTCTTAATCAGCACTGCTGACTCATGAGAGGCACCAGGGACAGGCCATTCCTGCTTTTGACAGGCCCGAAGAGGATGCAGACAGGAAGAAATGCTGGCAGCGCCCAATTGGGGCTTTGGTAAGAGAAGAGGCCAGCTGCTGGCAGAGGCTCAGAGTTCTAAAGAGAGCCAGGGGGCTGCGGGGAGGGGTCCTGGCTGGCTCTGCAGAGAAAAAAATGCTGAGCAGGAAAACTTGACTTTGGAGAGCCCTGAAAGGTCAGTGTCCACAAATTTAACTGGTGCCAACTTGGCTGGCCTACCAGTCCTGTACAGACAAGGAGAAAATGCTGGATTAAATTAACAGCTAAAGTTTAGTGAGAAGAGACAGAAATAGATCCACAGGTCAGGAAAACTGGAGCTTGCCTCATCTGGGAAGGACTCTTTAATACAAAATTAAGTGCAGGGTTCTGAAAGGAGTTTACTTAAAAAGAGACCTCAGCCTCACTGTAAATGGGCCTCTGTGGAGACCAGAATAAGGCAGCAGAGAGAGTCGGGATTTGAAAGGTAGCAGAGGCTGAGCTGCAGAAAGAGCGGGGAGGCAGCTCTGGCTGCACTGGAGTGCAGTGTGGACAGAGTGTCCATGCCTGAGGCTTCTGTGACTGAGCAAAGCCAGGCCCTGGGCTGGAAGTGACAAGCTAATCAAACTCATGAAAGTACAGAAAGCCCAAGGGCTTCATCCTGCTTTGATTTTTTTTTTTTTTTCCACAATGGTGGAGGAGAAGCAAGGACACTAACCCTCTCCTGACCCAGTTGTGTGGGAAGTGAGGCCCACTGGGGACTGTGGCTGCCAGGCTTGCCAGTAACCTGAATGTTCTTAGTAAAGCTCACTTCCACGATATTACCTGACAGAGGTCAATGTTGCTCATGTTACCCCCATCCTGTGCTTCCCTTAGGATTAAGGGAAATGTAAGAATCTTGCTGAACTTGAAGAGGAGTAAGTTAACGGAAGCTGTTCATTTGAAAACTTTGTGAGAGATTAGAAAAAAAAATATGGAAATACCAGAACACTGAAGTTGAGACAGAATTTGGGCGCCTTCAAAATGGTGGCTTGTCATCTTTAAGTTGGGCTTGATGCAACGAATGAAGCTCGCTCCCTGAGGGAATAAGAAATACTGTTTAAGATAGTGTCTACAGCATCTTTATGTTTCTATAGCTATGAATACCACCAACTTTCACAGCATGTTAATGTTAATAAATGGCATAAAATGATTACTAAGGAATTTAAAATTTTATTGTCATACTTGTATAATTTCAATCTTGAAATTATTGTCTACATTATAAGTAAATATTAGCAAGATGACATTTTAGTTTTGAATGTCAGAACTAATAATCATAAAAAATAATCTTTTACTGCAAAGTGTAGCATCACATTTAAATAAAGCTCTCTGTAGGCTTAGCTCTGTCTTCTCACAGAGGGTTCAGGGTTTATTTTCCAGGGCCAGGCCTTGCACACAAAACCTCTACAGAGGTTGGGAAGGGAAATAAAAATAACACTATTTAAAATTTAGGACAAAATGTAAGCAAACAGTACACACACATAAATCAGTATTTTCATTTGACTTCAAAAACATACAGGTCCCAAGTTGCACCACCATGCGTTTAAATTTTTGTTTGTTCAGCAATATTTTTATAAACTTAGAGGCTTCCATGTAGAGATCATATTTTGCTGAATAAGGTGGAAAGGATACTGTTTGTACCACAGTGAAAGTGCTGTGTACTGAAGATAATGTAGCAGACACCCAAACAGCTGCTTCTCTTCGAAGTGGCCACCTTACAACACTGAATACTTATCTCAGTAATGACGGTCACTACAGATGCTTGGATAACACGTTTCTAAAAATCACATATCATCTCATCATTTTAGTGCAGTGCAGTCTTTGGGAAATGAAAAGAAAACAACCTCCTCGTCCCACTTGAAGTTGGCAGACGCCTGGGTCATGAGAAAGGGTGTGGGGTGAATACGATCAAACACACTGTACGCGTGTGTGAAATTCTCAAAGAAAAAAAATCATACTTTTACAAGATACTCTTAAGAGCTAGATATTTTAGAGATTCGGGACATTCATGATTTTCTGGATGGCTCCAAAGGTGAATTCATCAGTAAGTACAGCAGCAGCAGCATTGGCAGAACGGACACTAGGCTACCGAAAATGACTGGTGCTTTAAAAGGAAGCATATGAAGTTGAACTCTGTGATTTGTATAAAAAAAGTAAGCCTTGGAATCACAATTTTTCTATAACTCACAGATATGTTGTGGCTTTTTTGCTCCCATTACGCAGGCCAAGCTGGTCCCAAACTTACAATCCTCCTGCCTCAACTTCCCAAGTACTGGGGCTGCCGGGTGAATGCACCAAACTTAGCAATTAGGATTTCTTTTCTATATGGGTCTTGTTTTACAGTCAAAACACTAGGGTACAGTGAGTCAACCTGTAACCCCCAGGCCACCGGGGAAAAGACAGGATGATTGACAGTCAGGGACAGCCTTGGCTCCACAGCAACATCAAGGCCAACCCCACCTATATGAAGAGACCCTGTCCAAAACTATGTGAATAAAAAGAATCAAGCGCCAGGCATACAGCTTAGTAGGGCATTTTCATAGCATGTGCAAGAGTCTACGTTCAATGCCAACACTACTAAAAAGCACTAGGAAAAAAAATACCAGACTGAACCAACAAAAAGCATGAGCTTCTAATAAAAGATGAGCTTCTAATAAACTTGGCATTTATAAAGGACAGAAAATACTAAGTTCATTTTCGTCTGAGGCACACTGTCATGTCTGAAGAATGTTACTATAATAAATTACATGTTTTATCTTTCATATTAAAATGTTTGCTTTTTTTATAATTGCTAATTATTTTCACCTTCTAGAAACCTTCATTCATTAACAAGAAACACTTCCAGATAATTTCATTTCACAACATATTTCTTTAAAAAAGAAAAAACCTAATAATAACCATTTTACCATTGTAAAAGCTGACTGCGCAGATGGGTATGTGTGGGAGAGGTATAGATGTGGGTGTGGGTGGGTGGGGGCGTGTACCAGGACTGACACCCTGAATCTCATGCTTACCAGGTGAAAGTCTAGGTAGCCCTCTAAAACTTTTTGAAAGAGAATAAGGTTTAAAATATACTTCTCATTATTCCGGGGTTACTGGGTTTACCTGGATAAGCAACACACCATTTTAAAAATATTTTCTTATTAAGTGTACTCACGGTACTTCGAAGTTTATCCAGAAGCAAGTTTAACTGTGTCTAAAAAAAAAGAAAAAAAAAAGATTATTTCAGAAAGTCAAAATACATAGTGAAAAAGAATTAATATTAACTCTCCAAGATGAGACTAAAATAACATGCTTTTAAAACGTCCACATGTAACATTTTATGACAACCTCCTGGCACACAAACTCTGGAACAGGCAGCATCATGCAAAATGGCTAATGAGATGTCAAGGACAATATTTACATTATAGTATAATTAAGGCTGCAAATTAGTGACACATTAACAAACAGGATAGGAAAACAACAGAAGCAATGAGTGAGAGCCTGTGAAGAGGCCAGGGATGCCCAGCATGAAGGCTACAGCGCAGTACCTCCGTGTATGGCAAAAAAGGCACTGTCGTGTCGCATGCTATGAAGGTTGCAATGTTTAAAATGAGCAACTATCTGTACATCAGGATTGGCCCATGCAGCACGGCAAAGTGAAACAGCCCTAATCCAACTGCAGAAACACGGCAAAGTGAAACAGCCCTAATCCAACTGCAGAAATTCTCTTCACTATTTTAAATGTTTCTATATTTTTATTTTAAGTGCTTTTCAAACTCCAATGATTTGCTTTAAAATTTTTTCACAATGAATACATTTACCACACTCTCCTAGTTTAGGAATACTGATTATAATTCGCCCTGGTTCAGTGTGCTTAAATCATGTTTGTTTTCCTATTCTACATGATAATTTCATGCTGAAATGCTTATTATGCTACTTGGAAAATACAAATTAAGATGATAATTCTTAAATTAACATATTGTGCTGAGAGTAACTATAATTAATAGTAACGTGTAGATTTTGCTGAATGCTTTTCTGTGAGGCACTGCTCAAAGGAAGCTTCTCATGAGGATTGTTACATTTAACCCAGTGAAGGATACAACACAATAAACCTAATTAAGGCGACAATGTTGGACTCATTATGCAGGTATTAAGATCTAGGGGGAGGAACAGTATGTTTAAGAGCATGGAGCTAGTGATGGCAAAGCCCTGACATCCAAGTTCATTCTCTTACTAGGAAGTTACTTGTTATTAGAATAAAATGAACTTGTCATGGGACTGAAGAATACAGTCACATGCACAAAACTCGTTGGCAGAAATCAACATCAGTCTGTATGTCAGGTAACTGAAAAGCAAGTTGAGAGCCTCTTTGGAAAAAAAGCAACGGTTATAAATACACTCCTTTTAATCCATAGACAGTGTGGTGCTTTGCTCCTCAAAAATGGAGACAAAGTCAGAACAGTGGAAACAAAAATTAATTAACAGCAGCTGAGAAATCAGAAAAGAATGCCCATTAACACAAAGCCAAAACCCAGGAGAAGGAAGTACTTTGGAGGGTCAGCCTTCGTTTGTATTTATTATTTAATTATTTTAGTTTTGATTTTAATTATTGTATTTTATTTACTTATTTTTACATCTGATTTTAATTATGTATACATGTGTGCATGTCACAAGTGAGTGCAGTGACCCTCGGAGGCCTGAGGCTTTAGGTTCCCTGGAACTAGAGTTGCAGTTATAATGGATTTAAAGTCTCCAAATATCGGAGACTATCTATCGTTTTAAGCACATTCTTACTAGACATACCTCTCTATTTATAAGATAGTGTGATTTTGTTTTCTGAGGAGGGCTCTGATGGTTATGTTACTCAGTCTGACCCTGAATGCCTAGACTCAATGATCCTCCTTTATTGGTCTCCTCAGTCACCTGGGACCACAGGAGCCATGACACCACATCTAGCCAATGTGCTATTTTCAAACCAACATGTTATCAAATGTTTAATCTGGAATGGAAAAATACTAGATTAAAAAATATTGCTCACTGAGTGTATGAAGAACTCATAAATTAATACTTCTTGAAACAAAACTCAAACCTTCAAATTCAGCTACCTAAAATGTTTTATGATTTCTCTTCTGTATTTACATTTAAAAGCTTTACAAAGAAACTTAGCTTTTAGAAATGTAAGTATCAAGTTAAATATTTAGGATCCATGACAATTCTTTCTTTTTTCTTTTTGTTTGTCTGGTTTGGTTTTTGGCTTTGAGATAGGGTCTCACATAGCTAGGGCTGATCTTGACCCAGGTACCAGAGACTGGCCTTGAACTCTTGACCTTCCTAACTCTCCCACCCCTGAGCTGGGATTACAGACCTGTGTCACCAAGCCCACTTCAGGACCCAATTCAACCCAAAAGGGATTTGAGAAGGTTTGTGCTACTAGTTAGGACCACGGTTCTCTTTTCGGTGTTGGTTCACAGCCTGTGGGCCGAGATGCCCTTGGGGATAACCTAATAGGTACCCTGCATATCAGATTCTTACAGCAAAATTCACAACAGTAGCAAAATCACAGCTATGAAGGATCAACGAAAATAATTTTATGGCTGGGTCTCACCACAACATGAGGAACTGTATTAAAGGGTCACAGCATTAGGAAGGTTGAGAAGCTCTGCTCTACATAAATACTGTTCCTAATTATATCATTTTAAATATTTAAAACACACCAAAAGGCAAAAGTCAGCTGTATAGGAAATATAATGATACTCTCTGGAAATGTGGAGAGAAGTTATTTAATTAACTGCTTTGGTCTGTGCATTGTAATTATCTATTAAAGGTTTTTAAGTTTTTCTATACTTAACAATAGTTATAAGCAATTAACAGTATTTTATCACTAAAACACACCTTGTTTTAAAACACTTCTTGTTAGGTTTCAAATAATTAATTTTGAGTCAAAATTAATAAAACAAATTATTCTTTAAAGTTAGATAAGCAAATTAAGAGTTTGCCACACCAGAACACTTCTCTTTTATAAAGGTTATCAAAAGCTTTAATCAAATTTACTGTGAGATGCATGCCCACAATGCCATGAGAGAAAATGTGTTGAAAATGAATTACAAACTGAACAGCCATGCTGTGAAAAGGAGTCTATGGAAGTGATCATTTACCTGAGGCCCCTGGCTGTGCCTGCTTTTCCTCTCTCAACTCAACTAGTCCTCTCTAGCCATCCCGAGCTGAACTACTGCAGCTAAACAGAACTGCTGAATGAGGAAGGAAGCAGAAAATACATGGGAAAGAGAAGACTTGAAGTTCAAGAAGGCAGTGTGTGGGGAAGCAAGCGCATTAGGAGAATCAATCACGTATACTGTGTACTAACATGGTCTGAAGATACACGCATTTCTCCGTAGCTGTGACTAAAATTAGATCTTACATATAAGCATCAGTAATGCAGTGTCTTCTCTTGAGACAATTCATGATCTACATTATCCACTTTACAATATAAAACAATGGCTTTTCATACACCAAAAAAATTTAAAAAAAAAGAAGGAAAGAAACATTCGATTATGTTATTTAGCACAAATACCTTAAACTTGTTTCCCACGCTGATGAAGCTAAGTTTCCCAGCCTTTTGTTTCGTATCTTTGTTGTTATTGGTGGATGATTCAAACAAGGCCCGTATAAACTTATCCCTGGACTCACATATCAAGGATTCAAGAGACATATGTAGTGCATCATTATTTTTCTCCACAAACTGGGTCTGAAAAAAAAACAATGAAATAAAATGTTTCTATCTGCATTGGGATAAACATTTCCTACCCGAGCTCTGTCCCATAGAATTTTCTGGGAAAGCACAAATGTTCCGTGTCCACACTGGCCAAGACTTCAGTGCAGGTATTCAGCACTTTAAAGGTATCTAGTGTATCGAGGAACTGGACTGCTAAGGTTATGCAAGTCTAAATCGCCAGAGACTACCCCACTGCAGAGCGTGGCTTCAGTGCCAACTGTGTCCTCCTAAGCAACGCTGTACTCACTGTCTCATAGCACACGGCCCCTGCAAAGTGCCTGATGATAAAGCCTTCGTCATCTCTGAGGTTCCTGTGGACTGCCAGCTTAGATTTCCTGGGGATCTGAGGGGAAAGTACATATCTAAGTTACCACATTACCAAAATGACGGTCAGGGACTCTCCTTAGACAATCATAGATGCAGAGTACCTAAAATCATAAGGGGATTTTTCGCATTTTTTCATAACTATACTACTTTCAAATACTGAATATACCTTGAAGCATGTTGATTACATTTGGCTGTATCTTAGTGGAAAAAAAATTGGTGTAAGACAAAAACAGACACACATGCACACCTGCCACACAAGAAACACATTCAAGCCTGCCACACACAAAACCTATACACATGCATGAATGCCACCCACAAGACATATACACATGCCTGCCACACACAAAAGATGTACACATAACATGCCTGCCATACACAAAACATATACACATACATGAATGCCACATACAAGACATATGCACATACATGAATGCCGCACATGAAATAGACAGGCATGGATGAGTGTCAATATAAAACATGCGTACATTCATGCCTGTCACACATAAAACTTGGTTAAGAGTGTTTCCTGATCTCCCAGAGGAAGAGTTTGGTTTCCAGCACCCATGTCGAGCAGTCCCAAACTGCTAAAGCTCTAGGTGATCCCAACACCTTTTTCTGGATGCTGCAGGCACTGCCCTCACGTGCACACACCCACACACAAACACACGCATAAAAATAAAATCTTTTTTAAAAGTAAAACATCATTTGAAAGCAAACATAAAACAAAGTTGAGACTTTTGTGAAATTAACTACCTATTTCTAAAGCTCGGTATTCATGCTCGTTAAAATCACTCATGGGGGTTTTAAACCTCCCTCTTCCCATGCTGTTCATATAGGCTTATTTCCAAGTGCAGTCAGGAAAAAAGTCATGAGGTCAGCACAAAGACACTTCTGGTGTCCCAAACCAACCATCCTAACATTTTACATAACGAATGTGAAAGTATTTCAAGAAAACTACATTATTAGTAATGTTTAATTATAGTATCTCATATCTGAATTATTTAAACTTTTCAAAATACTATCACATATGTGGTCACATCTGTCTCTAAAAACAATCCAAGGTGAAGGAGACGGTATCATTTAAAATGGACAGACAGCCCTGGCACCCAGGGTCTGAGCCTTTAGGACAGAGGAAAGGCAACCATCCAGGAGCCAGAATGGGGGTTCTGCAGCCACAACAGCTCACCTGCCTCCTAACCCACCTTGCCCTCACATGCCGTCAGGATTGCCTCCTCTCCCCTTGTCTGCTTCGCATCTCTAGCATGAAGATGCTAATAGGATTAAATAAAGTCATCCAAGTAAAAGCACGCAGACAGTGCCAAGTGCTCCATGAATGACCGTCACATTTAGTTCCCAAAAAATACAGCAAAACGAATGACCTATGTAAACTGAGATTATTGCTTTGTGCTTGCTTATTCTCCCTGAGAAAAGCAGCCAGGCCTCCTTCCTTATGCTTGAACTCTGTAAGTTACACCCCTCTGGGATTATTCTAGTCACAGTTCTGTTAAGTGAGAACAGCAGTCTTGGTGAAGGCAACCGTGCCTCATAGGCCACGTACTGAACAGCCATAAACAGGCAATCCTGGCACACAGCTTCAACATTAGCAGTTTTGTTGAGGATACATATTATTTTGCTTCTTTACACCAAAATCCTGTGTTTTATGATAACTATTAGGGATACTTAAGAACATACATCAATGAAGCAGGTGGCTCGAAGGGTCCAGACACAGGTTTTTCCAGGAAAGCCACTGAATCTATCTTCCAGTGATGTTTTGTCAATTTTTTTTATTAAATTTAAACTTCTCTTACCTCCTTTTTAACATATTAATGGGCCATCCAGTAATACCTGGTATGTATATGCACTGCTCTTTTGTTAATAATGAGTAGAAGGGGGCTGGAGAGTTGGCTCAGAGGTTAAGAACACTGGCTGTTCTTCCAAAGGTTCTGAGTTCAATTCCCAGCAACCACATGGTGGCTCATAACCATCTATAGTGAGATCTGGTAGCCAATTCTGGTGCATAAGCACACACGAGGGTAGAATGCTGTATAAATAAGGAAATCTTAAAAAAAGCGGGGGGGGGGGGGATGTTCCAAAATTGTACTGTATTTAAATACATCAAAAATAAACTCTAAAAAAAATGAGTAGAAGGGAGCATATTTGTTACCATTCACTTAAGCAACTTGACGCATCAAAGCAATGACATTACAGTATTTTACAATGTATAACACGTACAGTTAATGGAGGCAATTGTCAACTCATTCCCTAATTCCTCTAAGCAACTCTAAGCAGCTTCTCTCATTCCTTTTTCTGCCTTCTTTTGAGGAAAGTAGGAAGTGTCCACTGCTATTCTCTTTTCCATGTGGTAGTGACTACCTTTGTGACTGAAACTGGCCTGGTCAGGGTCTTCCTGCGCTCAGGGGTGAAGCAATGTGCTATCTCAGGAGGTGATGGCTGAGTGGAGGGATAAGCTCACAGTTGAAAAACCATAGAAAACTGTTTAAATAGCCACAAATGCCAGGCTCACAGAGCACAGCTCCACTTTTACTGCCACAGGGACTCAAGCGCCAGCAGCGGATCAGCATCTGAGTTTCGGAAAAGTGCATTCTGGCTTATTTCTATTGCTCACCTTGTCTCTTCCCTTTATCCTATCTAATCTTGCTACAAATTCTGTGTCCATTTTCCTCTCTTGATGCATGAGCTACTGTACTCAGCTAAAGCTTTACCATCAAATGAGCATGTGTGGATACACACACATAAACACACACACAATTTTATGGCCATCTATAGAAAATGTTTGCCGGTTATAACCTAATTGCCTTCATCTTTGGATAAGCTGTGGCTCTAGTGGTTAAAAATATCTGAGACTACTGCAGCTGTTTGCCTAAAGATTTCTCTTCTCCATCTTAGAATCTTAGAATGGCAAACTCACAGTGAGTCGGAAATGGTCTTTGTGCTTCTGGTGAACTGCAGCTGTAAAGTGCTGGTCACTCGGCTGGGGAAGACGATTTTCTTCATCCAGAATATCCAGAATTCCCACTAATTTCACTTCAATTAAATCTATTTCAAGATATCAAAACCTCAATTGTGGTGAACAATACTTTAAAGAATATTCATTTATCAATTTCAAAAAGTATTTGGAAAGAAGATAAACATAGTCTATCAAAGGTTATCTAGAAATGGGAGAGTTTTTATTTCAAATATGGACATTTATTTAAAAATAACATCATAGTTTTAGTACAGGTTCTGGGAAAACAGCTTCCAAAAAAAAAGTGACTGCTCAGCTCCTGCATCTGTGGCCCCAGGAGCATCATAGAAAAGGGTGGAGGACAATACGGGCCAGGATGCCAGGAAGTCTGCTGTGAAACTGTCTCTCCTAGAAAGGGCTGCATAAACAAGACTGGAACAATGGCAGTACCAACAGACAAGCTAGTATGGAAGGAGGAGAATTCCACGTGGTCCCACCTCTTGACAAAGAACTGCAGACAACTAGTGAGTTTGGAAGAAGGAGAATCAGCCTCTTCCAGAAATAAGTCCGATTATTGGTTATCCAATGCAGAGCAGTCAGCCTTGAAACCATACACATACAAACAACAAGAAGGGCTCAGCGGGTTCTATCTCATCATATATACACATGCATGCATACACAGATGTACATGTGTAACAAGGGTAAAGAAAGCTGAGCATGGGAGGAGTGTGAGAGAGAGTGCCTGGGAGCAGCTGGAGGGAGGAAAGGGAGGAGGAAAAGTGACGTAACTCTTTCAATCCAAAGACAGTGACTGACATCAAAAGCATTCTTTGTGTACACTAGAGCAACAGACTAAAGACTCAGAAACTTCCCTTTTTCCAGTTAACATCCACATTCAAACTCAAATAAAATGACAGAAGTCATTGCATATACAGTTTCTTAATGCTATTTTCAAAAGCTGATCCTTAAATTTTCAAACATAAAGTTTAGTAACAATACATTTTTATATCCAATCCTTTATATAGTTGGATTTTCTGCCTAACCAAAATAACTATAAATTTTAAAGAGCTTAAATACAACTGTACACACACATACACACACACAGAGTTGGGGGGAGGGAGACTGGAATGGAGTTCCACAACACCAAAAGAGAAATCAAGATTCCTATTGCACCAATCAGAAAATGACACTTCTTTGAAAACTGATGATGAAGGAAGAGGGACATGCTGAACTGAGTTGTAAATTAAAGTATTACAAAGTAGCTATTGAATAAGACAGAAGTGAGAGGAGGAGACGTTCCCGCCAGATTAATAACTCCCACAGTCAAGGCCAGAGGTGAGAAAAGCTGCAGTGACTAGAGGGATGCTAAGCAGACCACGGTAGAATGGGAAAGTTTTTGAAAGCCTACATTGGTATAACATGATAGTGCTACCATATTAGTGTGCTGTCAAAGTCTAGCATATAAGTCATTGACTGAATTATCAAGTTGGGTTTTCAACTCCCAGGCTTTCAACACTTGACTTCAGAGATGGGGTGGGAAGTAAAAGAGAAAGGGTGGGAGGTAGAGAGATGGCTTGGTAGATAAAACGACCTGGGTTGGATTCCCAGCACCCACATGGCAGCCTATGATCATCTGTAACTCCAGTCACAGAGGATCAGATGCCCTCTTCTGGCCTCTGTGGACACCAGGCATGAGTGTGCCTCACAGAAATGAAGGCGAAACATTCATACAAATACATACATACATACATACATACATGCGTATATACATGGATGATAGATAGTAGATAAATAGAGAAACAAACAAATAACTAAGTAGACAAAGAGCTATCTGCAGGGCAATAAATAGGGTAAGGTTTCTTTATTGATAAACTGAAAGAAAAGCAGAGGCACTGTTCTGCTGTTACACAATATTATCTAGATTTAATAAGGAACTTCTAAAGCCAAATTGCAAGCTGTGAGAGATACTGCCAATCCACAGAAGAGGACAGGATCAAGAGGCCCTGGCAAACCTCACCAAACTATGTACTTTGTCATGGAGATGACATAGCTGGCTGCTTGCTCCCTGGGTAGCGGAGCTTCCCCCTGACCTGGTTTACACAATAGCCTTCAGAGTAGTAAACTAGGGATAGTAATAAACAGAGATTTTAGAAAAACTTTCAACAAAGCTGACAAGAATGCCTCACCAAGAAAAATAACTTGACAGGAGTTCTACGCAAGTCCCCCTCTCCAACGACACAGTCCTGAGTCCTATCGCTAGTGTCTAAACCACTGAACACACAGGTGTTCCCAGCATCATTCATTGTCTCCCCCATATTTCCAAAGGGCGGAACGAGAGGGTCCGTACCTATGCAGTCCTGGTTGTCCACATAGTGCACTTCATTAACACCCAGGCCCTCTTTCTGATAGAGTTCTTGTTCCTGTGGATCGCAGGGTATAGTCATCATTATGGAAAGATTATGCAATGCAAAATGCCACCAGAGTTTGGTGTCAGTTCTACATAACAGTTACCAGTTAAAATGCAAAAGCTTTTACCAACAGGTATATCCTTAAGTGATTTGCTGAAGATGGAACCAAGTTTGAACACTTATAGCCAAGTACTAAAATCAGGAAAATGCCCATGACTACAAATGGATGCAGAGAATAAATACCAATATAACTGGGAAAAAGTTACAATTGGGAAGAATAATACATCAATAATAGCTCAATGAAAATATATTCTCTATATACAATCAGTATCTTCTTAAAATAACTTTTGAAGATTTTTTTATAATATGGGTAACGTATACATTATTATAATATATTATATATTATAATATATTATAATATATTATTTTATATAATAATATTATTGTTTATATATAAATATTATCATATTATATAATATATATTATAATATATTATAATATGGGTAACGTATAAATTAATGTGTTCTAACATTATTTTTTCCTCAATGGTTAAGTATTTCCTTACATTCTAGAAGGCCCTGTCCACTTAAACCCAATCTGAACTGGAAATTCCTGTGTATACTTAAAGACTGTAACAAAAGCAAACAAAAGACAGTGCACCCTCTTTAATGGTTCCTGTTTCTACACAGAGTATAAGCTGAGCTGGAGTGGAAGGGAAGGATTATGGCACGTTTAGAAGCAAAGCTTTTTTTTTTTTAACCGCAAATGAACGTTACTGCAAAGGAGGGACTAACACAGATGGATAAAATAGAGACCCTGTCTTACAGGGAAGTGCTTGCTTTACTCGTTTATGCTACAACTGATTAACTATGGCCTATTTAAAAATTAACAAATGCTATAATGTTCCAGAAACCTTGCAAAGACAAAAACAAAAAAGAATTGTGGGGAAAAAAAATACAAGAGATGGCAATGGAAAGTAAAAACAAAATACAAAAAACAAACAAACAAAAAAAAGAACAAGCACTGTTTATTTCAGCTCAAATACTTGGGAATGACAACACTGACACAAAGGAAGTACAAGGTGTGGATCAACAGCTGGGAAAGGGGAGTCGGGCCTAAAGAGGCTGTGAAATGCCTTCAGACCTGCTTTCTTCGCCTGAACAATGAAGGGCTGGGTTGGATAAACTTTCCAGTTCCTCTATTCTAGCATCTTCAGTAAACAAAACCTATCCCGATGGTACAAAGGAAGGAAAACAAAGATATTGGTAGAAAATATTGGAGAATTAAGGTTTAAGGGGAGAAAATAATGAGCCTTGGAAGAAATCAATGTAACCAAAGCTACCTTTGCTTTGACTAACCTGTAGAGAAATACAAACTAACTTTTCCTAGTCTGTCATGGTATTCTGAGTGTCAGCTGTGCCTGGAAATCTATACTGAGAGCAGAGGAAGGAAGTTCCTTCCTGGAGAGGAAATGGCGGACAGCCAAAGACAGGTCACTCATTAGCAGTTTGCAGCACAAAAGATGGCACTAGTAGGGAAAGTGCTACCCAGAGGTACTCCTGGCCTGTGGCTGCTCAAAATCTCCTGACTGGTGGCTTTTCTGATGCACACAGAGAGAAGAGAAATGAGTGGCAGAGCAAACAGAAGCAGGCACTGAGGACAAAAGAGGCCAAGGCATGAGAATAGGAAGCCATTTAACAGTAACAGAAATTAAAGACAACCAAATCACAATAAAAACACAAGCTGTGCTTACTAATGAGAGTCACTCCTGAGAAGCTGCCTACTTAACTTATAAGGTCCCCAAACTTCAGCTGAATTGCTAGCGCCTGCTGGACCACCTAGCCACCTCATGTCAGGGTAACTGCAGCATGACTGTCTTCCTTGAAATGTAAATGGCTTAATGCGGACCTTACATTTAAATAAAGTTACTCACCTCTTTCAGGATCCTTTCATTAAAAAACTGTTGAAGTTTTTCATTGCAATAGTTGATGCAAAATTGTTCAAAGCTGTTGTGCTCAAAATACTCTGAAAACACGAAACCAGAAGAGAGCTGTCACCATATGACAACACACATTCATTTATCCCAGGATCAAATGTCACTGTGTCAATGGTTTAATTTTAAATTGGGCTTATCAAATATATAAAACTGTTTGTTCTATGACCCCAAAACGTTCTTAATTCAAGAGATATATTGCCAAGTACTAAAATTAGGTATGAGAAGTACTTTATTCTACCAGACAAAAAAAAAGTTTCTAATGCCATAACATTCTATAGTAAAAAGTCAAAAATTTAAAAGGTAGCTCTCTTTAAGATAAATTTCTAAAGCACAGGTATTAAAGCAAAATAGAGTACAAAAATGATTGAAAATTCATGTCCTTTAGGAGATTTTTTCCTACTTAATCCATTAACAAAAATGCTATGTTAGTAATCTGTTGTAAAGTTAAGGGTTGAATTATGTCTTAGATCCATGAGGCTCTACAATTTCACGCTCTGAAAATGTGTCATGCTAAAGATTATGAAATCTCATCAGTGAAGGGGATTTATCTCATTCAGAACTATAGGCCAACTTTATTATCCATAGCAGCAGTGCTCAGGGGTTTATCTCTATTTCGGCTATATCCATCTAAGGATATGGAAACAGCTCAACTATAGTAGTTTAGAAGAGCACGTTTTAATTTGAGCACTAACTAGCTTACTCTAGATGTTGCATAATGAAATGCAGACAGGAACATATAAGGAAAATATATCAAGTGAATCACGAGGAGAAAGGTTTGTGATAATTCACCTTGACTGTCAGTTTGAATCGATTGATAGGTACGTAGAAAATTGTCAAAGCCCACCTCTGAGCTTTGTGAGGGTCTTTCCAGAGAGCACTACCAAACAGAAAGCCCTGAATGCGAGAAGTGCCATCTTAGAGGGTGGGGGCACAGGTGCAAGAGTGGGGGGGTCAAAAGCTACCATATGCAGTCATATCCTTTCCCTTTTCTCCTCTCCTATCCTCTCCCTTCCCCACCACGTGAGCAGCTCAGTCCCGCCATGCAGGGCTGAAAACTCTGAAGGGTGAACACTGCCTTATTTTGCTTCTGTTTGGTATTTGGTCATAGCAATGAGAAAGGCTAACATAACAGCTTTGGAGAAAACATTGTTATACATGTGAAAAAAATATATCAATCACAAATTAACAAAAGAAATAATACTTACCAAACCCAGCAATATCCAGGACACCAATAAAATAAGATGACGTTTCAAAAGGAAAACACTGATTCACCCTGTTTACCACATGATCAAAAAGATGGCTGTAGACAGTCTTTGCCAGGGCATCGCGAGCGTTGTTTGCTTGTTCCACTTTCAGGGGGACCCTGGGGGAGAAAAAAATAGTCCAATGAAAAGCCCTTAAAGCGACAGACGGTGAAATAATGCTGGAGGCATGAAGTCAGTGTGCATCTGAAACAATGGTTATGAGGAACAAATTGTTACCAAATTCCAGGTGAGCAGGGAGAGATAAAATTAACAAGAAAATTATAAGAGACAAACTAAAACAATTAACTAAAGTTAGATTAAAATATACTTCTGGAAAAAAATGGCTTAAAAATCACTTTAACCTTCATCTATACATCTCTTTAACACTAAATATACATAAAAATATAAAATAGTTTTCCTATTTCAGTTTTCTAAAATATGAAACAAATTATGTTTAATTCAGGGAAACTTTAAAGTTTGGGAACTTACTTAACTTGGTTAGAAAAAATACCGACATCTTAAAACTTGAACTTTCCAGTCCTGTTTGTAGTAACTATATGGGACGATGATATTCAACGCTGTAGACACAAATGCAAGCTATTTCCTCACTAAAATTAGTCTAATAAAAAAAAAAAAAGTGTATCATGGAGGAGACTTTCCAAATGTCAGGCTAGATCCTAAATACTCAATGACATGAAAAATTAAAAAAAAAAGTCCCAATTTTTGAGTGACTTTAAAATTACTCAAGTATGGGCTGAGTGGTGGTGGTGGTATATGACTTTAATCCCAACACTTGGGAGGCAGAAGCAGATGGATTTCTGCCTGGTCTACAGAGTGAATTCTGGGACATCCAGACCTACACAGAGAAACCCTGTCAAAAGATCAAAAACAAAATTATTCAAGTATATTGATATGATATAACACACCTATAACTCCAACACTCAGAAAGCTGAGGAAGGAAGATTGTGAGCTCAAGGCTAGCTGCAGCTACACAGCCAGACCCTGCATCAAAAACTAAATAAAATAAGAGCTAATTAAAGTCAACTAGATACCAGAATTCTCTGTAGGTCTGAATGTATACACAATACAAAAACATAACAGACTTGTTCCAAGACAGTACAGAAATGAGAGCACACTTTTTTCAGTGCAAGTGGCACTAAAAAACCATTAATTTGCTAATTAATTAATTTAAAATACTGTATCACTGGGGAAAATGTATTGGCAATTTTTGGTTATTGTTTGGTATTTGAAACAAGGTCTTTTTATGAATCCCAGGCTGCCTCAAACTTGAGGTCATCTTCCTGCCTCAACCTGCTGGGATTACAGGCTTGTGCCACCATGCCTGGCTTTGTTTTAATTGCTGAATGTTTTTCTGAGTAAGTCACTTGAGTGCATTAGGGACTTGACTTTTCCCTCAAAAAATAAGAACCTTGCATTGCAGTTCCTGAGAACAGTGAAACTCAGTATCAATTTTATTGTACAGTATCTACAACCAAAATTCATAAAATATGTGCTATTAAGCCAAAACTGTATAATCTGAAGGTTATGGCTACTGACTTTAGAGATCTAAGGCAGGGAGGAGGGAGATGGCTCTCTTGATGAAGTCCCCACCACACAAAATGAGTTGGGCTCATCAGCACGCATGTGAAAGCTGGGGGAGCTGGGTGTGGTGACAACATGTAACCCAACTGTGGGGAGGGGCTCTCTAGGGCTCCCTGAGCAGCCCTGAGCAGTCAAATGCATGAGCTCTGGGCCCAGTGTGAAACCCTGTCTCAAAAGATAAGGGGGTCTTTGCCCCCCCTCCCCCGAGGGGGGAGCAGCCTTGCCAGGACACAGAGGAGGACATTGCAGCCAGTCCTGAGGAGACCTGATAAGTGAGGGTCAGATCGAAAGGGAGGAGGACCTCCCCATCAGTAGACTTGGAGAGGGGCAGGGAGGAAGGAGGTAGGGAGAGAGGGTGAGACTGGGAGGGAATGAGGGAGGGGGCTACAGCTGGGATACAAAGTAAATAAACTGTAATTAATGTAAAAAATAAAAACTTAATTTAAAAAAAAAAGATGAGGGAGGAGAAAAATTGAAGAAGAGACCCAAGCAGACTGCCTCTAGGCTTCTCACACACAAGTACACAGGCACCCAAGTGCGTGTGCACACACACAAACACACACACACATGCTATATGGAGCCACACTGACATGTACAAACATCACCCATGTACCCATTCAAAAGACAGGTGAATAAATACTTCTGAGGGGACAAGAAATAATAATAATAATAAAGAGGCTTACTTTCTACCACTTGCAATTTCCTATAAATGAAATATAGTAAGTGTAACAATAAGTTCAGTTCCCTTGATGTTCGATAAAGCGAGTTTCACTTCTAGGAACTTTAGTACCAGATTTACACAAGAAACCGCTATTGAAGTAAAACCATCTGTTGCCTAAAACAACCAGATATTTAGCTATCAGCTCACATTTTTATAATGTTCAAAAGCAAATCTCTCTTGCTTAATAAATCCCAAATTCCATGCAGAATATCTGCAAGAAACAACTCCAAGCTGTGTCCCATTTATTTATGTGCTGAACTATGGTTGTTGGAAGCACAGAATTTTGAATATTAAAATGGGAAGAATGAATGATGTATAAATATTGACCTTATATCTCAGTGTTTTCAAAATGCACACATTTTTCCTTGTCCAGGCACAAGGCAGGCTTTCTGCACAGCAATGACTTAGAACTTACTTTATAACTGTTCCTTTGGTGCCCCCTGCTGTGGTGAGCATGACTCTGGTGGTTAAACTGACTCGCAGATCATCTTGGTCCAAACCCAGCAATTCAGCACAATATTCCAATGACGGGGCAGATTTGTTCTTCAGATTGCAACCACCTAATGGAAACGTTTCGGTGTGAAATTAATAAGCACTAGATAAATGAGATTCTCTAGGTTCATTTCTTAGGATCTTCTTTACTTGTGTAATATTATGGGATAGATGAGGCTTGTTTTTAACTTTTAAACCCAGCTCACTTTTTTCCATCCTTGTTGGACACACCTACTAGCAAGTTTAACAGGATACCTGGGGCAAATCCACCAGACACACAGTCCACATTTTCCATTACCTGCTGCCAACTTGAGGCAAAAACAATTGTGGAAAATTCCAGAGATAAACAATTCTTAAGATTTAACTTGTGCATTCTTCTAAACAGTGTGACAGAGTCTCTTGCCATCCTTCCAGGACTATAATTCCTTTGTCTGACAAATCTACACTAAAATTATACAAAAGAGTGACCACCAGGAATCTGTTAGTTTACTTAAATGTTTCTTCTTTTTTTCCTTCTCTTTTCTTTTTTAATTTTTTTCCTCGTTTATTTATTTTATTCACTTTACATCCTTGTAGCCCCTTCCCTCCTCCCCTCCCAGACTCATCCTCTCTCCCTCCGCCCTCCCCTTTTCCTCAAAAAGGGGAACTCCCTTTGCCATCCACCCCAGCTCATCAAGTTGCATCCTCCCCCCCCCCCCGCCCCCGTGACCTGGCAAGGCATTCCCACCAGGGAAAGTGATCTAAAAAGCTAGCATGTGAGTCCATGTCCAATGCAGAACCCACTTCCCTTACTAGAGGACCCACTTGAAGGCTAAGCTGCCCATCTGCTACATCTTTGTAGGGGGCCTAAGTCCAGTTCATGAATGGTCCTTGCTTGGTTGCTGCTTTAGTCTCAGCAAACCCCTCTAGGCCCTGGTTAGTTGGCTCTTTTGTTTTTCTTGTGGAGCTCCTGTCACTTCCGGGTCCTTTTCTCTTTCCTCCCACTTTTCTACAAGCCTCCCTAGGAATCTAGGAATTGACCAATTCTTGGCTGTGAGTCTCAGCATCTGTTTTGAGGTATTGCTGGGTTGAGTTCCTAAGAAGACAACTCTGACAAAGAAACTGAGGGTGGGGACATCTCTGTGACAAGCTGGAGACCTAAGTCAGGGTAGGCTTCTGGGAGGATATGAGGGGGATTCAAGCAGTGACTCCTAGTAACAGAGGCCTTAGAGACTGAAGAGGACATCTATAACTAGACTGTCTTCTAGTAAAGGGCAGGGAACACCAACCCAACCACAAAAACTTCAACCCCAAATTCACCCTGCTTACAGGATGTGCAGATATAAAAACAGATAGAGCAGAGACTGAGGGAATGTCCAACCGAGGACTGGCCCAAACAAAGACCCGCCCTATCTGACAGTGCCAACTCCTGACACTATGAAGGATACTCTAGTAAGCTTGCAGAGTATTCTTTTTTTTTTAACCGTGTTTTTTACATGAATGACGTAGGTCAACCTAACAAAACAACTTTGTTAATCTTGAAAAGGAAAAACGGTAAAAACAATATAGAGTGTTAATGTCACTCATTCCCTAAAAATGTTCTCTCAGCATTTTTATTACTATTATGTTTTTTATTATGATATAGTTACTGTTATGACATGCTTCTGACATGGCATTTTTAAAACATAGGCAGTCCTAACAGATATTTTCTATATATCTACTAAATAAAACACTTTTATGACATTGGGGAGCCTTACAAACATTCATTGGAAAATGAACTTTATATTATAATCTTTATAAAAGTACTGGGATTGTCACCATGACAATCTAAGACTGAATTTTTTAGGAAGAAGGGGAAAAAGAACACCTCAGTTTTAATTAGCAGGAAATGATTTGGATCCATGGAAAGTCACAGAAAAAATAAAGGTCAATACAAAAAAAGTTTAGCTATAAAAATAAAAATGATCTAATGTTTATCTTACCCCAGTCTTCCTGCATTCTGTTTATTTTTCCAGCAACAGAAAGAAAAAAATTTTAAGAAAGCCAGCACATGCTATGTCCCTTTGATCACTCAGTACCTTTCAGCTGGTGACATGATGTTTCAGATATTCTATGCAGGAGTATATCCTTCCTCAGGGCAGTAATAAGAGACAGGAATGTCTCTTACCACCTCCAACTACTTTTCATTTCTAACCCTCATGCACATTAACAGTTCTAAATTACTTTTAAATTAATTAAAATTACTTTTGTGTATTATTTAGACTCTCCCACAAGCTCCCTTCTTGTAATGATACTAAAATACAAATGAAATGTATGTTGCAATATATTTTCAAAGGCAATTTCCCAATTCCTTTTTTTAAAAGACAAACTCTAAGATTATTAATGCATATTTCAAGCACCTAATTTTGTTTTAGTGCATCTTCACGTCAACGAAGAATAGTCTGTACCTAATTTGATTTATTCACTTACTAGCTGACCAGTATTCAAAATGTTTTGTAAATACTTATCTCATTGATTTCCCTTCACAACATGAGTCGGAGGCTATTATCTTTCTATAGTGAGGAAACTAAGACATGGAACGAACAAGGTCAGACAAACGGATAGCACATGCTGAAGCAATTTGACTCTTGGTCATGTGCTCATCCAGTATGTTATGTTGTGTCTAACATTATTGACTTCCTGGTTTCACAGGACAATAGATCTGAAAGTCACTGAAGACTGTCTATCTTAGTCTGCTCACTCACAGATGACAAGGCTCAGTGGCCTGAAGGTAACGAGAGACAATGATGGCAATCTCCTGAGCTAGTCAGACATGAGTAGAACCAGGCCCTCTTGTCTATGACTTCATCAGTAGCCACACTCCGTACCACTGTGCAGGTACCATGTCTGAAACCTGGAGGTGTCTCTGATCTCATCAATTTTATGTTTCAACTATGATTATGAAAGATCTTATACATACAAGACATACCCCCACAGTGCTTGGGATAGACGTGAACCCTCAAAAATGCAAAACCAGGCTGGGTGTCATGGCAAATACCTGTAATCCCAGCACTCGAGAGGCTGGAAGATCACCTTGAGGCCTGCCTAGGCTATGTGAGACCTGTCTCCAAAAGGAGGAGGGGATGCTGAAGAGATGGGTCAGTGAGTAAGAGCACTTTCTGCTCTTCCAGAGAAGACAGGTTCTTTCTCCAGCACCCACAAGGTTGCTCACAACCATCTATAATTCCAGTTCCATAAAAATAAAAAATTAAAACTTCAAATTTTAAAAAGAAGCAGGGATGTTAACAGAGAGAGAGAGAGAAAGGTGGAGGCAGAAGGGGAAATACTCCACACTGAGATAATCTTGAACCCAACACATTGTTTTTTAAATGGTCTCTCTCTCTTTCTCTGGGGGCCCATTTCTTATGTATATACTATTACTAGGAACTGTACTTTTTAAAAGCACTTACAGATTATTTCCTTTTACAAATGAATATACTTGTGGGATCTGACCTCAACGCTCATAGGATTGTATTAAATGATGCTTCAGACACTTACCACATCCATGCTGTAAATTTCTAGCAAAATGCATTAAGGCAGGGCTAGCCAGTGTTTTACTCTAAGGGGACTAGTAGTAAATATTTCTGGTTTGATAGAAGCCCAGCTTTGCCACTGTGGCATGAGCAGCGGCATAGACAATGGATGTTAGCTATGTTCCACTAACACTTTATTTATAAAAACAGGTGAGAGACCAGATCTGTCAATGCTATAGTCAGGTGTCAAATTTGCAATTATATAAAAACTCTTTTATAGATGTTTATAATATTTATATAGAAATGGAAAAATTAAAACTGAAAAGTTTTCTTGGTTACATTTAAATATTTTTCGACTTCCATAAGAATGAAAGTTTTATTTTTTTCTCTCAAGTAGAATGGGCATCTGTATATTAAACTACCCCAAGTAAGTGATTCAAGTTTAGGTCTATAAAACAGAAAAAATAAATCTTAAAAACATATTAACGGATAAGAGAATTATTCTGTTAACTATTAAAAGTATATTAGCTGGAAATTTTTTAAGGTATAAACCATATAACAGCTACCAATTTGTTTACAACACCATAGCATCCTTCATCCTAGCATCAAAGTCACCATCTAACAAAAAATGTCCCAGAAATTTGTTATAATCTCAACAAACCTGCACACAAATGACTGAATATTCCTATGGCTAGGAGATGACAAACAGGACACCCAATTTTATACCTAATTAAGAAATTAAAGAAACAACCTGAAGTGCTTCCAGCTTCCTCAAAATCAATATTTCCGAGGTGCAGGACACCAGCTACGACTCGAAACAGATCAAGTTTTTCTTCGTCATCCAAACCAATTTTTTTCATGGCTGTGCACATCCTAATAAAATCTCCATGGTCATCTAATAGAGGATCTTTCAAGGAACCTGCCTTAACATACTATAAAACAAGAAGGTGTCAACTGGCTGATCTTTACGTGATTTGAGCAAACTAAACACTACAACAGCAGGTAGGTTAATGCAATATACAACATGCAAAAATAAAATCTGTCAACAGAAAAACTTAAGCATTTGAACACACTTAAAAACAGAATGGTATATAAAGAGTATGCAAGAGCTCTGTATTATTTCTTAAAACTTCATGTGAATTTACAATTCTTTCAATAAAAACTTCAATTAAGATGATGGAATAAGATGTTTTGTAGTTAAACTATGATGCTACCTCAAAAGCATTGTAAGTCTAGGATGTTAGATAAATATGGATTAGTGAAAAGGGAAAGAATGGTTGGCTGAGATGAGGCAACAGCCTCTGAATAAAAGCCAATGAAATAGTAATGGATGTTTATCTGACTCTGTTATTCTACAATTTATACAATAAGAAAATGTTCCATGGTAGCCCATATAGGTTCCAGATGTATGCGATTTTAGTCAACAAAAATAAATATGCATGCAAATACGCAAAATACAGGACAAGTGAAAAGAACTGTAATAAAGAATTTAATGTGCCAATAAGCTGACAATGAGATCAATGTAAACAGAAGCAAATCTAGTCACGGTTACGGCATCTCCATGGCCTGACAAAATGTCCTGTAACTTTTCTACATTGTATGAAGTGCGGTGAATTACTGCATATTAGGCTAACTCCAGGAATCCATGCAACGGCTTTCTGGAGAAAACAAAAAAATGAAGAGAAATTCTATGCTCTCTCCCAAAAGAATTTGCATCTCAAGTTTTCACACGTTAGGACCTAGAAAACTCAGACAGAGAGTGAAGAAAGTTAGGCCTGCAACACTGAATGAAGGAACAAAAAGAGAAGTTACTGGGCATGGAAAAAACTGATCTAGGAATTTTCCAGAACTTGAGTATTAAAGCTAACATTAAAATAAAAAACCTCAGCATCAAAATTAATGAGCATTAAAGATGCCTCATGCTTCTGGGAGATGTTTTCTTCTCCCAGCATGTAACTGCTTCTCAAATCAACAGGCTGCTTGCTTTTCACAAGATGCTTTAAATGTCTGATCATGTGCCAGATTTCTGGAAAATGTCTAGAAAATGAAATTCTATTTTATTCTTCAAAAGAAGCAATGGCAACAATCACATGCAAAGTTTAAAGAAACGCTATCATGCAGAATTTTTAGTCTTGCAGCTGAGCATCTGCAGCATTTAAATACTGTTTTTAAATCAAATCTTTGTGAACATATTTGCTCCACAGAAGACTGAAAATACTGCATTCTCCTAAAATTTGCACACAGCAGAAAGACATCCAAACAAAATGAAGCAAGAGGCTTAAAATTAGTCAAAATGATCACCTCATCCTCCTGACAAAGAAGACATAGAGAGTAATTTAAATATGTTAATCCACTTTTCACCTGTATATCATACACATGCACATTCTCTTTCAGTGATGAAAAACTTCCAATAAAGCATCCTCACTCTAAAATAAGGAAAGATGGTGTTTTCCTGTCTGGCAGAGTGCGCGCTACTCTTTAGAGGCACAGCGCTGGCTTCTCTCCACTGCTTTTTTCAATGTTTTTACATTTTTTGTGTACTCCCTACAGGATCACTGCAATTGTCCTAGATATGTTTTGATTGTCTTAGTGGAAAGATTACAAATTATATATTTTGATGGTATCTTTAAAAAAAAACAGTTTTTCAAGACATAGTAAATATTATAATAAATGTTGATATTGCTTCTAAATGTCATGGCAGTAACATAGGATTTACTCATAACTCAGATGTCCATGTCTAAAATAACATGCAACATATCAAATTAATTGCAGTTTCATGTGCCCATAATTTGAAATGAGAATTTTGTTCTCTTTCTATTCATTTATATTAATGTATTTTACACATAGTTTACCTTACCCAGTCTGAGTAAAATCAAGACATCTGATTGGCGAGTGCAGAACCATCAGAAAATTGCTAACAGTAAAAAGTTACTCAACTGACATCTTTTTAAAAATAATAAGTAAGATTAACTAATACCAATATCTAATCATGATTTAGTTTTCTTATCTTCAGTGTGTTGTTTAGACACAACTTATTATTTGAACTCTGAAAGTAAAAGTTTATGAAAGTTTAAAATTCTTCAACATTTAATACTTTTAAAATAATAATTACATAATTCTTAGATTATTTAGTGAGACCAATATGTATAAAACTTCATAATATATTTCAGTTTTATGGTTGATACAGCAAAATTATCATATGTAAACAGCCTTTCACAAGAATGCTTAAGGTATTAACTATTCAACTCTTACTTAGGTACACAATAAATTAAAGGGTGTACTTTACACTTTCTACCAGGATATTCCTCAAAGGGCTCATGTGTGGAGGACTTGGTTCCCAATGCAGCCATATTCAGAGGAACGGCTCTGCGTCATGGGGACTCTGACCTCATCAATGGCTCATTCCACTTATGGGCACAAATGTGATGGCTACCTAAACTGGTGATCTTTACCTTGTCTCTGATATGCACCCTCTCTTTCCTTTCCTCCACCTCACCTCCCACTCACTTCCAGCCACCGTGATGAGCAGCTTTACCCAACCACACACTCTCTACTGTGAATGCTGTCTCATATGGCCCAGAAACATGGGGACAACTGCACAAAATCATGAGCAAAAACAAACCTTCCCCACTTCAAGATGATTTGCTCATATATTGTGTCATAGCAACAGAAAGCTTACTAATACATATACTTAATCACAAAGAATAATATCAGAGAAAGTTACTAAAACATGGGTTCTAAGGCTGCGGGGTCGAAGCCACGCACCACTGGTACCAGGAAGGTTTCCACAGAAGGTGGGCTTGGGCATAAAATATGATGATTCTTAAGCAATTTCAGTTTTTGTTTATGTATTTTTTCATGTATTAGTTTTCTTTTTCTTTTTTTTCAAGACAGGGTTTCTCTGTGTAGCATTGGCTGTCCTGGGCGTGCTTTGTAAACCAGGCTGCTTCAAACTCATGGAGATCCACCTGCCTCCAACTCCCTGAGTGCTGGGATTATAGGTGTGTGTCACCTTGCCTAGCTTCTTAAGCAAATTCATAGTATAGGAATTCAAAAACAGAATATGAGGAAAGCAATGCATTTGAACCCAAGAAGAACCAGAGCCTGCTGCTCTACAAATGACAGAGGTTTACAGCGTCACCCTTCAAGAAAGACTCGTATCGTAACGTAGTTTTAAAGCACAAACCTGAAAGTAATAAGTTACAAAAGAAAGGCAATATTTTTTACATTAAAGATTTTAATTTTAAAAAATCTACAATACCTCAGGACTTTTTCGGTTCTGTAAAATTTGTTTGTCAGTTTCTTTGTTAGCAAAGTATCTGGTGCAGCCTCGATTTAAATACTAAAACAAAGAATGAATGGTACAATTAACAAAGGATCCAAGGAGAACGAACACAAGTACAAAATAGGTTCAAGTTCAGACTGGGCTACTTAATGAACCTCTGCTTTAAGCAAACAAAAACTGGAGAGCTGAGGGTAAAATTTAGTGACGCAGGATTAGCCTGGCATGCACAAGGTCCCGGGGACAGATTAAATTAAGTTATAAGGACAGAGCATAACACACCAGCAACCTGATGAAATTATCAAAACACTTTTATACCATTTGTAGTGAATTATTTGGGAAATGGGATAGAAATCTGTGATCGTGTGAAACATGAGTGTAATGTCCAATATGCATGTCCCCTACCCTCGCTCCTGCCACCACTGGGACTATCCTGGAGGAAACAAAATCCCTCCTGGTGGTCTACACCATAAAGGCAGGAAAGCCTTGGCTGCTTTTGGTAGCTTGAGGATGCCTGTCACTATGCTAGGAAAAGCTGTACCTGCCGAGACTGAAATGCAATGCTCCCACGCCACCAAGCAAAAAGAAATACTAGGTTAAAGGCATAGCAGTCAAATTACTTTCTGGCCAGCTGAGTGTTGGCAAAATCTAGACATATATCATAATTCATGATTTCTAGTCACTTGGATTTCTTTAAAAAGAACACAACAAAAATGCCTCTTCTGGTTTCATGAAGATATAATGAGCAACTAACTTCAAATTTCAACTGAGTTGAGAAGCGGAGGTCAGAAGAGGATGTCGGATCCCCTTGGACTGGCCTTACAAGCAGTTATGAGCCATCATGTGTGTGCTGGGAAGTGAACCCAGGTCCTCTGCAGGAGCAGCCAGTGCTCCTAACTATTGAGCCACCCCTCCCCAGCTCCACACTAGCATTCCTTCAAGTAATAATTCTTCCTTTAGGAAGAATTATTTCCTTTCCAAATCCTCAATTAGCATAGCATTTGGGGTGAGGCATGTAGAGTTTCTTACTAGTCAGTATAACATTCAGACAATATGTGTACTCGCCACCACATTCTAAGTTGCCCAGGGACAGATTATGACCTATTTGTCTTTTAATCCTGGCACAATGTCTAGCAATAAGTATTTATTATTGAACTAAGGGGCATAATGATTCTTTATGAACACTGATTCAGTGATGGAAGTTTTTACGGCTACATTAAAGATAATTTTAAAGCTAGTATTATAAAACCTTATCAAATTTTAATTAGATTTAAATTAAAACAGTTTTAAACATCTGTCCTTTTACCTACTGAATTACATACTTTCTCATGTACTATTTTACATGTAGGGAGGGATCACTTATTGCACGTACTTTGAAAAAGTGATTTAAATTTCAGGATTGTTCACATTTCAAAGTACTTAGTTTCCAGCTTAGCACCCCAAATTTTAAACTAGAAAGACCCAGACTTTGCAGTTTTTGAGATTTGGGTTTTCACATTAGGGATACTGAACTCGTGGTAAACATACAAATAAATCTCAATAGAGATCTCATTGGTAAGACTATAATTCTAACACATCATCTAGTGACACTGGCTCTCAACCTGTGGGTCACGACTCCTTTGGGGGCTGTACATCAGATTTCCTTCATATCAGATATTTACATTACAATTCATAACACTAGCAAAATTAGTTCCTAAGTGACATAAGTAGCATTTTATAATTTTTACTACAAAGTAAATGCTCTGTGAAGAAATCCTATTCCTTGTTGTTTAGGAAATAATGAGAAAATCTACATAGGCTCAATATAGATACACAGTTCATCATCTGCAATATTTTCAATTCATAGTTAAGCCTGAGATGTAAAATCTGCAGGTTCAGAAATCCCACTGGACTTGATTTAACATAAGCTACGTACAATTACAAGTAGGTATCAAAATGCAGCAAGTTTTAGGACTGAGAGAGTAAACAATTTGCAAACCTGGTATAAAATTCATTTTTCTCCAACCTACCCGAAAATTATCTGGGGAACTCAAGTGAAGCTTCTCCCTAATGTCTTCTGAAGCCCCAGCACACAGCCTGTAAAAAATATGATAATTCCGCTCCTCTTTGCCTTGAACACAGATCCTGGACTTCTCTAGAAGATAATGAGAGACAAATCCTCCAACAACTGAACTCTAAAAGACAAAAGAGAAGATACATTTTTGCACCTATGAAACTGAATTATAATTTAATGTTAAACTAATATTTTCTAATAAACATTTGCTTATCAAAGTTAAAATAGTTATGCAATACTAGAAAAAATACCTAACATGTAAGCTTTGAGTGTGTCTACAGTTCACCCTTCATTTTAAACACTGTTATCCAGTCGCTGCCCGATCCTTCCTAGCTTTTGAGCCTTTGCAGAACCGGAACTTTGTAGTGTCACTGTCACTGGGAACTTTGAACGTCCCAGTGTCCGCAGCAGCGCACAGACAGTTGCTGAGGAGCTCTCAGCTTGCCACCACAAAAAATGGCTGAGAAGGCACTAACTGCCATGATGTGATCATTACAGACCGCAAAGGTCAACAGATAACAAATCACTGTATATCATGCTGGGCCCCAATGCCATGTACATTTTTACATGTTATCAAAAGAATCAAGCATGAGACAAAATAAATATAAAGGTATGACTGATAATGCATTCAAATCCAAAATTTTGATTTTACACTGAATAGAAATTCTGTATAATTGTAAATATACACAAACAGACAATAATAATAATCTTAGAAAAAATGTACCAATTCCAATTCTAATGAGGCCCTTTACTTACCACAAACACTTCCCAAATGTATCTCAAAGGCAACTTTCATTTACCTTTTCATTGAAATGAATTTCCACAAATTTTCCAAATCGACTGCTATTATTGTTACGAACAGTCTTCGCATTTCCAAAAGCTTCTAGAAGTGGATTAGCTATTGAAAAATAAATGAAAATACTTCGTCAAAAAAAAAATCACAAAAAAGACATAAAGAAAAATTATAAAGCAATATACATCTCACATCTCCCCCATGTGATAAAATTTGGGAAAATGCTGGAATAAATGATTTTGGAAGTATTAAAATGAAAACATTATCAAGTAATGTCAAACGCCACAAGTGTTAAATGTTTATCGACTGTGATGGTTTTACTTTTGTTTGACAAATGGAAAGGATCTAGAGTCATTTAAGGGACAAGCCTCTGGTACAGACGAAGAGAATGAGTTAACAAAGCAACATGATCTATTTATTATACATACAACACAAAGGCAGAATCTGAAAAAAGATGGATAGGAGATAAAAAGACTCATATCTCTGGGAGAAGAGCATTGTAGAACCCAAATAAGATTCTAAGTTAACTTCAGAGGTACCCAACAATAAAAATAAAAATCAACAATACCTTCAACAATTCTATCATCAATATCTTGACCTGTTCCGTAAGATTCTGTCAGGTATCTATTTAAAATACAGGATAAAAAAATCATTGAATAACAATAATATTGAGTACCACAAATTTGTAAATTTACTATTTAATACATATCAAATTGAAACATAGATCATCACTGTAGCCGTTTTTAAATCTTATTATATGTTATTTATGTTTCTTTATGTGTCTTGTGTGTGCATGTGCATGTCATGTAATTACATTTTTAAGCTGTTGGGAAATACTCTAATTTTAGATTCTTCGAACAGATTTACATAAGTATATCTTAATAACTATTTAACTTAATAACTTCATACATTTACATAACAAATAGAAAACTTTCATAAAGGACCCCACCATGAAAAACTAAGAACTGTGATATATTAGAAACAACACTGATGAAAAAATTCAGAATGTGCTGGTGCTAGCTGTATCTTCACCACTAGATTTAACTTCCTTGGATATGTGTGACATTGATAGCCAACTCACTGGAACCATAAAAGTCAATTTGTTTAAATACCCCACCATCATACACACACACACATACCCTCAAAACTTCACTTGTCTATTATGAATAGCCAAGTGGCAGAAACAACCTAATTGCCTATCAATACATGTACACACACAGCAAATGCAATGAATCCTGCAATAAAATTTATTCAGCCCTAAAATTCAGGAAGGAAATTCTAATGCATACCATAACAGGACACATACTATAACATAGGTGGTTATGTTTTTTTTTTAAGAGGTAAGGTCTTACTAAATTCTCTAGGTTCCCATCCCCTTGAGACTAAAGTAATCTCCCCTCCCTCAATCTCCCAAGAAGCTGAGTGTGTGTGTATATGTGTATGTGTGTGTGTGTGTGTGTGTGTGTGTGTGTGTGTGTGTGTGCATATAGGTACATGACACTATAACCAGTTCAAACAGAGGTGAATTACATATGCAATAAGGAAGTCACTGAAATATTAACACTATATGATGCCACTTAAACAAGGTACTGAGAGAAATTCATAGAAACCCAAAAGAGAACACTGGTTAACAGCATCTGGGGTGTGAAAGGGAGCTATTTAATGAGTACAGGTTCAGGTTTTGTGAGATGACATGAATGTGGTGATGTGAATGAATCCCTGCAATAAAATTTATTCAGCCCTAAAATTCAGGAAGGACATGAATGTGGTGATGTGAATGTGCTTAACAGTACTCAACTTCAAAATGAGAACTTAACAGCGTTAAGCTTTTTTCCCATGAAAATAATATCAAACTGCTCAAAAACATTTCACATTCGCTAAATACTCACCTTAGAACAAACTTGGTATTTTCTGTTTTGCCAGCTCCCGATTCTCCAGATACGATAATAGACTGGCTCATCTTGAGCACCTTCATGTCTCGAAAAGCCTTATCAGCTGGGGACAAACACAGTAAAATGGCAGATGGAGGTATTGACAGGGGCTTACTGTAGGGGCCTTTACTCCTAAAGAAGTCGCGAATGTGTGTTAAAAAATAAAGTCATTCAAAGGGTTTCTGTATGCATCTACTTGCACTACTCCTAACAGACAAGTAATAGGAAATCCACACATCTCAAGATTGAGCTAGATTGTCCCACAGTCAGCTTTGGCTCAGCTTACCCAAATGCCAGAGAAGTTCTGCAGAGGGACAGAAAAGGCTCAGTGTGCATAACTAATGAGGTCCCCAGTGAAAAACAAGAAGGAATGAGCTTCCAATTAGAAATCTGGCAACTATATCCATTGTGAAGAGAAAAACAACTGAAAAATAAATCTAGAGAATAATTATTTCCAGCTCCAACCACTTACCTGTAAGCTTTATGGTTTCATTTTTAACAGCTGAGTGAGGAAACTGAGACCCAGAAACATAAGCAACACATGTTTTTTTATCATTAAGGGGTGTTAGTGGTGAATCTTCAGATGTGTATGTCCCATTTGGAATAACCACAAAGCTCAGAAAATAAGTAAGGGACCATTGGGAAGTGGGGCTTTCAGGAAAGGAGAAATAGGATGCAGTGACATAAAGGGGAATAATGGAACAAGAAAAGTCAGGCAGGGTTGGGAATGGAAGGGCTTGGGGTAAGAGGGAAAGGAAATTGGAGAGCAAGGTAAAGGAGGAAATTTAGGGAAAGATGACTCACATTAAAGACCTTCTAAAAACAGTCATGAAAATCTGCTACTGCAGAAGCTTCCTAAGTATAAATGTATACATCTATAAAAGGAGCTTAAATAAAGTTACCCTCTAATGGGGCCACAATGCCCCCACTAGATACCACAGGCTAACAAATAAGAGGCCCAGAATTAGAAGTATGTTAGCTCTATTGAAGTTGTTGGTCAGTGAGGTCCCAGAGAACCCCAAAACATTTCCTGCAAATTGTCATTGCTCTTGGTTACCATCCAAAACTTGATATTAAGACCCCTGTTGTTACAGGTAGCATATGCTTGAGTCATAAAATATAGAGAAGTCAAGCTGGTACTGACCTAAATGGAAGCTTCATTCCCACTGGCTAGCATTCCTAATGGTGGGAGGGGGGAAAAAATCCAATCTTATGCAGGCGTGAACCCTGAAAACTTCAATGACAACGTGCCTGGCAAGATAGGCCCACTGGTGCAATAGTGGCACTGATGTCGCAGGAGTAACCAACTGCTTTCCGCTTGGACTTAAGGCCCTCTCCAAGAGATGAAACCTATGCCTGGCAGGTAGCGGGTCCAAGAATCTGTGGCTGTGCAGATCATAGGGCCTCCTATTACTCTACCAATGAGAGACAATATTAAACCAACTCCTAGCTACTTCTCATTATACCCACAGAGTACTGCATCTCTCAAACCTCATCAGAAAATGTTCATTTAAGACCTATTTATTTTTATTTTATGTGTATTGGTGCTTTGTCTGGATATGTTGAGTATACTACAGTGCCCACAGAAACCAGAAGAGGACATCAAATCCCTCTAGAACTATAGTTTACAGATGGTTGTGAGCTACCATGTGGGTGCTTGGAATCAAACATGGGTCAACAAGGCTCAACCTACCCCAAGAAGCTTCTTTTGGCATTTGATGGTGATTAACACAGATTCCCACAATTGTTCAAGGTTCAGAAAATAATTCGTTGTGGCATGCTCAGCCCTAAATGGACCAACTGTATCACAACCCCCTCCTCCCAAGGCTTAAGGATCACTGCAGAAAAGGGGGCAGAAAGATTGTAACAGCAAAGGAGGTAGATGACTATAAGGACAAAGTGGCTTGCATACAAGAGCACAGTTGCATACATGAACTCACAGGGGTTTTAGCAGCAATGCAGAGACCTCCACAAGCCAGGCCCAGCATGGATGAGTAGAGGTGGACATGAGTGAGGTTCCACCCCTAGCTGAGGAGCTGTTGGTAGTAAATGGCTGCCAGAAGAGGGAGAGTGAGCTTATGAAGAATGTGGCTCTTGTAGGTCTAACATGCTCCAGCAGATGGCACATACCTAAGAGTAAATAGGCAGCACTAACAGGACTCGATGAAGTTTCACAAAGAAAGAAGTGAAGACTCAAAGTAGAGTGGGAATGGAATAGGGAGTTAATCTGGAAGAAGATGAGTGAGAGTAATGAATCTGAATAAAATACAATGTATAAAATCTGAAAAATCTAATAAAATAGTTAAAAACTAAATTTGTGGAATTTTGCTCTGTATTACTAAATTTAAAAATTGTACAGAATTTGTCATATTTGTCATATTTCTAAGACTTAGCTTTAAATCTCCCTGACTTAGCATTATTAAAAATACAGAAATTTCAGCTACCTCTTTATACTACAGGGACTAAAGCTGTAATGTCTCAAATGTTCAGATAACACAAACTAAGCATAATTAGTTTTGTTAATGTGACTAAACTTAAAACAAAGTCAAAATCAGTTCCCCCAGAGATCTTCACATTGAGCAAAATTAGCCACACTCAAAAAGATAAATATCACATGTTTTCTCTCCTGTGACTTGAAAGCAGAAGGGAGACTAATGGGAAGAGGAGGGAACAGCAAGAAAGAGAGGGAAAACAGAGGGTAAGGAGAATATGAACAAAGAAAACAGTTCAAAGAATCAATGAAATCAAGAGCTGGTTCTTGAAGAAAATCTACAAGATAGACAAACCCTTAGCCAAACTAACTAAAAGGCAGAGAGAAACTATTGAAATCAGCAAAATCAGAAATAAAAAGGGGGACATAATGACTGATACTAAGGAAATCCAAACAATCATTAGGTCTTACTACAAAAAGCCTATATGCCACAAAATTTGAAAACCTAAATGAAATGGACAATTTTCTTAATAGATTCCATTTAGCAAAATTAAATCAATCATGTAAATAGATCAAATAGTCAAATTAGGGAAACTACATCCTTCACAATAGCCACAAATAACAAAGTAGCTTGGTGAGACTCTAACCAAGCAAGTGAAAAAAAAAAACAACAAACTTCAAGTCTCTGAAGAAAGAAACTGAAGAAGATATCAGAAGATGGAAAGATCTCCCAGGCTCATGGATTGGTAGGATTAACATAGTGAAAATGGTCAAACTGCCAAAAGCAATCTACAGATTTAATGCAATTCCCATCAAATACCAACACAATTCTTTATAGAACTTGAAAAAACAATTCTCAATTTCATATGGAAAAATAAAAACCCAGAATTTCTAAATTAATTCTGTACAACAACAGATCGTCTAGAGGTATCTGCATCCCTGATCTCAAGCTGTACTACAGAGCAATAGTAATAAAAACTGCATGGTACTGGCACAGAAACAGAATAGTGGATCAATGGAATTGAATAGAACCCAGAAATAAATTCACACACCTATGGCTACTTGGTTTTTGACAAAGATATCAAAACCATACAAGTGAAAAAAGATAGCATCTTCAATAAATGGTGCTGGTCTAACTGGATGTCTACATACAGAAAAATACAAATAGATCCATATTTATCATCCTGCACAAAACTAAAGTCCAACTGGATCAAAGACTTCAACATAAAACCAGACACACTAAATCTAACCATGCATGAAGATAACGGAGAACCCCTGCACAGATGTAGCCCGTGGCAGCTCAGTGTCCAAGTGGGTTCCCTACTAAAGGGAACAGGGGCTGTCTCTGACATGAACTCAGTGGCTGGCTCTTTGATCACCTCCCCCTAATGGGGAAGCAGCCTTACCACTCCACAGAGGAAGACAATGCAGCCAGTCTTGATGAGACCTGATAGGCTAGGGTTAGATGGAAGGGGAGGAGGACCGCCTCTATCAGTGGACTGGAGGAGAGTCAAGGAAGAATAGGGAGGGCAGGTGAGATTGGGAGGTGACGAGGGAGGGGGCTACAGCTGGGATACAAAGTGAATAAACTGTAATTAATAAAAAATAAATTAATAAAATTTATGGTAAAAAAAGGAGAGAATATGAAAAAAATACATGATGTAATTTCCTCTGAAAATGTCATCATGAGCTCATTTTTGCAAAATGAACATCCAAAAAAGAGTTCCAGAGCAATTTGGCTCAAAGAGATAATTATTTCTCGTCCCAAACATGTGCTACCCATAAGAACAAAAATAGCTTTACAAATGGCCTTTGCTCTCCGAGCAAGCTACAAGCAGTATTGCATGGGTATTCCACTGTGACTGCAGGTCTGCCTGCAAAGCATTGCTGCTGGAAGGAAGAGAACCCTTGGGAAGGAGGACCCCTACAAGGTCACTGGAGACGTACTATGAAGAGGTGGTTTCTCACCTACTCCTTAAGTTCTCACAAGAGGCTTGTTATTAAGGAAAGAAGAAAGCAAGCCTGGGACCTCCAACTGTATTTAGAAAACATTGTGTCCTTATGGTCATCCAGCACCTCTGTTCTTACAGCCTTTCTGGACTCTGATCTCTGAGCCTCTACTTCTGGTTGGTATTCCTGTGGCCTTTGCTCTGTGCTGTGAGGAGATGGAGCCAAGGGGTGGCCCATAGCACTGAGTCTGTACCATGCTGTGGATTTTGAACTTCCCAGATTTTGAGCTAAGTAACCAGTTTCTTTATGGAGAAAGAATTCAGTTGTGACACAATACTGACAAATAGCACCATAAGCAGCACACAGTTCCCACTGTCCCATCTCCAGAAGTCTGCCTACACCTTCCCTCATATCGCCGTTCTAAACACCTTGCAAATGGTAAAGGCTAAAAATAAAAGCTTTACATTTTTAAACATTTAGGTTTTCTCCAGAGACAAGCCTCGTGATATTCAGGTTTAATGACTGTGCGCTTTGTAGGCTGATAAGAGAACACACAAATGTTCATCAGGGCATCTGAGAACCCTGAGTCGGTAGGGTGTTGCACTGCTTCGGGCTAGCACGTTTATTCTGCCTATAAGCAATAACCAAGTCTAGAAGTGAAGCCTAGTTACACCAAAACACATGCACCGGGGAAAGTCCAAGGAGAAATAGACCACACAAGAAACAGTACCAAAATAGGATGCCCAGCTGCTGTTATGTCTGAATACAACGGCTTAGCCAACACATCCGAATTTGTCAGCAGAAACATGGAATGTAAGCTCTAATGCTGACCGGTCACTCCAGCCCTCTGCACCTCAGAAGTGAGGTCTTCAGGATGAGGAGCTGAGAGTCACGATGGACACTACTGCCTTCCCATTTAGGTTCCTCATGGATAAGAAACATCTACCACTTGAAATACTGTAAGGTGCAAGACCATGGAGGGAAGAAACTTGCTGAGTCTTGCCAGGTGGTAGTGGTGCACACCTTTAATCCCAGCACTCAGGAGGCAGAGGCAGGAGGATCTCTGCATTCAAGGCCAGTGTGGTCTACCATGTGAGTTCCTGCACAGCCAAGGCTACACAAAGAAACCCTGTCTTGGCTAAAAATTAAAAAATAAAAATAAAAAACAATTCCAATTTGACCGAGTAAGATATTTACAAGTGATGCCGAAAGTTATACAGAGGGAGCCTCATCCCAGAGTTGTAAAGAGACCACCTGTGAGATGGGGTCAATCATAAGAGTAGTGAAGTTGTGGTGCCTTTAAAAACTCAGTTAGGCTATGTAAACATGTTTTTGTTGTAATCCCAGGTGTGGGAAATGAGGCTGCTTCAGATTTTCCACAACAGAAGACTGTTTGCCTCGTGTGGGCAGCTGATAGTTTAATTCAGGAGACTCTGAGAAGAAATAAATGCTAGAGCCCAGGAATGGACAGGGTGCTTGAAGGAAGAAGAAAGCTGATAGCAGCTCCCCCACCTGCTGCTCTGGGCTGTTGTTGCAGTTTGATGAAACCTTGGACATATCCTGACTACAAAGATCAGACTTGCCCCAAGGAACCCATCAACCCTAACCAGCAGGAAGTAGCCTAAGAGACCTATGCTCCCTCTCCCCACTAACCTTTCTCTCCTACCTGGTATTGGGGTGTTGGAAGAGACTGGAGTGGAAAAAGGAGGCAGAGATATAAGAACCCAAATAAAATACAATAAGGATTGAAAATACCATTAGAGCCAGACAGACATGGTGACACACACTGGCAATCCCAGCATTCAGAAGGTAGAGACAGGAAGATCAGAAGTTCAAAACAAAACCTGACTCAACTACATGATGTGCTCAAAGTTAGCCTTCTGTATTTGAGTCTCTCTCTCACGCGATCACTCACTCAAAAAAGTACTCTTAAGTATCTTTTATTAAGCTGCTTTCAATGGGGCAGGCACACCTCAAAGGTCACTGGCATTTGATAAATAATAATGCATGACTGGTCCATGAGTTAGCTATGAAGTATTCAGGCCCTCCCTGTGTGTGACACAAGCTCCTAACAAAATGAATAAACCCAAGAGGCATACAGGTCTTGCAAAATGCAGGTTCAGTGCATGGTATTTTTTATTAAATAAAGTAACTAAGAGAACAACATTTGCAACCTGGCACCTGAAGGACTGGCTAGGCGTGGGACCAGCACCTGTGACCCTCGAAGGGCTGCCCAGGTATGCCAGGCAGCTGAGAGCCTGAGAGGAAACACTGCCTCAACACCAGGGAGACTGCACTCAAACTCTACCCTCACCCAGCTCTTTCCCCTCTATGTGTCCTTTCTCTTCATTTAATATCCACTGTCAGTCTAGAAAGACACCTCTGTTCTCCTGTCTTACCTTCCCCGTGTCTTTTTTTCTCCCTCTCCCCTCCTCATCTCTTGTTTTATAGTATCTCTTCTTTCCTTTCCCATAGACCATAGGCTAGCCTAGTGTGTGGGTCTCCATATCTCAGCCTTCTTAGGCCTGAGTTCTTTTAGGTTATTTGATTGGTATACTCCTCTCTCTCTTTTCATTCTACCCGTAGTCCAAACTGCCTTACTCTCACCTTGTATGTATTGTCCTCCCTTCTGTTTATTTTTTCCTCCTCTCTTGTTTCTCTGTCAACCCAACACCAATCACTAGTCCCACAGAACTTTTTCCTTTCCCTCTCACCCACAGTTGGCTATTAAGAATATGGACTTGGAGAGGGGCATGGAAGGAGATGAGGGAGGGAGGGTGGGATTAGAAGGAAATGAAGAAGGAAGCTACAGCTGGGATACAAAGCGAATAAAATGTAATCAATATACAAATTTTTTTCTTGAATTAAAAAGAACAATTTTTACTGCTGGGTATTTACCCAAGGGACTCCAAGTCAAGCGACCACAGAGGTACTTGCACGCAGATATTTATCACAGCACAGCTCACAATACCTAAGTTTTGGGACCAACCGAGGTGTCCAACAACACAGGAATAGATAAGAAAAATATGGTATAGAAAATTTTCCAGCCATAAAAAAATTATATAATTTACAGAAAAAATAGACATAACTAGAGAATATCAAATTGAGCAAACCAAGACAGTATTGAGTTTTCTCTACGCAGTGCCTAGATTTTATAGAGATACATAAAATGACATGTAAGTATTACATCGAAGTAGAGGTGAAACTGGACTAGCAAGAGGAGAGCAGAAAAGAAGAGCAAGGGTGTGAGGGAGGATGCATATGTAGGAAGAACAGTACACACCTGCATGAAAGCATCCTTATGTAACACAGTACCAGGTACAATAAATATATTCGATGAAATCATTTAAAAGACTCAAAACAATTTTAAGAATCTAGTAAACTTGGATGATATAATGCCATTCAGGCTCTGCTTTCCCACCTATTACAGCCCATGACCCCAACCAGTGGCTCCTGAGAGGGGAAGCAGGGGCAGAAACAGCTGAGGGTGAGAGAGACCTCAGGCAGCAGTGAGCACAGCAAGAAACAGACTTCTCAAGTGGGCAGTTTCAGTGAGACAGCTTGTTGAATTGAGGGAAACAAAGGCTACCTAAACCTTTAGGGGGGTCGGTAGAGGTTTTACGGATGAGTGTACATTGCTGGTCAAGGCCAGGGTGCTGGAGAATGCCTCATTTGCAGGAGGAGGAATTCCAGATGCTGCCAGACATGACCTTACAAGGGGAGAGGAAGTTTAACCTGGCCACCAGGATACGTGACCTCCTGGAAAGGGGGTGGGGGGTGGGGGTGGCAAAGATAGGGGCACAGAGCTTCGAGCGCGGAGACATACAAGCCCAGGGCAAGGATGGGGTAGTTATCCTACTCCTGCCGACCTCAGGAAAGGATTTCTGGGGTTTGGACAAAACAAAAATTAAAACACAACTTACCAATTGCAAAGACATGAGGTGGCATTGTCCCTAGAGATTTTCCTTGATATGACTTTATTGTATCTGAAGAATATATTTTAGGTATATCAAAGTATGGGTTCACTGCAATCAGAATGTTGGCGACATATGTCTAAGTAGTAAAGGCAAAAAAATAAAATTTCTAGTTATTACTTTCCTTCAAAAGTAAACAAGGTAAGCATGAAAAAGTCGAGAGACCTTTGATTCTCACACAAAACTTCAAAATCGACGTTTCTATCTCTAAATTAAATATTCTAAATGAAATAAATACTAATATTAACAAATTACAAAATTAATATTAATATTCTGAATCTAAATTAAATTTTCTGATTTTTACAGAGCCCGCCATTTCTAAAATTCCAAAGAAATACCTATTTCCACATAAATGTTTTTATACTGTCATTCCACAGTAATTTCAAGATCAACACCTTCAAAATTAACATTATAAATTCCACTTCCCTGTGTCTCTTTAAAAAAAAAAAAGTTCTCTCGGGTACATGGCTTCACCATATCACCACCCACAAAATCTGAGTCTCTAAATCTCCCTCCAGGCTTGTCCCGATGACTCCACTTAGAGTCTCCGAGCCGGGGCCTACAGCTAAGGTCCAGTCACGGATATCCTCAGTCTACTCATCCTGCTCCTAAAGCGTCTGAATGACCTTTCTCTGCGTCTGAGCCTCCCCGGTCAGTGAATGCTCAGGAGTGGCATAGCTCTGAGGCAACCATTTGGTCTTGGGAGTTCTTCAACGCACCACATGCTAACCACTAGTGGGTAACGGTCTCATGAGCGCCGTGAATTTCTTTTTAAATTTGAAATTGAATTTGGTTTTTAAAGACCATAGAAATGTCCTAGGAAATTTTACAAAACTCCTATATGGGTAGAGAGTTGTAGTTTAGTAAAACTGATAAAACTGAGGTATACAAGGCCATGCTTTCTCTTTTCAACTGTAGAAGTACTGTAAGTATCCTGATCTCTAAACTGCTAAATGCACACAATGCCCTAAAATTCGTTTCCTACAGAAGAGTGAGTAATGAGAATAGAAGGACTGAAGAGGTGGCTCAGCACTGGCTGTTCAAATACAGAGCCCAGAATTGGTCCCCCAGCACCCACATGGTGGCTCACTACCATACATAATTCTTTTGTTGTTGTTGTTTTCTTCTGTTGTACAAGACAGGGTTTCTCTGTGTAACAGTCCCTGACTGTCTTGGACTCTCTTTGTATGCCGGGCTCAAACTCACAAAGATCTGCCTGCCTCTGCCCTCTGCCTGGGATTAAAGGTGTGTGCCACCAAACCCAGCACCATACATAATTCTAACAGAAGATTTGATACCCTCTTCACACCTCCACAGGCACTAGTCACACACATGCTGTACAAATATAAATGCAGACAAAACACACATACACATAAAATAAAAATAAACAAATCTAAAATAAAATAAGAACAAAGGCAAAGGATCAGAGATTTCAGCAACATGAAAATATTAAATAAGGTTCACCTTCTATTTTACTCAAATCTAAGGGAGGGTAATGATTCTGTTAAGTACAAAATGTCAAGTTTAAACTATTACTCTAAATTGCTTCCTTAATTATGCATGTATATAAAATAGTAATTGGCACCTTTATTAAGATTTTATAATAATAATAAATGCAATTATGGATTACCCACATTTAATGACTTTCTAACTATAGGGCCTAACTGGCTAAGAGAAAAGAACATACCACTCCTGACTTCAGGCAACCCTGACAACACTAGTCTTGAGTTCTACTGAGAAAAAGCAACCTCCAAGGTACATCCATGTTAATTTTCACTGGTTTACTACAAGTTAAACTGTTTCAGCAGACTTTTAAACTTTGTTACTTCACTGTCTAAAACAACACTTAGTAAACATTACAGTCAGTTCAACTGTAAGCTAAAGAATTGAATATATGTTGCCTCTGAAAATATTCCTACCAAAAAAGACCTCTATTCACACGTAAACATATTCTTTCCTTGGATGAATTCAAAGGCAAAATTCAGGAAAGTGAAATCTTAACAGCATGCAAAACCAGGAGGCAGGTAGATTTCTCTGGGACAGACTCCATTAGCTCTGTTTCCCAGCTGTTACTCTTTGACAGGTGGCAAAGACTAACTGTAATTTAGTCAGAATTAAGTAAGTACAATTAGGCAAACTGATAGTGATATAAAAGATTAAGACTGTCATTTGATCTTGTAAGTGTCAAAGAAGCCATGTGCGTGCTTCGTTCAAAAATAATGAAGGCCCATCTTTATAACAGGGTACCAGAGTGTGGTAATCTATCTGCAGCCAACAAAAGAATCTATGACCAGATCATAGCAGAATAAAATCTCATGTGTGTCCAACGAATAATTCTAATTAAAACACTGAAAGCATTGTCTTTCTTTGTGTTTAATGATCTGGACATTTAAGGGCCAGCATCTAAGGGCTAATGAAATCCTAAAGTTATTTAGGTACCATGAAGAGTATCTGATACTTCTCCAGCTATTGCCTTCTATTCTAATTTACATATTCTTCCTCATTTGGTTTATATTTTTACTTCAATACACACAGACTGCCTTAAATTCTCTGTGCACTGTAAAAAGTGAAATTAAACAGATCTATAGACTTTTACCAAAAATAACTCAAACTCCAAAACAGTTTTGTTTAAACGCTCAAATTGAACCTTTGGACGCCTGAAATAGGGTAATTAGTTCTCTGAATTCATTTTCTCATTCTGCGGATATTAAGTACCCACTGTGTAGTGGACTCATGGGGAGTGCGGGGTGGATAATGCACATTAGAACTCTCATGTCCATCACACTCATATCGATCAGGGCAAAAGCAAACGTGTATGTAAGATACCCACGAGAACTGAAGACACTGGTCAAAGACTTACATAGATTCTGTCTTTACTGTACCGAACTTTGACATTATGGAGGAGTGTGGCTTCATTCAAGTACATTAGTGAACCTAAGACAGAGGTTTGAATTAGAGAGTTGAAAAACAAAAGGTACAATAAAACACATTATGCTAATAACAATCACTTTGATCACAGTTTAAAATTCACTTGTTAGGGTAGATTTAATCCCATGTTTTTAGAACAGAGGTACCCATAAACCCCATGGGCTAGTGTAGAACAAATTTATCTGGGGTACATTGCATTAGTAGAACAGTTAAAATAAATCTTGTTTACATACATCTGTGAGAACTTTAGATGATACATTTCCAGTCACGGGCGTTACAAATAATGAGTACCAGTGAGTATATACAATGCTGAGGACAGGCTTAAACACCAACAATCAATCAAGTATAAAGAACTACTGTAGATATATATGACTCTACAAAGTGAGATGCTGATCCAGTCATCCAGTCCAACGCTCAGAGGCTTACAGACAAAACAAAAAGGATATAGTTTTAGACTGGTAAGGGACCATCAGATCATTCGGATAGTCTCTCACGATGACTTATAAGAGAGAGATGGGCCAGGAGACATCATTCGCATTTTAATCCAGCATATTTATGACTCAAGTTCAGAATCGGAGTAGATACCTTCTTTTTCTGTTCTGTTGTGATCCGCCCCAGGTTCTTCCCTATCTAGTCCCTACACACTCCCATCTCCTCTGCTTCATTTCCATTACATGTGGAGCATCACTCCTCTTACCTACTCTGCTTGCTGTTGGGACCATAGTTTTCTCAAACTGAAAACTGAAGTCAACATCAGAGCCATCGCCTCGTGTCCTCCCACTTGAAGTCAGCTTCCAACTCTTCACATCATAAACAAAAGAGATAGCCTATCACCAAGTTCATGGTGTGTGTCCTGATGGTAACCCAACCTGAATCCCTGACCTCTCTCCCTCCTTTTCCACACCTCCACTGCAGTGAGGTCACACTGCCTCTTCTGTGGTTACAGTGACCTCTTATGTGTCTACTGCTTTAATCTCTCTTCTCTCCAATCCAGAGCACTCACTAAATCTCCCCCCATCTCAAAAAACATCGCTGGGGTTCAATCAACTACAAACACTTATCTTAAAATCTATTCAAGGCCCTTAATAGACACATTTTCAAATGGTTGATTTTATAATTTTTATAGCCTGTATTAATGTCTAACTTGTTCATAAACTGAGCTGTTTATCACATCCACAACCTATTCATGTATTATCTCTGCCTACAACATCCTCTCCATCTCTAGATATATAAAAAAGCTATATATCTTTGCAAGTCACTTTCTCAAAAATGATACTTTAATATAGAATACAAACCTATATCAAACTGCTACTTCTCCAACCTCACCACCTCCACAGCTACTTTCTTTGTAATTTCTTTTATTAATATTATTTTTTACTTATTACAATTTATTCACTTTGTATCCCAGCTGTAGCCCCACCCTCATCCCCTCCCAATCCCTTTCTCCATCATCCCCTCCCATACCCCTTCTCCAGTCCTCTGATAGGGGAGGACCTCTTCCCCTTCCATCTGACCCTAGCCTATCAGGTCTCATTAGGACTGTCTTTCATAGTCTTCCTCTGTGGTCTGGTCAGGCTGCTCAGGGGGAGGTGATCAAAGAGCCTGCCACTGTACTGTAATTTCTATCTGATGCTTTTCACATCTGTCAGGATTAGAAAGCACACTTACTCTTCTGGTCTTATTTACTAAACCAAATACTAAGGGCAAGATGCTACACAGTTCACTTGTTTTACATGGCCCCTCACTGAAGATAACATGCACATCTGCAGTGCTTGCATCCCTAGTATACACGTCAATGGTGCCTACAAGAGCCTCTTGCTGGACTATCCTGGCAAACATCTGCAAGTAGACAATACAGTCAGAGCACTTTCCAAAGGCCCAACTGCTCTCTGATGCCTCTGAAAGCAGAGTAAAAGAGTAAGAAGTAGGTTGGGGCTCTTAACAGTTGAGCTGAGGAAAGGCTTGGAAGGACTCAGGCAGCAGAGGTCACCTTCATTCTACATCCCTATTCTTCTCCTGCTCTCATCCCCCAGAAGCCTCATCTACACATTGCTGTTTCTTTATTCAAAACATTCTGCTGAGCCTCTCCCCACATATCACATTCCTCTGAAACACCTGCTTGCACACTAGCATCTGCCTCCTCTAAGCGAGAACTGTGGATAGCACAGCACACACACCCTGTCAAAGCCAGCTGTGTAACCCTGTACTGACATGTGGATGGCTGCTAATGCTACTCTCTTCACCCAGCCCTGACTCCCCACCTGCCTTCTCAAGGGCATCTGTTCACTCAATCAAATACGACTGTCAGTGGCCGGGGGACCTCCAGTCACACTGCTCAGACGTCTCCAGTTTCATGAAAAGAGCCCGCTGTTTGTCAGAGTGAAAAATGTTAAGTCTCAACCACCTCCCATAGTGGCTTCACCCAGGAGTGTTCACAAGTGTCCAAAAAACAACTCCCTGTCTCGCCTAGTTTCACCCCACCCTCTTTCAGTAGCCAGCCCTAGGGTTACTTGACTTGGCTTTTTAACATGCACTACTTCACCTAGATTGCTTACTTTTTATGTCTAAGTTTGTATAGATTTAACTAGAGTCAAAAGAACAACAATATTTTTTGAGACAAAGTCTCACTGTGCAGCTCTGGCTGGCCTGAAACTCACTATACAGACCAGGCTGACCTTAAACACACAAAGATCTGCCGGCTCCACCATCCCAGGAGCTAGGAGTAAAGGTAGGTACTACCAGAGCTGGCAACACATTATTATAAATTTTTAGTTCTCGTACACATGCATGCATGATGGGAGATGCGTGCCATGGCACTGTGTGGGTCAGAGGACCGCTCTGTGGAGTTGGTTCCAGTGACAGGGAATTCAGAATGCCAAGCTTGCATTGCAAGCATCTTTACCAGCTGAGCCATATCACTGGCCCTAATGCTTTAAGTTTATTGTTTGTTGTTATTTTTTTTTCTTTTTGGAAGTGTTGGGGATTGAACCACATCTTCATGCATGCTATTCAACAGACTTTTAAAAGTAAGACAGTGTGGAAGTATAAACCCAATTGATTCCATTGGACATATTTTGGTGATATAAACATATACGGTACCAAAAGTGTCTAATGAAGAACACCTGTGACGTCATTAAATTTATGTATTGACTAGAGATAGTTGAGTATTTCAGATCCTGCATATTGACTACAGCTCTAGTTCAGTGACAGAGAGGGTAAAGGGAACTCACAAATGATGTCAGCATCATGGGAGGCAACCTGTGCTAGGTATACATTGCTGTAGAAGTCCCTGCATCACTGACTGGGGGTCAAGGGGCACTTCTAGGAGTCTTTCTAATTCTATTCTCAGTACTTAGTCTCACCGTCTGGCAGGTGAGTATAATAAGAGAAATATCATATGCAGGAGAATAGTATTTTAAAGTCAGCATGAAATTGTGACATTTTCTGTTTAATTACAGTAAACAGTAAATAAAGGCAACAGCGGTGAAGTACATCGTAGCAAAGGGAACAGGAGAGTTTAAAATATTAATTCAAAAAACAGGATGGAAAATACAAACCTATTGCACTTGGCTACATATGAATATGTCTCAAAGCAAAACGTGTTAATATATGAAAAGGATTAGTTGTTGAATTATATACCCTACCAAATTTTTGTTATGTTTATAAATATAGCAGGGAGTGGTAGTGTAAGATGCAGCATGTGTAGGAATTAATTCTGGTTTTCCCTCATGTGGGTCCTGGGGATCAAATTCGGGTCCTCAAGCTTCCAGCAAGTGCCAGCACCCGCTAAGACATCTCACTGGCATGCCTAGAAAATGTTAACAGAAAGATACTTTCTACGATTTTCAACATGATATAATTTTCTTTCTATTTTGCTTTGATTATTGCTCAAAACCACATTGTTTTATCAGACAAACTATCAACTTGGAAAAGGAAGAAAATATCTCTCAGTCCTCACACCTACTAATAACAGCTGCTGTGCTCTGATAAACATCTTTAACGCATCACCACTAAGCCTTCAACGTGTAGAACTTCTCCTACTTTGCAGATGAACTTTCCAAAAGAAGAGTGATGTGGCCTGTAGGCACATAAGCTTCCAAACCAAAGTCAGAACCAGAACCCATGACTGTCTCATCCTCAGCCCACAACCTGTGTTTATATATGGAGTCTTCCAGGCTTATTCAGCTGTACATGCCCAGTGAAAGGCAGTTAAGAATAAACCTATGCCTTTCTCTTATCTTCTTTTCAGTAGAGTATTTAAGGCCAAATACTTCGTTGCAAGATGATGGGACCTTTACGAGGTGGGGACTGGTGGAAGGGCTTAGCTCTCTCTTTGCTTCCTGGCCTCAGTGAAGCAAGCAACTTCCTCGACCACATATTCCTGCCATGATGCATCTCACTAACAGCACAAATGCAGTGGGGGTCAAATGACCATAGACTGAAGTTTCCCAACCTATGAGCCAAAACAAACCTTCCCCCCTTTTGAAATTAATTCAGGTATTTTGTTACAGTGACAAACTGCCGAAACAACTTCTTAAAGTCAAAAATGTAAAAATAAATATACCCTGTTCAATGACTATTTTTCACCAAGTATTTTAAGGTGTTTATAAGTCAAATTCATGCTATGTTTTAATATTACACTCTGAAATAAACTTTTCAATTACCAATTATTCCGCAGTGTTGTTCTGTTTTGTTTAATGTTGGTTTGCCTTATCCAAAAAGTGATATTAAATGACTCCTGGGGTCAACTTCTAAATTACTATGAATTCACCTCCCACTGTAAGGTTTGGAATGATTTTAGACACAGTAGGAAGAGACTTTTAGTTGAAGCTTTACACTAAATCATCACCGTTCCCACACACATCTAAAATAACAGTAGGAGATGGTCAGGAGATTCTTTCTAGGACGTGCACAGGGAATACAGTAACAAACCTAGGCTTTCCAAGCTCCTGGGAGCTCTTACCAAGCCTGTGTGCTCTGACCTAGTCTCTTGTACTGGGGCATAACCACTAACTCACTTTCTGGAAGAGCAGATAGTTTGTGGGATGGAGAAATAACTTCAAACTTAATACTTACAGTTATCTTCCACATCCTTTTTACTGTCCTCTTCTGCAGGGAATACTTGGTTTATGAGAGCCAAAAAAGTCTAACAAACAAACAAACAAACAAAAGTTTGAGCATCTGAGGCTTTCAGATCATGAAAAAGACAAGGAGTTCAACTGGCTGCATGCACAGTAATGATGGCAACAATACATTCTCTATTAGAGTGAAGCACAGATTCTCCTACTCAACAAAGCACTCATTCAGAAGACAACAACTCTCAGCAAAAACTGTGTCCACTACTACTGTAGACATGAACCAATAACAGCAGTTAACAAATAAAGCATCCCAGGCTTTCACAACCACAGCAGGACAAAATAGCAAACACATTTATCCTAATAAAATAATGAACACACTAATTCTAAATTTCTACTTTGGAGCAAGCTAGCTACCAAAAACTCAGAGCATTTTAATGTTTGCATATAAACAATTTTGTTGTTTTGAGAACAGAAACGTTCACAGTTACATATAATAAAAACAAAGTATTAATGTTATTTGAGAAATACACTGACATCAATTCCTACACAAAAGTATGTCAAAAATATAAAAATATCTGGTCCATATAATTAAAAGTACCCACAAATAGCAGGGTGTGGTAGTACATCCTGTAATCTTAGCACTTGGTAGGTGCAAACAAGAATTCAAAGTTGTCCTTGGCTACATAATGAGTTGAGGCCTGGCAAAGCTACATAAGATCCTATTTCAAAAAATAATAATAATAAACCATAAAGAAACTTGCATTCATTTATCACTTAAGATGTCATAAGAGACACTGCAGAATTAAGATAGCATCTTGTAACAGAGAACAAATGATCTCAAATTACATCTAAAGAGAATTAAATTTTAATCCATGCTATCTTAACAGTTATTTATAAATTTATACCTCTAAATAATTACAATTAACTCTTCTGATTGACATTTCCAACTGTATCAAATCTTGAGGGAAAATGGTTTGGTTCCTTTACAATACTGTCTGCAGGACTGGAAGGTTAGTGCCATAACAGAGTTTATGCTCAGCCTGTGCAAGGCCTTTGATCTGATCTCCAGTACCAGGAGAAAAAACAATGTTTGTAACTCTATGTATGCAAGAATACTGTATTCAATAAAGTTATCATAGTTTATGAAGTAAAATCCAGGCTTCAAAGACTACTCCAATTCAGAGTCATTAGCAATTTAGTGGTCTGGGGCTAGAGCTTATCGGTAAAGCACTTGTATGAAATAGGTGAGGCCCTTGATTCAGACTCTATCTAGTACCACAAAAGAACAACAAAATCATACCCAACTTAACACATGTTAAAATGTTATAAATGCAGGAGGTTTGGAGGAGAGACCACTTTTTTAAAAGAGAACTTGGATCCACATGAACCAGACAGTGAACATTACGTAGAAGAAGATAGCATAAAACAGTCAGTTCATAGCAATGGTTTTGTAGGGAAGCCATTTTTTAAATAGGCACTAATACCATAGAACTGTGCACACAGTTGTCACAGTCATATCAACAGAGGGCTTGTTCCTAGCCTAGCAGGAGCTCTATCCAGTGAGAAAGATAACAGATGAAGAACGAGTACTCCAGTGGAGAAGCGACTGAGTTCCTTAAACGACATTAACAGCAACCTAAGACAAGTCCAGAGGAAGTTTCTCTCCCTCTTCATTCAGCCTCCAAATTAACAACCAGCCTCTGTTTTCTTTCCCTTCAAGAGAAAAAGAAGTATTTCATAAAAAAAAAATGTTTTTTTTCCATCTTTTTTTTTTTAACTTTTTCTGTTAGGAATGTTTTTACCATTACAGAAAGAAAGCAACGGCCTAGAAAGATGGCTCAGTAGAGAAATGCACCTGCCATCAAGCCTGAGGAACTGAGCTTAAGTTCCTACAACCCACCTAGTGAAGAAAGACAGCCACCTCCGACCTTTACGCGCACACACACACACACACACACACCCCATAAATTTAAAAATAGCTTTTTATAAAAGTAATCCCCTAAGCCTCCCAAAAAAATTGGAAATGAAAGTTAGACTTCAGTTTATAGAATTTAGTGTAGATCTATAAAATTTACATGATGCCATAATTTCAGCTATGCTTCTAGATTGGTGAAATGGCTCAGCCATGAGGACTGAGATCCTGAACTCAATTCCTGGGACCTACAGGGTAGAAGAAGATAGCCAATTCAGAGTTAGCCTCTGACTTCCACATGTTCTCTTGCGCTCTCTCTCTCTCTCTCTCTCTCTCTCTCTCTCTCACACACACACACACACACACACACATGCAAATACATATGAACACACAACAAATAAACAAATGTACCCCAAAATAATCAAACTAAACCGTGTTCCTCTTGGTTCTATATATGTACCTGATTAACAATAATATGATATAGTTCAGAATACACTGAATGATGTAAAATATTTCACAAAAGCACATCCCCTTAAATCAAGTTTTTTTCATTCTTGAACTGAATTATTCACAGATGTGACAGACCACAACAGAACAGGCACAGGAGATGGAGCTCTCGATTCAACCAGCCCTTTACCTTCCTGGGCTTATGAAACACGTTACGCAAAAGCGTAATGTATTGTGTGTGAACTCTCAAAAACCCACTTTTTAGATAGGCGCTGTACTGTAAGTACACACAGGTCCTGCTAACGAGGGAGGGTCAGCACTTTGTCTCTTCTTTCCTGAAGGCATCTTTAATTGGCTTCCACTCGCACGGCCCAATATATATTATGCATTCTGGTTCCTGGGATGTTTACAGTAACAGAACAGCGTTCTCTCTGAAAAGACCTCATGAGAGATCCACCTTGTTTTTCTAAGGTTCCCAGAAGGATGGCAGTCATATGGCATTAGTTAACCACGCATCGGTAGAATGTAAATTATTCATGGACTTTTGCAGAGCCTGAAGTAAACAGAAATTACATCTGCACATTTAGTCCGAAGAAATGTTTAATGGGCTTATTTGTTAAGCTTAAAACTGTGAGGCTGTGGTGCCAAAAAGACCCAGCCACATGAAAAATAGATACATGTCTACAATGGAGGCCACGGCTGTAAGCAAGTCACAGCTCCTGGTCACTTTCCCCCAACTTCTACTAAGCGATCTTGACTAACCGATGTCTAAGATTTTTTTTTTTAAAGAAAATAAATAATGTATGTACAGAATGAAAGCATGTGTTACATTATCATAAAAATGACAATGTGTAGGAGGTGTAAGACTCAACTATTTTTACATAAAAGATATTTATCCAAACCCCACACTATGTATGTTTAATAATTAAGTTTAAGTAAACTTATTATCACAGGACCCTATTTTCTCAGAGCACACACTTTCCATTTAATCAAGGAAGTCAACTCGAAACTTCATTTATAATACTAGACATCTGTTTCTTCTACCATGGCAGGAATAGTTCTTCATTTTCATCTTTCTTGGAAAAAAAAATATATATATATATGTGTGTGTGTGTGTGTGTGTGTGTGTGTGTGTGTGTGTGTGTAATGTGTGTGTATTTGAAAGAGATCACATCTTGAAATCTCTCTGGGAAACTCACCTTGCCTTTTTGGTTCAAGGGTTCAATTGTTAAGCTGTCAGGGCCAATATCCACAATATTGCCCATCTGAAATCCATCTGTGGGGTGGGGTGCCCAAACGGGCTTTCCGTCTTCCATTTTGAAGGTTGTCCACTATCTCCTGTTCAAAGGAACAAATAAAGCAACATGAGTAACAGTGGAAATGATTTTAAAATGTGTCTCCTTTACACATGCACATTTAAGTCTCAAGTCATAAAAACACCTGCTACCGGTGACCTCTGACCTTTCCCTCCCATCCTGCTACCTCTTGCCCCTCTATCTACCCTAGGTAAGGAAGGCAGGGGCTGCTCTACCCTCAGGGAAGTCCTGTGACCCAGCTCTTCCTTCAGTTCAGGAACAGAATCGCTCATACTCTACACCTGTCCTCCTGTCCTCTGAAGGTGATTTAGAATATTACCTCAAAGAATCTAAGCTGCTCAATGGTCTTGTAGGAATGGATATTTATGGTACACAGACAGAAAGAGCAGTCATTCTGGACCTGAAGGGATGAGGGGTGGAAGGGCTCCTGTGGATGCCCTGAGTCTAAGACAGAGGCTTGTACTCCCCAGGTTCATTCCCACACAACTGTTCAGCGTGTTTTCATTTTCTTAGTTTGCTGCTCATCTGAAACTCACAGCAAAGTGAACAAATCTGATATGTAAGTTAATGAGCTGGGACAGATGAATGCACCATCTAAGAAGCATCCTCCTCGGTTCACAGAGCATCTCTGTCCCCCTGCGGTTCCCACGCCTCCCTTGGCTCGGGCATCATCCCCCACTGTCCTCAGTTTCTGCCTGTTCTTGAACTTTATATAAATGAGATCATAGTCTGCATTCTTTGCTGTCTGGCTGCCTTCATTTAGAAAGCATTTTTCATATGTAGCACAGTCAAGCACACTGCTGTGTGCGGGTCTACTGAACAATGCACTGTTTACCTGCTATGTTGGATTAGAATGGTTTCCAGGTAGGGCCCACTGGGGACATCCCATTTTCAACTGTTCCCATGAGGCTTCTTTCACTCTCGGCATTCTGAGAAGTTAATATTTGTAAGTCTGTCTACTGAGTGACCCAAGGGCACAAGCTACCCAAAATGCTTTGTTGAAAGGAGTATCTATGTTATAAGACTAATGTAGGATTCAGTCTTCCAGCTGATTAAAGTAGAACATCTGTTCTACTTTCAGTATCTCAATGGGCACCTAATTATTTCACTGTTCACCTAGATCTAAAGAGCAGGTGGCTTATGTGCCATGATGTTCGTTTTGTGTGCCTGGGAACTCCACCAAAGATCGCCTTGTGGACTCTTCGATGTCGCTCATCGTGAGAGTCACACCAAGAAGCATAGTCCAGTTGAAAGCTGCTATTGGCATCCTGATGGTTAATCTTGTGCCTGATGGTTAATCTTGCCTATGCAGTGGCTACAGGAAGAGCTCCCTTCTCTACGTAGGAAAAGCTACTGCATTTGAATGTAATCCCAAGTTAACAAATGAGGTGAAGATTCTCCATAGAAGGTGAAGCAGTAACAGTGCTTCTGGTTTCTGCTGCCACATATGCAGGCCTGCTTTCCCTAGGTACTGGCAGCCGCTCCCGTGGCTTCATGTGCCATTTGTATGTGAGTGATACTCCAACTCCTCTCACCATCCCAGATGCCCTCAGAATTCTCAGATGTTTACCAGCCTCCTGGAACCTGATGAAACTAACAGATGCATTACTGTTATCATTACTCTGCTCTGCATCCCTCCTCGCTCTTCCCCTCATTAGTAAAGGCAACACCTCGCAATCCGAATCACACCTGGAGGCATCCTCAATTCCTCCAGCTCCTTCCAGGATCTTACCACACTCCTTAATTTTATCACCTCTCCATCCCATAGACATCTCATATCCGCCCACTCTTTGGCATCTCCTCCATCACCTTAGTCCAAACTAACACTGCCTTTACCAAGGCTGCTGCAGTACCCCTCTATACCTGCTTCTACTCTTGTCAATCCCCAGATCCGCTCTAGTCCTAGTATATACAACTCATTGCGCCACTGCAATCCCATCAGGGCCCAGACCACTTACTGCTCCTAAGACCTAGTACACACAACCTGACGGTCGCTGGTGCTTGAATGAACCTCACGCCATCTGGGAGAGTAAATGGAGATGGGAGATGAGAAAGAGTTGAATTCTCTTCAAACCACGGCTTGAAACGCTGACTGCTCTCAGCAAGCTGCCTCCCTGATGGTATCTTTCCCCTTATCTCTGTGGTGGGCTCGTATCCTTTACCTTACAGAGTTGCGGTGCGGATTAAGTGACATAAAACTGAGATATCACCATTCTAAGAGAGGATAGTCACACCTCTGCCCCTCCCCCGCACATCCTTTCATTGTAACTATTAGTAAGTTGAAGGCAATGTTCTACACACAAAGACAGATTGCACAGTGGACACTAGTGATCATTAAGGAATAATTATCCTTTAAAAAAAATTCTGAACACATCAAAGTCACACAGCAAAGCACAATCCTGCAAATCCAAAAACAAAATGGCAAATTGAACTATTTAAATTGTTTTTTCGATCTAAACCATATACTGCAACTTTGCAGAGAAGATGGAAAAGTTCAAGGCACATAGCTAACCTCCCTTCTTCATCACAGCCCTAAATCACCAGTGAAGTGATTCTCAGAAAATCGTTCAGGGCTGGTGAGATGGCGGAGTAAGGAAAGGTGCTTCCTACCAACGCTGATAACAGAGTTCAACTCCCAGACCGGACACGTGGAAGAAGGTGAGACCTGAATTTCAAAAACTGTCCTCTGACCTCCACATACAGGCACATATATTATGGGGCGCGCGTGTGCACACACACACACACACACACACACACACACGCATAAAGAGAGAGAGAATAAATAAACAATTAAACATATCATAAATAAATAAATAAATGTAAAATAAAAAATCTTTCAGGAAACCGTTCCTGGCAACCCTCACTCTTAATAAGCATGTTACATATGCAGAGCACCTTAAGGTATGGTGAACCAGGCCAAATGGCTCACAACTACAATCCCAGCACCACAAGTTCAAATCCAGCCTGGAGTACATAATGAGCCCTTTCTTAATAGAATAAAAAATAAATAAATAAAAAGACTAAAAAGTGACCCATTAAAAGGCAGCCTCAATGCCTCAACTCCCAGTGCTACCACACTAGGTGCCTTAGGCTCCATGAAAGGCTGGCTGCAGAAATACTGAGTGGAAAAGAAGTCAGTGAGCCTTGCGGGGGGTTTGTTCTACAAGTTTAAAGCTGTCAGCATTCCTAAAGTCACTGGCAGACACCATCATTATCTGAAAACTACCTTGTTTTCACTGCTCATTTATTGGTTATTGACTTATTTCCGTAGGCCATGTTGGGATCAAGCTCAGGGCCTCATACTCCTAGGCGAACATCCTCCTGTGCTTGGTCAGTAAGCACTCCAGGGAGCCCTAGAAGCACCGGAAGCACTGAGACACAGAGCAGGAGCCGCTCCCGGCCTTTCCAGGGGCCTTCGCCTGGGGTGGGAGCGATAAACATGAGTACGCCCACATTCTCTGTCCTCTGGACCAGTGATGACTCCAACAGTGTCCACATGCCATGTGCAGCGTGGGTAGGTTCACTTACAACACGTGAGACACTTACCTGCGTGTCACCAGGACCCACAAAACGATCCCTAAGAGTCGAGTTGTGAGGGACAACAATGCCTTGTGCTTTCTTAGCTAGACACTACAAATTAAGCGGCAGCTAGCAGTACTTTGAGGTTGGGCCCAAAGAACCGAGTAACTAAAAAGGAAGAAAGATTAAGGAGAACAGAAAGAAATCCCTAGGGCTGCATATACTGTCTTTTTCTGTTTCTTTAAGCACCTACTATGTGTCACAAAGAATTAGGTGCTCAGAACAGAACAGTGAACAAAGACAACGATGTCTAGCCTCGGAAGTTGCCGACTAACAGGAGAATGATTAGTGAGAAAGAAGGATATAAAAAAAAAATGGAGGATGTGAAACCCCTGTAATGGCCTACCTTAGACGGGGGACGTGAAGGCAAGGGAGATGTATCAAATTTGCCATTTGAAGAGATTGCTCTTCTATCTTGCAGCCCCTGGCATGAACCTTTGGCACATGGCTTTCCACTGGCAGCTTCTCCCACCTGTATCAGTGTACCCCAGGGCTATTGGCTTCCTAGTGCCCAGACGATGTGAGAGAACTGGGCACTGGCTAACAGTTGGCCATGGTTGATGCATGTGGTATGCACCTAACACTATCTTCCACCAGGCATTTCTGTCCCACAAGAGATTATTTCTACACCAAAACTTCACAACAATTTTTAGCAAGATTCCCTTTATTATCAAACACACATCTGAAAATGGCTTCCTAAAAAAACACAGATAGGTTATTCTTCTTTAGTTAGTTACAGAAATATGGGTATTATTTTATTACTATCATATAGTATCATGCATTAATTAAACTAATATTGACATTTCCTGCGAACACATTAGTTTTCTAAAAAAATAAACAGTAATTATAGATAGAAAATACTACTAAATATAAATTAAAAACAAAGAAATAAGAAAACAGCTCAAGATTAACAAGCTACAAAAATGACATCAACTGAAGAAAGAATTTGAACTCATACTCATTTCATATTTTGCACAGATATTTACTAAACACCTACTGTGCATGAGCCACTTTTTAGGTTTAGATTATGATGGAAAAATATAGGGGTCAACTGGTTTTCAGTGTAAGACATAAAAAAAGAGATCTAGAGGTTCTTGCAGACCTGGCTAACAGCAGTACATACTAGCCCTGATGACTGGTCATTGAAACTCTGTTGAGCATCGCTTAATGTCTAAAGTTAAGTCCTTGACTTAACATACAGCTAGTGACCAAGGCTAACTGACACTATTAGAAAAATCACTACCAACACTATACAAGTCAAGTTGTTAAGATTGGTCATATGCTTTTCTTTTTACAGATTTTTCAAAGATCATAAATCATGTTTTAGATATAAACTCCTGCATGAATTGCTATCTCAAAACAGGCTTGAAATCAGATACGAAACAAAGTTCTCTCATAATTCACAAGATGTTTTTAAACTCTACTAACTTGGGTGTGAGTATGGGTATGCATTCACACACCTGAGAAAAACAGGAAGTAAAATAGCTTTCTCCTCACAAATGGTATTCAGCTAATTAAAGAAAACCAAATTACACACATCACACACCCTCGACCAAACCCTAGACATTACATTAGGATACCTTGAACATCCTTTTAACTCTTTTTCATATAACACATTTGGATGATGCTTTTCCTCTCTCTCATCTCCTCTCAGACCCTCTCCACTTAACCTACCCACTCAACATCATGCTCTTTCTCTTGCTGTCAGTATGAATAAGATGAAAAAAAATGCCAAGACAAAAGTACACACACACTATAGACAGACAGATAGATATTCCCACACCCCCCTTTTAGTGATGGAATTTTGTCTGACTTGAAATCTGTGTAGATCTTGTGGGTCCTGCCAGTTTCTGTGTGCATTAGTCCTGTTGTATCCAGAAGACACTATTTCCTTGGAATCATTCAACACCTCTGGCTCATACGGTGCTTGTGCCTCTTCATCTGAAGAGATCCCTGAGCCTTGAGGGATTTGATGAAGACATTCCATTTATGGCTGAGTGCTTTAAACTCTCTCGGTCTCTGCACATTTTCCAGTGTGAGTCTCTGTCTGTTAGTTCCAATTTACTACAAGAAGTTTTTCTGATGAGAGTTGAGCATTAGTTTACAGGTATAGCAATATGTCATTAGGAATCATTTTATTATATCTGGGGACAGGGGTCTTTTCTGAGACTGACACTCCACCAAGGACCGTGCATGGATATAACATAGAACCTTTGCTCAGATGAAGCTCGTGGTAGCTCAGTAACCAACTGGTTTCCCATAGTAAGGGGAACAGGGATTATTTCTGACAGGAACTCAATGGCAGGCTCTTTGACCTCCCAACCCCCCAAGGGAGGAGCAGTCCTGCTAGGCCACAGAGGAGGACTCTGGAGATACCTGATAAAACAGGGTCAGATGAAAGGGGAGGAGGTCCTCCCCAATCAGTGGACTTGGAAAGGGGCAGGGTGGAGATGAGGAAGGGAGGGTGGGATTGGGAGGGAATAAGGGAATGGGATGCACCTGGGATACAGAGTTAATAAAATGTAACTAATAATAAAAAAATAAAATAAAATTTAAAAAAAAAGGGAATCATTTCATTGCTGTGTTCCTTTAGCAGAATAATAGTACTAGGTTTTCCCCGAGGCCCATGACCTCTCTAGTCTCAGATTCTTGATCACTTTAGCAGTGTCAGATATGGATTTCATCTAAAGATGGTGCTTTAGATCCACTCTAAAAGTAGTTGGTTACTTCCATAACATTTGTGCCACCATTGCACCAGTATATCTTCAAGGCAGCTCACTGTTGCAGGTCACAAGGTTTGTAACTGAGTGATACTGATGATTACCTTTCTCCTCCTGTAGCATCCAAAGTACCTTCCAGAACAATGAATGCAAGTCAGTATGAACAAAGTAAACGTTTTATCTCACAACTATTAAATCTCTGCCAAGTGGCTATTATCTCTTTTTATAAGAAATTAGGTGCTTGCTTCCGCAGCACATATTCTAAAATTGGGATAATACGGAGAAGATTAGCACGGCCCCTGTGCAAGGATGACATGCAAATTTATGAAGCATTCCTATTTTTGGTGATACTTGATAGCTTAGAAGGGGAGGAGGTCCTCCTCTATCAGTGGAGTAGGGAAGAGGCATGCATAGGGGGAGAAGAGGGAAGGTGGGTGGGACTGGGAGAGAAGACAAGGGAGAGAGCTACAGGCAGGATACAAAGTGAATAAATTGTAATAAATAAATAAATAGATAAATAAATAAATGCCCTCAAAAAAAAAGAAATTGATATTTAGAGGGTTAGGCCATTTGTCAAGAGATAACTAAGAAAGATATGCAGAAAGGACCACTGAATACTGAGTGACTATCCTAGTTTGCTTCCTGTTCTGTGATTAAATACTCTGACCCAAAGCAGCTTGGGGAGAACAGGGTTTATTTGACTTCAGGTCACAATCCATCATATGAGAGTATCAGGCAGGAATTCAAGCAGTAACAGAGGCAGGAACCATGGAGAACGCTGCTTGTTGGCTGGCTAGTTCTCAGTCAGCTTTTTTTCTTTATTATTATTATTTATTATAATTTATAATACATATATTATATATATATATGTATCCCAGTTGTATTCCCCTCCCTTATCTCATCCCGGTCCCACTCCCCACTTTCTCTTCCCCACCCCATGTCCTTCCCCTAGTCCACTGATAGGAGAGGTCCTCCTCCTCTACTATCTGGCCCTAGCCTATCAGGTCTTATCAGGACTGTCTGCATCCACACAGAAAGAGGATCCAGTTGGTCAGCATTCTTATACAACCTAGAACCGCCTGCCCAGGGGTGATACTGCACACAGCGGTCTGAGCCCCTCCTATATCGGTTAGCAATTAAGACAATGTCTCACAGACTTGCCTATGCGCCAGACTGAATGAGACAATTCTTCAGTTGAGGCTCCTTCTTCTCAAGTGACTCTAGATTTGTCAAGATGACAGCTGACAGTGACCCAAATCCATTTCCTAATCGTTGCACTACATGGCTTTGCTTCAGAGAATTTCTTGTCTGTGTCAGTGGTTGATGTCACTATCTTGAAAAAGATTTGTTTATGTCACACAACACTGTTCCCTGGTTTAATGTCATAACAATAAAAAAATATATTCAACAAGTACTAAGTCAGGAAACAATGATCTGCCTCACGTCAAGTTCCAATCCTCGGGAGTTTCTCCTCACTCGCGCCTACACTAGCTCTGGAAGGTTAATGCTAGCTAAAGTCTCTCTCTTATTGATTTACTGAATACAAAAGTTAACAGGAGCACAGACGCCTCTCCTCCTGAGCAGAACTTGGTCCCAAGTTATGGAAGAAAGTAACGCCTGGAAGTATGATGCCAGAAACTCTAACACAAGATGCAAGCCTCTGTTGCCAACACAGAAGCTGAGCGTGTGTATCTTGTTTAGACGTGTGGCCAGCAACACTCACTGACGTAAGTAAGCAAGGTGGGATGTGTGTGGCTCACGCTCCAGAGCCCTCCATTAGGAACAATGGACAAGCAACGCAGCCCACCTGTCAGGAACACAAACACCTTCCCTGAAAATCCCTATAAAGCATTCTCTTTGGGGGCAAAGGGAAGACAAGAGCCTGCTTTCTTCCAGCAGTGAACTTGTCAACAAGGCTTTCTTTCAGTCACTCTACTTCTGGATTCATTGACTCCATTGGGTGGCAGTGGTTACACTTGTTTTTTTCCTCTATTCTTACATCACAATCAACACAAAAGACTCCTGTGCCCTAAAAAGGTGCAGAGGCTTCACACCACTAGCCAGAAAGGCTATCGGTTCTGGAGCAGTGGACACCTACTAGAAACCCAAGAGCTCCATTCACTTCTGGACCTGCCTGCCTAGAGTCACATCACACAGCATGAACATTTTAGATGCCATTTGCCCTCGATTGTTTAGATGGTGCTTCCAACATTCCGGCTGTCAACCAGAGTTCCCAAAACACCCTCGAGCACAATTATTTGCTCAAGCAAGCTCACATAACCCAGTGGAGCACTGATTTACACACAAAGGCTTATAGAATATATTAAAGGGAGCTAAGAAGATAGCTCGGAGGGTAAAGTGCCTTCTGCTCATGGATGACCTGAGGTTGGATTCCCAGTACCCATAGAAAAGCTTGCTGTGGCAGTTCACAAGTGGAACCCCAGCTCTGGGGTAGGAGGTTGAGAGAAGTAGGCAGATCCCTGGAGCTCACTGGTTGGTCAGCCTTGCCAAACTGGACAGTCCCAGAAGCAATGACATAGTTTGTCACTAACCAATCAATCAATTAAAAGTAGAAGTGAACATGATAGAGGAAGACACCTGGTGTTGACCTCTGACCACCACGTGAACACACAGGGACATGCGAACCTATACCACAGTCAGACAGGCAGAGAGTAGGAATCCAGATAAAATGATGCATCAGGTGGGCTTTTATGGAGACTCAAGTCAGCATGACTGCAGCAAGGCAATCAATCAAAACATAAATAGCCTAATGTGACCCAAAGCTAACAGAATAGCTGGAGAAACTCAGCAGGGCCAGCCCTGTGCCGCATTCACCCTGGCCTCTGGTGCAGCGTTCCCCCTTGCAGGATACAGGGCCGGACATCACCACTGTATAGCAGAGTAAGCTGGAGAAACTCTCCTTAGTCAGATCTAAGGCAAAAAGAGTCTCTATTACCTGCCTTGAAGAAGAGAAATTCTAGCTCCCACAGCCTACATAAAATCCACAACACACACAGCGTATAAGTGCATGTATCATGAATGTGCATTATATATGTCCTGTGTCATAGAATCACAAATACGCTCAGATACTGTACAAAATGAGAAACTTAAACTATTTTCAAATTTCTATTTAGAAAAAATAGTTCTATTTAGAAGCCATTTTAATTATTTGTAACTCTATTATGTAACATGTGTTGAAACAATATCTATGAAGCCAGGTCTAAAAACGCAAATCTTCTGGTTTTAAAATAATATATTATTAATATTATTACATACTTCAATATTAAATATATGTGTGTCCGTATAGTCAAACTTCTCTTCTATTAGTAAAACCAAATCATTCTTAGAGGTCATTCTGAGACCCCATCTTCCATTCACTCCACTTATCCTACCCATCCATTCACAAAGGGAAACCCCAATCAATACCAGTCAATCTCATATAATCTCATACTCTTTCTTCTCTTTCTCCCTTTTTTTCCTCCTCTCCTCTCGCCCAACATCATATGGTCAATTTTTCCATATTACTATTGGCCTATTCTATAGCTTTCTATAGCACTGTCCCTATTTTCTCATAGCTCAACTTCTCTTAAACCCATTCCTGTCTGATGTACATTTTCAACCCCTCAAGATAACCAATGACTATCGCTAAATCACCATGGTCAAGTGTCAATCTTCAAGTTCATGAATATGAAGCATTATCTAACACGTTGAATACTCTGCTCCCTAAGGCAGGTTATTTGACTCTTTGGGTTTTAGTCCTACTCTACTTCAACTCTTTTTTTGTCTTTTTTGGTCAAAAATCTTCCTTCATTCCTTACCTGTGCCTCTGTTTTTGGTCTTCCTGACCTGTTCAAACCAGAAATCATTAGGATTGAATTGTGACTTTTCCTCCACTCTCATTTTCTTGCTTTAAACATCTCATTTGTCCTAAAATCTTGACCCTTCTGACCAGTAATGGCAATCTAATAATGCAGTTGGAGAGACGGTTCAGCAGTTAAGAGCACTTGCTACTCTTACAGAAGACACAGGTTCCATTCCCAACACCCAAACTCCAGCTCCAGGGAATCCAGTGACCCCTTCTGACCTCTAAGTGCTAATACTTACATTTATAACACATACATAAACTCTTGTACACACATATATACATAAAATAAAAATCATTTTTAACATGTTACTAATGCCCAAGTTTCTAGCCAGGACAGAGTCCTCTCCTATGAACTAGAGTCCACAGACTGCTGTACATCACTATTAGACAACAGCCATCTCTATTCTATGCTATCCTACATCCTGGCTTCCTATAGCAACCATCTCTAACCCACCCTACCCTACACCCTGACTCCATTTTCCTTGTCCTCCTCACACTCCTCCTCTTCCCATAAAAAGACAGTTTCACCCTCACAGCTGCACATGTCAAAAATGCTGCCATTATCTTTGACCTCCACCTGCACAATCTATGTCAAGTCACTGAGCAAATGCTGTTGCCTCTGTTTTCCAATCTGATCTGACTTCATCTCACTGTAACCACTTCCTTCCAGGCCCTAGTGTATATAACCTCACCAAGATTATAAGAATGTTCTCTGTAATGGAAATTTTAGTGTCTTTAAAAACTCAGTTATGTTATGTAAACATGTTTTTGTTTTAATCCCAGGTGTAGTCTGCTTTAGATTGTCAAGGTGGCAGTCCATGTGCCTTATGTGAGCTCTGAGAGGGGCATGATCTTTGCCAGCTGCAGATAGTTTAATTCTGAGAACTATGGAGAATGAATAAATGCCAGTGCCAAGAGAGAGATGGGGTAGGAGGGAATAGGACCAGACATGACTCTGAGAAATAAGGCTGCTGCTCCCTACTGCTGTTGATACAGTTTGATGACAAGAAGTTGGAGATATTCTGAAATGAAGATTGGACTTACCCCAAGGAACTCAAAGACCCTAACCAACAGGAAGTAGCTGAAGAGAACTACGTCCCCTCCCCCTACCTGGTGTTGGGGTGTTGGAAGGTATTGAGGTGGAGAAGGGAGAAAGAGATATAAGAAATCCCAATAAAATAAAATAGATTTTAAAATATGCCTATGGTTCTCACTGGTTTCTCTGCTTCTTCCCTTTCCTATTCACAGACAGCTCTAAGGACATCAATCAATTTGACTCCTTCATCGCCTGAGTCATGTCACATTTGGGTTTTACATCATCCATAATGCTACTTACATAAAAGCCTCGTTCTGCTGTGCTCCACAGACCTCTCCCACATGACCCCACTTGCACATGCTCCCAGCCCCTCTGATGTTCACTGCTTCTACTCTCATGGGGCTTCACCCATGATGGCACCTTGCTGTTCCCTGAGCATACAGCAGTGCATCCACTACAGAGCTCTGCTGTGAAAAGCTGTCCTAGGCCACAGGTCCCAGAGTTTGCTCCCTTATCTTCTTCAGATCTTTGTGAAGGACTATAACAGTCCAGCAGAGACCCACAGATGCAGGCTGATGCTAGTGAGCATCCTCAGAACAATGAAGACTTGGATTTGCAGTGAAGGTATTTGCTTCCAAGCCTGACAACCCGAGTTCAATCCCTGAGACCCACACCGTAGAAGAAAAAGCTGTCCTCTGACCTCCACACATGCGCCAGGGCACATGTGCACCTCCCTGTCCGCCTCACACAAATAATAAATAAATGTAATTAAATATTTACAAAAGAAAGAATCCTCAATGATAAGATCAAGGCAGTTACTCAAGGAAGAAAGGAAAACCCTGCCCTGTTTTCAGCAGGCTAGTTGAAGCCTCTAGGAGAAGCTGACCTAGGCTGGCTGCCTTCTGTTGTGTATCTCCAACAGGAGGAGAAACAAAATAAACTTAATCTCCTGGCCATTTTGTTTTCTCTGGGCCTTTCTTACATCTCAAAGATACACAGATGTGAACTTTCTACTTTGTTTCTACTGAGGACACTCAATTTCATTCCATAGTCTATGTTCACAATAATTGCTTTTGTGTTTCTCTTATTGTGTGATTTTGTCTGTCTCTAAAACCGCATGGAAGAAAACTCAGAATTTCTAAAAATAATGGGGCAGCAAAATCTGTGGCTACTTACTTCACTTTGAGATTACTGTAAGCTAAGTTACTATTCTTGGCACATTTAACTTAAAATGTCTTGTGCATATGAAAGTAAACATTTGTAGGGTGAATTTTAACTCACACTGATGTCATTATGTGTAGAAGCTATTGTCCCTGATCTCAGCTCTACCCAACACACATGCACACACACCACTACTGCCTCTTCAAACACGTTTCCAAGGTCTTAGCCATATCTAACTAAGATTCAGGCACTGAAGATATAACTGTAAAAACATAGGACAATAGAATCAAAAAGTGGTCATTTTAGAACCATGTTTTTGCTTCCTGATCAGCACACATAAATATTATGTTATAATGTAAATGTATTATACGAGCAGGTACTCCTAATACATTTTACTCTGTCATGAATACAATTTAGATTCAGATTTCTTTTATAATACATTTAAGACAATACCTTACCTGCATCTTATCTGTGGGATGGCTAATTTTAACTGTCACCTTGACACAGTGCAGGGTCACCTGGGAAACAGTCGTAATGAGGAATTTCTTAGCCCACTGTAGCCTGTGTACATGTCCACAGGAGACTGTCTTGGTTGTTGACTGAAGGGGAAAGACGCACCAGGAATAAGGGTGGTACCACGAGCTGTGCTCTCTGGACTGGAGAAGAGTGAACAGCTCAGAGGCAAGTGACCATGTGCTCACCCTCTATGCTTTCGGCTATGAAATAATAGACTAGAATCTGGAATTGGGAGCCAAATCAATCCTTTCTTCCCCAACTAGGGTGTGATGAGGAACCTGTTGGTGTGATTTATGAACCTGTTTTTGCAGGAAAGAAGACAAACAGAAGATGATGGCAGGGCAGCAGGCTCTCATCCTGCCTTTGCTTGAAGAACAGGTAGAAACACCATGACGGTTACTGACATGTTTTGCCTGTGTTTCAGATAGAGTTCCATTACAGGAGTTGTGGAAACAGAATTTATTGATTTTTGGAAAGGTTAAAAGAGAAAAATAACACTTTTTTTAGGTAGCAAATTTAGATGATAGATTGTCTTCATCCAAGGCCAAGGGATTGTTCCAAATGGAAATAGGAAAAAGTGAGGACAAAACTGGAAGACTTCAGCACACCACAAGTCATAATAAGGTTTGTAAAAGACAAAACTTTTAAAAAGACGGTCCACTGTGTGTACAGTGGGGTGAGTGCGTACCTGTATGTGTGTAAATGTGTGTGGCTAAGAGTACTGTGATTGAAAGTTATTTTTTAATCTTATGGCTAGATACTGCTAGATACTTATTTAACCAGTCACCATGCTCCACACATCAAGGGACGCTATCAAAGAAAGCAGGGGGATTCCAGAGTCTCCAAGTTAACTGTTAATTTTACCTTTTAGAGCCTTCAGCAGTAGAGATAAAATATAGAGCAAAAGGCCAAGGGAGAAAGTGATTATAATTATATAATATGTAATATTATATAATTAAATAATATATTATATATTAAATAATGCATAATATTTATATATATTTATAAGTGATTTTATATATATATATTGTGTGTGTGTAAGAAAATGCCCACTGACAGCTTTAGTTAGCCCTGAGGGATAGCCACCTGAGAAAACCCAGAGAGACAAGATGAGGGTTCCGAAGAGTGATGCCATCTATAGCTGCAGGAATCCGGGCACAACGCAAGAACTGCTCCCTGTGGAGTTCTATAAAAACAGGGCTGTGTCCTTTCTACAAAGAGGGAATCCACCTAAGTGAGGGCTGTCCCACCCACAACTCGGAAAATGGCAGTGTTGAGTGGGCCGACAGTTAAACATAAGCCTCTCCCACAGGAGCAGGCCACCCACAGAGGCACAGACTGACTGAGAATGCCTGGTAGACAGTTCATACTGCTCTTAAAAAGGACCCAAATGGGCAACTCACAACCACCTGTAACTGCAGTTTCAGGAGCATTTGATGCCTCTGGCTTCAGAGGACACCTGCGCTCACATGTACATACCCACACCCACACCCACAATTTTAAAATAAACTGTAAGTTAAACATCCTTCAAATCAGACTCATTGCTTGTTATTTAGCATATTTTTGTGCTTAATGGAAAAACTTACGGAAATAAATGTAATAAGAGATTCTAAAACCATATACAATACAAAGTTGCACCAAACATTAGGTAAGGTGTCAGGCCTTGCTCTTGTTTTCAATGATTTATATAAAGCCCCACTTGTAAGCCAAATAAACAAAGCACTACAATAGGAATTTCCATGAGTGGAACAATCTGCCTGGACTTGTGACGTCTTTAGAACCACCCTTGACAGAACCACAATGTGTCTATCATTACCACCCTCTAGAACAGTAGTTCTGATGAGACCACGATCGTTTCATCAAATCACAAAGTTGTTGAAATAGCAATTTCTTGAAAACTGAAATCCTCGCAATAAAATACACAAACTTCATGCTCCAAAGCTGCTTCTGCCTTTCCAGCTCACAGCACAAGAGGCAGCTAAATGGAAAGCTGCCTGAAGGATTAAAGGATTAAAGAGTTCCCAAACACCGTCAAAAGGAAGGGGCGGAGTCACAGGAGACCTTCCCTGGCTGTGCTGGGGCCCTTGGCCTTCACTTCTAGCCACCGGCATGGCTGCTCACCAGCTCCCTCTCACTCCCAAGTCCACCCTAAGCCCTGTGTTACCAAGCTTACAGAGAGGTCCCTCGCTGAGAGGGGCTAAACTCAAGGGCTGAACCAGAGCAGTTCAGCGGCTCAATTTCAGTTTCACATCTCCTTCATTCTTAGACTTTATTTACACACTGATTACACAACAATTAAAATTCAACTCAGCTCCAGTTTAGCCTCAATTCACAGGAATAGACCATTAGAACTACAAAGTAACTCTTTCTAAAGGAAGACTTTTTTTTTTTTTCATTTGATGCTGGAGCCTGCTTTGTTTCTGCAATTTAGTTGCATTAAGGTAGTATTCCCAGCAAAAACTCCCATACAAGAACTATTCGTGCTGATGGTACCACAATCTTATACTAGTTTTGTACTAAGTTAATAAAAGGATATACTTAAAAAAAAAAAAAATCCAAGAACAGCCTCCTTTAAAGCTTGTCTAATCAGACACAGTGCTGCATCCTCCTTTCCTGGATGCTCTCTGGAGCTGCTGGGACCTGCCTTCACTGCTCTTGACCAAGTACATGTTTTATATGGCCAAAAGACCCCTTATTCTACTTCATACTTAGACGACAGACTGAAGAAATGCACACATTTATTCAATATACAGAATTTACTCTGGGCTAAGAGATACTTTTTACAGGATCTTGAGGGCACGCTCAAGTCTTTGTGGCCAGAGCCCTCACAGAGAAAGGGCAGGTTGTCCTCCAACCTCTACAAAGGCACCACGTACCCATAACACATACACACTATATAGCAAGGTCCTGGCTCAAAACACTTTTTAAAAATCTGTTGTGCCACTGTAAGAGAAAAAAGTTAATCTAGCAATTGAAGTTGTCATAACAGCTGCATAATTACATCTCTAATTAATTTACTGCTTACTTATAACCGCAAAAGGTGCCAAAAAAAATCATGCAGCAATGATAGACTCCAATAAAAATTGTCATCAAGTGTTCAGCCTAACTAATAACTCTTAAAAATTGAAACACTTTTTGCCTACAGAATTAGACAAAAAAAAAAAAAAATACAGTATCATGCATTCAGATTTGAAGACTCAAAAATGAAAGGTTTCGTTAGTAAGCACCTCTCTGAAAAGCCAGGCCATGAGGTGGACGGCACCTACACAAAACTCTTTGTGGGATAAATGGTCTATCATCTATCTGTCTCAGTCATTCAACTCTATGTTTTTTCATTTTAACATGTTTTTAAAAGGTTGCATTTGAGACCCACAGCCAAACGTTAGGCGGAGCTTGGGAATCTTGTGGACAAGGGGGAGGAAGGATTGTAGGAGCCAGAGGGGTCAACACCCCAAGAAAACCCACAGAATCAACTAACTGAGCCCCTTAGGGACTTACAGAGACTGAACTCCCAACCAGGGAGCATGATGGGATGCACCTAGGCCCTCTGCACATATGTAACAGTTGTGCAGCTTGGTCTTCATGTGGGACTCCTAACAACAGACACAGGGGCTGTCTCTGACTCTGTTGCCTGCTTTGGGGACCATTTTCCCTTACTGGGCTGCCACATCTAGCCTCAATAGGATAAGCGGTGCCTAGTCTTAATGCAACTTGATATGCCCAGGCTGGTTGATATCCATGGGAGGCCTCCCCTTTTTTCTGAAGAGAAATAGAGGAAGAGTGGAGGGGGGGGGGCATGTGGCGTGGGGAGGTAGGACTGGAAGAAAGGAGGGAAGGGATGTAAAGTTAATTAATTAAAAAAATTTTAAAGACTGAAAAATAGGTTCATTTAACAGCAGTGAGTCTTTTTCCTAGAAGCACATAATTACGTACCTGAGTATTGATTATGTCTAGACTTAATGGACTGTGGACTGAAAAGACAGCACAAATTTAAAAGGCATAAAGCACTTTTAGGATGGGAGGGAACCTGAAGGAGAAACCTGGAGAGGAAGCTGGAGACTCCTTAACATCTTCCTTTACTTCATCAGCTGTGCTTGCTTATAAAGTACCGAATAAGGTACTTTATAACCTATTCAGTTAAGGAATAGGTTTCAAATGAAGGACAGCATCTAATATCACATTGTCCCCTTTTGGTAGGGTTGTCATTCTGCAGTCCAAGCTGGCCTCAAACTCACAATCCTCCTGCCTTGGTCTCCTGAGTTCTGGGATTAGAGTTTTGTATCCTAATACCCATACTTGATTTTTTGCTTTTTTAATTGTTAGCCTTTATATTTGTGTTTGGGGGAAGGTGTGTTATGATCAGAGGAAACTTGTTCCAGTCAGCAGTTGGGTCTTTCCATTTACAGTGTGAGTGAGTCCTGGGGATTGAACTTAAGTCTTCAGGCTTGGGAGCAATCGCCTTTTACCCACGGAGCCATCTCTCCAGTCCAAGTCTTTCTAAACATTTATGTAATAGGATGCCTGTGTCATTATTCTTCCACACTCTCCCCAGCCTTAACTAGTACAAGTCAGCCCACTGTGTTCTTATCTATACACCGCTTTCCCTGCAATGCACCTCAGGAGAACTGCTGGCTTCACTTACAGTTTGCTTGCTGACATAACTCCTTCCATGTGAAGAAAGCTCGCTGCTTTGTGCTTAAAACCATTAACCTGGGGAAATTCTCATGAACCGATGCAGCTTGCATAGTATGCTGACTGCATTCCTGTGTCTATGTGAAATACAGACTCTATTTATTTTCAACAATCCCTGTTCCTGAGTCAAGGAGCCAGGCATAAAGCTGGCACCCAGTGAAATATCAGGTGAATGAATAGATTGATGAGTACATGAAAATTTACAAATACTTCACAAAAAGCAGAATGCACAGAATCAGCCCCATATAGTTGAAACAATTGAAAGGCGTGACTTTTAAACGTGACTAAACTACAAGGTGGCCCCTGGCCCCACTGCACGGGGTCTTCCTGCGCCACTGAAGGGATCAGAGTAAAGCAAGTGACTTCCAAGCAGAGCGGGAAGCTGCAGCAGCCGCCCCCCCCCCCCAGCAGGTGTGCTCCGTTCTCTATTCTCCTCTCTTTTCCCTGTTTCTCAAATACAAATCTCACTTTCTCTACTCTTCTCCACTCGGCTGCCTCAATACACAGTCTGTTGTTTCTTTCCAACCTGGATCCATTCCACAGAACAGAGAGCTGCTTTTACATTGCTTTGTGTGCGATTCTGGTTATTTCCAACTACCCTTCCCACACCCGGCCCTTTTCATAAAGTCTCTCTAATTGACATTTCTTGTGCCATCACACAAAACACCATTCCATGAATACTTTGAAAGCAAACTTTGAGGAATAAGTATATACAAGAGCCAGGGGCGGTGGCTCACACCTATAATCTCGGCACTCAAGAAAGGCAAGTAAATCCTTGTGAGTTTGAAGCTAGCCTGCTCTACATGGGGAGTTCCAGACTACCAGGGAAACGCCGTGAGACTCCATAGCAAAACGATATAGATAGACAGACAGACAGAGAGATAGACAGACAGATATATGTAGGTAGGTAGATGATAGATAGATAGATAGATAGATAGATAGATAGATAGATAGATAGATAGATAGAAATAGGGTGGAGCTAGAAGGACGGCACAGTGGTCAAGAGCACTTGCTCCTATTCCAGAAGACCAGAATTCCATTCCCAGCACCCATATGGGGACCCACACAGTCTGTAACTCCAGTTCTGGGGCTCGGATACCCTCCTCTAGCCTCCTCAGGCAATGAATACACATGGTGAACAGGCATACATGCAGGAAAAATACTCACACATATAAAATTTAAATAATAATTAGAAAATATTATTATTCTAACCATCTCTTAACCTTAAGGCAGAAATCAGAATTATCTCTAAAACTTAGCCTATATTTTTGCCTCTCTGCCGAGATATGATTGAGTCATAAATAACAGCAAAAATAATGTATCTGTGTTCCTATTTAAATGATACAATTCTAAGCCTTCTAATAATAAAAGAAACACTGAATGACTATAAAAATTATCACAGGAGATGAGCAGGATGTTAGCACAGGGTTCCTGACTTCATTGCCAAAACAATGAATGACTGACTCCTTAAAAATGTGCCCCCATACCCATCTTAGAGGTAAGAAGTACCATCACCTCTATAAAATATTTCATTACTAAAATAAAGAACTCCATTCTATGAGCTGTCACCTGAGAACAGACAGAGAAGAATGATGAAGGCCCCATCTAACAAGCTGGCTTTTAGGTCCTAATTTTACAGGTAGGGTTTCTGGTTCAGCAGCCCAACCATGTGATTCATGTAATGCTTCCCACCAAAATCAAAACAAGACCTTATGCCTGCTGGCTGGTTAGCAGGACAGAGAAAATGAAAACCTCAGGGAAAAGCTAGAAAAACTAAAGAAGGTGGTTTAAAAGCTATCTGGAGACATCAAAGTCTATCATTTGTTCTCTTGTGAAAATCTAAATTTGCAATGGGTAGATTTCAGACAGGTCCATGGAAATAGTCTGAAAGGAAAAAGGGGAGGAGGAAAGTAATGTGAATCTCGGGACAGGATACTGCACAAGGATGAAAAGTGTACCAGCCAGACCAGCAACAGGTTAGGAAAACTCAATGCCCAGCCACAATGCACCAAGGACAGCAGTCAAGGGCTGGTAGTGGAGATTCCCACAGTAAGCAGGGAAAGCATTCATCTTTTCTACTTTCCCTAGCAACTAACTATAGAGAAAATAAAAGCCTCGCGGGAGCAACAATAAGATAATGTAACCTTGTACGCAGAGGTAAGTGATGAGACAAGAGCAAGATAAACCCAGTCGAGCAGAAAGACGCTTTAAACTATCTACACAAACACACAGCACTTAAACCAGAACTAGATACACTCCCAGAACACTCTGCGTTCTATTTAAATCACTGTTTGCAGGAACTCGATGACTGGCTCTTTGGTCTCCCCACCCCGAAGGGAGGAGCAGTCCTGTTAGGCCACAGAGGAGGGCTTTGCAGCCAGTCCTGAAGATACCTGATAAAACAGGATCAGATGAATGGGGAGGAGGTCCCCCCCATCAGTGGACTTGGAAAGGGGCACGGTGGAGATGAGGGAGGGAGGGAGGGAGGGACTGGGAGGGAATGAGGGATCGGGACACGGCTGGGATACAGAGTTAATAAAATGTAACTGATAAAAAAAAAAAAAAAAATCACTGTTTGCTTGCTTCCCCCCAAAGCTTTGAAACTTGTACTTCTATGAAGGCTAATGAGTTAGAACTGTAATATGGTGTCTTTGTTCTGTATTTCATTAAACAAACCATTTTTATCAAGTTTCAGACTGTTCTCCCAAGGTCTTAGCCTTCAAGTCATCTGATTCTGGAGACAGAAGAGCAAAGAATTCTTTTTTTCTCTGCATTACTCAGGTAATTTTATTGCAGAAGTCTAATTAAAACTAACTAAAATGATTTGGGAGAAGGAACTAAGAGTTTCTTTATAAACATCACAAAAACAACTTTGTCTTGGACTTTTAAACATAAAATCTATTTTAAAAGAACCAACAATGTCTGTGTAAAGAACACGCCCCTAAAGTATGCTTTATTATTAAATTGTGATATTTGTCTTAGAGAAGATTTTGATACATACAAACTCGTGATAACAAACACTTTTTTCCTACCGCCATAGCAATAAAAACCAAATGACTCTGAACACTGAGTCTTTCTTGTAAAGTGGTGACGCCTGGGAGCAGAACACTGTTAGAAGGAAAAGGCATAAGCAATCCAAAGGGGGCGTTTAAAAACTGCAGCTGAACTCTACAGCTCCCTGAAACACCTGCCGCCAAATAGACAGCTCTCTGCCTTCCCTGGCCCAGCCTGGCCCAGAATTTACATTCAGAGAAAAAAAAAATTATATATATATATATATAATTTTTTTTTAAGAAACCGACACCATGATCACGTCTGAACTGATGACAAGATTATTGACTGCACTGACATTTACTGGGCATCTTTTATAATGGGGCAAGGTACTGGGCCCCAAAGACACAAGAATAAAGGTTTTGTGAGCTGCCGACAGGGGAGAACAAGTTCACTGCAGTGTGCGTGGCATTATGAAAAATGCAGATGCAGAGAAAAGACGGTACCTCAGCAGCCTGGGGCCCTTGTCGCTTGGCAGAGGCCCCGGTTCAGTTCCCACCTCCCAGACGGTAGCTCACAGCCACCTGCAGCTCCGGCCCCAGAGGATGGATTAAACATCGTCTTCTGACCTCCATGGGCACCACAGACAGTGCACACACAGACAGGCAGGGAAACACTCTTACAGATAAACATAAAATAATAAAATAAATAAAATTTAAAACATTGACACGAGGTATTCATGACGTGGGGGAGGATGGGGAGCAAGGACCAGGACAGACAGCAAAGGAACTGTTCTGGACTGAGTACTGATTAGTATAGGGTGAATTCTTAAAGCCATGACAGGCTACACGCTCCAGGAATTTATAAGACACCGTATGTTTTGCATACCAGGATTCAAACTACCTTGTAAATGCTGCTTATTTCTCCTAGTCAGCTCTACTAAAAAGTTACTGTCTGTTCCTTTGAAAGAACATCATGACCACTGACTTGGGCCACATTTCCTCCAACACATCACTGCTAGGCACCAAAATTAGTAACAATAACATAATATCAAACAAATAGCTGAAAAGCTCAAGATTTGAATGGTCTCCCTGGGAAAGGTAAGAATTCCAGCCTGCTGTCAACACAGAAGCAGTGGCCTCTCGAGGCTGGAGGCTGATCTTTTAGCAAGCAAGCATGTGGGTGCTGCTGTCCCATTCACTGCCCTCAGACAGGCCCAGGTACCAGGTACCTCTGCAACCTGAGACAGTATATTTCCAATCTGGACATCTGCCAATGCGTCTCACACAAAGCACCCAGGGACGAGGGCCAGCCCAGCACCCCACGCAGCAGCCAGAGGCAGCAGCACCTTGTGTATGTGTCCCCGGGACCCAAAGGTGACCTGCACCCTTTCTCCCACACCTGTTCCGAGACACAAAAGAACTGGAGCCCAGTTACCCGGCAGACTCTAACCTTACCAGTGGAAACCCAGCGACTGCAGCCTCCAGTTTTGAAAGGATCATATTCAGCAGACGGTCTGCTGGGAGGTGACTAAACAATGCAAATGTGGCGCCTTCTTCACAGTGTGTAAACAAAAATATCAAAGTACAATCTTACACATAAAACAAGGAACTCTACCTGAATTTTTAAGCACCATTGCACAAAAAGAGGAAGGAATTAAAAGATTAGGAGTATTCATTTCCTTGGTTTTCCCAGGGAGTTTTTCTAGAAAATACACTATAAAATTGTAAATATTACTTAAGAACCCAGTTCAACTGCTACAATCCTAGCACTCAGAAGGCAGAGAGAGACACATCTCTTTGAGGACAGCCTGACCTACAGTGCAAGTTCCAGGCCAGCTACGGCTACATTTTTTTCTCAATAAAATAAAATTAAAAGTCACATACGACACTTCATCCATTCTCTGACACAGGGTGGGGAGAGGAAGTCCAATGGAAACGAAGAGTGTCAGTACTTTATTCAAAGATAGAAACGTCCACCCTGCTGACTAACTTTCATGTTGATGAAAGCTGCTATACAAGTAGCTCAGGGAGAGAAGTCAGCAATGGTCTTTCCCAGCTTGTGCCTTGCATGTTATAATACCACCTGCTATTGGTGGTAACAGTGACAAAAAAACAAAACAAAACAAAAAAACAGAACAACAACAACAACAAAAAAACCTATAGAGGTTATGCAGCTCACAGCTGCTCATGGTGCTAAGAACAAGCTACTGCTGAGAGCTCAGCATTTAACATGACATGGGACATGTATATCACCCCCTTCCTAGGCTCAGGGAAGAGGGAGCAGAAAGAATGCAAAAACCCCAAGAGAAGGCTGCCTTATCTACATGGCAGAGCCAAGGCATCCATAAACTCCTAACAGTGGCAGTTACCTACTGCCGCAGTTGCACAAGACAAGCCAGTAAATCCTCGGTCACAGCAGGGGAGAGGCTCCTGAAGCCCGGACCAGGCCCACAGGAGCAAAGGGCAGTCCAGAGCCACTAGAATGAAGGAAGTCATCACCTTGAGTAATGTAGCCACTGGTGAGTTACTCTTGTACTAGTGAACAGCTTCACATCTATGCTTAAACAAGTAACCTTGATTAAAACCCAGCAGGTCTCAAAGCAAAAACAAACCAAGGAAGAAAAGGAGGGAGGGAGGGAGGGAGGGAGGGAGGGAGGGAGGGAGGGAGGGAGGGAGGGAGGGAGGGAGGGAGGGAGGGAGGGAAGGACATGGTGGGAGAAAGCAGGGAGGAGTGTCAGGAATGGAAAGATGATAGAGAAGGGCAAGAGACAAGCGTGACCAGAATATATTTATGCATGTATGAAATCATAAAAAAAAAAAAAAGCAACAATGAAAAGAACAAGGCTAGAGTGATGGCTCTGCAAGTAAAGGCACTTGCTGCCAGGCCTGATGACCTGAGTTCAAGCCCCAGGAGTCACCTGACAGAAGAAAAAGAATTCCTACAAATTATCCTTTGACTCCACATGCACACACTGAGTGCCCATAAATAAACAAATAAATAGAGAAATAAATAAATATTTAAAAAATTTTAAAGAACTTTAAAAGAGCATGGGGAAAATCTAAAAAAATAAAAGATAAATGTATTCAAACTATTATTTATGGAAGTCCATTAAAAAATTAAAATTAAAAAAATAAAATTATTTAAACTTGTAAAGAGCTATTATTTAATACAAATTCATTAAACCTATTTGAAAATCAAATGTTTTCAAATTATATTTAATGTTCGAAAAACATAATTCATAACCATTTTATTATGTAAAAATTAAATATTTACATTACTTGTGAGAGATAAGAGATAGATAACACCTCAATAAAAACATATTTGCTTTGAACTACAGCTATATCTTCAACTACATAGTTCATTAAGTAATGACTAAATGTGGCTATGGAAAGTGTTCTAGAAGTATTTTAAGGATAATATCTCTTCCTTACAGAAGAGTGAAGATAAGAGAATCAAATAAAGATGAAATGCATTTTACTTTTAAGGCCTTACAAAAAACAGTGGCTATCACTACGTAAAAATGCCAAATATTATTTTTCATTTTTATTACAATATTGTGTGTGTGTGTGTCTTTGTTGGCGTTCCTATTGTTGAAATAAACACTGTGACCAAAAGGAAAGGAAAGGATAGGAAAGGGCTTATCCCATCTCAGAGCTTACAGTCTAGCATCCAGGGGAAGTCAGGGCAGGAACTCAATGCGAGATCCTGGAGGCAGGAACTGAAGCTGAGGCCCTGGAGTGAAGCTGCTTCCTGGTTTTCCCTCATGGCCAGCTCAGCCTGCTTTCTTGCTGCACCACACCATCAGCCCCGAGGTAGGACCACCCACATCAATCAAGACTATGAACCATGAGCCAGTCTGGTGGCATTTTCTCTACTGGGGTTCCCTCTTCCAAAATAACTCTCGCTTGGATCAAGCTGACATAAAAACAAACAAGATGGATGGACTTGTGTGTGGGTACGCATGCCATGGCAAGCATATGGAGGTCAGAAGACAACTTTTGGGAGTCATTTCTCATCTTCTGACATGTGGATCCCAGGATGAAACTCTTGTCAGTCCTGGCAGCAATCACTGGAACCTGCTGAGCTATCTCACAAATACTCACAAATACTCACTTCCTTTGGGTTATATGACTTCTCCACAAAAACAGCAAAAGTCAATTTTTACTTTGTAGAGAGATTTCCTTTAGTATTTTATAAGCCTTTCTACTGTTTTACCATCCACTTCCGCTGTTCCTCAACACATGCTCTCATAATTCTCACAGACCCCTCCCAGGTTTCACCATCTGATAGCTTTTTGACGCCTGGCTCTTTTGTGGAAACAAGCTCAATAATGGAATCACATCTGTGTGGTTACAAATCCATCTTTAAACTCAGTATGATTCCTCTACATCAGTGGTTCTCAACCTTCCTAATGCTGCAACGCTTTCCTCATGTTGTGGTGACCACAAACTCTAAAATTATGTTCATTGCTGCTTCATAACTGTAACTTTGCTACTGTTGTGGATCGTAATGTAAATATCTGATATGTAATCCCTGCAAAAGGGTCACTCAACTCCAAAGGCGTCGTGGCCACAGGTTGAGAACTGCTGCTCTACGTCATGGTTTGAAATAAATGGGGCAGTCTAGAGACTCTCCAAATACAACTAAAAACAAAGGTTTCCTCTGATTTCATGTGGGGAAAAAAAAAAGACACTTGGCAAGTATGCTCAGGATGGCAAAGACTGTCTCAAGCACCATGGGAGAGCCCAGCTTCTGAGGCTATGAACCGCCACTGTCTGTGCTCTCACTCTGACCTCTCGTTCTCTACAATGGTTCGGCTGTAGAGCACTCCAGTTCTGATCTACTCATAATTATGCTGGGGGACACTCATACTCTTACAAAATATGACAGGAGATTCAAGCAACTGTTTATAAATCCCTCACATGTAAAGATTGCCCTTCCAAAATATGAAATTCCAAGTTACTGCTCCATTCTCACCATTGCTATAGCAAGGGCAGGACTTGCAGCAACTATATTACTATGTTTCTGATGAACTTGCTGCCACAATTATGGCACTCCGTTCTCTTTCTTTCTATTTTTAAGTAATGATTCATTTTTTAAGTTAGCATGCAAAGTAGTGGGTTTCGCTACATTTTCAGACATGTACATCATTACAATTGGTTTTAAGTTACTATTAGGCTCTTCAGTCATAGCTCAGAAAAGACTATTTGCCTACCATATACTGGACCCTGACCCAACCCAAAGATGTAACCTCTAAAAACATGTTTATTTTACAGTGGTCACTCGTTTATCTGTATATACAATTTCCATAGTTTCTAACTGTAACCAGAAAATGTTAGATGGATAATTCTAGAAATGAAGAATTCACAGGTTTGAATTTTACATCTTTCTGAGTAGTATGATGAAATTTCATTCCATAATGCTCCATCACACCCAGGGTATAACTGAGCCTGTCTGTGGTATCGATTCATACACCTGCCCACTGGCCCCTCAGCAGCCATGCCAGTAACAGGTGATCCATATGGCTATCACAGTGCCTAAGTTTCTCTTAATAATACCCAAAACACCAGATTAGTGATGATGGCAATTTTATTACAATATATTGCCAACGGCTTATTAATCATATTATTGTTAATCTCTATTGCACCCAATGAAGAAATGAAACTTACCCGTGATAAACACATCCAGGAGGAAAGAATATATATGGGTTTGTTTATGTAGTTTAGGTATCAGGGTCTAGTAGTGGTAGCTCAGTATTCAGAAGGTCCTGGGCTACAGCACCACCCAGAGCAAAAACATAGACTTGTAGCACTTTTTGAAACGCTTCAATACAGCATCTGTCCCTTTAAAACTCATGTTGTCCTAGTGCCTGCTTAGTAGGGAAAAAAAAAAAAAAGCAATCAAGCATAAAAATCCCTTGATTCCCTACCCCTCCTACTGAAAAGACGTGTAACTCCACCCACCCACAAATGACTGCACCCCAAAACCCCTTCAGGGCTGATTTCCCCCGCACCCTGGAATCTGTTTCCTGTCTATCTGGATTAGGAATGTGCAGTGCCACATGAACTTGTTTTAGTCACTTCTTGGCCAGCACCTCTCACTGAGCAGTAACTATTAACTGAGTACTCCTTGGTAAGGTTGCCAATGCCTTCTTAAGACATCAAAATCTGAGCAGTCAAAAGGAAGATTCTTATAGCTGGATAAGGAGTTTATCTAAATGAAGTCATTGATACAAGAAAAATAAATAATTTTCCTTGGTAAATATGTGAATAAGAATTTTAAGCTGTGAGCGCAGTAGGTGAAGGCCCTTTGTGAAACTTGCTGACCTGAGTTTCACATAGTGAAACCTTGAGGTTCACATAGTAGAAGGAGAAAACGGACTCCTGCAGGTTATCCTACAGCTCCACACCTGTAACATGACACATGCACACATACACAAGTGCACAGGAATTGCTTAATTAGTAATAACTGTAATTGTAATTTGTTTGAAAAATTTAAAATGTTTGGGTATGTAGGGCCAGATCTGACCACACATGTTCGCCAATAGAGAAGCGGCCAACATCTACAGGTCAGCCATGGAGGGCGTCTATGATCAGGTGCTAAAAGGGCGCTACAGAACTGTCACAGTAGAAGCTCCAGATGAGAACAGCACAAGTATGGAGGTGGCTCCGCGCTTAAGAACGCTTGATGTTCCTGGACCTGGGTTCAATTCCCAGCCTCCACATGGTGGTTCACAACCATAACTCCAGTTTCAGGGGATCCAACACCCTCTTCTAACTTCCGTGGTCACTAGGCATGCATGTGGTACACAGAGATATATACATGAAGAGCCTTTATACACGAGAAACAAAATAAGTAAATCTCGAAAAGTAAAATAACATTTGGAAATTAAAACAAACAATAGCAGAGCTAGCCAGGCGTGGTGGATTACACCTTTAATCACGGAATTTGGGAGACAGAAACAGGAAGATCTCTGGGATTTCAACCGCCCTGGTTTATTTCGAGGGTTCTAAGCCAGGCGGGCCTACAAAGCCTCCAGAAAGAAAGGGGGGAAAGCAGGAATCAGGTGTGGTGGCGTGAGGCTGATGTCCCCACACTGCAGGCTGCGGTAGCAGGAGTTCATGGCCAGAGTGAGCACCCGCTCTAAAGTTTTGATCTGAGTGTACCAGCTGAACAATTTTAACAGTTCCTTATTCGCAAACATGAAATACGGGATATTTTTAACTCTTCCATCAGATAACACGTGTCTTGTAATTACCAGTTATTATTGAAGGTTATGGCACATAACATGTGCAGACATGTCATGCTGCGAAGACTGTTAACAATTTCAGAGGCGAGGAAATAACTGATGATAAGGATTGGGATGTGCGCCATCTCCAAACACTGAATTTTTTAAACATTCTGGTCACCAATCATTTCCTTAATACTTGAAAAGAAGTTTTATTTTCACAAATTTTTTTTTTTTAGAGCAGCAAGAGCTTGGAGCCTGGAACACAACACAAGGCCGAACGCTTGACTGGCACACACAGGTTCTTGGTTGCACCACCAGCAAAGGGCAGAGCAGGGGATGGGGAGAGCAACAACTGCTCAGCGTGATGGAATTGCTTGGGGACGTATGAGAAAGTGCTAGACGGACGTTCTCCTCCGCAGCCTACAGGGCAGGCATAACAAGCCAGCAACTGTCCTCTGGCTTATCACAGCAGGGCATTTTAGTTCTATTGTGCTCACATCCATACAGTCGTTACTTGGAAAGTCACTCCAAATTCTCATTTACATTGGAGAAAAAAGTAAAGACTTTGTGTTCTCTTACTCAATATGAGGAGCGTGAATAGTTAATGAGTTTTTTCCCAGAATTTAGTGTGTATGTGTGCGTGTTTGTCTATACATGTATATACAGCATATCCTTGTGTCTGGCTGACTGGATTTTGAGACAGTATTATGTAGCTTGTCTCCAGCTCATCCTCCGGTCTCTGAATCCCAAGCGACATGATTACAGGTCTATTCTCATTTTTAATTGTTCAGGATCTATCTTTGTATAGCTATTTTCCTATATAGCTCTGAAGAATACATCCCAAGTTAAAGGCCCATCAGTCCCTTCCCTTGCCTCTCACTCATCAGCTTCTTGTATCAGAAACTATACACTTTAGTAGATTCCTTTGCCGAATCCTTTTATCTATCTCTTCATTTCAAATTACAGATTCTCTGTCAAAAAGAAAACGAAACAAACGAGAAAATGTGAACTCATGCGTGCTGGCCATCCGCACCTCAAACACACCTGTACTGGCTACTTCCTGTGTTGCTAGGACAAAGTGCCTGACAAAAGCAGCTCGAGAAAGGCCTATTTGGGTTCACAGTCTGAGGGTACGGTCCATCAAGGTGGGGGAAGTCCCAGAGGCAGGAGCCTGAGGGAGCTGGTCACACGGTAGCCACAATCAGGAAGGAAAGGGAGATGAACGCTCGTCCTCAGCTCATTTTTTTTTCTTTTTATTCGCTCCAGTCCCCAACCAGTGGAAAGGTGTGTTTTCCCAGCTCCATTAACCTGATCTAGATGACCCCTCATGAGCATGCCCGAGGCTTGTCTCCAACGTGATTCCTCAGTCCTGTCAACTTGACAAGGTTAACTGTCACAGAACCCACATTGTTAAACGCCACCCACTGTCAACCATGCAAAATACAGGAACAAGTTCTGTGGAAACAAGCGTTAAACATTGTTTGGGGTTTCTAGTAAGTTGAAAAAAATACAGAATGTCTGGAGAAAGTGTGTCTGTCACATGTTCAAATGAGCAGGCCACGGCTGTTTAAACCTACCTAAAAATTGTCAAAGAAAATGGGGAAGATGGATAAGACGCACACCAATATAATAGTCTCAACAGACCTGATAGACTCATGAATATAGGCTCCATTAAAAGAATTCTTCTATAAAGAACTGTTTGTAAGGAGAAGCACAGTTATGTGTTTCATAACTTCATATCTTCATTGACTTCTTCTGGGTTGTTTGGTTGGCTTTTTGTTGTTGTTACTTTGTTTTGTTTGGTTTTTTGGTTTTGTTTGTTTTGAATTGTTTTGTTGCATTTTCTGAGACAGCGTCCCACTGTGTAGCTCAAGCTGGCCTGGAACTCATAGAGACCGGCCTGCCTCTGCCTTTCAAGTGCACCAGCACACCTGGCCTCCACTTCTTTCGTAAAGAGTGCTGAGATACTTGTCAACAACACTGAAACCCCTCTCCTGCATCAAGGCTCAGCTAACTTATTAGTTTGACATCAAACAATCAGTAAAGTTAAAACAATCAAAATCTTTCAATTATACTACCAAAAGTTATTTTAAAATGCTTATAAAACTCAAGACATAGGTACTTGAGAAAGAGAAAGAAAGAAAGATAGAAAGGAGGAGGAAAGGATGGAAGGTAAATTTTGAATTACATACAAAAATACATAAACCTTTACCAAAAAGAAATAGGAGAAAATTATTTATCTATGTCTATACATATTTATCTATATTTATAGATATCTCTCTACAGTATTTATGACACTATTGCAAAATAATTCATGCATTTTATAGTAATAATTTTAATAGCTGAAAAGAGACTCTACTTTGTAAAATAAAGAAAGCTTCTCATATTTAAATTCACATCCAACTAGACCAAATTAATGAAATCATATATACTAAAACTACAAGTCTTTTTATAAAGGCCAAGCATGGTGGTGCCACCTCAGTCCCACCACTCAGTGTGCAGGAGCAGACGGGTCTCTGGGAGGACAGCATGGACAGCCCGTCTACCCAGAGTTCTAGGCCAGCCAACGGTTCATAATGTGGCTCTGTCCCAAAAACAAACAATAACAAAAAGCAACAATATGGTTGCATTTTGGCAACAGATGAACAGATGTATGCTGATGGTATCGTCTGAGCAGGAAAGCTGAAAAGATTTTCCACCAGGTGTTTAGGAATGGAACTTGTAAGTCCTGTTGTTCTTTTCCAATTAATTTTTGCTTTCCTGTATAATTATGTGCATCCCTCTTACATCCCCAACTGATGATTCCTGTTTTCGCCAGGGTGTGTGCGCTGAGGCTTTCTAAAACAAGCGTTATGCATTAAAAATGAACAATATACTAATAAAGTTGTTTATTTTTTAAGTTACGTATACGACTATTTTGCTGGCATGCATGTATGCATTCCACATGCATGCCTGTTAGATTCCTGGAAGCTGGATTATGGGGTGGTTGTGAGCCAGCATGTACAAGTCCTGTGCAAGAACAGCAAGTGCTCTTAACCACTGGACCACCACTCCAGCCCCGATATACTATTGAAGTTTCTAGTTTACATCAGGATTAGTGAAGTAGCTTTTGCTATTTCATTTATCGTCTATATTTCAACCCAGCATTTAGAGCTCTGACAGCTCACTTGAAGCATCATATAACATTCTGCTGAGTGTGGTGGCGCATGGCAGATTGAGGAAAGAGGATCAGGGATTCCAGGCTCTCCTTGATGACATAGCGAGTTCAAGGCCAGCTTGAGGTACAGGAGACACGATCTTAAAAAGAAAGGAAAAAGTCATACAGTCCCACAATGAACTGAGGAAGAAAAGTCAATAAAAATATTTTAGCCAAAACAAATGAGTAAACATGCCAAGTGGAGGGGGCACCCAGAACGATTTGCTTTTTATCTCAGACTTTCAAGTCCCTCTGTACCATGACGATGCACAGGCAGAAAATGACAGGCAGACTAACCCCAGCTGCTACCTGTGGACACACAGCTTACACTGTTCTAATGCTCCCTGCTTTTCTAGTCATGCTGAAGGAAGACTGCACTTGATCTTACCAAAAGGTGTTTGTCATTCTGGAAAAACCATGCTATAAGGCAGGGTTAATCACAGTGTTTGATTGGCCAGTTTGACACACCTCTCCAGCTCTCTAATTTGTAGACGCTGCACTTATGATTATTCCACATAAAAGAGGTAGCATCTGATTATCTTATTCTGCCCTGCAGTACAGGTGTGCCTGAGCCTTCCTAGACTGAAACATGTCATTTCATATTTTAATTACTAAAGTTAAGTATTATGTCTAACTTAAAAACTTCATGTAATACTTCACCAATTTTTAGGATTTTATGCATGCATATGTGTATAGATACACTAAAATACACCTGCAGCTTTTACTGATGACTAATTTCAGTGGCCATGAAGCAGGTACTGCAAAACAATCACTTTGAAAGGAAGCACCAGGTCTGAGAGAATCGACAAGTAGCAGTGAAACTCTAGGACATGACAGATCAAGTGCTTAAAGGAAGAGGCAGGAGTTAGGGAAAAAGGGTTTTCTTCTTTTTTTTTTTTTTTTGTTTTTTTGTTTCTGTTTTTGAGACAGGTTTTTTCTGTGTAGCCTTGGCTGCCCTGGACTCCCTTTGTAAACCAGGCTGCCCTCAAACTCAGAGATCCCCCTGTCTCTGCCTCCCTAAGTGCTGAGATTACGGCATGTGGCATTACCCTGGGCTCAGAAAAAAGTTTAAATACCCTCTCCTAAGAAAAAATGTTTATGGATGATGAAATTTTATGATATCTGGAATTTGATTCAAATTCATTCTGCAGAAGCAAAAACAATTATAAAAAGGAGGGGGAGGGGCTGGAGAGATGGCTCAGTGGTTAAGATTGCTGTCTGCACTTCCAAAGGACCTGGGTTCAACTCCACATGGCAGCTCACAACTGTCCATAAGCAGTTCCAGGTGGCCTGACACCCTCATGCCAATGTACATAAAATAAAATTAAATAAATTATTAAAAAAAAAAAAGTAGCGATGGGAAATGTGGCTATTGCAATCCTGAACTCACAGCAGCCCTGGCAACCTGCAAAGACCTACACAGGATGGGACCATCAGCATCCCTTCACAGGCAGGGGAGGGGCTCATGAGCCACATCCCTCCTTGAGGAACTTTTGACAGCGAATAGTTGCTGGTGGGAGGGTCATTTTCTTCAGCGGTGGAACCACTGGGAAGCTGTGCAGGGTGCAATAAACAACCCCACCCATGCTCATGAAAGCACCGTAGTCAGCCTCGGACGTCACAAAACAAGAATATGAAAGTAGGAGCCAGGCTTATTGGAATAGAGGCTTTCCGCCACAGTGGGAGGAGGTGAGAGTGAAAGTGACCGAAATCCACCATCTACACAAACACAATTTTCAGGAAACATTATTTACTTTGTTTTGTTTTGTTTTCAAGAGAATTTTGTTTTTCTCTGTGTATCCCTGGCTGTTCTGGAACTCACTCTGTAGAACAGGCTGGCCTCAAACTCAGAGATCCATCTGCCTCTGCCTCCCAAGTACTGGGAAAAAAAGGTATGCACTACTACCACCAGGCATGAAAGAACTTAAAAAAAAAAAAAGTTTTTAGGAAAATAATAAAAATAAAAAGCAAGCTTGTCTTAAGTTGGTAACGTGAACTGAAGTAAGGAGAACACGGTGGCCCATACGCTTTTCTTCCTTTTTCAGAATATGCTTAAAACTCTCCACCGTAAAATGACCTTTAAAGAATATTCTCTTGAGGCTGGAGAGATGGTTCAGTGGTTAAAGGCACCGCCTCCTCTTCCAGGGGACCTGAGTTCAATTCCTAGCACCCACATCAGCTCACAGCTGCCTGTAATTCCATCTCCAGGGTTTCCTGAGTCCTCTTCCGACCTCCATTGGCAGCCAAGCGGGCACACACGCACACAAATAAAAATCTTTAAAATGGAAGTTCTTTCTTAAAAATGCTCAGTGAAGGGTAGGGTGTAAGTACTTCACCCTGGTGACTCCCTGAGTTCAATATCCAACGTCTAAAACAATTAATTCCTTTCGAAGAATTGTCACTTTTCTGTATAGTCAAATGCATCACCTGATGATGGCTGCTTTTACCAGGCTATACGCTGATGTTTTCTCAAATAGAGGAAGGTTATGCCTTACCTGTGCAATTACCCCAGCTCTCACTTAATCTTTGACCTGACGGCAGCAAGCTAGTGGAAGAAAATAGACATTGACCCTTGAGTTCTAGATAAAAGAGGTCAAAAGACTTTCCCGTAAGGGATGTGGACACTATCTACCTTACAGCACAGGAAGGAAGTCTTAGTTACAGCGTCATTTAAAAAAAAAAAAGTGACTGAAATTATCTCTAAATTTTTCCAGTTTTGTTTTTTAAGACAGGATCTCACTCTGTAGTCCAGGCTGTCTTTGAACTCACAGCAATACTACTGCCTCAGCCTCTGTACTGAGGTTATAGAGGTGACCCACTACAATGGCTATTTGCCTCAAAATATTTTAACTCCACAATTTTTATAGAAAACAAATGAACTCTGAAGTTGAGTGTGTGTGAGTCTCCATCTGGGCCACCGGCCCACATCAAGCTACTCTAAGCTTGCTGCTTACACACCTCAGAAAGAACTACGTGGGCTACGCAGCCTTTGTTCAGGAAACCTGAACACAGCCACAATGCAGGAGGATAACTGCCTAGAGCAGGGAATCTGTCCACGAGGCATCCCCGGAGTCAGCAAGGTCAAACAGTTTTCATGATACCGTTAGGACATCGGCTGAAGTAATGATAGAGATGCTACGGGGGCTAAAACTCCTAGAGCTGATAGCAGGGCAGCAGCACTGAACTGTGAAGGTGGTCGGCACCGGGAGAAAAGAAAGCTCTGTGCGTGTTAACAATGACCTTGGTGAAGCAGTGTTGCCATATCCTGACCTGTGTTTGCTATCCTGTAGGATGAGATGAGAAGCACACAGAGGCATTGTGCATTGAGGAAAGGACTTGTGCGAATGTTTTGAGTTGTGATCTTCGGGAACTGCCCCTTATGTCAAGAAGCACCATTCTGACTAGAATAAAATAAAATGAAATGGTCTTGAGACCTGGCAGACTTAGAACTCCTTCGCCTTCCCGCTCTTTGTTCTGAGTAAAACTCATCAATGTATTTCCTGGCGGTGATGAAGTTCAGGCATCCCAGACAGTGAACGGTAGTGGTCCTTTACTACAACACAACCTGAGAAAACCTACACAATGCTTCAACATCGACTTCTCAGATGATCATCCGCAACGCAATCAACCCACAGGAAAGGAGCGTTCAATGGGCAAAACAGAGCCACGGAAGGATCACTGCGGCTCGTGTGAATCCTGTTTGGAATGCACGAAGCTAGCACTTGCTGGGTTTTGGTAAAGGATCAAAAAGAAACCAGTTATCTGAAGAGTTGAAAAACTTCCTTCCCGACAACGTGCGTGTGCAAGGGCACATTTCCTTCATATTCAGCACATCAGCCAACTGAGTCTGAGCATGTGTGACACACAGCTGGCCTCTCTCAAACCCAAAGAGAGACTCACCAGGGTGGGAAACAGTGTCATCGCCTCCATTTCTTTGAAGTCATTTTTCATAAAATGCTATTTTCATCAATATACTACCGATTTTAGTACATTAAATAATTTAAATTTTCTAACTTTTAACTTCTAAAGCAGCAAATACTACAGACAACCTGCAATCTTTATGGCAGTCTCAATAATTTATAAGAGTGAAAAAGACTTCCTGAGCCCTAGGTGGCTTGCAGCCTCCAGTCACTCATAATCTAGTAAGAGTGGGAGTGATTAGTGATGTATGTTACATATTTGTTATCAATGCAATAATATGCTATAATGTAAGTGTAAACTTTTAAAGGATGCCGGAGTAGGCTCCAACACTGGGGATTTAACCTACGGCCTTGCACACTCTACCACTAAGCTAACCCAAGAGTTAGTTCAACTTGAAAGAGTTGGTTCAAGCAGATCCTAAAAGATGGGTAAGACCAACTCATTCCAAACACAGGGTCAGTTTGGGCAAGAACAGGGAAATAACATGTCTGGGGAACAGGGCCGTGAGGAGAGACCACACAAGGCAGTGGTGTGATGCGTGCTGTGGTGGAACAGTATATCAAGGCTCACAGAGAAACAAGGAGGGTTTGGACCTCTTCCAGTGTGCTTTCTGTTGCTGGAATAACAACTTAACCAAAGCAATTGCCAGGGTCAGCAAACAGGCCATAGACCACCATCACCAAGGTCAGCTAGGGTCAGCAAACAGGCTACAGACCACCATAGCCAGGGAGGACACTGGCCGAGAGCTTGAAGCAGAAACCACAGAAGGACGCTGCCTACTGATCTGCTGCCAGGCTCACCTTGGGCTGCCTCTCTTATAGAGTCCATTACATGCCCAGGGATGGCACCATCCACACTGAGCTGGGTCCTCCTACATCGATTAGCAATCAGGAAAATGATCACAGACCAAGCTGATGTGAGGAATTAATCAGCTGAGGTTCCTTCTTCCCAGGTGTGTCAAAATAACAAGCAAGATTGGCCATCACAAACCCCAAATCCTCCAGTAAGAGTTTGGATTGTGAAGAACATTAATGAGAGGCCACTGGGGACTGTTATCATTGGTTCCACTTAGATGTAGAACCCTCTAAAGATAAAATGAAACTGAGAGAAAAAGCCAACAGGGGAAGACACGTCTGAAAGGAAAAGTCATGATGCTGGCACTCAGACCAGAAGGTGTAGAAGCCAAGGTGAATCTTCCAGAGGCAGAACAGGACTGGGTGACCAGCGAAATCTACCCAGTGATGATGGGAAGGGTGAACATGAGTTCTGAGCAGAAGTTCTGGGGCAGGGTCGGTACCATGTAAGAAACACAAGAGTAATTTGGAAGGAATTTAAGACTTTAAGAACTCATCAGTTTGAAAATACTGCCAACATGATACCTGAAATACATTCTGGAAAATTCTCCCTAGAGATGAGAGTTTGAACAATGGAGCTGACACGATAACCATAAGAAAAGGTTGAGAGAACAAAGTGTCAAGTACCCATTGCTGAGTGAAGTGAGAAGCAACAAACCGGCTGGGAAGGAAAAACAGACAGGCAAAGTCAGAGGCCAGCAAGAGGGCAGGAGGAGGGGCAGTCTGCTTAATGTCCAAAGACCTCCAGAGCGAGAAAGATTCTAAATGGGGTCACCGCATCTATTAGCAGCTTACAGAGAGGATATTGTGAAGTGGTCAGGGCAGAATACAGAGTGCAGTAAATCTGGATCAAGGCCTAGTTATCATGTTAGGTAGGTACAGAGGATATTACACCCACAAGCAAATGAAAGCATGTTCCACACAATAGTTTATCGCTTTTCAACTTAATAACTTCAAATAAATTATCTAAGACATCCATTCTTAGAAAATTTATTTCAGATGTGGAAAACAGAGGCTTTAGCATAAACAGAACTCCACAAATCATGAATTAAAAAAAAAAAAAAAACTTTAGCTTTACTTATTATTTTGTTTCACCTTCTTGTTTTGAGTGTTTTATTACATTATTGCTATTACTGTTATTATTTAGACAGGCTGTCTCTATTATGTAGCGCTGCCTGTCCTGGAACTCTTTGTAAATGAGGCTGACCTTGGATTCCCAGAGATCCACCTGCCTCTGCCTATTGAGTACTGAGATTAAAGGCAAGCACAACCACACCCGCCTATTTGTGTGTGTGTTTGTGTGTGTGTGTGTGTGTGTGTGTGTGTGTGTGTATGTGCTACCTCAAATATATGCAGGTCAGAGGACAACTCTTAGGAGCCAATTCCTCCAAGTAGAATCCCAAGATGGAACTCATGCTGTCATGCTTTCTTTAACCTGCTGAGCCATCTTGTGAGCCCCAAACTACAACACAAAAATAATTTACTACTGTGCTATGTACTGAAGCTCAAACTATTACTTAAAAGGGGGGTTCTTGCAATAGATAAGCCTACTGAAATATACTTACTTCTGTGTATAATCAGCAAATGATATTTATTTGAGTAAAACTATCATCCAGCCATTCTTTACTGGTAATATAAAATGCCAAATGAGATCAAATTTCATTTTGACACATTTAAACCAAATGTATATATAGCTAGACCTATGATTATACAAACATAAAGTGTGAAACATGTATATTTTTTAGAATAGCCTGGAAAACAATCTTGTTTTCAAAAAGATCCTTCCCTTTACAAAATAAATCACTATTGTGTCCTGTTTCGAAATATATCATTTAGGGGAGGGGAGCTCAAGTGGCAGGTGCTTATGTGCAGGTCAGAGGGCACTTGATGAGTCAGTGCTCTCCTTCCGTCTTCACACAGGGTCCAGGGAATGGACTCAGGTCACCAGGCTTGCAAAGCAAGCACCTTCCTCAGCTCTGCAGAGCCATCTTGTCAGCCCCACTGGGTCCTCTAATAAGTGATGGGCCTCCCAGAGAAGTAACTATTACAAAGCAGTTCATCATTTCATTTATACTCAAGAAACCAGGAAACAATTACTTAAAGAAGATACATCAAGTATGTATTAAAAACCAATACTTGGGAGGAAGTATTGTGTGGCCAGGTCTCACCAGCTGGCAGTGAAGGCTAGAGCTGGGAGGCAATGGAAACTCAAAGGAATTCCAGATCCAACCGGAACATGGGTACCACTGAGAGGCCTTGGACTTGAAAATGGGCAGCAGTCACAAGGGTCATAATCATGATCATCCCTTGTTGCGTATGACATATAAAGAAAAGATCAACCTTGGGGTGAGGAGACAAATGTCCTTAATCCCAGAATTTAGGAAACAGAGCAGGAGGATCTCTATGATTTTGAGGCCAGACTGATATATATAACAAGTTCTAGGCCAGCTAGAGCTACACAGTGAGACCCTCTCTAAGAAGATAAAAAACCTTGAAGAATTTTTCAAAGGTATGTGTCTTTAAAAGAACACAAAGAAGGGGAAACTTAAAATTGTAATTAGATGAAGATTTGGAGGCAGATTAGCTGAAAGCTTGTTTCAGCTCTGCACCTCACTACTCCTGCCCCTCAGCAAGTTATTCAAATCTCAGCTGCAAGAAGAAAATGTGAGCAAACAGATATATACTCGGCAGTGTGTGATCATGCTGGCCATATGTCCTGAAGCTGACCCAAGAGCCTAACAGTCTTCCATTTGGGTAAGTATTAAAGCCTGTGTGGTCTTCTGTTTCAAAAATGCATCTTAGTCTATTTTAATGTTACACGCCAAAGAGCCGAGCTCTAAAGAACAAGACCGAAGTCCATGCATCCTGGCCCAGATCCAGAGACACACCTTTAATAAAGAATGGCCTGCTTTCCCATGTAGCATCATGCATGCCAGCACTCAGATGGCCTCTATTTTTAACAGTTCATTCAAATGGCCAAATAAACAACTCATTTCTAAATTCCTAACCTATGTGGCCTTCCCTGATGAACAAGAAGGAAAAAGAGAGGAAAAGGAAAAAAAGGAAGGGCTCAAAGGAGGAAGGAAAAAAGAGGAGAAGGAAAGGAGGAAGGGGTTATCAAATTCTGATTGAAATAAATATTTTCTCTCTTTTTAAAAATACTCGTGTGATATCTAATCCTAAGGTTAAACTCATGCAATTCCCATCTCCGCCTCCCCTTCATTCCCAACAGAAGATTCTCTCTTAAGATAACATTAGCTTCCTCAATTAGCCACTTGAATAAATGGTGAATGGTTTTATGTTTTTTGCTCATCTCTTCCCGCTGTCATCTCAGCGGCCAACACGAGCCCTGGTTTTGCTGGAGTCTGAACACCATCTAAACAGACAGACAGATTCTTCTAACCTCAAGATCAAATATGAACAGGAAAAGCACAAGAACACAGGTGGTTCTCACCAGCACACACATCATCTCTGTTCCTTCACCAAATACAAAGCCCAAAAGGATAGCAGAGAGCAAACTGTGCCCACAAACCAAAACACAAATATTCCATCTAACCTTAGAAGAAAAAAAAAAAATAACAAGGGAGAGAAGAAAAGTTCTTTCTGAACTAACTCAATCCTCAAATCGGGGAAATCCAAAGAGCTATCTATAAACCAACACCTCCAGTTCTCTCCTGGGGACGGGAAGATGCTACTTCATATGACCACTATGGGCGTGAGGACCCATGTGGAAAGGTGCCTGCTGCACAGATAGACAACCTGAGTCTGAGCTCTGGGCTCCACCCACAAGTTGTCCTCTGATCACCACACACAAACACACCACTACACATACACACACTCCTCCACACACAAACAAAATAAGTGTAATAAAAATGTTTTTTTTTAATAAATCAGACCATTAGGAGTTGTTACAAACACTTAAAGTCACCTCTTTAAAATGAAAAACAAACAAACAAAACCTTTCAGAGCAAACACCCAAATATACGATTGCAGACAGCAGTGCTAATGTACCGAATTCCAAACCTGTTTCTCATTTTGATCATACGATCTCGATCTGTAGGGAAACAAACAAACAAACAAACAAAACATATTTTTAAAGCCTCAATCATTGCACTTACAACCAGAGTTATCATTTATTTGTATGCAAAATTCTCATAGTCAGCTGTCTGATTAATTTGCTCAATACTAGGCAACATGGCTATGATGGCTAACCTTCATTAGACATGACTAAATTGGGAGCTAGAGAGATGGCTTAATGGTTGAGAATCTGGTTGTTCACTTTGGAAATCAATCTGGAGCTTTCTCAGACAATTAGCAATAGTGCTTCTTCAAGATCCAGCTATTCCACTCCTAGGCATATATCCAAAAGAGGCTCAAGTACAAAACAAGGACATCTGCTCAACCATGTTCATAGCAGTTTTATTCGTAATAGCCAGAAGCTGGAAAAAACCCAGATGTCCCTCAACTGACGAATAGATACAGAAATTGTGGTACATTTGCACAATGAAATACTACTCAGCAATTAAAAACAAATCATAAAATTTGCAGGCAAATGGTGGGAACCAGTGTGGTATCCCAGAAGAAGAAAGACACACATGGTATACACTCACTTATAAGTGGATATTAGACATATAATATAGGATAATCATACTAAAATCTGTTCGCTGAAAGAAGCTAAGCAAGAAGGAGGACCCTGGGTAAGATGCTCAATCCTCATTCAGAAAGGCAAATGGGATGGACATCAGAAGAGGAAGAAAACAGGGAACAGGACAGGAGCCTACCACAGAGGGACTCTGAAAGACTCTAACCTGCAGGGTATCAAAGCAGATGCTGAGACTCATAGTCAAACTTTGGGCAGAGTACAGGGAATCTTATGAAAGAAGGGAGAGATAGAAAGACCTGGAGGGGACACAAGGAGAGAAAAAAAAATCTGGGCCCAGGGGTCTTTTCTGAGACTGACACTCCAACCAAGGACCATGCATGGAGATAACCTAGAACCCCTGCACAGATGAAGCCCATGGCAGCTCAGTGTCCAAGTGGGTTCCCTAGTAATGGGTACAGGAACTGTCTCTGATATGAACTCAGTGGCTGGCTCTTTGATCACCTCCCCCTGAGCGGGGAGCAGCCTTACCAGGCCACAGAGGAAGACGATGCAGGCAGTCCTGATGAGACCTGATAGGTTGGGGTCAGATGGAAGGCGAGGAGGACCTCCCCTATCAGTGGACTTGGGGAGGGACATGGGAGGAGATGAGGGAGGAAGAGTGGGATTGGTAGGGGACTAGGGAGAGGGCTATAGCTCCCATACAAAGTGAATAAACTGTAATTAATAAAACAATAAATAAATTAAAAAAAAAGAATCTGCTTGTTCTTCCAAAGAACCAGGGTTTGATTCCCAGTCCCCACATGGTAGTTTACCACCATCAGGCTCCAAGGGCATACCATGCATGTGGTGCACAGGGATACGTGCAGACAAACACACACACCCGAACACATAAAAGAGAAGGAATTATTTTTATTTATAATTTCATTTATAATCATCTAGGAGACACACTGCAGAGTGTGTCTGTGAGAACATCTCCAAAAGGTTTAACTGAGAAGGGAAACCTACCCTGAATAGGGCAGCAAGGGTCTCGAACAGAATTTAAAGGGTAATGGAGCAAGCCAGCTGAGCACCAACACTGGTCCCTCTGCTTCCTGACTGCAGAATGTAACCAGCTGCCTCAGGCTCCTACCACACCTCCCCACGACAGAATGTCTCCCTCAAACTGTGAGCCAAAGTAAAACTTTCCTTTAACTTGCTTCTGTCCTGTCTCCTGTCACAGTGGCATGAAAAGTAGCTAATGCGGTGGCTCTTCCTTTTCTAAAAGCTGCTCGGCAGAGCTTCTCTTTCTTTTCCAGTGGATCTCTCCAGAGAACAAAAAAAAAAAAAATGGGAATCAACTGTTATTTGCACTTAGCAAGTGCCCTGGGTTCAAGCTCCAGGACACAGAAAGAACAGACTCCCGAGGTAAAGCTAGAATAAGTAGGGGGAATGATTTATCATTGCTCTACTTATATTAGCTGTTACTCCATCACGTGTTTTGCTATCAGAAAAGTCCAGGTAAAGCCAGGCACAGCAACTCACACCTGTAATCTCCACAGGAGAGGAAAAACTCCAGAAGTTCCAGAACAGCTCGCACTACTCAGTGAAACAAACCCTGCCTCAAAGAAACGCTGACCGGGTAAGTAGGAAACACAAGCTTCAGGACACAAAGAATTTTGCTTGCAAATAATTTGAAAGTTTCTTTTTTACTGAAACTAAACCAACAATACCCAATGATGAACATGCTATAGTAATGAAAATTATGTAACAGACATAGAAAGGCATAATGATATATTAATAAAAATTCTTTAAAAGATGTAGATTATGTTTTTCATTGGGAGATACATACAGATAGATGATAGATAGATAGATAGATAGATAGATAGATAGATAGATAGATAGATAGATAATAGATGATGATAGACAGATGTTTAGTTAAATAAGAAATTAGATAAACCTCTCTTCATTATGTCATATACAAGTAGTTCCAAGCATTTTACACATGTATCAAAATGCTAACAAGTTATTTAAAGTTCACCAAGAGAATGCTACCAATTCCCAGGGGTTCTAATTAATCCCCTTGCTCTTCTCCATCTGCTCTCTCACAGCTGTACCCTCCACCCTGCTATGCTAGGGAGGAAGAGCTTTCAGAGGGCATCACTTAGCTCCCTAGATGGCTTCTGCCAATGGAAGTCACTTGCCAAGGCCTGAAGGCAGAGGTGAGGGAACCTCCCTTCCTCTAGCTCTGCCTCCAAACCACAGCTCCCACTGGCCTCCTCTACCGAGCCAGCTTTCAGCTCTGGTGATCTCTGGAGAATGGCAGCCTTCTCACTGTTGCTAGTCCCTCAGTGCTTAGCTACCCTTGTTTTCCTCCCTAACTGCTGCAAACATGGCCATCATTTGCATCACCAAAGAAAATCCTCTTTCCTATTAGTGCTTGCCTGATATGACTAGTACCACTGTCTCTGCTTATTCAGTAGTCTACACTGAAGCAATCTAAGTATGGCTTTTTAAATTCTTTTTCCTTATGACTACACAAGCATATTTGATTCCTGCTATTTTTATAACAGTTTAAATGTTACATAACAATTTACTCTAAACAAAACTGGTTAAAGCTAAAAATCATTAGAATCTATTTTTGTTATGAAATTTAGCACGGCATTGCCCTGACTCAATATAAATAAATGTTGTAAGCTTCAAGTAAGATTAAAAAAAAAAAAAAGGAAAGAAAAAGAAAAAGAAAACAATTAGTGAAAGGATTCTGGTAGGGGATTTTTCACTTCCTTCTTCCCCCACATCTCCTGCATAATCCAAACCACTTGCGTTCACTGTTGAAGCCCTTCCTAGGAAGAGGAGGAAGAAAGCTTTAAACCAGCACTTCTCAAATGTTCGTCTGCCTGTAAATCAAAGGCAAGCTTATTAAACGCTGACACTCTTGGGCCCTGCCCTCGCCTTCTTTGTGTTTATACCAGCTCCCAGGGTAATTCTGTTGCACAGCTAAATTTCCAAATGAACAGTGGCCACTTTCAAGACTCTACCCAACTCTTTAGCACATTTCTTTTTTTCTATTTTCCTTTTTCTGTTTTTTTTCTTTTTTCCTTTTGAATGAAAAGTCCCCCGTTACACATGACCAAAGGAAGGACAGACAATGATCAACACAGGGACATTCTGAACCATTCTATGTCTGAATTGCTGCCAATTAAAGAATCAGAAGTAAAGTCAATTAAAATCTGAAAGAAGAAGAAGAAAGAACAGGCAAGCAGCACTACCTCCCATTTTACAATGAGAAAACTGAAACCAAAATGAATTATTTTGACCAAGTTAATGATTAGCAAAAAAACCAAGACCTCCTGTTTGTGCCTATGGTCTCTTACCAAAGAAGGAGACCCATAAACATTCATGTTTAACTGCCATTCAGAAATCCCAGGGCTTTCACAGGGAGGCATGAGCCCAAGAGACAGGCAGTTATCAAGGACTAACCCTACCCCAGCCCTCTCGCCAATCCCCACTCTCCTTCACCAAGGTCTTCTGCTTTCCATCCTCTGCCCCATACAGTAGAACAGAAGCCAGCGCGTGGGTATAAGCACTCTGTCCACATACTCTGTACCTACTATATGCTAAGTACCACACGCGATATCTCTGAGCTTGAACAAATTCCTTATCTCTGTCTCAGTTTCCCAATACGGAAAGCGAGTCACAATGCCAGCCGCCGACGGTAACATGGTGACTAACCAATGTGCCTCAATTACCCTTGTGGGATAGTATCTGGCACACAGCAAAAGCCCAATAAGCAACAGCTACAATTTAAATTACACCAACTCCTCTTACTCCAACACATGGGCCCTGGGTCCTATTTATTTTCCAAGCCTTGTGTCCTGATACTGTGATGAGTAATGAAACATCCTGGTATTCATGTGCAGCAGAGATGAAACAATGCTATACCCCGGTGGACTGGGCGTCTCCAGGAGGAGAGTATTTTAGGGCAAATAAGTCTTTCAGTGTCCCTCAAATTACACTGCTTTGACAACTGTCTATTTCCCAACTCTAGAGTCAGCCCTGTTGATTACATACGGGAAGGCAAAGTCTGTAATTACCTTAATTCAAAACAACAATGAAATGTCACTCAGCACAAGGACGTGCCCAGCTATAATCACTGGACCCCGAGGACTCAGAACAGTGCCTGATCTCTAGTAAACACTCAATTTTTTTTTAAGATTTTTTTTTTAATCTGTGTGTATGTTTGAGCGTGTGTCATTTGTTTGCAAGTGCCCTGAGGCCAAAAGACAACACTGGATCTCCTGGAACTGGAACTGCAAGTACATTAAGGCACTGCTAGGGTGCTAGGAACTGCACTCAGGTCCTCTGAAAAGCTGGAAGTGCTCGTAACTGTTAGTTCTCCAGCCCCTCGAATATTTTCAAATGAATCAAGGCATAAGGGAAGTATTTCTCTGTACATGTACACGCACACAAACACACGCAGAGTTTTCAGTGATTCTTTACCAAAAGAGTCATTACTTTTAAATTAATTAAGGCATAAGGTAATCCACACTCACACACACACACACAGTCTTCAGAGATTCCTTACCAAAAGAGTAATTACCATTAGATTAACACCAATAATCTAAGTAATAAAAGTTATTTTCGAAATTTCCCCAGAACAGTTTCTCCTTTACTTTCAACCAGTTGTTGATTTTCCTGAAAAACTATCTAATTAGAAAAGTTCATTACCGGGCTGGAGAGATGGCTCAGAGGTGAAGAGCACTGTCTGCTCTTTCAGAGGTCCTGAGTTCAATTCCCAGCAACCACATGGTGGCTCACAACCATCCATAATGAGATCTGGTACCCTCTTCTGGCCTGCAGGCATATATTGTAGACATAATAAATACATAAATATTTTTAAAAGTTCATTACCAACCTGTCTGTAGCTGTATCACAGGCTTTGTGTTCATCTACCCGCCACGGAAAACACACAGTAAAGCACACAAAAGAGCAACTGCAAAGCCTAGTCGTGCAAGCCCAGCACATGGGACTGAGGCAGGAGAGTGGGAGGTTGAAGACCAGCCTAACTACCTGGCAAGACTGTCTTTAAAAATAAAAAATTAGAGACCGTAGTTTTTCAGGATCTGAAAATTTGAAGTATCTGAATTGAAATCACAAGATGAAGTAAGTTACTTTCTGACAGATTAATCCGAACAGCCGGAAGGAGAGAAATACTGCCAGGGAAAGCTTGCCACCTTGGGAATACATAGAAGAGCCATCCCCAGGGGTGTTTCTAAAGGACCGCTTGACCTTAGACAAGTTTTATACGTGTAAATATATAGTTTAAAGTTTATATATTTACATATCATTTATTAAAATTTTATTGAAAATAGAAATATTAAACATTATTATAAAAGTTTATTGTTTATTTTATAAATTATATTTTATGAATATATGCACATCATATAAATATAATAGTATGTGTTTTATGAATAAACATATTTATATTTATTATATATATATATATTAAAAAGAAAGGTATTCACTTCTGACATAAACACCTTCAGATTTTAACCTGGGGAAGCGGTGGAGAGACATGAGAAAGGATCTCACATAGCCAAGGCTGGCCTCAAACTCACATGAATCTGCCTCTACCTCCTGAGTGTATGGATTACAGACAGGTGCCCCAGTTTTATACGGTGCTAGAAGTCAAATCCAGGACTCCATTCATGCTAGGCAAGTGCTCTACCAACTAAGCTCCAACCTCATCTCTTGTTTTCTAGTTTTCTGGTGGTGATGGGTTATGGGGTTGGTTTTTTGTTTTGTTTTGGTTTGGTTTGGTTTGGTTTGGTTTTTTTGGCCAGGAAGGGGTTGTTTGGTTGTTTGGTGTTTTTTGAAATGGGATCTTGTCACTTTGTCTAGATTGGCTGCAAAAACTTGAATTCAATCCTCTTGCTTCATCAGCCTCCCGTATGTGTGAACTACAGGCCATGCCACTGAACTTCCTGCCACTGAACCTGTCTGTAGATTTTAAATGTGTGGTTTCAATTTATCTTTCTCTATATATTTGCCAATCTTGATATTTCCCAGATCGTAGGATCCATCCTAACCAGAATTCTACCACACAACAGAGCTCACCATGTAAAGATTAGAATTTAAAAAAAAGATTATTTTTATTTGTGGGTATGTGTTTGTGTGAGTATTTGCTACATACATGTGGATGTCTACAGAGGTTAGAAGAGGGCGCTAAATCTCCTGGAGTTGGATTTGTAGGTGACTCTGAGGCCCCCAACAAGGATGCTGGGAACCAAATTTTGATCCTCTGGAAGAGCAACAAGAGCCCTTAACTGAGGAACCATCTCTCCAGGCCCTGTTTCAATAACAAGTGATGTAACACACACACAGAAGATGCCTGTGTTTTTGCTGGGAGCTTCCCCGGTGCACATTAGTCAGCATGAATGTTGGTATTTGCCCTATGTGAATATATACTAAAGGAATGTACTTCGGTGTTTTGGTTTCACTTGACGCATGCAATCTGTACCGCCAATTATCTCCTCTCAACACCAGCAAGAGTTCTCAAGATGACAGAGTTGTGTTTTGGGTTTTACTTCCTAGGCTTCAGCACTCACAGGAAAAATTTTGGTAGGTTTGCGGTGGTTTCTTAATTTTTTATGTTATTGCTATACTAATACTTATACTTTAAGATCGCCAATCTACTAAAAATCTATAAAAAAAAAAAAAAGAAGAAGCATACTGTTATAAACACAAGAGATCCTGCTACCCCTGGACAGTGTCTAATGCCTCAGAAATAAGACATTTAAGTCATAACTCTGGTTAGTTCTCAAATACCTGTACCCTTACCTCCTCCTAAAAGAAAGACAAAGCATTTTAACAATCAAATGTTAATGATACATATTTAAGCCATTGGATGATTTTTCACTTACATTAGAATACGAGTATCCTTGGATGCAAATTGCTAGCAGTTCCAAAATGAAAAATTCCCATACAGGTAACCCCAGCTCAGCCTTCTCTGTGTTTTTCTACATATCTAGCAAAAAAAACCTCTGCCATTTCATTCATTTCTATTACAGCTCAAGGGATACTCTTGAAGCTTGAGCTAATTATAAAAAAAGAAAAAAAGGAAAAGAATATTTGGGGAGCTAGAGAAATGGCTCAGAGATTAAGAATACTTGCTATTCTTCTACAGGATCCAAGTTTGGTTCCTAGCACCTAAGTCAGGCACCTCACAACCACCCCTAGTCTAGGTCCATGAGGTGTGATACTCTTTTCTGACCTCTGTAGGCATCCTTATTTATGTGCGCGCACACACGCGCACACACACACAAATAAATAATAAAGTAAATTTTCTTTTAAAAGCCATGAGCCATTTTGATCAAAAGACATTGTATAAGCTGGGTGTGGTGGTATACACCTTTAATTCCAGTACACAGAAAGCACAGGTAAGTGTATCCCTGTGAGTTAGAGGATAGTCAGTTCTGTCTACACAGCGAATTTCACACCAGTCTGGGCTACATAGTGAGACTTTATCTCAAAAAGGTCTGGGGCTGGGGTGGGGTAGCAAGATGGCTAAGCAGGTTAAAAAAAAAAAAAAAGAAAGAAAAAGAAAAAAAAAAACACTTGTCAAGCAAACACGATGATCTAAATTTGACCGAAACTGACTCTACAAAACTGTCCTCTAACTTTCACAGGTATGCCTTGTATGTCCATACAAAAACTATACACACACAAAAATAAATACATAGATAAGTAAATAAACAAATACATGATATTGGGCTAAAGATGTAGTTCCCCTGATGAACTGCCTGCCTAGCACAAAATGAGGTTTGATCCCAGGATCCCATAAGCAAGGGCAGAGCTGCAAGCCTATAATCCCAGCACTCAGAAGGTGCAGGTAAGAGGATGCCTTAATCTTTATTATTGTTATTCCATGAATTACAATTATCTGTTTGTGGCTATGTGCCAAGGAATATGTGTGGCAGTCAGAGGACAATTCACAGAAGTCATTTCTCTTAAGACCCAGGGATCGAAGCCAACTCATCAGGGTTCCAGACAAGTGATTTTACCTGCTGAGCATCTCACAGGCCTGGATATCTTAATCTTGAAGCATGTTTCCCTCCTAAGACTACAGTTAACTGAATAACATTTAAGAGACAGCTACTGTATAGGAGCAACAATCTAGCTCACGCGAAGGAAAAACAAAAAACAAAAATGAAGTTTTAAACAGAAACACCATATACTGCTCAGCTACAATGGAATCAATCCAGGATTAGATTGCAGCATTAATTCCTATAAACCCATCAAAACGAAAAGCACATAATAATTATTACAAGCTGGAACCACACCAGAAATGATGTCACATCATTGGGGTCACTGCTCAAGACCTTGAGAAGGAAGACATAGAAAAGACATAGAATTCTCAATTAGTTCTAGACTCCATGCATGGCCTATCAAGGCTTATCCAGGGTACCAGCTTCCAATTTTCAGACCAGTTCTACAATGGCCTCTCAATAGTTCCCCAAGTGAACAGAAATCAAGGCATTTTCCAGTGAAAGCAGGAAGCGAGGGTCTGTGCTGCCGGAAGACTCCCATGAGTATCTAGAGTCTGGACTTTGCCCCGCCAAAGCTACATAAAAGTATTTCATTCTCTGAGCCTTTGGTCTCTCCTCCATAAAGGACAAGACCATCAACCTAGAAAATTATTTTGTAATTCAAACCTTCAGTTTGTGTGTGTGTGTGTTACACCGCTACTAAATTGCCAGTTCACAAACTGTTATAAAGTATCTGTTTCTGGGAATTACCATTATACTGTGAGATTTATTCAAAATGTACTTTTTCCAAACTTTTAGGTTTAAATAAGATGTTTTAGTACAGAAGAAAAAAAAAAAAAAGAAAATTTTAGTGCCCTGAGCCTCGCATATACCAGGCAAGAACGATACACACTGAATTACACTCCCAAACCTGACTTTTTTACACTAGCATTTTATGTATGGTAAGTGGAGCACCGACTACCAAGAGAAAGTTAAAAACTAGTGAATTATTTTTAATGTGGAGTGCTTATTTGTTTATTCAGACCGTGCATGGTGGAAATCTTTAAAACTGTCTAAAGGCTTTTCAAACCCCAGATACAGACCAGTTGTCTAAACAATAAATGATCCACCACAGACTCCAGGCAAAGTCACAACAGGATGAGAGAGGAGCCTTTGGCCTCTCTCAGATTTCCTGGCCAGTGTTATTTTAAAACTTGATCGTGTAAACAGGGGAAAATCCCTTTCAGATAAGACCCCATGGACTATAATTTACCACCTTTGTTTTTAATGTATTGTTGTTTCCATTAAATACCATAGTTGTTCACTTTTCTTGATCATGTGTCTAGGTACCAAAGACCGTATGTAAATTCTATACTACACAGCTTTTTAACTGTACATTTAATCACGATAATCTTTTCTTAATAGCAGTATTCTGTCCCTGTCTTTTACAAGTAACTTTTTGAAAACAAATACAAAACTTAAAAGGAAGAGGAAGATAGGTAACAGATCAAAATCAAATAATAAAAACACTACCGGCAGATGAGCATCAGACTAAAACGACTTCTGTTTACCACTGTGCATGTTTACTCCTGGGCAACAGCAAACACCAAAAATGAACAGACATTTAAAAGTCAATGAGCCGTTCTGAAGAGCTGCATTGTTTCTGTCTCTTCCTCTGCCCCCCCCCCACCACTTGTAACTTGTGGCTATGTCTAAAATTAATGCTAGAGCACTAAGGTAACTTTTTTTCACTAAACATTTCCCAGTTGGAAAACCTCAAGCCAAGGCGTCTCGAAGTTGAGTTAATTTGTACAGAACTGCTGCTGTTCCGCTGCCAACCTTTGTACCATGACCACCACCAAACTCGAGACTCGTATTTTATAGCGAGCAGATAGTTAACAGCTGAGCCTCAAGGGCTGTTAAAAGTCTCAAGCTGACTATATTCCAACACCCTGCAACTGTACCACGAGAGCAAACGAAAGTTTTTTATTCAACGCCTAGGAAATCGGAGCAGCGCTCTTGTAGCGTCCTCAAAATAGCTCCACATTAGGATTTAAACAGCCCTGCCCCACATACTTTATGCCAGATAAAATGTAACTCTGTGTAAAAAAATTCCTGACACAGATTATCTAAGAATGGCTTTATCAAATTATTTCCTATTCAAAAATACCATCCAGAGCCAGCAAGTTTTAGTTCAAGGCGTTCTGGAATTAAGTAACGAAGTTAATTTTCATCACCACATCCGTAAAACTCACACTCCGGATCCTAGATCGCTTGAAGGACTAAAATTCCAGCTTTGTAGAACGCCACCACGGCTAAATTATTAATGGCATCACTTGATCCCCCCGACAACAAACTAGTCTGTGTGGAATTTTCACCGTGCTTCCAAAGGGGAAACTAAAACCACCTCGCAGTGCCGGGTGGGACTCCGGGGACCAGGGACACAGCAGCGTCAGGTGACAGGCTCCCCGCCGGCCCGGGGACAGGGAAGCCGGGGCTCGGGTCCGCGCCGGGCAGAGGCCGAGGGGGCGAGGACCGGCGGGCGGGCAGGCGCCCACACTCACCCTGCGCGAGGGGTCGCGGCGGCGGAAAGGATGCCGGGCTGCGGGCGCCAAGGGAGAGCGCGATGCCGAGAGCGAGCTCCGGAGACGACGGCGCCCGGGATTCGCTTCCTGCTGGGACAGATCCCGGATCGGTCTCCGCCCGCCGGCTCCAGAGCCCCGCTGAGTGCCCAGCCTGCAGTGCACGTCACTGCTACGGAGCGCCCAAGGGGGCGGGAGGCGGGGCCGGGGCGGGGCCGAGGGCGGGACTTAGGAGCGCGGGGCGGGGCGGAGCATCTAGGGGGCGGGGCCGTGAGGCACGCGCCCTGAGAGGGGCGGGGCCCAAGGGAGCCGGGTAGGGAAGACTTGGAAGGCGGTCCGTCTCCGCAGTGAAGGAGCGGAGGGACGAGGCCTCAAGTCGTGGGGTGGGGCGAGGTGGGCTGAATGGGCGGGGTCGAATGGGTGCTGGGAAGGGGCGGGGCTTAATGGCGTGAGGCACGGGATGGGCGGGGCCTCGGGGGTCTGGAAGGAACCCAGGGCAGAGCATCGCTCCGCATCTCTGCTGCGTGCCCGCTGCTGGTGGCCCCGCACAAGACGTTCTCTTCGTTGCGGTGTGTTCCAATCCCGCACAGAGAGTCCTGTGGCTCTATCTGCACAGCCGAGAGTCAGCTGCAGAAAAGCTGACAGTAGGACAGGCGTATTGCCGAGGGACTCGCGTGCGAGGCTCAGGGTGACATGGCCAGGAAGCCAGACTGCGGTCCCTACGCGGCTTCCCACCTGCTTGTGTCAACTTCCTGTTCGGCCCTTGGAGAGTGGACCGCCGAAGAAAGTTTTTTGCTTCCCTGACTGGCCTCCCTTTGCCGATGTGGTATTTCTTACAGCCCCTGTCTTTCCACCACGCCCCTCTTGTGGTGGTTTATTTGGACTCTTGAGAGTCTCGGGGTGTATGTAACCAGGCTGTCCTGGAACTCGCCATGTAGCCTGCACTAGCCTGGAAACAGTGATAATCCTTTTGGGCTGGTTTTATAGGACTGAGCCAAGTGCCCAGCCTTGTCTTTCCGGCTGTTTAACTTTACTGTCTTTATAAGGTCACATATGAGTTATCTTTTAAAGTTAAATATTACATTCATGTACAAATTTGAGGACAAACATCACCTTTACAGGGAAAAGAAGCTCCCGAGAAAACAAAATAAGGAGGTGGCAAGATGGTTCAGCCAGGAAGAGAGCCAACTCCTCAAATTGTCCTCTGACCACACACGGGGTGCTGTCTGGAAGATTCTTAGAGGAGACAGGTTTCGGAAATTCAAACTGGGCCTGGTGACTCGCGCTTGTGATTCCAGCTACTCAGAAGACTGCAAGTTCAAGACCAGCCTGGTCAGTTAGTTATACCCTGCTTCAAAAAGAGAGCTGACCTGTAACTGACTTGCCTAGCGTGAAAGGCTTTGGGGGAGGATCAGACATCCAGAGACTCCACAGTTGGCTTGAGGAAGACGCTACCTTCCACTAAGCCCATTTCAAGCTCCTAAGACAGTAAGTGAAAGCAGGGAAGCTAAAGAAGAGGAAGAAAGTCCGAAAAGGGAAGTAATTCGCAGCAATCACAGAAATCCAGCTCCAGATTGCTCAGAGATAAATCTCAACTCTATAAAAGGCGGTAGAATGAACTAAAACCAGAGGCAGAGCTCATTTCTATAACCCTGGTGCTGGGGTGACAGAGGGTGGAGGCAAGTGGGACGCTTGGGCTCACTGGCCAGCCACACCAACAAAAATGGTGAGCTCCAGATTCAATGAGACCCTGTTACAAAAAAAAAGATAGCAATGTCTGTGGGGCTGGAAAGATGGCTCAGAGGTTAAGAGCACTGGCTGCTCTTCCAAAGGCCCTGAGTTCAATTCCCAGCAACCATATGGTGGCTCACAACCATCTATAACGAGACCTTCTGCCATTCAGGTGCACATGCAGGCAGAACACTGCGTACATGATAAATAAATAAATAAATTTTTAAAAAGAAGATACCTGTGTTGATTAGTTTTCTGGCAACTTCATGCAAGCAAGAGTCATCTAAGAGAGAACTTCATTTAAGAAAAATCTTCCATTCAGGTTGGCTTGTAGGCAAGCCTGTGGGACATTTTCTTCATTGATGATTGACGGGAAAGAGCCCAGTCCACTGCAGAAAATGCCGTTCCTTGACTGGTGGTCCAAGGGAATATGAGAAAGCAACATGAACGGGTCAAGGTGAAAACACTAGTAGAGGGCATTCTCCATGACCTCTGTAGCAGCCTTCCGGTTCCTGCACAGTTCCTGTGCCGTCCTCCCTTGATGATGGACTGAGAGGTCAGACTAAGACAACGCCTAGCATAGACCTCTGCCCCCCACTCAAGCACATTGCAGTCACATATGATTCCATACACTTGTGCATGACAGAAACTGAGACGGTTGCTTTTTAAAATGGAGATCACGGGGCTGGAGAGATGGCTCAGACGTTATGGGTGGCTAACAATGATCTTTAACTCAGTTCCAGGGGCAATCTCAAACCCTATTCTGGCCTCCACAGGCACTGCATGTCTGCATGTCTGTAGGTCTCATGTCTGCTACACAGACACACATACCAGCACAGCACCCTACACATAAAAAAAATAATAATAATAATACATCCCTTTCAAGGAAAAAAGAAAAAAGAAGATCACTATGTATTTTGTCTACCTCCTTTACTTAAGTTTGAATTTAACATAAGAATGTTTTTTTTAAAAAGTCAATTTCCCCATCTTTTACTTAACATTCCCAGCACAAATATTTCACACAACACATATTGCATTACTTCTATCTATGTCTACTTATGTGTATTCTCTAGTTGTATTCTCTAGTAGACATTTTATTTGCAGTCCTTTTTTTTGTGACTAATGATGTCCATGTGTCTTTTCCTCCCTAAGTCACCCTTTAGTTTTTTCTAGTTCCGTATCTCTCTGCCCAGTTCTTCTTCCTACCTGCTAACATCATCTTTTTTTTTTTTTTTAGGCCATCATCATTGCAGATCTTACATAATCATAGCCACCAGTCCAGATTTAAAAATCCATCAGGAGAAACTCCAACCCCCTTAAGATGCCTTTCCTTGGACTCTTGCATGCGTGGAGGGCGGATCTGTGGGTTGAAGGCAAGCCCACCACAACTGGGTTTTCTCAGTCCTAAAATACCATATAAGATCCTGGATCTAACCACATTTCACAAAACTGGTTGTTCTTGTGTGACGGTAGATTTCTATTATTGTTTTTTTTGGGGGGGGGTTGTTTGTTTGTTTGTTTGTTTGTTTGTTTGTTTGTTTTTTAAGCCTTTTTGCTGGTCATGTGATCCCCTCCCCCCCCCCAGTGTGCTCAAGTCCACAGCTGAGCCACCAGGCATCTGCCCTGGGAATCTCCTCCTTCTCCGTGCTCAGATGTCCAATCTTATTTCTACCCACAGCCTTCCTTCGTGTCTCGTCCTTTACATGCAAGTCATTCTGAAGGGTTTTTGTGTCCCCAAACACACACTCTATGCCATTTACTACACTGGAGCACAGCCAGGCTAAACCCAATTATTCCTTCAGAACAAAGCCTGCTTGTCTTCTCCAAGGATTCACCCTAACCCCCCCTGGTGGTAGGTCCTAGGTATAATTCAGTTCTTTCCCATCTTTTACTTAACATTCCCAGCACAAATATTTCACACAACACATATTGCATTACTTCTATCTATGTCTACTTATGTGTATTCTCTAGTTGGACTGTACACTCTCTGAGGACACAGTAGACTATTCTTTCCATTCCTAGTGTCAAGCACAGTAGCTTTCCCATTAACTAGTGCCTACAGGGCCCGAGATATAACTCAGTGGTAAAGTACCTAGTACTAAATAAATAAATAGTACCTACCATTAGTATTATTATTGAATAGAAGAATGGAAGCATGAACAGATGACAATTCTGGAAACCGCATATGCTGTCGTCAAATCACTGTCTTTGTGACCCAAACTCATTCCATATTTACATGTCTTAAGCTCGCTTTGGCCTTCCCCACTGCCTGTGCCCACCCCCTACCCTCATCTCCTGTTTTAGACAGGGTCTCATATATCACAGGCAAACCTGGAACTTGTTTGTAGCCGGGGATGAACTTTCTTTTTAAAATTCAGTTAGTTCTTTGGCAATTTCATAGAGGTATATAACCACTCTGGGGACTTTGAATTTCTCCTTCTGCCCTCTATCTCCTATAGTGCTGAGATCATAGACACTGTTTTCTGCATGGCTGGGGGTCAACCCCAGAGCCTGGTGCCTGTTAGGCAGGTACTCTACCAACCGTGCTGTATCCCCAGTCTAGGGGTTATGAGGCTATCCCAGGAATTCTTCTATCTGTGGGTTGTTGAGGGGTGTTGTGTTTTGTTTGGTTTGGTTTTGACATTTGTTTATTCTTTTATGTGTGTGTGTGTGTGTGTGTGTGTGTGTGTGTATGGGAAAATCAGAGAATAACTTGTAGGAGCTGATTCTCTCTCAAACTCATCTCAGCCTTGATCACAAGTGTCTTTACCACTAAGCCCATTTGACTTACAACTCAGGAATTCCTAACCTGAGATCTACAGATCTTTTTCATATCATAGGTGGGAACTCCATGAACTGCCCCTTCTCAACCATATGCGAAATTTAATACTTTGTGTGTGTGTGTGTTTTACACCTTACACACACACACACACACACACACACACACACATCATATTACAGGTATGTAAAGGATCTTCCTGTGTGTTGCCAACTCCTGGAGTAACTCAGGCAGAGCCCCTGCAGGTGTGATACAGAAACTCAGTGTCTTTCTGTTCTAACTACCTGACTAACACTGACAGCCTCTCCTCCCTTTACCCAGAAGCTGTAGGATGATGTCATCCAGGGCACCTTCTCTTCCTGCACTTTCAGAGTCACCAAATCCAGTTCGGTCGATATCGTAAATTATGCACAAGTTGATACCTCATTCTGTCTTGGGATGGGTCATTGCTTTCCTGTATGTGAACGCCTGATGTTGTTTCTGCTTGTTCCGTCCCATCCTCCCCTCCCTTCCCAGAGTTACCTCCTCTCAAATCTGATTACATCACCCCCTTACCATGTCCTTGTACCAGCAGCAAAAAAAACAAGTTTGCTTGACCACACTTGTCTTCTGAAATGCCTCCTACACCCAAATGTGTACTCCCTTATAAAATAAGGTTTTGGCAAGAATCCTGCGGAATCCTTCAGCGAGAAGCTTTGCCTCAAGGTCTCAGTCTTCACCATCCCTCCACTGTTGTCTGATCCCCTGACATGCCCTCAGCTAATATCTCCTTCCCCGATGTTGTCTTTAGTCATTCTCTCTCTACGGACCTCATCTCGGTCTTGGCTGTTAGTTCCCCCTTGCAGTGAGTTCAGTGCAGAGTCCAATCTCTCACTCCCTCTAAAAACCCCATCACCACTGCTTCTGTTCCAGCCATCACTGACATGAATGAAGTCACAGTTATACTTCAACAAATACCCTATGTTTTATCTTCGATACCTTTCAGGCAGTGTAACCTCACGACTGACAGCCATATGGAACCTCCGTAATCCCTAATCAACCCCAGTCAATGTTGCTGGAACATTTTGTCTCCCAAAACTCAAAATCCAGCCATGTTGGCTCAAAGCTGAGAGACTAAAACAGGAGGATTGCAACAATTTCAAAGCTTGTCTGGAGCAACATTGACTTATGTTGTGAGACTCCATCTCTGACAAAAATCTTCAGTTGTCTCTGTCCTGATTTCTGACACAATAGTTTTTCTTTTCTTTAACTTTCAGAGCACCCATTTGTGCAGCCTTGATGTTGGTTATATTTAGCAAATGTTATTAGCATTTGCTGAAAAGAGTTTTCATTTTTTTTTCTGTGTTTGAGTTTCCCCCTTTAATGACACTTCCAAATCTTGAGTTTGTTTTATTCTTTCCGAAGGGCCCTCAAACTCAAAGTCTCATGCATCCGAAGCGCATACTCTACTCTGCTGAGATGTTGTATCCAACCCTCAATACTGAACTGGAGTTCTGCCGTCTCGGTGCACTGGTGTTCACCCGCGGTTCCAGCTGCTTGAGGGCAAGAGGATCTTGGAGCCCGGGAACTCCAGGCCAGCCTCAGCAACATAATGAGACTATCTCAAAGCAAAAGACCGCGCAAGGGCCAGAGAGGAGGCTCAGTGGGGAAAGGGGCCTGTGCTGAATCTAATGACTTGAGTTCAGACTCCAGGACCTACCTGGCAGAAGGAGGGAACGTTCTCACTCATTGTTCTCTGACTTCCACACTCACACCAAGACACTTAACCACAACTCCATGTGCAAAATAAATACAGTTAAAAATATAACTTAAAGAAGACAGAATTATCACGCATAGTGGTACATACCTTTCATCCCAGCACTCAGGAGGCAGAGGCAAGCAGATCTCTATGAGTTTGAGGCCAAACTGTTCTAATTAGTTTCAGGACATGCAGCAGCCAGGTCTAGGTAGAGAGACCCTGTCTCAAAAACAGAGGAAGAGGAGAGAAAGAAAGGAAGGAAGAAAGGCAGCAACCCTGAAGGTTGACACTCTGCCTGCCTCAAAGAATGAATAGAAACCGCAGCGCTAGGCGTGGCTTAGCATATTCACTTCACGGCAGCGGCATGCTAGGCACTTTAGAGAGAGGATTACAAACGGGACCGTAGAGAGCATTTGCTCCCCATCTCTCTGAGCTCCCATCTCATTGGTAGAGAACCTTTCATTTTTATGTTTTGGCGGAAGCGAGAGGCCACCTCACTTGGGAAAGTGACTTGGGCCAAAGTCCTTCTGAGCACCTGCAGCTGGGAGCAGGGGCCTGGCACTGGGCCTGACCTGAGCTATCAGGAAACTGGGGCAAAGTGATACAAAGATTCAGAGACAGGGCCAGATGATTCCCGGTAGTGTGGGCATCTGAGGCAGCCAGGGGTACTAACTACTGCCACAGTGACGTGCTAAGGCTGGCCCTTCCGTTTGGCATGCCTGGATCTCCACAATCCCCAGTGGTGCTGAGGGTTTGCTGGCTACGTGGCGAAGCTTATAAGTCTGATGATAAAACGAAGCCTAAGTGAATGGATTCAGGTTATCACTCTGAATTCATTTACTGCTCTGTTCACTTCAAACAAGATTATCATTAACCAGAGGGTAATGTTTAACTTCAACATATTCAGTTGGGAACTTCCGGGGTAGTGGTTCCTTGAAACTTCCTTGATCTATTTCAAGATACTACTGCCCTTTTTTTTTTTTAATGGCATCTATTCATTGCGTATGGTGATGGGTTTCATAAGGAAAATTTTTTAAAATATGTTGTTACCATACTTACCTACGCCTCTTTTCTTTAATTTTTTTCCTTTTTCTTTCCCCTCTAATCATATATACAGATATATATTATATGACTTTTATGTTTATATATACACAAATATATGTGTGTGTGTGTGTATATATATATGTTTTTTTCTAAGTACCATTATTTCTTCTATCCCACTAAAATCTCTTTTTACATTTTAATGCGCTCATAAAATAAAAATCTCAACGACATGGACAATAAGTGTTCATTTTCCTCCTGGGACACTTGGGAAAACTGCAGCTCAAGTTGTTCCTCTCTCACAGCTGTTTAAGGTGTCTCATTCCAGAGTTCAAGATAATGGCACAGTGGCTATATGGGTGGGTCCATGTGGTGCCTATTTTTGTCTCTGTTTTTGGAGACAGGGTTTCTCCGTATAACAGTTGTGGCTATTCTGGAATTCTCTTTGTAGACCAGGATGGCCTCAAACTCTTTGAGATCTGCCTGCCTCTGCCTCCTAAATGCTGAGAATAAAGCCTATGCCACCACGCCCAGCTGTGGTACCTATTTTTGAAGCCTACTTTTTCATTAGTTTTGTATAACTTTTGCCCACATTGTATGGGCCAAAGAAAATAGATGACCAAGGGCAGAATAAAAATTCTTATCATAGATATGTGGGAATCAAATATTGCCAAATAACTATAGCCCAGCAATCTAATTTAGGCAGGAGGTTAAGATTAGATTTCAGGCTATGGAGGTGGCTCAGTAGGTAAAAGCAATTGATGCAGAAGCGTAAGACCTGGGTTCAAATCCCCAGTGCTCAAGGAAAAACTGGTCATAACTGCACATGCTTGTAACCCCAGAGCTGGGGTGTTGGTCACGGCACAAATGTGCAGATCCCAAGAGGCTGCTGGGCAGCCAGTCTAGTTCAAATGCTGTGCTTCAGCTTCTGTGAAAAACATCCCAAGGGAATAAGGCTGAGAACAACAGAGCAAAACAGTTGAAGTCCTCCTCTGACCTTCACAGGCACATGGGTATGTGCACTAACACACGTGAAAATACACACAGAGATGAAAAACTAAAAATCAAAATAAAGATCCGGGGTGATGTCTCATCAAGGAAAAGCACTTGTCTCACAAGCCTGACAACTCAAGTTGAAACACATGTAAAGAAGAGGGAGGAAGAGTGGGATTGGGAGGGGATGAAGGAGGGGGCTACAGCTGGGATTCAAAGTGAACAAACTGCAATTAATAAAAAATAAATTAATAAAAAAACACATATAAAAATCTAGGTGCATCTAATCACTTCCCCCGTGTGGGGATGCCTTGCCAGGACACTGTGAAAGAGGAAGTACACAGTCTTCATTTGATTAGATGCACTGGGGTTGGTTGTGGGGGGGGTCCCCTTTCTGAGGGGCAGAGGAGGATAGGGGAATGAGGGAGGGATGGAGGAGAGGGACCAGGAAGAGAAGAGGAAGGGGGCTAAGATTGTGACGTAAAGTGAATAAATAAAATTTTTAAATTATTTTTTTAAAACTTCAACTTAAAAACAAAAAAGCTGGGTGTAGCAGCTTGTGTCTGTAATCGCAGCACTCCTGTGACAAGATGGGAGGCAGAGACAGGAAACTCGTGGGCTAGCTAGCCTGGAGTTTGCTGCATAGTGGGGGGGGGAATGGCAAGAGAGACTCTACTTCATTTAACAAGGTATAGAGCTAAACTCAGTCCCCCAAAATTTCCCTCTGACCTCCTCAGGCATGGTATGGCACACACATGCCTATAATTACACAGCATATATCTCTCCCCCAAACTAATAAAAATAAACCTTAAGCAAGTAAACAAAATAGGATAGATTTCCAATAGGTATGTGGAAGATTTCTGCATGTTGAGTGAATGTGAGATGTTCCCTGTAGGCTCAGGGATTTGAACCTCTGGCCCCCAGCTGGTGTCACTTTTTGGGATGGAAACCTTAAGAGTAGAGACTCTCTGGAGGAGGAGGCAGCTGGGGACAGGCAGGCTTTGCAGTTTTACAGCCCTGCCCATGTCATGACTGTACAGTTTCTGACTGCAGATGCCGCATGCCCAACCAACTCCTATCCTGCCCTCACGCCGTCCTCGCCCTGGTGCACTGCACCTCCTTCCTCCCTTTACTTCCTTCTTGTCACTGAAGGAAGAAAAGTAAGTAGGCCGTGGAGCACGCCTGTGATCCCAGTACTTGGAGAGGCAGAGGCAGGAGCATCTCTGTGAGTGCGAGGCCAGCCTGATCTACAAAGCCAGTCCAGTACAGCCGAGGCTATACAGAGAAACTCTCTCTAAAAACAAGAACAACAAAAAGTTACTAGTGAGTAAATAAAACACAGATACTGATATATATATATACATATATTTGATGGTGGTTGTGTTTTTGTTGTTGTTGTTTTTGAGACAGGGCATCTTTGTGAGTCTTTGCTGTCCTGGAACTTGCTCTGTAAACCAGGCTGGCCTCAAATTTATAGAGATCCATTTGCCTCTGCCTCCCAAGTGATGGGATTAAAGGCATGCGCCGGCACTGCCCAACAATGGTCTATCTTTTTTCAAATCTAACATTCCTCTCCCCTCTCCCCCACAATCCTTCCCTCTTTGCCTGTACCCTCTCCCCGACACTCTGTTTGTTTGTTGTTGTTTAGACAGGTCTTGCTGCGTAGCCCTGACTGGCCTCTCTCCTAAGCATTGAGATCAATCACAGTGTATGCCACCACACCCCTGGCTTCTTTCTGCTTTAAAGAAATAGGGTTTTGCTCTGTTGCTCAGTATGATCCCAACTCCTGGGCCCAAGTGACCCTCCTGCCCTCTTGCCTTCTCAGTGTGAATTCCAACACTTGACCTGTTGAGAGAGACATTCAAACTGTGACCAATGCCTTCTGTGACTCTTATTTATTTATTTATTTATTTATTTATTTATTCATTCATTCATTCATTCATTTATTTATTTTTAAACGAACCCAGAAGCTTGTGGACCCTGAAGTTTGGTTGTTTGTGAAGGCTTTATTTCACAGACACAATGTAGTCTGGCCATTTCCTCCTCTCTGGAGGTCTGGGTATGAGATGTAAGAATAAAAGGAGAGTCACAGTGAAAGTGACATCAGGAAAAAAAAAATGTAAAGAGAGAGGGGAAGCCAGGGGAAGCTTGGTAATCTTGACCTTCTCTGCAGGCATCTGGAGGTTTTAGGATCTCCACACAGTGTCCATCTTAGGGTATCTGCAGGACGTTATGCTTGCATTGTCAATGCTTGCTAGGTATATAGTTTTTCTCTTTCTGCCAGTCATACAGTTCCTAGCACATGGCTCCGGATACTATTCAACATTCAGTAGACATTTCCTGCAAAGGAATGCTCACTGCTTCATAATAAAATCTGTCCTGTTTGCCGCCTCCTTGAAACATTCATCCAGAACTATCTGAAGTCGTGTCTATCAAATTCTAACTCCTGTGATAAAGTGTCTTGTTTTCCTGTTTGTTTTTATTGTTGTTGTTGTGTTCCTGAGCTCTTTTTTTCTTTTAAGATTTATTTATTTATATGTATATGAGTGCTCCTTTAGATATATACCTGCAAGCCAGAAGAGGGCATCAGGTCTCAGTATAGATGGTTGTGAGCCACCATATGGTTGCTGGGAATTGAACTCAGGACCTCTAATAGAACAGGCAGTGCTCTTAACCACTGAGCCATCTCTCCAGCCCATCCTGAGCTCTTAACTACAGAGCTCTGACTGTCTTGGAACACACAAGGCTTGCCATGAATTCATAGAGCTCTGCCTGCCTCTGCCTCACAAATGCTGCGATTAAAGGGCATGCACCGCTAAGCCCGGCTTATTTGTTTTGCGACAAAGGCTCATGTAGTCCGGGATGGACTTCACCTCACAACGTAAGGAGAGATGACTTCCAAGTCCTGGTCTTCCTCCTTCCACCTCCCCACGGCTGACATCACAGGTTCCAAACAAAGCTGTTTCACATAATGCTTTTGTGTTTGATTTGATAGACCGGGAATGAAAGTACCAGGCTGTTGATATGGCACCCAGCCCTCTCAGGCTTGACTAGTCACCCCAGAGTACAGGCTCCTTCCTGCTTTATTGTTCCTGAGCCGATTTGGGATATTGGAAACAGGGCTGGTGACACAGCCCAGAGTAAAGGTGCTTCCATGCTGGTCTGGTAACTGGAGTTCTGTCCCAGGACCTGCAGATCACGCCTGCAAGTTCTCTGACAGTACCCTCTCCTCACCCCAGAAATAAACGGAATCATTTTTAAAAATAAAAATAGAGGAAACCAAGGACAATCATGACAATGAAGGATGTTTTATGCCTATCAGTGAAGACTTAGAGACGTTTTAGACCTTTCATGCTAAAAATTTAGGACAGAAACTAATTGTGTGTGTGTGTGTGTATGTATGTATGTATGCATTCATGCATGTATGTAATATGGACTATACATTATAAAATGTTATATAATTATATACACAATTTTATATGATTATATAAATTACATACATATTAATAATATACATTCCTTTTTGTGTATGAGTGTTTTGCCTGAGTATATATGTATGTATATGCATCATGAGCATGTCAGGTGCTTTTGAAGGCCAAAAGAGGGTATTTGTTTGGTCCCCTGAAACTGGAGTTACAGACGGTTATAAGTCTCTATGTAGGTTCTGGGACTCGAACCTGGGCCCTCTGCAGAGGCAGCAGGTGTTTTTAACCATGGAGCCATGGAGCCATCTCTCCATGCACAAAATGTTTCCTTATTGTGTCACAACATCACACTTCCGTTAAAAGCTCCCCACCCCATGTCAGGGTTTGAACTTACTGTTTCAGGCAATGCTTCTTTTCTCCAGCTCTTCTAGACTTTGTTTTGTTTGAATTTTTAATTATTTTATTTATTGCGTGTGGGACACATGTGGAGACTAGAGGACGGCTTGCACGGGGTCAGTTTTCTCTTTCCGGCCTATGAGTTTCAAGCATTGCTGACAGGTCATGGTGACAGCTTTGCCGACTGTGCCCTCTGTCTCTGTCCTCCCAGCCTTTTTGCTGTTACTTTCCCCCAAAGTTAGGGACAAAGCCCAGAGGTTCCTGCTTGCTGAGCGTGCACTGTGCTCCAGTTTTGTTTTGTTGTTTGGGGTTACTTTTCTGAATGTCTAATATTCTCTCTCTTGGAAGAGTCATATTAAAATAACTGATGTGATTGTTGGATTGTTGAGAAGAAAAATGTAGAAAAGCTGTTGTGAAAGCCGCTAAGGTGGTTCAGCAGGAACTTGCTGAGTGAGTCCACAGGCCCCGAGATCCATCCTTGGAACCCAGGTAAAGGTGCATGAAATGGCTCCACAGTGTTGTCTTGGGACCTCCACATACATGCTCTGCCCACACATGCACAACAAACACACAGTACACTTTTTAAAATACTGCTTAAAAAGAAGCGTTGTGTAGACAGGTGTGGTAGCACATGCCCGTGACCCTAGCACTCAGGACACAGAAGCAGGTGGGTATCTTTGAGTTCCAGGCCAGCCTAGTCTACATATCAAGTTCTAGACCAGGCAGACTACATAGTGAGATCCCATCTCATAAAACTAACAAATGGTATTTAAAAAAAATTTAAAATGCCTGCTTTGAAGAGCTGGAAAGCTGATACTGTGGATAAGAGCACTTGCTGCTCTTCCAGGGGACAAGGGTTAGATTCCCAGGACCCACATGGTTGATGGCTTACAGCCACCTGTCAGTCCAGTCCCAGGGTACCTGATGCCCTCTTCTGGCTTCCTCAGGCAGCAGGCTGCACACAGTGCACATACATGCTGGAAAAATACTCACATGCATACTGTAAAATAAACACATTTATCTTAAAATTACTTATTTTTATGTGCATCAGTGCTTTGTCTGCATGTATCAGTGTTTTGTCTGTGTGAGGGAGTTGGATGTCCTGGAACTGACAGTTATGAGATGACATGTGGGTGCTTGGAATTGAACCTGGGTCCTCTGGAAGAGCAGCCGGTGCCCTTAACCACTGAGCCATCTCTCCAGCCCCCAAGAAATAATTCTTAAAAACCACTGTAGGAAAAGGCCTTGTGCTTTCCAAATGTACTGTGCTTGGATCCCTGAGACAAATGAATGGAATGTTTATTAATAATGTGAAGATAAACTAAATTAACAAGTTAATTAAAATACGAGGTACTTGCTGGGTATAATAAACTTAAGCTTTTTTGTGTGTTTTAAAACATGTTCATACAGAAATGTGTTTAACTGTGCAAAGGCGTTGTGGTGCAGATGTCCCATCTGCTTGAGCACCTGAGACAGCAAGATAGCTTAAGTACTGGAGTAGAAGCCAGAATGAGTGAGATACTTTGATTTTCACATGGGGCTGGGAGGATAACAGTGTTAAAAGCAATTGCCTGAGGGAAGCAAAGCCCTGGATCCAAACCCCACAAGCCCAATGAAGAATAAATAATTGATCATGCCAATAGCAATATTTGAATTAACCAGAGAATAAGGAAGCACTCTGCCTCAATATAAACCATCCATATAGTTCAGAGCTCAATAATATCTTCCTAAACTGAAAACGGAGGCGCATGTCTTTAATCCCAGAACTTCGGAGAAAGGCAGAGGCAGGTGGATCTCTGTGAGTCTGAGGCCAGCTTGGTGTACCTAGTGGCTTCCAGGCCAGCCAGGACAGCATAAAGAAGCCCTGTCTCAAATGAAACAAAAACTTCTATTGTGTTGTGTGTGTGCATCCCATAGTGTACATATGAGGGTCACAGGACAAGTCTATGGAATGAGTTCTCTATCCATCTTCAGATAGGTCCCAGGGATCCATCTGTAGCCAAGTTTCTCAACAGTCAAGGCATAAGAATTGAAAAACTGTTACGATAAGCTACCAATTAGCACTTCAACTTTTAAATTTATTCTAAAACTCACAGCAGGGTTTAGGACAGAGTTCAGTTGGTAGAGTGCTTTGCAAAGCAGGGGAAGCCCCACTGGATTCCCAGCACTGCATTAAAGGGCATGGCAGCACAGGCCTGAAAACTCAGCACTCAGGGAGAGGCAAGGGGATCAGAAAGCCACCCTCAATTCTCTAGGGAGTTGTTGGCTATAGGATGCTTTTTTTTCACTCTGTGTAGTTGATACCTGTTTTATGCGTAGTCTGTTTTCCTCTATTCCAGATCATTCCTTTAAACACATCATTTTTCGTATCATATTCCTCCCTGGATTCCATGAATCATTCACAGTGGCTTTACCACACATGAAGATCTTTTAGTTAGTTTTTGTTTAGTCTTTTTATCATTATTTTTCACATTTATTTACTGTGTGTATCCCCATGTTTGTTCAAGGGAGTGTTTTCTCCTTCCAATCACATGAGGTCTAGGGGTTAAACTCAGCTCAGACTTGGTGGCAAGTGTCCCTACCTACTGAGCCATCTTGTCCACCCAGTTAATTCAGTTTTTTAGAGAGTCCTTGTTGTGTGGGCTAGATTGGCCTGTAACTAACTCACACTCGGCCTCTATCTCCTATACACTTGATTACAGGTGTGTAGCCACAAACCTGACTTCTTCCTTCCCTTTATGGACCCTCTTTGGTATTTGTCTTCCTATAAAACCTTTCAACTCTTATTACTATCATTAAATGCAATTGTGTTAGAAAGTTTACTGCTAGGAGGATGTTCACATTTCTACAGCATTTCCTTCCTGTTTAAGAACTATTTTTGGCGGATTATGGTTTATAGTTACGACCTATAATTGTCAATAACATCCTATACTTTCTCATGCAGGTGACATTTCTTTTCTTTTTTTTAAAAAAAAAAAGTCTCATATGTGGGCAGGGTGATACATGTGGAGATCAGAGAACTCACAGGAGTCAGTTCTGAAGACCAAACTCAGGTTTCTAAGCTTTGTGGCACATGCTTTCACCACTGAACCATCTTGACAACTGCGGGCAACATGTTAGCTTTAATCATAACATCGCTTACAGTTCTTTACCATCCATGTGAAAAAGGTTTTTTGATTTTCCAAAATTTTTCAATATTTTAGGGTCAGAATTAATTTTGAGGTTATTTTATCCATGCACTGTATATGATTTTCTTATTCTATTGTTCCTAAAAAAAAAAAAAAAAAAAGTTCAAATGAAAATGCTCCATTTGCTCCCTGAAAGTTTTTGTCCTTAGTATATTTGCAACAACTGTAAACTATTGTACCTTATTTTTTAAATATTAAGTTAAAAGGTTTTACAATTTAGTACATTGTTGCTTTTTCATTTTCTCTTCTTTCCCTCTCCATCTTCTAGTACTAGGTGCAAACACAGAGCTTTTCATATGCTTTGCAATTAAGCTACATCTCACCCTGCTTCCTACCTTCTGACACCTTCACTAAAACTTTGTATTACAGGCAGATGGGTTTCACAAATGAACTGGAAAATTTGATGGTCTGGAACAATTTGATGTTGCCTCAAAGTTCAAACAAATGGATTGCTCTACTTGGTACCAGGCTGTCATTTTGGTCAACATCTTCTAAAGTGTGCAGATTCTAGCCAAATTCTTTACTCTTCTTGAATCCGTTCTGATGCTTTTCAAATTGTGGTCAGTGTTAGAAGTTGGTGCCTCATTTTCAAGCTTTTTTTGTGTCTTGGATAGGCCTCATGAGGATTACAGTTGTGTGCCACCACGCCTGGCTTGATTGCCCTATTTTAACACTAGGTTTCAACTTTTATTTTTCATTCCTTGTCTAAAATAGGATCCCTGTATCAATAACCTCCTTTTCAGTTTTCACTGTTCTAGTTACCTGGCTTAATAAAATACATAGACAAAAATTTAAAAACTAGAAACTTTAGAAAGCTCAGTAATTTAGCATAAGAAATATGACAATTCAATGTAAAACAGTATTTTTAATAAATGGTGCTGGCACAAATGAAAGTCTTGGAGAAATCCTCATGAAGAAAACACCCATATCTTTTGCCATATACAGAAATAAACTTATTTCATTACTTACAATTTAAAAATATTGTAAGAAATATTTGCCCATGTACACTACCTCAAGTTAACCAAGATTGAAAAAAATCAAATTACGTATGAAAATTAAAAAATCTGCTATGGAAATCACAACAAAAAGTCCACAAGAAAAGTCGAGAAAGTACATATGTAACCAGGCATAGGTTATATAGGCTTAGGTTATATAGGCTTATGATACCAGTACCTGGGAGGCTGGGGCAAGACACTCTGCACTACAAGGCAAAACCCTATACATCTGTAACACAAATGGCAATGTAGAAGGTCTGAATGCTAATGCAAAGAATATAACATACATTGCCAGGGGAGACCATTCAAATCTGCGATAAAGGAAAGCAATGATAGCAACTACGAGGAGCTTGGCATGCAAGGCTTCAAGATAAAGAACTGTTAACACCTTTAAGAAAAATAAGAAACTAGAAGCAGAATGCCCACTACTGCAGGAACCAAAAACAAAACCAACAAAACCAACCAATCAACCACCCAAAACCCTTCCTCTCCTGGAGAAATGATAAAAGCAAGCTCCACTCTTCATTCGGAAGCTAGTTGCGCAGACTTGTGTAGACTGAATGGCAGCAGCACAGCTTCTACTGGGTGACGTTTGGAGTCAATGCTGCCCACCAGCTTCCCCTCCCACTCCGAACAGAAGCACGAATAGAAGCTGCATCAGACAACCCCATCTCTTTGAGCTGAACAACGGAGCTCCCCTCCTTCCTCATTGCTTCTCTGAACACTACCATGATCAAAGAAAGGAAACGTCTTGCCAAGAGTAAGTCCTGGTATTTTAAATGTTTCTATAGCATAGACAAACCTAGAGTGATTAACAGTGAGACAAGGCTAAATAATTTCCATGAGACACTGCTGAGACAAGATTCTCTAAAGTATTTATAAAAGTTATCCTGGCTTCATAAGAAAAATTGTATTTTAATACATTTATTATATAAATGCATAGAAAAATAATATCAATATGGGGAAAACACAAAAAAGCAAAGAAAAGTTCAGAGCATTAAGAAAAAATCAGAACTTTAATTACATGCCTCAGTTCAGGTATAAAACACAGGTAGGAGACAAGCTCACACAGTACTTCTGCAACCCAGTGTGGGGATGCATGCTTGGTGCATCAAGGCTTCCACAGCTGCCTGCAATATTACTAAGTCATGCATATCAGTGGTTTTCAAGCATGCTTTTGCCTGTAATCTGCTAAGGCTGTAAATTTATAGACTGCACTGCACACCTGAGTCAGTAACCAGGGACCAGTCTTGGCAACTTATGTTTATGCTTTCCATTAATTCTGAGACACAGTCAAGTTTATTTGATAAGATTATTTCAGAGGTTAAAATAAGAAACTCTAACCTAGAAATAAGGTTATTTATCAGACTGTAATTTAACCACATTTTTTCTTCCAATATGCAAATTATTTCCAAATTTCAACCAAATTTCTCAACACCTAGATCTGCGCCACTAATCCATTTTGTGTCCCTTGCCTGCTCTTTTCTTGGCCCAGTTCCCTCACAGAAAGGGACAGGGAGCTGAGTGCAGAGCTATGCAAGCATGTGGGTTGCTTCAACCTTGGACATCTTGCACAACTAGATCAAGCATGAATTGCTTTTAGGTTAGACCCATCTAGGCTTTTTCTAGAAAGGAATGCTGGTATTTAATTCTAATTTTACATCTTCCTTTCATGAGATTTATATTAAAAAATAGAAAGCTTTGTTTAAAAAAATTTAATGTTCTTTATCTCTTTGGTAGTGTCACGAGTTTTAGAAATGATTTGGCTTTACTTATGGTAGTATTGTCATTTTTTTTTTCTCTACTTTATGCAGAATGTACTTGACCTGACTTTGAATCATTTGTTAAGAAACAACAAAAGTTCTGACTGGGATAAGAACAGTCTTTTGTGTTCTTGTTGTATGTTCCTAAGAGGAACATTTCAAATGGGACCACTCTCTTCCCAGCATTCCTACCATATAGGCATATTATTCTATGACTAAGTTTGGGAACTCAGTTTCAGTATGAGAGTACACTCATTCTGGCCCCATTTTCATCAATCTTTTCTGCATTCACATTGGGTCACGTTACTCCTCTGTCTGAAATGCTTCTGTAACTTTTCACAGTAATGATCAAGATCTTGAATATGGCCACAAGGCCTTGCATGATTAGTGCCCAACCTCCCTTTCTACTTCACGAAACTCATTTACATAAGGCATTCTAAGAAATTATGCAGATGTGTTCACGTCGTTTAAAAACAGCATAATTCAGGCCTGTTCCTTACGCCCCACCACAGTACGTCTCTTTAAAAAAAAAAAAAAAATCATATCAAATACAGGTTAACCTAGCAACTTTGTTTAATGCTGTGAAATCAAGAAACTTTCTTTGGGCCACTCTGTCTTACAAAGTGGAAGTACTAGCAATACAAAAATCTCCTAAGATCATTAAGAAAATTAATCTAAAGTGTTCTGAACAACATCTACCATTCAGTATGTTTTATTAATGAAGTAATTAGAATTTTAGGCCAAAACATCTTCTTTCTACTTAGACTTTCTTCTGCTTTTTCTAGACTATTACCATTGGTTCAAATGTCACCCCTTCAAGAAGTCTCTAACCCTCTGAGACCTGGAGACTATGGTCTTTATCCGCACTGTTCATGGCTAGCACTCATTTGTGAAGCCGATTAATATGTTTCCCATCACACTGTGAGGCAGGAAGATGGTGTCTGTTTGGTCCTCTACCATGTGGTAGGTGCTCCAAACATTGAATGTTTAAGCAAGTCTTCAATCTAATTAAGTAGTTACCCATATAAAACTACTTATGATAAGATGTTTTATTATAAATTTGAACAACTCTTAGTAAGACAAGTTTAAAATATTCAAATGATGTTAATAAAACTATTCCAGCTTACAAAAGAATACTTTTTTTTTTTTGCACAGATCTTAACAGAAGAAAAATATGCCTTTATGTATGAGGTTTAACTACTGCAGTTTAGTTCTAACATAAAAGATGGAGTAGACGTCAGAGGGAATGTCAATGTAGCAAAAAAGAGGTTCAGAGAAAGGGAAAAGCCTCCTGACGGCCTTTCAGTTCACTACTGTATTTTTAAAATTGTTACTATCATATGTATGTTAGGATCTGATGACCTTACAAAGAGATTAGTTATCAATTCTTTTTCCTAAATAAACTCATTACCATGAAAAAAATTAATTTATAACCTTTTCCTTCCAAAGGTTATTTTCATATTGGTTAAAAAAAAAAAGGCTTCTCAAGAACTTTCTTTCATCAACATACATTACTTATTTTCAAGATTCTAAGTAATAAACTCAACTATTGAAAAATTGTTTTTTAAACCCTCAAAAACCATCTTTCTTGAAGTTCAGTTCACAAAACATCATAAGTTGTTCATTCTTGGAGTTCTGGGAACAGAAGATATGGCTCAATTATATATGGTGGCCTGTGATTTTACTTAATAACCCTGCACACTGATTATCTCACTAAAGAGAAATCCTGTGCAGAGATCTTACGTGCTTGAAGCTGCTCTGCACACTTGACCCTGGACATGGAATTGCTAGTCTACGGTATGCCACACAACAATCCCCTGCCTCCAGCCCTCACTCCAAAAAAAAGCTTTTTGATGCCTGTTTGCTCTAGACAAATACTACCCTGCTGCATCCCTTAAAGGGTTCTTTCTTTCCTAGAGATCATCCCTCCAACTCCCAATTAAAACAAACTCAGTGAACTGAGTCTTAGGAATAATTTTGAGAGAATTGTTATTCTATTTACTTTCTATCTTGACAGTCATCAGACACTACAAATAGCTTTTACAAAGAAAAATACTGAATTCATTTTAGAGACAAAACACAATACAAATAATTTTATGTTTTCAAAATAAAACCTTCTACATTTAATTTAGTTAAGCACACGTTGCATGCAAAGGAAAGCCAAGTATTTCAGGTTTGAGTGGAACTGAAGTAACCCTGTCAAGTTCTCAGCTGTCTGAAGAAAGTTTGTCTGTGACGCCAAAGGGACGAGACTGGTTAACGCCATCTTTCTCCTAAACTAGCAGGAGCTCAGACACATACAAATTTTATGGCAAGTAATATAAAACTCTTCTAAAAATGATTAACTGTTATTCTATCCAACAGGAAAACCAATACAGCAGCTCTATCTAATTAGCAAAGTCACCAGATATCCTCATGCAGCTCTGGTGTCAAGTGACAGACTTCTGACTGCAAAGTTCTGTCTTACGGCTTGTACTAATCACACATTTTCAAGGAAGATCTCCACTTTAAACTACTGAAGAACCAGAGCACACAATTATCAAGTAAATACACCTCTCTAAGATCTTGTCTAGTTCTGCAGCGTAACGTACAGTTCCACAGATCTCAATGTGCATGTTACAAGGTCATTAGCATAACCAGAAGTAAAATTTTAGATGAGTGGGACAAAAACCACCAAAGAGCTAACACCAAAGTGTTCTACCTCTAGAAAGTTGACACACATCAATCTTTATTTTTCATGTTGAAATTAAAAAAATACTGACCAGAATTAGCCCAAGGAACAAGTTATAATTTTATCCTATCAAAAGTTATCTAACATTATAAAATATAGCTATTAAGAAACAAACAAACAAACAAACAAAAAAACACCACAAACATTTTAGGATAGTTTGCTTTGTTTGAGACAGTGTCTCACCATATTGTGGGCTGACCTTGAACTGCTAGGCTCAAGTGGTCAAGCAGCCCCCTAAGCAGCTGGCATTAACTGGCATATGCCAGTCGACCTGGTCCTTACAGTTGACTTTTCCAGTTCCCTCAAATTTTGGCAAAATAGAATCCATTCAAAAAGTAAAATTTGCTAATCAAGTTTTTTTTTTTTTTAATTCCTTTTGTTTGTTTTTTGGTCTTCAGTAGAGAACAAAAGCATTTTGGCATTTTTAGTTAGAAATAAAATCAGAAAACTTTTGTCTTACATATCTGAGCTAATTATATGGCCTAGCAGCTGTAAAGTTTTACTAAAAAGGAAATAATCAGAGATAAAAAAATTAAGGTAGGTCAAAGTAAAAAGAAACACAATTGATAGCACTAATGTTTTTTTTCCTTACACCTAATAGATTTGTCACTAGAGTCGCAATAAGTCTTTTGTTAACATTTTCAACCACTCCAAACCTCTCCCAACATTTTACTAAGCCCATTAACAGTATAAACCGTGGCTCATAATGCCAGATACAGCCACGTCAGAGTAAACTATCTGCTGACAGAATGGCCTTTTTTCTCAACTTTTTGCTGTTTTATGGGCATTTAAAAATTCACTAATAAAAATGACTTAAAAACATACTTTTAAGTCTTACATTTAACTAGAAAGAAATATATACCATTCATTTGAAAAAATAACAATTTCTACCTATACAAGTGAGAATTCTACATGAATGACAAATGTGACATCAGAAGCTTCCTATTTTTGCATTTTTGTTTGCTACTGGAGATTGAAGCAAGGGATCTCCAGCATGTTAAACATGCACTCTACCACTGAACTACAGTGGCCCAACCCCACATCTTTCAACCTATGTGGGAAATTCAAAGTAAGGGCTTTTGCTGCATTATGCAATTAATGAGTACGTCTGCATTTAGAATAATTTACACAGAAAAACTTAAGCAAAAAGTCTAATACTTTATCAAAATGAGAACAAAATAATGAAAAAATAGCAGAAGATACAAAAAATAAATTCCTATTTGAATTCCTGTGTTTATACAGATTAAAAATGTTTCTTAACTAGTTCTATCGTACAGGTTGCAGCATACTGTAAGATAAAGTACAAAGGTAAGATTGGATATTTGAGATTCAAGCTGCACTTGCCAGGATAGTTTTCACCTGAGTCGCAGAGTGTATGCCAGTGCAGACATGCTTTAGTAGCAGAAGTCAAGGCGCGTTGTCTTTGATTGCTCTTAATATTGTTTAAGTATTTGTGTAAAATTATAAATATTTTACATTTTGGGGCTTCTCTGAACAGATGAAAGAGCATGAATTGAAAAGATATTAAATTTTTTCTTGCTATGTAGCCATATAAAGATGCATTTTTAGTTTAAAATGTCTTTGACAATTATACTTTCACATTTTTGAATATTTTAGAACAAAGGTTTAAAAAAAAAATCATAGATGCTTATATATATATTCCCATGAAACAAAATCACACTCTGAGGAATTATGCAAGTTCACTAAAAAATATCAAATTAATCATTTCCTCCTATAAATATTTTATTTGTGTTTAGAAGTTGCAGTTTTAGTACTATTAACAGAAAATACATAACAAAGGCTTCCTAAAAGTGAAAAAAATAATTATAAATGTTGGAAAATTGGCCTCATTAACATATTTACAGACTTTTACTTAATACATACTCCTTTGGAAATTACTTATATGACATTTTTACAGGCTTTAACTTCCCAAATCTCTGAGTAGTGAGCACTTCAGCTCTGTATTTTCTGTACCCAAAGTTGAACGCCATGTGATTTCTGCAGGTGGAACCTACAAGCCCCAGCTTCCTGGTCACTCTGAGACACTGCTGGCATATTGCTCCACTCCATCCCCTAAGGATGTCTCTGCTGAGGAAGTGTCTTTCAGCAGCTTCTTCTCTTTACTCTGCTCTTCCTGCAGCTTCAGAATTATGTTTCGAATTTCTTCTCTTTTTGTTTTCATTCTGGGGGGAGGAAACCAGTTCACCAAATTCATAGGTAGTTCAAAGTTTAGTATTGGATTCTGAAAGTAAAAAGATTAAATGCTTATTAGAAAATTGTAATATGTGACATTTCAGTTTAAATTACAACAACACTCAAAAATTAAGTATTAGTATCTATTCACTTGTTACATTTCACAAGCTGGGGATTGAGTTAGGCGCTGGAGGTAAAGAGTATTGGCCTATGGAGTTTTCTGTATAGATTAGAGTCTGGCAAACTACCGTTACTGGGCTGAGTTCTGCCCAAACCCTGTTTCTGCAATGAGGTTCATTTGACCAGAAGCATACACATTCACAAATGGTTTGTAGTTGTTTGTACAATTAGAAGTGAGAACTGCAACAGTCTCCACAGTTGCAAACCCCAAGTATTTACTTTTAGGCCTGAAAAAAAAAAAAAGGACCCCAGCATCACGCTCTATAAAAAGACAGTTGATCTTAGCAAGAAAGTATGACAAGTATGAAGTGCAATGAGAATAAAGACCATTGGTCTGATTTTTAAAACAAGCCTGGAGAGTAAGTAGATGTTATCCAGCCAGAAACGTCAGGAAAGTGTTTCAAGGCCTGGAAACATGGCACAATAAGGAAAAGAATGACCGCCAACTAGCCAATACACAGCTATGTATGGGCTATCAGAAAGGTTTTGTTCTTTAGCTCAGTGGCAACACAAGGTCACTAAATATAAACCTGATTGAAGGAACATGATTAGAGTTTTTAGAAATGACTGTAACTGAATGTAACTGATAAAAAAATATAAAAAATAAAAAATAAGATTTAAAAAAAAAATAAAAATTAATTTAAAAAATTAGTTGTGCAGGTCTAAAATTATGGTTTTAGATCAGTAATACAAATAAGGATAGAAAATTATTTAGGTGCAGAACTCCGAATTCATCAAGATGGGATAGACAATAGAATACTTTCTCTTAAGTTGCTAAATGCATTTTGACTGGACAAGGTGAATGTAACTTCTACCAAATGGTTTTGTAACTGTTTCATAATTATTTTTAATATTTTATTATTGAAAGAAAATGAGTCTTTTTTGGACTTAAACGGGGAAATGTTGGCATAATGTTTTTGTGGACTATGTAAAGTTTATCCTTGTTCATTCAAATGCTGATTTCTCTACCCCACTATCTGGTTTCAATCTGGACATGGCATTGTGATGTTTATTCTAAGTATCTCGTGTCTCAAGTTTATGTAAATATGCCTATTATTGTTTTCTGTACTTCCAATAAAACATCAACCAGCCAAAAAAAAAAAAAAAAAAAAAAAGAAATGACTCTGAAGAGCAGATGGCACAACAATCTCTGGTACTGCAGCTCAGAGAGACACTAGTACTGGACTTGGAAAGTGGTGGCAGGAATGAGGAATGTACACACGTGATTATAAGTGCTAAAATAAGATTTGGAGGTTCATTCAATGAACTGTGATTAAAGGAATGTAAGAGAGGTATGGGCAGAGCCATGCCACAGTCGAGAGTGAAGAAGGGATAGTGGAAAGGAGCTGGAAGTCAGGAAAGTACTCAATGTATGGGTAGGGAAGACACAAGAGTTTAAAAACTGGAGAGGCAGTGTGTGTGTGTGTGTGTGTGTGTGTGTGTGTGTGTGTGTGTGTAGATGGGGACAGACAGACAATGAGACAGCATGAATCACAGGACAGGATCAAAGATGATCGACAAACCTGGGATTTGGTGGCCAATAATTATAGTATTTTTATGTCTTAAAAAGTCTCAAACTTGGGAATTTTTATACATTAGAAGCATTTTAAAATGATTTTTTTATTTGTTCATTAAACAAAAAGTCAAATTACACATTTCATTAGTTCATCAGATTCAATGAAATGAAACTCACCTCAAAAAAGCTCTCTACATACTGTAGTATATACACACCACAGTCACTGAAGTTGTTCTGCTGTGGAACTTTTGGGTTGGAACCTTTCATTACATCTTTGGAAAAACTTCTTTTGCTTCCTTTTTTAACCTCCCATTCCACTTCTAAATACCTACAACAGCACACATGTACCAAGAATACACAGACATGTAAATATACTTCCTGCCTCAGCTACAGTATATCAAACAGATAGGGTATAGTTTTGAACTTACTCTCTTAGAATTTTGACAACATTTGAGCGAGAAGGGCCTCTGAGTGAGTCCATAAGTAGGATACAAGGTCTGGAGCATAGAAATAATAGAAGTTAAATATGAATTATGTCACATATATACAAGAAAATTAAAAATAGTATATATTAGTAAGATTTAAAAGCTTGAAATTTTCTTTAGTTTCAGTAAATACTCAAGGGGGTAAAGTAAACATAATAGAAAGAAGACATTTAGATATCTATGGTAATGTAAAACACTGGGTTACAGAATAGTAACACAACTCCAGCAAAATAAAAATGGGACCCTATAAAAGTAATTATTGTGTGTGAGCATATATATGCACATGTATATGTCATGGCACACATGTGGAGGGACAACTAGAAGGGTCTGGATCTTCCCTTCCACTACATGGGCTCCAGGAATTATTTACTCAGGTCATCATGCTTGGCAGCAAATGCCCTTTTTTACTGACCATCTCACTGGCCTCCAATAGCCTCATTGTAAAACACAGCTTACTACAGAAAACCAAACAGGTAACCACAAGAATTTGTTTATGACACAATATAGTTTTTAGGCAAGACTTTATTTTAGAACATTCTATTCAACTCAGATCCAATCTTCAGAATTTTAATTCTGTAGAAGTATGTTGTAAACTCAAATAAATGAGGAAATCTAATGTGCCAAAGTAAGTCTGATATGTTGATCTTTTCTCTCCATTCTACATTACCTCATCTTCTCCCTCTCCCTGCTAAAGATTGAACTCAGAGCATTAGACATGCTAAGCACACATCTAACTCTGACCTACAATGATAAGGCCTGACAGATCTCTGAACTATCAAAATTATATTTTCTCTAAATAAAGTTTGCTTTTCAAGGACCATTAATGGAGTTTTTGCTAATGCTTTCTAAGCAATATAAAGGGAGATAAGGCAGTACTGTAACACTTAATGAATGAATGAATGAATGAATGAAATAAAAAAGCCTCCCAGTTGGACTTCAAATACCATACCAACTTTTTCTCCCTGACTCTAAAAGCACTTATGAATTCTGCTTAAGTAAGAATTGTTCTGTAGTGTTTTAGTCTATGACTCTAATAAAATTTTTTTTTACAGTTTTCAGGATGTAGGCAATGCTTACTGTTTACAGACAGTAGGCTTTAAATGCCATTGTCCTATTTCTGAATTGTAGTTTTCATCAGCAAGGAGTCCATCATCGCTGCTATCATCCTATAAAAGACAGCCTTTGGTTATTTATTAAGAATCTATTATGGATATAACTAGTAATTTAAGAAAACAGCATTGAAGGTAACAAAACTCCTTACAACAAAGTGTTAACACTTCTAATCCCAAGGAGGTAGATGACCTAGAAAGTTCAGCCTGTTACTCAATTTCATTTATCCCATGCTAAAACACTAAAATTTTAAGATTTTGTCTGTTTGTTTGTTTCATATTATTGTATGTGTGCATGTGAAGGTCAGGAGACAACTTTATGGAGTTGGTTTTCACTCCTTCCCAATTTATGTGGGTTCTGGACACAACTTAGGTTATCAGTATGTGAAACAAATGCTTTGCCCTCTAAACCATCTCACCAGGCCTTTAGTATAACACAAACTTTAGTGTAAGACAAACTTTCAGATATTTACATGTGGCAAAGATAGATATTTGTTACAGTTTTTCCTTTCCCCTTATTCTTGTGACATAAAGTCATTTTTTAATTACCCCTTGGCTTTTAAGTATATATATAGATGGAAAATACATCTTATTTTCTTTTCCACCACATGAACACACCAATTTGAAGTGCACAGTAGCGCTCTTTTGCTTCAAATTTCTGATATTCGTAGTATATTGATAGTTCATCAGGTAAAGTCTATATAAATAGTTTAAATGTGAAAAACTTCAAAACCTTAAACACAGCTCAGCCTACATTTTCAAATAGGTATACCAAGGCTCTCCACGATTTAGCCATGGTTCATGGTGATTTTGATTTAAGCAGTTACCTGTTATGTAAACTAGTTCATCTGATTATCTTATAGCTACACATTATAAACTCCAGGATAACACACAAAATACACTGTGCAGCACAACGTATGAAGTATCTTCACTACTATATGAACAACTAAAAGTCTATCCTAACACGAAAATCAGAAACCCGAGTTTCATCTCAAGGACCCATATGGTGAAAGAAGGACTCCTGCAACTGCGCTCTGATTCCCACATACATACTGCAGTGTGCAGGCATGGCCTCTTACAAAAAACAAACAAACAAATAAAAAAATTTCTAGAAAAAGTATGCTACAGCTTCTCACAAAATTTTCTCACAATTTAAATAAACCATTTTCAAAATTAAATTTAATTTTAAGTGTTTATGATATTTATTAGGGCAAATAAGATCCAGGAAATATTCACCTATGATAATATTAATTAAATATTATATGCTCTTATAATAAATAGACATTAAATTGGAAAAAGAAAATAGTCACTGATAAGTTAAGAAAAAAGGCACTGGGAAAGTAAAAAAAATGTAATTTTACCGTTTTTATGAATACTACAATTATGTGTACATAATTAAAAATTATACTGCTTGCCTCTCGGATGTTGTTAGGGCATGGGTCAAGTATAGCCCATAAATATTTTGAAGAAAACATTCTTTTATACAATAGCATTAAACTGAGGGCCTAGTCTATAGTTAATAAGCCCTGTACCACTGAGATATACAGTTCCCACTCCAAGAAATTAACTTTATATAAAAATATTCTCAGGTAGCATTAGAATTCAACACCTGTATCACAGTTTTAACAAGAACACTAATAAATGGATCCTGAAAACTTCTAATTGGAAAACTGGTTTTGTTTTGAAATACAGCCAAATCCAGAAGTCTATTAACTCTGTCACCGGTTCTAAGGTTCTGTAACAGATTCTTACAAAGTATGTGATCTTACTTGATCATCCTGATCTTCTGAGAAGTCAATGAGTTCATCTTCAAGCAGTTTTCCACCTTCTGCAGACTGATCTCCGTAGTTTAGTCTGATTTTGCTTAAGGCATCTATATCAACAGGGAACATTATATGGCAAAAAATAAAAAAACAAGGACCATGCCTATGACCCAGAGGCTAGAATACTAAAACAAATGCAAGTAACAATGATGCAATAAATAAAAAAAAATCTGCTATAGTGTTAATAAAACAAATATAAAGTAAGTTACTTTAAATAAAAACATGGATTGATGTCAACTGCAGAACCGTTACTCAGGCCCTAAAATTTATGAAAAAATAAAAACAAGGTTGTATAAATATGTGTGCATGTAAGGATGTGTGTCAAATATATCTGTACTGGTGCCAGAAAACAAACAGAAAGCACAAGATTCTAAAAAAAGCATAAGTTCCCAAACAAAACCAGTAAGCCATAAAACACAGATTAAACAGAAGTGTATAGTTTTAAGATTAAAATGATGAAACATAGAAACAATGAAGGTTAAAAAACAACAGTACAAATAGAATTGCTTCTGCACAAATAAGAAAAAGTATGAACATTAAGATTATTTATATTATTATTTCTCAATGGAACTTAAAACCACACATACCACAAAAGTAAATGACTCTTAGAATAAAACTGAAATAGACATTCTTTAAAGTTCATTTCAACAGAGTCAAGAGATTTTAATGCCACATATACCAATATTGCTTAAAACAGTGTAGAGCATTTAAAAAATTCATAAAGAATGACTTTTAGGTATTTTAGAAAAAAAAAGTTTACTTCAATCTTGATTAAAGCTATGAAAGGTTAATTAATATAAACAAGGAATCTTGAGAAAGAAGCAAAACAAAATGTGTTCCTGAAAAGGTATCTAAATCAAAATGCTAAAATCAGAAATGCACTACATAAAATAATGAAGCACAATGATAAATCCTTTGTTATACACACCTCTTCAATTTATCTGTTTCAAAAATTAAGCGTTTTATATTTGTTTAAATCTAAAACAAATCCCAAGGCAATTTAAAACTAGTTAATACAATCAGATTATTTCTTGAAGCAAATCATTTTTATCTGTAAAAAGTATTAATAAATTAGTATTTATGTTGAACCAATTAAACTATTTCTAAAGCCACTTAAAAATAATATAGTCTATAGCCATACCACTCTGCATGTGTCTGACTTTCACTGGAACTTTAAAAAGTTAAGCAGGATTGGGCTTGGTTAGTCCTGGGTGTAGAGGTGCATGCCTTTAGTCCCAGCACTCCAGAGACAGAGGCTCTGTGAGTTCGAGGCCAGACTGGTCTAAACAGTGAGTTCTAGGTCGGGCAGGGCTATATAGCAAGGCCTTTTTTTAACAACAACAACAACAAAAAAGCCAACAAATCTGGGCCCAGGGGCCAGGGGGGCATGCAGAGACTGTTGTACCAAGGACCAAACATGGATAGGACCTAGACCCCCTGCTTAGATGTAGGCCACAGGCAGCTCGGTCTCCATGTGGGTTCCCTAGCAAGAGAAGCAGGGGCTGTCTCTGACATGGACTCTGTTGCCTGCTTCTAGATCAATTTCTCCTGGTGGGGTGGCCTTACCAGGCCACAGAGGAAGAGGACGCAGGGAGTCCGGACGAGACTTGATAGGCTGGGGGTCAGTTGGTAGGGGATGAGGGCTCCCACTTTCTGAGGACTAGGGGAGAGGCATGGGGGGGGCAGATATGGAGAAAGGCAGAACCAGGAGGAGATGAGAAAGGGGGCTACAATCTGGATGTAAGTGAATAAATTAAAGTAATAAGTTTAAATAAAAAAAGAAAGAAAAGAAGAGAAAAGGGAGCAGAGGGCAAGGGGAGAGGGGATGATGGAGAGAGGAGAGAAGACCCGGTGGTTAAGCACATATTACTCATCTTTAAAAGAACTCAAGTTAAATTCCCAGCATCCACATTAGGCCACAGCAGATAGCCAGGGCACCTGCACTCACATGTGCATACCCAAAACACAAATACATAATTAAAAATAATTTTAAAACAAATTAGAAACCAAAGTATCATTTAAAAAACAAACCATTTATATATGTACTATGTGTGTATGTGTGTATACACATACTTATCTATCTATAGATAATTTTCAGGAGTCAGTTCTCTCCTTCCAACAACTGAGTTCTAGGAACTGAATTCAAGTTAACAGCCTTAGTGGCAGACACTTTTACCCAATGAGCCATCTTGGCAGTCCAGTGTCTAACTGAGTGACTAAATTTTAAGCCCACATGTTTCTCATGTCCACCGATTTGGTCAATTACTTTACATTATGTCTAGCTGAAAACAACAACAGCTAGCCTTAAAACTGTACACATAATCCCATTCATTTACTGTGGAATATTATGTAACATTATTAGTGAACATTTTTAACTACATAGATCTGAGAGTTAAAAATATGTGAACCATTTAAAATCTATCTTTTGAACTATATTCCCAGGCCAAATAGAATTGAGCTAGTCAAGCAGAAATCAGGACACAAACTTTTTATGACCTCCTAACTGTTGATACGCCATCATTGGAAGACCAGTTAGTCATCCTCTCAGAAGTGGGAAAGTTATGCTTTGAGAAAACCCTTACTTGGTGTACTTTTGAGCCAATGACCTCTTCAAAGCATCTGATAAAATCTACAGAACCTCAATGGGGGGAAAATCAACTGTATCAGTTTTGAGCACCACTTATCAAGCTGTGGGATGTGGCCAACATTGGATTAAAGCAAGATGTAAAACAAAAGAAAACAAAATTAGTATTATCACATACACAAACAACAAATTGTTCTGTGAGGTACTAGTTTTACAGACCCTGCCTTTAATTATAAAGATACAGTTAATGTAGGCACATACATATGAAAGGAAAGCTAATATATAGGCTATAAGAAAACGATGAATAAACCTACATAAAACATTATTTTGTACTTTAGTCTCTCCTAGTGTTTTTTTTTAATTTTATTTTTTTCTTATCAGTTACATTTAATAACTGTATCCCAGCCGTGTCCCGCTCCCTCATTCCCTCCCAATCCCACCCTCCCTCCCTCATCTACACCGTGCCCCTTTCCAAGTCCACTGATGGGGGGGGGACCTCTCTTAGTGTTTTGAGACTGTGTCTTCAAACCTAACTGTCTACTCAACCAAACAACAACTTGTAGGGGCAACTTGGAAGCTCTGCAGCTGGTGCATGTGAAGTGCTAAGCTGTGCTCCAAGGGGACATTTATTTGCTCTCACATTAAAGTGTTAAAAAAGAGACTATTAATATCATTGGTGGTACTTATGACCACCAGGGCTTTGTGTTCTTTTCATTGAACTGTATTCTCTATTTTCTTAAATAGTTGTGATAAAATATAATTCATGCAACATTCACCATTTCAAGTCTACAATCCAGTGCTTTTGAGTATAGTCAGTCCTCTCTATCTCCACATTCAACCAAGTACGGATTAAGGATATATGCAGCCAGGGGGGTTGGTATAGTGGTGTGCACCTTTAATAACAGCACAGGGGAGGAAGGCAGATCTGTATGAGTTCAAAGTCAGCCAGTATACACGGTGAGATGCTTTCTATAAAAAATTGTATACATATGACTTATACATATAAATTTATATATGTGGAGGAAAATTATATATATACTTTTCCTCCATAAATATATATGTATAAGTAAATTGTATTTATCTGTTTATTTATGTATAAATGCATATTATGTATATAATATAAATACATATGTTTATGGAGGAAAATATAGTTTGCACTGAACATGTGTAGAGGCTCCTTTTCCCTTCAAGTTTCCCAAATAATACATTATAGAGGCTGGGAGTACAGCTGAGTGAGAGTGCTTGCCTCACACGTACAGGTCCTGCGTTCAATAAGAGTAAAAATAAAGCATCAGTATGATTAAAAACTACATATTTAGAAACACAACAAATAGAAGTCTACTGGAGAGTGCAAATATACCATATATGAACAATACTCATACATTAGAAACTTGAGCATCCATAAATTAGGGTAACCTTTTCGTGGGGAGTGGGGCTGGAACCAATCTTCCACAAACACTCAAAACAGTCATATATTCACAAATATGGGCAATTAGCAGCTATCACAATATTGGTTTTGAGGTTATCTTTTGCATGGTTTTGGGGGTTGAATCTAGGGCCTCACAAATGCTAGGCAAGCCCTCTACCACTGAGCTCATCATCAGCTCCAATTTCAAGGCCTCAAGAACAAATCCCATAACCACACTTCCTGTTTCCATATTCCCTGCCTTTTGTCTTCTGCTGAAAACCCTAAGTAATCAATCATACTTAATACATATTCCAGTTCTTGAGATTTCAAATAAATAATTAGGTTTAAGAAAATCAATAATTAAAATGTGAACACTGAAAGAATTACAGGTTAAGTACTTGCTTGTTTACCTTTTGCTTACCTGTAATCCTAATGAACTAGACTGGAAAATAACCTAGACACAAATTTGATCTATTTTGCTTTTAATGACCAATTTTTGTTCTTGTTCTATTTTCCCTTTCCATCTTATCTCACAGCTACAGTACCTTATGAAGCTCAGTAGAGCAAAATGTCCTTACAAAAGCTCAGCATACCCTTGCCTCTTTTATCTTTTTGAGACAGGGTCTCAACATAAACCAGACTGACCTTGAACTTGTTATGTAGCTAGGGCTGGCCACTAACTCCTGATCATTTTGTCCCTACTTCTCAAGGTCTAGGACTAGAGGCATGAGCTACCACACCAGAACTTGTGAACTCCTAGTTCACAAATACAAATTGGTAGAGCACCAAAAATGTTCATTATATATAATTTTCCATAATTTTAAATCCACATTTTAAATCCTATAGCCTACTTTATCCCACAAACTTGTAAGTCTACGCACAATTTAATGTTTGCAAGATAGAGACCATGCTGAGTACTATGGATTTTTATGGAACAGATAAGTTTTTTAATTGACACATAATGCACCTGAACATATTCTTAGGGTTGGAGATTATAGCACAGTGGTAGGGTGCTTGCCTCGTATGTGTGAGGGCCTGGTTTGATTCTCTGCAACAGGCATGAAGGGCCACCCTGCAAAAACTTACAGGGTAGAATAAGATATTTTGACATATATGTACACTGAATAATGCCTGTGCTGGCTAGTGTTAGGTCACAAAACTAGTTTTTTACACAAGCTATAGCCATCTGACAGGAGGAAAGCTTGACTGAAAAGTGCCTTCATGAAACTGGGCTGTAGGAAAGAAAGCACATGGAACATTTTTTAAATTAGTGATTGATTTGAGAGGGCACAGTTCAGTTCACTGTGGGTGGGACCATTCCGGGATGGTCCTGGAATAACAAAGCAGGCTGATCAAGCTATGAGGAGCAAGACTGTAAGCAGCAATCCTCCAAGACTTCTGCATCAGTTCCTATCTCCAAGTTGCTGCCCTGCTTGAGTTCCTGTCCTGACTTCCCCAAATGATGAACAGTGATGTAAGTGTATAAGCCTAATAAACCCTCTCCTCTGTCAGTTGCTTTTGGTCATGGTGTTTCACCACAGCAATAGCATCACAAACTAGGTAATGGTGGGGTCAGTACATTGAGTACTTGTGGGTTGGAGAGGAAAGTGACTTGATATAAAAAAATTTTTTTTGATCATAATCTTAGATTCCTGCTAAAGAAGCCAGAAATAATAGTGTCTCATTAAAGGAAATGAGAACCAATTCATAAGGCCTGAAGGGAAATTAAAATGGCATTAAAGAAGTAGCCCTTTCCTACAGAACCAAGTGAAGGAGAACGAGGAACAGGAATCCCAACTTTTGTTTGAAAAAGAAAGTTTTCTCCAACTAAGGACTATGCATGGAGATAACCTAGAACCCCTGCTTAGATGTAGCCCATGGCAGCTCAATCTCCAAGTGGGTTTCCTAGGAAGGAGGTCAGGGGCTGTCGCTGTCATGAGGCTGGCTCTTTGCTCACCTGCCCCCGGGAGTGGGGGGAGCAGCCTTACAGGTCACAAGGGAAGGCAATATAGCCAGTCCTGATGAGACCTGATAGGCTAGGGTCATATAGAAGGGGCGGAATACCTCCCCATCAGTGGACTAGGGGAGGAACATGGGGGAAGGGGGAGGAAGGGTGGGAATGGGAGAGGACCAGGGAGGGGGCTACAGCTAAAATACAAAGTGAATAAATTGTAATAAATATTAAAAAAATAAATAAGTTTTTAAAAATCACAGCTGCTAAAGAAAAAGAAAAAGAAAGCTTTACTTTCTACCTTTGGCCATTTGAATTCAATACATCAATCTGAAAATTGTGAAGACTGCATTTGTCTTGGATGTTAAACTCATGCAATTACTGTATATTTTGAACATAAGAAATTTTCTATGAACTAAAATCATTTCAGGCTCTTATAAGTGAAAAATGTGGAGCTTGCACCTCTAGATTAAATCTCTCTTAAAGAAATATTTGGAGGGGAGGGCTAAAAGGGGAGGAGGGAGGGACTTATGGGGGATATAAAGTGAATAAACTGTAATTAATAAAAAATAAAAAAAGATTAAAAAAAGAAATATTTGGAGAATTATAAATTTGAAGGTTTTTTTTTTCCTTTGAGTTATTGCATCTATCACTTGTGGTATCAAGGAAACGAAACTCAAACACACACATGAAGTAACTTTTAACACATATCTTCTCTAGACACTGGAAGGTAATGGTATGACAATTTTAGTGTGTCCATGACTTGCTACACAAGAATTTTTCAGTGGTGCATCAGTTTCAGACCAGAGGTGCTACTTCTGCTTCTAGGGGTAAACACGAGACTGACTGACTAAGAGACCAGTCTTTGCATAATGGAAGGATTCTAAATGTTGTTCGTCTCAGTGACTTCATGACTGAATACATTAATATAACTTAAGCGATACCCATGAGTTAATGGCGTTGTAAGTAAAATCTACCTCTGTGGCCAATGAGTGTTATTTTATGGGTTCTTTTTTTCACCCTTTATGCCCCACCTTCACACTAGTTTCAACCCCTATGAGAGAAAAGATAGAAAAGATAGAAAAGGAAAGAGATCCCTGAATAAAGTCAGGGTTGAAAAGTGGGCGAAATTATCATTAAACTGCTTCCTACCGTTGAGCCCCTTAGGGTTAAGTTTGATCTTCCCCAGCAGGATATCAAATTTGTTGTTGTTGTTTCTTCTTTGCACAGGACCAAGAACAACCAACAACCCACTTGCTTCTTAGGGCCCTAGGATTTACATATCCTCTTTCAAGTCCCCAGATTTCTAAATATCGCACAATTGCAGAAACTACCTGCAACTGGCAATATCATGCCTCTTCTAGAACACACGGCAAATCATAGTTAGATTCTGCAGAGCAGCCTCATATCCCCACACCTGGGAATAAGATGAAAACATATTCTTATAATAGTTCCGTGTCTTTTAAATGAAGACAAAATTCCAAAATTCTCACTACGTATCTCAGTAAGCCTGACAAGAGAAAATACATCACTTTAACAATTGTCCTTTGAAATCTTTTACCCTTTCATAATCTATCAGTACATACCTGGATGATGTTCAGAGTTTAAGCATTCATCCTGTAGGGCATTCTCGCTTTCAGTTCTATCAGTAACTTCCCGGCATGCAGATTCTTCATTATTTGGTTCTTCATTTTCACTTAAAGCATGATTTTTTTTTTTCACACTACATTTCACACTGTATGTGTTTCTCCGGTAACACGGCTCACTTTCTTCCTGTGTAGCACTTGAATCAGTTACAGCTAAGCAATGTTTTCTATTTAGCATCTTCTTAATCACAGGCTTGGGAGCAGAGTTCTGTGAACAAGCGTCCATCTCACTGGCAGAAGAAATACAACTGTCCTCTACACTTGAAGTTTTTTGCACGGCTGCATTTTCATGGTAATGAGGATTAGGTTCATATTTTGGTTTTTCCAAACCAGGGAAACAAACAACAGCCAAAAACCAGTGTGCACTGTAAAAACAAACATCATTGGAAAAGGTCATGATATTTGTCAAGTATCAATCAAAATGATTTTTTTACAAGTTTGTGAACACTGTTCTTCTAAATTTTTTGTATTGTTTATAACTGTTGTCACTTGCTTATTTAATCAGTAACTAACATACAACGTCCACTAATTTGTTGGTAGAATTATGTAACTACTTATTATTATAGTACCTAACATTAATACACACACACACACACACACACACACACACGTTTTCCTGAGATAGGGTCTGAGTATAGCTTTGGCTGTCCTGGAACTCACTCCATGGACCAGGCTGGCCTCGAACTCACGGAGATCCACCTGCCTCTGTCTCCTGAGCACTGGGATTAAAGGTGTGAGCCACCACTGCCTGGCGTCTATGGTACCTATATTACTATTAAATTATGGTTATAGATTTTTACATTCACTCTTGCAAACAATGTTCTGAATTTTTTGTTTTTGGAACCCATTCAAAAATTTTTTTTATCGTGTCTCTTTCTATTGTTAAAGAAAGAAAGGCTTATTAAAAACTATATATTCAAATAATCCCTAGTCTTATACTATAACATGTAAATACATTACATTTAAAAAGAAATGGAAAACCCCAAAAATTCTACCAGAGAACTCTTTCAGCTAGTAAGCAGCTTCAGCAAAGTGGCTGGATACAAAATTAACTCACAAAAATCTGAAGCTCTCCCTGTATATAAAAGACAAATGGGCTGAGAAATAAGGGAAACAACACCCTTATCAATAGCCACTAATAACATAAAGTAACTGGTGTGACTCTAACAAAGCATGAAAAAAACTTGAAGTCTCTAATGAAAGAAATTGAAGAAGATATCAGAAAATGGAAAGATCTCCCATGCTCATGGATCTATGGTAGGATTAACATAGTGAAAATGGCTATCCTTCCAAAAGTGATCAAAAGAGCCAATGCAATTCCTATCAAAATACCAACACAATTTTTTACAGACCTTGAAAGAACAATTCTCAATTTCATATGGAAAGACAAAAAACCCAGAAGAGCTAAAACAATCCTGCACAATAAAAGATCTGGAGGTATCTCCATCCCTGACCTCAAGCTGTACTATAGAGCAACAGTAATAAAAATGGCATGGTGCTGGCACAGAATCAGTGGATCAATGGAATTGAACCAAAGACCCAGAAATAATTGCACACCTATGGAAACTTAATTTTTGACAAAGAAGCCAAAACCATATAATGGAAAAGACAGCATCTTCAATAAATGATGCTGGTCTAATTGGAGGTCTAAAAAAATGCTAAGACCTGTATTTATCACCCTGCACAAAACTAAAATCCAGGTGGATCAAAGACCTTAACATAAAACCAGATACACTAAATCTGTTAGAACAAAAAATGGGGAAGAGCCTTGACCTCATTGGCACAGTAGACAACTTTCTGAACAGAACACCAACAGCACAGGCTCTAAGATCAAAATTTAATAAATAGGATCTTATGAAACTGAATAGCTTCTGTAAAGCAAAAAACGTTGTCATCAGAAAAAAATGACAGCCTTGAGCCTGGGAAAAGATCTTTACCAACCCTACATCTGTCAGAGGGCTAATATCCAGAATATATAAAGAACGAGAAGTTAAACACCAACAAACCAAGCAATCCAATTAAAAAAATGGGGTACAGAGAATTCTCAACAGAGGAACATCGAATGGCAGAGAAACGCTTAAAGGAATGCTCACTATCCTTAGTCATTCAGGGAATGCTAATCAAAACGACCCTGAGATTTCACCTCACACCCATCAGAATGGCTAGGACCAAAAACTCAAGGGACGATGCATACTAGAGAGGATGTGGAGAAAGGGGAACACTCCTCCATTGCTGGTGGGAGAGCAAATGTGTACAACCACTTTGGAAATCAATCTGGTGCTTTCTCTTAAAACTGTGAATAGTGCTACCTCAAGATCCAGCTATACCATTCCTAGGCATATATCCAAAAAATGCTCAAGTATATAACAAGGACATTTGCTCAACCATGTTTATAGCAGCTTTACTTGTAATAGCCGGAATCTGGAAACAACCCAGATGTCCCTTAGTTGAGGAACAGATACAGAAATTGTGGTACTTTTACACAATGGAATACTACTCAGCAATTACAAACAAGGAAATCATGAAATGTGCAGGCAAACGGTGGGAACAAGAAAAGATCATCCTGAGTGAGGTAACCCAGAAGCAGAAAAACACATGATATATGCTCACTTATAAGTGGATATTAGCCATTTAAGACAAACATACTAAAATCTATAGTCCTAAAGAAGCTAAACAAGGAGGACCCTAGGAAAGATGCTTAATCTGCATTCAGAAGGGCAAACAGGATAGACATCGGCAGTAGGAGAAGACAAGTAACAGGACTGGAGCCTTCCGCAGAGGATCTCTGAAAGACTACCCACCAGGGTATTGAAGGAGATACTGAGACTCATAGCCAAACCTTGGGCAGACTGCTGGAAACATTATGGAAGAACAGGGAGATAGAAAGACCTGGAGGGAACTGGAACTCCACGAGGAGAACAAGAGAGTCAAAAAAAAAAACAAACAAACAAACAAACAAACACAAAAAAAAACCCTGGGTCCAGGAGTTCCTGAAGAGATACTCCAACCAAGGACCCTGCATGGAGAGGACCTACACCCCCTATTCAGAGGAAGCCCATAGGCTGCTCAGTTTCCAAGTGGTTTCCCTAGTAAGGGGTACAGGGGCTGTCTCTGACATGAACTCAGTGGAATGCTCTCTGATCACCTCCCCCTGGGGTTTGGAGCCTTGCCAGGCCACAGAGGAAAATGATGCAGCCAGCTTTTGATGAGACCTGATAGGCTAAGATCAAATAGAAGGGGAGGAGGTCCTCCCCTTTCACGGGACTAGGGAAAGGGCATAGGGGGAGAAGAGGGAGGGGGCTGCAGCAGGGATACAAAATGAACAAATTGTAGTAAATAAATAAATTTAAAAAAATGGCATATGTAATCTAGTTATTATTACAAAAATCTCAAGTACTAGAAAGAAATTTTAGCTCTCCAGCACAAATTCATGTCACCTATACTCAGGTATCACAATTGACAACAGTAGAGTATAGCCTAACAGTCATTAATAACTTCTTATTTACTAGTCACAGAGCTATGTACCAGTATGCAATGGATAGGCTATAGATGAGAGGGTTTTATTAGCTGAGTACAATATCTGTCACGTAGTAAGATACCCCCACTTGTAAGATGACTGGGAAACCTCTACTGACATGGATCGTGATTATAGTGGCTCTAAATTATATATGACTTAATTTCAATTTCAATTTTTATTATTTATTTCTTACAAACAACTTTCCTCTTTTCTCTTAGGAGGCTTGTGCTACTTTATATGATAGATACATTCCAAGAAATCTTATTTATGCAAAGTTTCAACTTGATAACTTTATTATACAATACATAAAAATACAGTCTTCAATACGTTGTCTTTGTAGCTATCACTGATGCTTTGACTTAATAGAGCTGTAGCCTCCTAATTAAAACATCACACACACACACACACACACACTTGTACATACACACATGTACGTATCACCCTTTCCACAGCAGTGCTGGGGATAGAACTGAGGGCCTTCCAAAAACTAACCAAGAAGCTTGCTACTGATACCCTAAAACATGCAATTTATTATCTGTTTTTAAAGGGGGGATCCCAATGTTTGTTAAAAATAACCTGAAATTGTGTTGAAGCGATCCTCCTGCATTAGCCTAAGAAGCTGTGACTACAGTTACGTATGACTAAAACATTTTTAAAAAGAGGGCTGCTCATACTGCAAAGTGAATTTGCTGTACAGAAAGAAAAGGAAGAATGTGATATGAATACACATTTGAAATTTACAATCTGTATGACACAGCAAGGAGAAACACCTATAAAGAGTCCTATACAATACTCATTCCAGTCAACATTAATTACTCAAATCATAAAGAGATAAACCATCTCTCTTCTACCTCAGACTCTCCCCAGATTACAACCAGTGACCAAATTCTTCCAAACAGGTTCTTTAAAATAAAGACACAGAAAGAAAGCAATACAAACTAAAGTCTTAATCACATGATAAAGCTGTACACACCGTACATATATCAACACTGCCAGTCACCGGAAAACAATAATCAAGTGCTGAGGTATCTCTACTGAAGCATTTAGAAGACTGTTTCTCATAGCATGGTTTTCAGTTGACTAAATTCACAAATCCAGCACCTTTACCTATACTGTTAAATGTGAATGAATTTTAATCTAAAGATTCAAATTCTTCTATGTGACGCAATCATCTTTTCAAAACAATGATCTCCATAGACTGTACTGTACCACACAAGCATCATTTTTTGAAATGACTTTCTTTCATTTTGAGCAATAAAATTAGAATAAGGTGTCTGTATCTTCAAACTCAGTAGAAAACTATGTTTACTTACATAAAATAAGTATTTTTAATACAACAAATTTCAGAAAGTTGTTTTAAAACAAATTCTTCATTTAAAAAAAGACTATCATGATATTTACATAGAATTTTACTCACGCTTCATTAAGGGGTACAAAAATAAAATCCTTCTCGAAAATATCTACATGCCGGGTCCATGTTTTCACTCTCCCATGTCGTTTTTGTTGTATCCTGTAAGAAAGAGATAATCAACCTTTAAGTGTCATTATAGTTATGGCTTGTATCCAATGACTTAAGAATTAGAAGATTCAGATGTTAACACCTCATGGTTTCACTTAATATTTTAACTGTTTTAACAAGTTGAAGAAAGAACATGGTATCTTAAAATTAAAATTATATATACTTATATATGTTTGGTGCCCTCAAGTCAGAAGAGAGCACTGGATCCCCTAGAACTGGAGCAACAGGTTGCTATTACGTGCCATTTGGTGCTGGGAACACAGCCCTCTGCAAGAGCAGTTAAGAGCTCTTTACTTAAATGAAAATATATTAGGCTATAGTAGAGACAAGGCTCACAACCACATCTGTCATCCCTCAAAGCCAGAATATTACCATTCCACGTTACTTAGGAATATACAGACACTCAATTGACTAACACTTGGGAAATGCACTTTCAGTCAGATGTTCTAGGCTCAAACACAAACTTTTTATAAAGCCTCAAGGAAGTTATTTATCTTTGTATACAGATGCTTATAAAGATTAAATCAGGCAACATTTTATAAAAAAATATTTTAGAGTTTGTATAAGTGCACACTGATGTTTCCACGATGAAAAACTTACAAAAACATCCCTATCATTCAGCAACACATTTAGTATAGTTCTAAAGTATTTAAGTGTGTATATATGAAATGGTGGCAAAAATAAACTCCCTGAAGCTTAAAAAAAAAAAAAAAAAAAACAAAAACAAAAACTCTTTACTGAGCCATTATTCCACTCCATGAACTGATATCTTAAATGAAGCCTGGAAAGGAAGGCATGAAAGAAACCTCATCATGGAATCTGCAGGGAGGTGTCTTTAGTTCATTTTACAACTCTAGGGAACTTCAGAGCTTCTCCTGGCTAATTTTTTTTTGGGGTGGCGGGGGGGCTCTACCATTTTACTGGTGCAGTGTTGCTACTAGCAGCTACACTGAGATATGAAATCAGAGCATGACTTATTGGTAACTGAAAGGACGCAAGCACAATATGCACTATTTGATAATAAAGCAGCATCATAAATTATGAACAGCAGTCAAAAATCTATTTTAAGTCTATGATATAAACTTAGCAAATTCTTTTTAAATAATTTTAATTTTTTTATATTAATCACAGGTTATTTACTTTGTATCCCAGCCGAAGCTCCCTTCTTCATTCCCTCCCAATCCTACCCTCACTCCCTCATCTCCTCCCTGCCCCTTTCCAAGTTCACTGATGGGGAGGTCCTCCTCCCCATCAGACCCTAGCTTATCAGGTATCTTCAGGACTGGTTGCAATGTCCTCCTCTGTGGCCTAGCAAGGTTGCTCCTCCCTCGGGGGATGGGGGTGGGGGGTGGCTCAAAGAGCCAGCCACTGAGTTCATGTCAGAAATAGTCCCTGTTCCCCTTACTAGGGAAACCCACTTGAATACTGAGCTACCATGGGCTATATCCGAGCAGGGGTCTAGGTTATATCCTTGGTTGGAGAAACAGACTCATAAAAGACCCATGTGCCCTGATATATTTGGTCCTTGTAGAGCTCCTGTCCTCTCCAAGTCATATTAATTCCCCCTTCTTTCATATGATTCCCTGCACTCTGCCAAAGATTTGGTTATGAGTCTCAGCATCTGCTTTGATACACTGCTAGGTAGGGTCTTTCAGAGGCCCTCTGCAGTAGGTTCCTGTCCTGTTACTTGTTTTCTCCTACTTCCAATGTCCATCCCATTTGTCTTTCTAAGTGAGAATAGTAGAAAATATAATTTATATCTGGAATAACACTCGAACTCAGGACATTTCAGTGTCATTACAAGAAGGTGTGCCAACTCTTGAATCTTTTGACCAGTTAAAACCAAGCATTAAGACCTGAATGCTATCAGTATGTAGCAAGGAACTGTAAAGAACTCAGGTGTAACAGAATAGAATTTCCTTAACTTGTCTGAGAGCAATCATTCTGAGAATTTATTAAGAGTACAAACTAAATTCCATGCAATGGTGGTGCACACCTTTAATCCCAGCACTCAGGAGACTGAGGCAGATACATCTCTGAGTTCAAGGACAGCCTGGCATACAGAGTGAGTTCTAGGATAGCCAGAGTTACACAGAGAAATTCTGTCTCAAAAAAAAAAAAAAAACCACAAAACAAAAAAACAAGTCAGGCTGGAGATGCTGTGGTAGATAGCACCTGAGCCTAACTCAGAAAGGCTCTGGCTCTGTCCCCAGCCCAGAGAGAACAAGAGAAAACAGAGCGGATTCAAGCTTTCCCTCAGCATCACTGAGGGAACACTTAGAGCAAGCTGCAGCAGTGATGGTTTCATCACCCTCTAAGAAACACAAATGAGTCCTGTTTGTGAACCTTTGTTGTAGATATTAGACCCACAACTTCTGAATTCTAGGTAGTCTGAAGCTATCAGGATAAAATCATTGATATTAAGAGAGCAGGAACAGAAATAAATGATGTTGCTCAATACAAGTAAGATGATTTTTTTAAAAGCTATCCCTCAAAACTAATGCAAGATTATTTTAGGCAGCTGAAATAATATAAATCTATGAAGAATAAAAATGAACCTAGATGGTGTACTTTTCCTGGTGACAGATTCAAGAAAGAAGCATGTGAATACAGAGATGTGTAGGGCTCTTGTTGGGGTTTGTTTTAAAATATTATGGGCCTTTCATTTTGTATCTACCAATTTAACAAGTTGAGAATAGAAAACATCTGAGGAAAAGTATACCCATATAAGATATGTACGTACCGTTTTCCTTGTCATTACAACTGAAGATAGCAGCCTAACAGATATCTAATGTGTGTACACCACGTTATGAGTATTCTAGAATTAAAGTAAATGAAAGACTATATAAAGGTCAAATGCAAAGATTCAGCATTTCATCTCCAGGACATGAATATCTGTAAATTCCGTCTCTCAAATATGAGACGGTGGGAACTAATACTCATGGATGCTAAGGAATAAGTACTGAACGAACTGTTAAGAATCTGACTTACATTAGCCATGAGTCATACTGGGCAGACTGCTCAGACCCTGAATAATCATTTAGCCAATATAGCTCATGCCTTAGTTGTACATAAAGGAATTAATGCTCAACTAAAAGGAAGCTTGATGGTATTCAATCAGAGGATTGACCTCTTGCAGGAGCAAATTGATACCCTATGGCAAATCGCTCAACCTGGCTGTCAATGAAAGTATGCTGGACTTTGTGTCACTAGCATACAACATGAGAATTTTTCCTGTGCTGCAAATCTGTCTAAACAATTGTCGAGCTATATTTTAGGTAATCGGACTGGAGAATTCGATACTACGATGGAGCAGCTGAGAGTGGCCATTGTCACAGTAAATTCTACCAGAGTGGACGCAGGACTAGCCACAGGATTATCAACATGGATTGCTGCAGCCATGAATCATCTGAAGGAATGGGCGGGCATGGGAGCGTTAGCAGGCCTTCTGGTGTTGGTCTCCTTGGTTTGCCTGTGGTATATATGCAAGATTAGAGTCTCACAACAGTGTGATGCAGCCATGATCATTCAGGCCTTTACAGCCATTGAAGCAGGACATTCTCCCCAAGCATGGTTGGATACCATAAAAAGCTAAAATGATACGCTCAGGATGCGAGGCTAAGCACTGCACTCAGGGTCAGCCACTTTCGACCCAGAGAAGAGCATGTCTGATTGTATGCGGGTTGATGCCCCAGGTCCCGCCTCTGAGAAAAAGGTATCGGACGGGTCTGATGCTCTTTGGGTGGATGACACCTAAATGAACATCGGTACAAAGTCCCAATTTATTTCTAATATCAGAGATCAGACCTCTACTCTTGCCTGATGCATCTAAAACAAAAAGGGGGAACTGTAGAGAGCTGCGGAATGCTATGCCTTAAAGATGGAGCTGGTTTCCGCCTTCCACCTTCCCGATGGTGAGTGCTCTCTGTCACGAACAACTCCACATTTGGCTAAGGCCAAGGCCAAGGATCTGGCTTGCTTCCATGTATGTGGACCTATCTGCATTGCCCCCGTGGCACGCCTGGGTTGGCTACCCAGAGGCTATTTAAGTTGTGGGCTGGCTTTCCCCAGGGTCCGAGGATTGTTCAAGGTTCCTGAATAAACTGCATTAAAAAAAAAAAAAAAGAAAGCCAGGTGTCTACAGGGCTTCCTGTGCATCTTGTATGTGTGGCTCATGAACAGTCATGCAGTAAAATGATCTTTAACAGACAGGATCTGTGCCACATACCTTTTTTCCCCCCAGCATTTTATTTTTTTATAACTTATTACAATTTATTCACTTTGTATCCCAGCTGTAGCCCACAAAATTGTCCCTTCCCAATACTGCCTCCCTCCCTCTTCTCCTCCCTGCCTCTCCCCTAGTCCACTGATAGGGGAGGTCCACCTCCCCTTTCATCTGACCCTAGCCTATCAGGTCTCATCAGGACTGGCTGCATTGTCTTCCTCTGTGGCCTGGTAAGGCTGCAACCTCCTCAGGGGGAGGTGGTCAAAGAGCCAGCCACTGAGTTCATGTCAGAGAAAATCCCTGTTGCCATTACTAGGGAAGCCACTTGGAGACCGAGAGTCAGCGTTCTTCATTTGAATTTCTCCCTTCTGTTTCTTGAGTAGTGTCCCTTGAGTCCAATCCCCCACTGGGGCCACATTTCCAGGAAAGCTGACACCTAAATGTGAACTTCACCGTTCCGAGTCTGGCAAGAAAACTGCAAATATTTTTAAGTATCCTGCAAGAAAAGAGTTCATCCTCAAGGGTTGGAAGAACAAGCAAAATGATAACCAAATTATTTTCTAATCTTACAGAAACTCACTTTCTAAAGCCTACACGACAGTAGAAATTTGGCAAAGACTATGCACATCAAACCGTTCTCGGGATAAATATTGAAATGAGGAGATGTTTTGGAGGTTTGCAATGTATTGTGGGAGATTTCAAGTAATAAAGACAAATATCTTATCAGTCATGAACAGTTAAATATTGGGATAGAAAGAATTCTGTTTTAAGTATTAAAAAAAAACTTGTTTGGAATTAAAAAAAAAGAATCTGACTTACGATAGATTAGTTGTCTCAGCATTTTTCCTCTCTCTCTGATTAAGGCGTTTATAGAAAAAAGAACTGAATATATGAATTCGGTCAGCTTCTTCTTTCTTCAGTTTTTCAAGCACCAAGTATCTATTTTAAGCAAAAACAATTATACAATGGATCACAGTTCACTCAGTATACAACTACTCAAGAAGTGATATACATTTATTTGGCCACGATAATCACTATCTCTTAGAGATGAAGTTTACTTCATGTGCCAGATGCAACAGTCATCAAAAATATCTTCAAGCAATTTAAAGTAGTCTTTTTTAGAATTAAAACTATGATTTGAAAGATATGTTTTAAAACAAACTCTAAGCCAGAAAAAATATTTATACAAAAATAATGTATAGGAACATTCATAGACATATTATTCAAAACAGCGTAAAATAATTGGCAGAAATGCTAATGAACTGATGAGTGGAAAAATATTTGATTGAATTTTACTCGGCAGAAGAAATGGCTGCTACACAAAGGACAACAAAGTCAAAGTTCAAGCATATTCTGCAGAATAAGAAGCTAGTTCCTGGGCTGGAGCTATGTCTCAGCAGTAAGAGTATGTCTGTTCGCCAAGCCCTGGGTTTGGTAGCCAGAGCTCCTGGTATGCACATGGTGCACAAACATGTGGGCAAGCACTCATACACAGAAATAAAAACTTAAGAATCTTTTAAAAAAGCATTCTTACATCAGTTTTTATTCTTCCTGTTACGCTGCTAGAGACTTACATAAAAAAAAATACATCCATAATCCCTTATATTGGAACGAGAAATTATAATTTAATAAATTTAATTGTTTATGTACCAAACTTGTCACAGAAGTTAGGTGAATTAGGCTTATGGCCATATTCTCTTGAAAAGACAGTATGAAAAGCTTTGTGAACTCTTACAGAGAAACACAAAGTACTTGAGGTCAGTTTTCCTCAAGGGCACAGTCTTGAGACCTTTTACTTTATACCATTTGATAATATCGAAGCTCAAGGTGTTAAAAAAAATGTTATTATTGTGTGTCTGGAGGGGAACAGCTCACACTACAAAACCTGCATGTGGAGACAACTCTGTTGAGTCAGGGTTTTCTTCCCACTGTGGCTTCTGAGATCAACCTCAAGTTCTCAGGCCTGCATGGAATATGCCAAGGAGTTTCACCTGCTAAGCTCTTTCTCTGGCCCAAAACTTAAGCTTTAAAAAAAGATATAACTTGAAAGACTTCTTATGCTGAAACAGCTCAGGGGGCCTACAAAGGCATTATAAAAGATAATAACCTCAACACACAGTGACTGCAATAATGCAGTGGTATTCCAAACAGAACATGTAGTAAACTACTTAGAAGACTGGAGCTATACCAATCAATCCATCAACCAACCAACAGCTGCTCTTGCTGGGCCAAGGGCTACTTTTGAAAACCTAAACGGAGTTGGGCATTTCTGCTTATGACTACATTTTTTTTTTTTCATGCTCAAGAGGAAGAGAAGGGAAAATAAAAATTTCTAGGACAATTTAGGCTATAGTCTAAGTTCAATGCCAGAGGCAGGCTATGCTACACAGCGAGACTTTCAAAAACTCCAATATTTAAATTGAATAAATAAAGGTAGAGTTCAATGGGGGTGCGAGTAAGGTATTTGTAGTTTAAGAAAACGGACAAGCCAGGTTTGATAGTCCCTACTTGTAATCCCTTTGGAGAGCTGAGACAGGAAGACTGCTGCGAGTCTGAGAAGAGACTGGCTGACATACAAGGTCCTTCCTGTCCCCAAAATACAACTGAGGAGATTAAAAAACAACAAAACAAAACAACAACAACAAAAACTCTTTTGGGCTAGCAACATGGCTCAGCAGGTAAAAATACTTGACATCAATTCTCCCCAATTACTCTCTTATGGCCTTGGATGGCTGGCCAGCAAGATTTGTGGATCTGTTTTTCTCTGCCACCCCTCTCCTGGTGCTGAGATCACAGGCACATGAAGACAGCTGGCTTTGTACTGAAGAGCTGGGGATTCAAGCTGGGGCCTCATGCTTACAGAGCAAGCTCTCTTAGCCACTGAAGTATCTCCACTGCCCCAAGACCCTTTCTCAAGCAAGTAAAACAAGAGGTTGGAAAGAGATCAGCAGTTAAAGGTGTTTTCTGCTCTGCCACCAGAGGAACCCAGTTCAGTTCCCAGCACCTACTTCGGTGGCTCATAAATCCAGCTCTAGGAGATCTGGCAACTCTTCTGGGTAACTGTACAAATACCTGCACACACATGTCCATGTGTGTGGGCACGTGCAAACACACACACACACACAAATAAAGTGATGTATTATATAAGAGACTTATTATAAAAAAATCTAATGAGAACCTTAACCATAAATAGGAGTCCTGAATAAAATCAGAATTATAAACTATATATTTTAGTATGAAACACAATAAAAATAGCAGGGCTAAGTTGGCAGAGTGCTTGCTTAGTATGTATGAAACCCTAGGTTTATTGACCAAATACTACATAATAAAGTTTTTAGCTCCTAACTGAGTGTAGCAGTGCAAGCCTGTAAGCCCAGCCAGCAAGAACACCAGAAGTCCAAGGGCAAACTCAGCCACACAGGAAATCTGAGGCAACCTTGGGATATAGAGATTCTGTCGCAAAGTAGTAGAAGTAGTAGCAGTAAATAATAACAACAATAAAAATAATAATAATAGTGACCCCAAAATATTAAATATAGACTTAAAAGGTTAAAAGCAAAAGGCTGAAGTGCTTGCCATGAAAGTGAAAAGAAACATCAATATTGTCAAAAAGCTGACTCAAAAAGAGGAAAATCGGGAATAAGGCAGAGTACCATATAATGATAAAGGGTTAATTCTCCAAGGTATAAAGGTATATTTTCCTACCACCAATAGAACTTCAAAATACAAGCAGCTTTATAAATAGCACAGCTGGAGATTTCAATAATCCTTTTTAATAAATTTATAGATTAGGCATAAAATCTGTAAGGATTTCACACATGCTAGTCAAATGTTCCTATCCAAGACAAGATGAGCTACAATGTCATCATTAACCCAAAACATCACTGAAAATGTTATTCGTGCTTTATGTTTTGTGTGCATGTGAGTGCTAGTGCTAGCAGAGGCCAGAAGAGGGTATCAGATCCCGTGGAGGGAGAGTTACATGTCTTTTCCCTCCAAGTATGAGGTGAATTCCAGTACGAGGTTACTAAATCAGTTTTGCAGGTTTCAACAATCAGTTCCACATTTTCAGTTAAGGGATATGCTGAAATAAACTAGAAAACAACAGCGTGGATAGAAGGAGGATAAGTTCAATTTTGTTTCATATATGTGGCCCTTTCTACATACTAAGTTAGTATTTATGAGAACGATGCTGGGTACATCCTTAATACCTCACTTATCTCTCACTACCCTTTATTCTCACTTTTAAAATTAAGGATACACAGGTAGAGAAAGAATACTTGAGTAGATTACTCTTTTCTCAAGTATCATAGGATACAGCAGTGACAGATATTCCAATCAAAAGTCGGACTTCAGAAAACAGATAAAAAAAGATATACAATGGCAAAACATTAGAGGCTTGCTAATAAGTTAGTTAACTTACTTCAAATAAAAGTCAATAATAACATCATTTAAAAACTCTCCTTCAGTCAGACAGTGCAGGTCCTCATTAGTAACAGATATGCCTCCCTTAGCTGGAGGCGGTGGATACACTATCAATCTATAATAAAAGAAAAAGAAAACATTATTTAACACAGAAAAAGACATTTTAAAGCACTGAAAAAAATAAAAAAAAATTTCTCACTTTTCTACAGGACCAATGAAGATTGTGTGGCTCTCGCCAGCTTCTTCCTCATCATCAAAAAACTGCAATTCTTGTTTGCTTCTAAGTTGGATTTTAGATTCAAAGGACACCTGACAGAGAAAAAAATAACCAATTTGTGAAGTTAAGTGGGAAATTACTTCAATAAAATGAGCAAGCAGTACAAGGCAGAAAAGGCATTTTCATGGAACATGCACACATATAACCTAAGCACTCAGGAGACACAGGAAGGCGTTAACTGGAGGGTTTAGACAGCCTGGTCTCCACAGTGAGTTTAAGGACAGCCAGGGCTACACAGCAAAACCCTGCCTCTCTCTCTCTATATGTGTGTGTGTGTGTGTGTGTGTGTGTGTGTTGAACTCTAAAGACTGAAAATAACAATCTCCTGTATGGACAGTGCCTAAAAATGAGAAGCAACAAAACACTATGAAATAGGGCTACATTCACTAGTAGCTTCCAGACAATACATAATAATGATTTTCCCCATTTCTTATTTCAATTATTCATGTGGAATCAGACTGGTAAGATGTGAAGAATGGCTAAAATAAAGCAAATCTCAAAGCTGTTGTTGTGCTTTTATTTTATTTTATTTTTTTATGGTAGCATAGGAAACCTTCCTTAGTTCAAAGGCAAGGCAGTCTGCGGGAAGTAGAGGTGCTAAAAACATACAGTTCAGGGAAGTGAACACTTGTAAGAGGGAACCCTAAGTCCATTCCACCTGCTTTTTTTTTTTTTTTTTAATCTCTGCAACAGGCAGAATTTCCTCTTCTCCCCTTCATTAGCTCCCACTACATTTATGAGGTCTAGTTCAGCTATCAAGACTATCTTGGGACTGAATATACAGCTCACTTGAAATGAAAAATAGTTGATCAGGAAAACATTAAAAAGAAAAGTTTGCTGGAACAATGATACAAACTTTTAATCCAAGCCCTTGAAGTGGGGTTGGGAAGTAGGCAGATTTGAGTTTGAGGCTAGCCAGAGCTACAGTAGCACCCATTTAAAAAAATAAATCAACAATAGGAACAAAAAGAAACTAAAGCAAACAGACAAAACTTTCCATCTGGGTGTGATGGACACATGTGTAAGACACACAGGTAGGATTGCCATTTTGCCATCAGTTTATAAAGCAAGACCCTGAGAAAAACAAAGCCATCAAATTATACCTCGAATAGTCCACAGTTCTAAGTCTGTAGCAGGTTGAGAGATTTATTTCTAATAAACTAAGCAAAACCTCAAAACTCAAAACTACCAAAACTGACCTGCTGTAGAAATGGTACGGCACTCCTGTAGGTTATGGTTCCTGCAGCTTCAGAGTGACCTAACCTTTTGACATTTGCAGACGTTGACAAAGTCAGGGTGTATTCTTTACTGCAAATGCTGTCAACTATGTTAAAAGAAATGTGTATTATGCACAAGGGACCTAAACTTCAGCACCAAAACACTGCGTAAAAATCTATTTCAGTGAGTAGTGTTGGTATCTGTATGCTCAGAATACAGTGTAAAGAGAGAGATGGGAGAGAAAGAAAAGAACAGTGTGAAAAGAACTAAAAGATCTCCCAAAACTTGTATCACACATTTTTTGTTTCAAACTTCAAATTTGTTTCAAATTTCTTTAATTTTTAAATCTAACAGAAAAGTAAGCAATATTAAAGCACTTTGTTTTAAAATTGCTCGTTGTTATTGAGTGTGTGTCTCAGTGGCAAGGTATCTACCTAGTATATGCAGAAGCCCTGGGTTTGATCTCCAGAATGACAAAAAACAAACAGAATTACCCACTATTAAATTACTGTAAGATTTTTAAATATAATTACAGTTTTCACTTTGTTCTCTTTTTGCACACAGTTTCCTTTGATGCTCTCTTCATAGCTTTTTGTACAGGCAACGAGTCTGCTATTGGCTTCTTCAAAAGGAATTTTTGCAAAAAAGTTGGAAACATTATTCTTTATACCAATTTCAGTAATGATACTTTCAAAGACCACATCTGCCTGATGATCAAGGCCAGTTTGAAAAATTAAAATAATGTACTGTTCTTCTAAACCTGTAAAGAAAATAATTATAACTATTAGGCTGAAATAATAAAGTAAGTAAATAGACAATTTTAAAACATAAAAACAAGTGATAGATATGGTGACTTGTACCTTTAATTCCCAGCATTTACAAAGTGAAGGCAGGATGGTTGCCAAAGTTTGTGGAAAGCATGGGCTACACAGTGAATATGGAAACACTCTTAAAGGGGGGAAGGTAGGTAAGAAGACGGCTCAGAGGCTAAGAACACTGGCTATTCTTGCAGATGTCCTGAGTTCAATTCCGGCACCCACATAAGGCCGACCAGAGGCCTGGGGAAACAATTTAGTCAGTAAAGTACTTGCCACCCAAGCATGAGAAAGAACCTCAATTTGTTTCTCTGAACCCACAAAAACAAGCTGAGCATGATTCATGGAGATAACCTAGAACCCCTGCACAGATGCTGCCCATGGCAGTTCAGTGTCCAAGTGGGTTGCATAGTAATGGGAATAGGGACTGTCTCTGACATGAACTGATTGGCCTGCTCTCTGATCACCTCATCCTGAGGGGGGAGCAGCCTTACCAGGCCACAGAGGAAGACACTGTAGCTACTCCTAATGAGATCTGACAGACTAGAATCAGAAGGAAGGAAAAGAAGACCTCCCCTACCAGTGGACTTGGGAGGGGCATGTGTGAAGAAGGGGGAGGGAGGGTGGTATTGGGGAAGAAGGAGGAAGGGAACTACAGGGTGGATACAAAGTGAATAAATTGTAATTAATAATAATAAAAAAAAAAAGCTGGGCATGGTAGCTCATGCTTATAATCCCATGGCTGGGAAATGGAGACAGGCAGATCCCTGGTTTGCATTACTGCAAGTCTAGCTGACGTGGTTAGTCTCAGGGAAGTGAAAAACCCTGTCTCAAAAAGCTGGACAATACCTGAGGTTGACCTTGGGCTTCCGTATCTGTGCATGCACACACACACACACACACACACACACACACACACACACACACACACACCCCTGCACACAAAGATAAGAAGAGTAACAACCAATTATTTCTCAGCTGATTACAAGTTCTGGAATACACATCCAGAACAGTGTCTGGTACAAAGGGGACACACAATACATATTGGAAAATGGTCAGTGTTACCTGGAAATGTTACCAAAGTTATCACAACAAAAAACCAGATCTAATAGTAGTTCATTAATAAAGCTATTAAAAAACATAAACAATCTACTTCTTCTAAAATAGTGATTTTCAACCCGTGGATTGCAACCTCCACAGGGGTTGAGTATCAGATATCCTTCATATCAGATATTTACATTGTGATTTCTAACAGTAGCAAAATTACAGTTATAACGTAGTAACAACTTTACGGTTGGGGTCACCATAACATAAATTACTGTGTCAAAGGATAGCAGCATTAGGAAGCTTGAGAACCACCTTTCCAAAAGGATCAAAACTAATTAATAATCTTAACTATTGATCAACTAGCATTTCTGCCAGGCACAGTTAGGAAAATGCTAAGCTCACAGTATTATCTCCAGATAATAGACCTACAAAGCTGATGCTCATTAATGTGTCAATTTTCACAGCTATGTTAGAACTTACTTGATGCTAAGCTGAAGCTGCAATTAATGCTAAAATGTATTGATTTTTTAATAAATTATGTTCATTCTGTGTGTTTGCCTTCATGTATGTCAGTGCAGGACTTATGTGCCTCGTGCCCATGGGGACCAGAAAAGGACATTGCACCTGTTAGAAGTGGAGTTACAGATAATTGTGAACTGCCATGTGGTGCTGGGAAAAGAAACCCATATCCTGTGCAGGAGCAGTAAGTGCTCTTGACCACTGAGCCATCTCTCCAGCCCCAATGTACTGATTACATGAACAGCTGTGCTATGACGGCACAAAGTGAAGAAGCACAACTACTTAAAGAATAAAGACTTTTTCTGTGTACTTCAAATTTTCCTAGTTCCTGCTCCTCAGACAGATTGCACTCAGCAGTCACATCAGCTAAATTCTTTTTACTTACTGTTACAGACTTCAGATACTTTGAGTTTTAACCCAACTTGTGAACTTTCTAATGGGTAAACCCAGGTTTTATCTTCAACCCTTCTACTATCTATGGGCCTTTCCTCAGAGGCTGTTGTACCCATTTCACATGGTAAGTAAGTTACATTCTACCAAATGGAGCAGGTGCTGACTGACCTGCAAGCCACTGCTTCAACTTCTCATGATGCACTGATAAAACCTTCCACTTTCTAACCCCCCCATCTGCTATCCAGCAGACCTTCTGTCTTAACTGCAATCTGTCTACAAACTTACTCGTTAACCTGTTGATTCCTTTACAATCATTCCAAACTTTATCTTCTTTACTCATGTGCAGCTGCATGCTCAGCTTCTGATACACTGCTGGGATCGCCTGGAGAAACACTACTGGTAACTTCCGGACATTACACCATTCACATTTAATTAGATCAGAGGTATTTAAAATAATCTCTAAAGGATCACCTTCTGGTCCTAGAGAGACAAAGAGAAATAAAAAAGGAGTAAATTTTTAAGCTTCCAAACCAAAAATGTAGAAAATACAAGCTTAAAATTAATTATTTACCATACTCTATACCATTACCATACTATTCTTAAGAACTACATTTATAAAACATATTTTTCCAATTAAAAATGTTTCTAAAAACATGATTCTAAAGTATTAGGCTTCATTACATTGCAGAATGAAATTATATGAAGCCCTTTATGAGCTGTATTAACTAATTAATAGGAGTTTTACAAGTATTTATTACTATAAAAAGGATCAATTTAGACAAAGCTTTAGTGAATGAACAGACAAAAAAATAGCTTACCACCTAGATGTATCTTGATTGAGTCTAAAGAAAACTTTAAAAACAAAACAGCAAATTAGTATTGACGATAGACTTGAAATTTTGTTCTACATACTCTACATGGCATAAATAGTCTATATACAAAGGGCAGAAAAGCTGAGCCACATAGTGTGTGCTTAAATCTAAGATGAAATATCCATCCCCCCCCACACACAAAAAACTCAGATATTTTAAATTTTTATTAAAGAGAAGCTGATATAATACAATGGATACCTACCTAAACTCCCCTTTCCTAGATTAATATTTTCTATTTATTATTTTTATTATATCATTTTCACTTAACATATTTATCATTATTTTATTATATGTGTTATTGTTTATATTATTTGTTATTTATAAATAAATGGCATTTAACATTTTATATTACATTTTATAATAACTTAATAGTTTCAAACACCTACTAGATTACTTTTTTAAAAATAATTTATTTAATTTGTATGTGCATATTAGTGAGAAGGAATCAGATCCCTTGGAATTGGCATTATAGACAGTTGTGAGCTGCTATGTGGGTGCTGGGAATTGAACCAGGTTCCTTTGGAAGAGCAGACAGTGTGCTTAACCATTGAGCCATCTCTCCACCGCCATAATTACTGTATACATTGTCATTTTTACTTAAAAAAAAAGTCACAAAGCAGGCAGCAGTCATTACTTCATACCCAAATCCTTCAGCATGAAGTATTTTAAAAACAAAAACATTTTCCTACACAATTAAAACATTATCAGCATATCAAAGAGATCAAGATAAACTTCAACATACAGTTTATATGTAAAACAATTGTCCATCAATACTTGTTTTAACTTTTAATTTTTTACCTGTCGTAACGTCACTACTCTATCAGTATTAAATAGCTCATTCCAACTGTGTATACTCTACACTACCAACCTGCCTCTCTATTCTGCATGACATGGGTTTTCATGAGATTTAACTCGTACAAACACACAAACTCCCAGAGGGTATTTCCTCATCTCCTCCAGGCTGGAGGACCATGGGCTGACACCCACACACCGCCCTGCAAGCCAGCTGTCTGCTCCTCACCACCTGCCTCAGCAGTGACTGCAAGACTCTGGCACTGTTTCCATTGTTCACTCACAACTCTTTCCCTGAATCATTTATTGGTGGTTTCAAAATGGTCTAACTTTCTAATTATTTCAATGTTTCAATTATATCAACTTAACATTATGCCTAATTAATAAGCCCAAATCAAGTCTCTCTCATTTTTTGAGAAGAGAATCAAAAGGCGGCATAGACTAAGAGGAAGAAGTATTAATGTGAACAGTAGTGAACAGATACATGGACAGTAAAGACATCAAGTGCTCCCTATCCAAAATCCTAAAATGAGGACTAAACGGGGTTCAAATTTTGAAGACATTCATGTGGAATATTTACTTAGACTTTAGTGTTTAAACATCCCTGATATGAAAACGGAAAAAATTAAATTCTCCAAAATGCAAAACGCTACTCATTTCTCCCAATCAATGATGAGGACTGCAATCAAGGTGTTGAGGATGCTAAGCGTAAGGTCTATCACTAACCTCCATCCCTAAAACCAACTCAACTTCCTTTTTTTTTTTTTATACTGAGGAATGTGCCTCTCATTTAGTATCCAAGCTGGTTTGTTTTGTTTGTTTGCTTATAACCATGCCACCACGCCCAACTTCCTGGTGATCCTGATATACCAGCCTCCAAAATAACTGGGAGTACACACCAGTTTATCTGGCTTAGAGTATATAATATACCCCATATACAGCAATACAAAACCTTTAAGTTCCTGTCAGTGATCAAAGGTTCAGACTTCAGAGAATTTTGAAATTTTGGAATAGGGGTACCCAACATTATAATAAAATACTAAATGACAGAAATGAACTGTAAGTATGAGCATCACATGCATCTCCTACAGTAATCTAACATACTTTTAATTTTACATTATATCTTCAGATCCACCAGTTTTTAATGGATTATTTATTCTTAAAGCAATCTGAAATCTTTAAATGATTTTAATATTCAATTAACTTCAATGACTTAATGAACTTTAAAAACACGGTCAGTGGCATCTGATTCTTCTTACCAAGTAAGGCCAATTTAGGAAAGTACTTACAATTACAGGCTCTGCCAACAGTCGGAAGAGTGTTCCAACTCGTATACTGCGGCAGTTTAAAATGACACTTCCATAGTTTGGGCAGCTTAAAGACATAGTGTGAATTAAAGTTCCATGAGTGTTTATTTTACGACGCTTTAGAGGTGTGCTGATGGCATTGCCAAGCTGAAAAGAAAAAGAAAATTTTCACATAGTAAGGAACTATAACAAGGCTGCAAACCAACCACACACACACAAAGACCCAATATGAGAAATGTCATTACATAAACTGAGTGTCCTATCTCAACATGGAAGGAAACAGAAATTATAGCTTTTTATAAGGTAAATTCAAGCACAATGATCATGACTGAAACTCAAAAATTATGCTGGCTATGTTCAAATCACAGCCAAAATACCAACTAATGATTTTGCAAAAATCAGTAGATTACATATGCTTCTATTTCCTAAAATGAAAAGACTAAGAATGTCTCTATTTGTCAGGTGGTAGTGGCACATTCCTTTAAGCCCAGCAATTGGAAGGCAGAGAGAGGAAGATCTCTAGATTCAAGGCCAGCCTGGTCTAGAGTGAATTCCAGAATAGCCAAGGCAATACAAAGAAACCCTGCCATGGGGAAGAAAAAAAAGAGTCTCTTCAGAAGAGTAATATTCCCAGAGCAGAGTAGAGGTGACTGATGCAGGCTTGATAGATGGATACTAGTGATGAGTGACAGTGGTTGAACTTAAGACGTGCTTTACGTTTTTTTTCGAAAGCAAGTATGCAGGAGAATATTAATATTTAAAAGGGGTATTTTATATATTCACACAGATCAATTACTTGGTCTAGAACCAGTGACATGACTCAACAAGTAAAGATAGCCTGGTGACCTGAGTTCAACCCCCACAACTTAAATAGATGAAGTAAAAAACTCTGTCAGTTGTCCTCTGACTCACACTTGCTTTGTGGAATATGCACCCCCCCATATTAAGTAAATAAATGTTTAATAAATGACTGAATTATTTTATACTCACAAATGCAAATGGTAACAAACGGTATTTTATGTTTATAATTTCAATAAAATTTAATTGTGTTTATAAGCTGTACATACCTTATCTGAATTATGATATCAGAAATATTTCTGATTTTGAATGTTTACAAATATTTTATGAGCTGCTCATTGATAATCTCTATCCCAAATCCAAAACTACCTAAGAAAAGTTTTGCTCTTTGGAGCACTTCAGACTTTTAAAATCATCTCTAAATGAATTAAAGACATAATGAACAATCTAAAAACTATAAAACATGTACAAACAAACACAGGGAGAGATTTCCAAATGATGAAATGGCAATGGACTTTTTATACAAGACACTGAAAGCACACACACACAAAAGGCCCACAAAAATGAGAAAAAAAATTACAAACTACATACCTAACAAAGGGTTAATATCTTGACTACATAAAGAATTCAACAGTGAACACTGACACAACCCAATTAATCAAAAACTGGGTTAGCTGGCATGAGGGAGATAGAGGCAGGAAGAACAAGAGCTCAAAGTCATCCTTAGCTACATAGGAAGTTCAAGGCCAGCCCAGACTAAATGAGATTCTATCGCAAAACAAACAAACAGAAACAGAGACAACAGATGTAAATAGATAGTTCCGAAAAAGAAGGCACACAAATGGCTAACGGGCACAGGAAAATCGTGATCAGCACCACTAATCACAAGGGAAATGCAAATCACAACCACTGTGAAGTTATCTCAAAACATCATCAGAAAGATGGACAAATGATAGCAAGGATGGAGACAAAAGGGACACTGTAAATTACTGAAACACGATAGAGATTTTTAAAAAATTAAAAATAGAACAAAAATAATGCTACTAAGGAAAGTATCTGAAAACAGCCAAAGAGACATATCTACTCCCTGGTTGTTACAGAACTACAAGAAAAACAACTTAAGTGCACTTCAACTGATGGATGAGATAAAATTACGCTACACAGACACACTGAAATACTTCTCAGACATATAAAAATAGGATATCCTGTCATCTGCACTATCACGATGGAACTAGAGATAATTACCTTAACCAAAGTGAGCCTGAGCCAGGCCTCTTCCACATCTGTAACCTCAGCCCTGGGGAAGCTAAGGCACAGGTATATCTGCGAACTTAAGGCCAGCCTGTGCTATCCACTGAGTCTGAGGGCTGATGGGGCTGTAAAGTGAGACTCTGTGTCAGAGAGCTGTCACTCCAGAACCCTCCAAGAAAACATAGACTACAACATACGGCTATGATTTTATACACTGATTTTTCAAGCTAAGCAACTGTTTGTTTTGAGTATTTTCCTAAATTGTTAAAAGGTCACAAAGACATTTTTAAAAGAACATGTTGGACATGTTTGTTTTGGCTTGGTTTACAGTCACTTTCCAAACGAAAGCTATTCTGTTCACTGATGATAGATAAATTTAAGTGCTGTTCCCAGTAGAATCCTAAAAGGAAGGCACCTGAAAGATTGACACCCTGCTACAGAGCACCACCAAAATGAGAAACAGAAGCCTTCTGGTCAGTGTCCCATCAAAAACCTGAACACTCCTTTCACACGAAAATCTAATTCATTTTACTGAACTCTTCTCTGCTGTACATAATCCCAGTCTATCCCCATAACAAATTCTCTCCAATAAGCATTTCTAAAGTCTGGTTCCTATATGCAATTATTGCACAACAGTCCTCCAGTGAAGTTATACCAATTTACATACATCTTTGCAACCACATCTGAAGCACTAGGACAGTTAAAAAAAACTTTTGGCCAAATATGGGCCCAGTATGGCCTGCAGACTGATACACCAACCAAGGATCATGTATGGAGAGGACCTGGAACCTCTGCACAGATGTAGCCAAAAGGCAGCTCAGTCTCCATGTGGGTTCTGAACTCTGTTGCCTGCTCTTTGATCACTTCCCCCTCAAGGGGAGACCTTGCCAGGCCACAGACAAAGAGGATGCGGGCAGTCCTAATGAGACTTGAGAGGCTGGGGTCAGTTGGTAGGGGAGAAGGGCTCCCCCTTTCTGAGGACTAGAGGGATCCCGGGGGAAAAGAGGAAGGGAGGGAGGGACTGGGAGGAGACAAGGGAGAGAGAGCTACAATGTAGGGATGTAAAGTGAATAAATTATAAAAAATAAATTTAAAGATAAAAATAAAAACCTTTAAAAAATTAGTACAATTGACCACCTTTCCTATATTATGCATTTTCAATGCCCAAGTACTTGTGTGTCGGGGGTCTCACTAGGACCTCAGGGTTCTCTGACTGGCTAAGGCTGACTGACTAGCAAGCCCAGGAATGCACCTGTGCCCGCCTCTACAGTGCTGGATTACAATCCACACTTGACTGTCTACATGGGTGCTAAAGATTGCACTCAGGTCTTCTGACTGTGTGGCAGGCATGTCAAAAGACAGCGCTATCTCCCCAATTGGTCCTTTAATTTCTTTCTGACTGTAAGAAATTACAAATACATAAAGAACCAACTGACACTATATCCCTTACACTAACCTATCAAACCATGTTCATGTTTTATACACTGATTTGGATCTCTTTTCAGTAAAATGTACCTATAATTCCGCTACTTATTTTGCTTGTGTTATGCTTGGAAATGCACTAATATTATAAAAAGTAATTTTTGAGTTGTTTCTCATTTCTTAAGGCTCTGGTTTTTTTCCCCTCTTTAAAAAAAAAATGTTCATTCTGCAAAACATGTTCATTTTATAAATTCATGTATTCCTGTATCTTGTTAGATACTCTAAAGAGTAATATATATTGATTTAGCTTGAATTTTTGTCTTCAATTGGTGGCATTGGTCCAGCCATCTACGTATTAGCGAACAGTAAATTTTTCCCATTACTAATGGTGTCTTGCTGTTGCTTGGCTTCTATCTGTTTGTTTGTTTGCAGAGACAGGGTTTCACTTCATAGGCCAGGTTGGCAGAGAACTCACTCTATCCCAGAATATTCTCAAACATGCAGCGGTCCTCTTGCTTTGGCTTACCAAGTGTTAGGGTTTGCAGCCGTGAGGCACAATGCTCAGTTAACAATCTTGTTTGTATAAAAACTTCACATCTTGGGAAAGAGGAAAGAATTCTTTTGAGAAGGATTCTATATGGTCAAATGACATATATTAAAAATTTTAAGATATGTTAGTTGTTTTTGTTTTTTTTTAATTTAAATATTGACTGCTTTCCTCAAGAGCCAAAGCTTTCCTTTCTATTGCCAAAACAGAAATGAACCCTCCCCTACCTTGGATTCTTACCAGGAAAGCATACTACTTTGTAGTAATTTTAAAAAGTCTACTTAGTAAATAGTTATATTTCATTTTCTTTAGCAAGTACTTCCTTACTAACATAATTTTTTAAAGATTTATTTATTAATTTATTATTTATACAGTATTCCTCCTGCATGTGTGCCTATATACAAGAAGGGGACACCAGATCTCATTATAGATGGTTGTGAGCCACCATGTGGTTGCTGGGAATTGAACCCAGATCCTCTGGAAGAGCAGCCAGTGCTCTTAACAACTGAACCATCTTTCCAGCCCTAACTTATAATTTTTATAAGTTTCCAGCCCTAACTTATAAAAGTTAGTTGTAGTTTACATCTGACAGCATGTCCAACTTATGCTCTGATGGCTATATGTAGCCAACAACAGCTATGAACACAATCACTAACTTACTTAAGACACTGTGAGATTTAAAACAATAATAATAATAATTCAACTGCTTGAGTCTCCAGCATGAACTCTGTATTTACTTTACAATGGGCATCACCTTATAGTGACCGCCACCTTACAATGTCAAAAAGCTGGATACATCTGGTCTTTTATTCTGTTTTATATTTTAATCCTCAGTCTTAGTTATTTATTTTTTTAAACATTTATTTATTTTGTTGGTGGGGTACACACAAAATACCAATGCACATGCAAGTCAGAGGACAATTTGTAGGAGTTGGTTTTATTCTCTCCATCATATAGATTCTGGAAATTGAAATTACTCTATCAGCTTGTTAACAAGCACTTTTACTTGTAAAGCCATCTCACCTGCCCTATTCACTCACTTTTATAACATTTAGTATATTACAATATTGTATGTCATTTGCCTAATAAATCTCTCTCTGAATCTTTTTATTTACATCACTATCTTTTTTTTTTCATCTGAATATTCTGGAAATTTTAAGCAAATTACAAAATATGCTAAGATATAATTATATACTATGGTGACAAACACTGAAATTAAATAACTTCTAGCCTGTTAGGTTTTCTAAGAAATGTATATACACACACATACACATGCGCGCGCACACACACACACGCACACACACACACACACACACACACACACACACGCACGCACAATTAAACATCCCTAAAGTCTGAACCACTCCCAACTCTGAACCTTCCTGAGCACTAACACTGCACACCTGAACAAGAGATGGGCTTCCAATAAAAAGGCAAATGAGGTACTGGAGAGATGGCTCTCTGGTTAAAGGCACATTCTGCTCTTCCAGAGGAGCCAATTTTAGTTCTCAGCACCCACATCAGATGGCTCACAACTACTTGCAATTCCAACTCCAAAAGATATGATGTCTGTGGTCTTTTTGCTGGTACCTGCATTCATGTGCATGTGCCTACACATGAATAAATAAAAGTAAGAAATTTTAGAAGAGAATACAAGTAAACTAAAACTACTATATAAAACTTACCTCAAGGTTATCTGTATATTGTGACAAATAAAAGTAATTTCCTTTTAGACTTAGTTCCTAGCTCCATATACCTAATTATATATAGGAAAATATTTCAAATTTTACAAAACTGAAATTTAAAAATTTCTGGTTGCAGACATCTTGGAAAAAAAAAAACCTTTGTTAAGAATAATACTGCCTTTTTTCTTCTTGGATTCTTACACTTAAGCCTTTAGTTGAACTATAATTTATTTTTGTATATAGTTCAATGGTCTTCTAAGATAATCTTTTAACAGTATTTGAGCATGGGTTAATGAATAAGTCATCTTCCCCTACTGTCACTAACAAATTACTCTTCCAAAACACAGGTAGCACCAAAGGAAAGACCTTAATCTGAACATACCTGGTCCTTCATTCTTGATTTTCTTGGGATGACAACCGTATTTAACTCTGAATCTGCTGAACTGCTCCTAGGTTCTTGCTCTGCTCGGCATGTATTTGCATTTAGTGCAGCTTCTACTTTTCCAGTAGATGGTGCTGGGGAAGAACATGCTGAGTCAGCAGGCTGCGGGGATATGCTCTCTCGTCTATTAGTCCTGTCATCATCGTCATCATCACTGGACAAAATGACTAAAATCATAAAGAAAATCCAACACTTACATTAAAAAAATTTACATTTACATTTCATTTGTCATTTAAAAATTTAACTGAGAAATATACCAAATTTGTCTTAGATTTTCTCTATATCAGATCAATAAAAGCAAATGGAGAAGCTCTTGAGATGGATGAGTATGTAAAATCGTTAGCTGCACAAGCCCAGCAGCCTGAGTTTAATCACTGGAATTCACATAGAGTTGGAAAGCAAGAACTGACTCATATTCAAACAAAAGCATAAATAGGTGAATAAGTAAATAAAATTAATGTATAGATAAGTCTGATGTCTCTCCTAAAATGTTAAAAATAGGCAAATGATTTATAACAATTTCAAAACTATTAGACAAATATGAAATTTACTCTTCAGGCTTAGAGCTTCTATAGCTACTACTACCAGGGTTGGAGATACAGGTCAGTAATAGAGCACTAGCTTAGCATGCATGAGTCCCTGGGTTCAATTCTCCAGTACTACCAAAAGGAAAATAACACATGATATAGTTACTGCTGAACCACACATCTACATCAGTAACTCACAAGAATTATCCATAGGTCTATTTCACTTACAATGTATTATTTGAAAATATACAAATTATATCCAAAATAATATACATTTAGAATATGTGGCCAAATACTTCTGCCTTCAATATGAAGCACTAAAATTGTAACTAAAGCACTAAAATTGTAATGGTCCTGAGGAGAGACTATACCAATAATGTTCAATAAATCTTGCTTTATAAACATGAAGACAATTATAATGACAAGTTGCTCTTAGATGTTGTGCTCATTATCATAACCCTGGTGCCACCCACACTATACTGAGTATACCCCAATTCCTCATTCCAGGGACACCAGCAGGAATTTCTGTCAACTACTCTATCTTTAATACTCTTCATGTTTTGTCATAAAATACTAGCCTAAAAATCACTTTTTGATGAACAATCTAAACTAATGTAAACACAGACAGCCAGTTACTTATTGATTTCAATGTTGAATCATTCTTTGTTGTAAAACGTTACTTGTAAGAGCTGGGAAATATCTTGATCAATTTTATATTCCAGAACCCAAAACTGTGCTTCATACAGGAAAGAAAAAAAAAAGTTTTAAAATACCCTAGTTTAATACATAATCTTTAAAGTGCTCCTGCATAAAAGTAAAAAGTTGGATAAAGACATTCTGGTAATACAGCTGCCTGTGAACTACTTACTTCTGTAAGTAACCTTGATAACAGGGAGGTGGGTAAAGAAGGCATGCTGTGTGAATTCACAGGGGCAGTTTTCTTTTCAGTACCCCACACATGCATGTTCAGTTAATACTGAGTAATATACAAGCCCAGAGGGCCATCACTACAAAAATATCCATTTATCTCTTTGATTTTGGTATCTAGCTTCACAATAAACACTGGCCTTTTATTATTTTCAAAACTGGTTATTTAATTCAATTTCTCTCCTCTATGAAATCAGAGACAACAATGGTATCTATTTCACAGAATTGTTGTAAGAAAAAACTGATATGCTAAGTGTTTTTGAATTTCAGGAAGGAAGGGAGGAAACAAGAAGAGGATACTTACTTGGATCGTTTAGGTCTGACATGCTTATCTTTCGTTCTTTCGGGTTTGTGATTTTAGGTATTTTTCCTCCAGGTAAAATTACTTTCCCATTCGTCTGTATGTAATTATGTCTGCTAGCATCACAGGTCACCAAAATATCAACTGGAATTTTTTCTATACTGTTCCCATAAAACTTTTTAACTGTCAATCCTGTGTTTTGTGACTTCTGTCCTCCAGAGTTCTGATGAATTGAAGTTCTTAGCAATGGTCCAGTAGTTTCATTCAGAGTTATAGCTTGTCGGTAATTTCTTTGCAAATCATTATGAAAAACAATACCACAACTTTGACATTTGGTCTGATTTTCTTTTTCTTTTCCACATTTTGGGCAACATTCACGCGGCTCAGAAACCTTATGTCCCCAAAAACAAAACATAGAAAAGACTTTGGTATTTTACGTTAGCATCAAAAAGCTCCTTTTAAAAGTCTCAAAATGAAGTCTCTGTTTTCCTATCGTCACCATCATTGGCTCCCTAAGACCCCGAGTAAATCAGTCTATATTTGGGGTCAGCATCAGAATGCTAGAAAAGCCTCAAGGCCATCCAACCTAGCATTTAGCTATGATAAGCTGATTTTTAACCTTAAAAATCAAAAGAGAAAGGGCTGGGAATGGTAGAGGCACTGTGTTGCATATAATGGAGCTTAGGTGTGATTCTCAGTACTACAAGCACATGAGCAAAATAAAAATAAATGTGAAACACACCAAGTACTTGGCTTCAACTTTATCACCTACAATAAAGGTAAACAAAACATATTTAAATTAAAAATGCTTGGGAAAAGAGCAATTCCAGGTATTCTTTCTAGAAAAATGATAGTAAAACATGGTAAGTGTATCCTCACCTTTCATCAGCTACAACACACATATCATAAAATTAATTGTAGCAATTAGAAACAAAATACAATCCATTAGCTGAATCAGACTTTGAAGTTTTAATGATAAAAATTAGATATAAAGAATTTCAAACCATGGTTCGGTGGGTAAGATAACATCCTGCTCTTGTAGAGGCCCTGATCTCAGTTCCCTGTAGCTCAAAACAGCCTATCAAACTCCAGGATCTGACACCTCTGGCCCCTGAGGGCACCCGACTCAAAAGTTCATATACACAGACAAAGATACATAATTAAGTTTAAAATGAACATAAAAAAAAAAAAGAATTTAATGCAAGAAATAGTGACATACACTGAAAGCACAGCACTTTCAAATCTGAGAAAGGAAGAGTAGAGTTTAAGGCTGGTCTGGGCTACAAAGTGAAAACAGGCAGGCAGGCAGACATGGATGCACATACACCTCCCCAGCTGCAAATTTATGAAGCTGGGGATAAAGCTAAGCTTTGGTTTATATCTCCAGCACCATAAAAACTCAAACTCAAGTGAACCTCGAAACAAAATGCTTAGTTTCTCTAAGGTGTATGCAACGTTCCCTCCCTTCCTTCACTATTATTGATTTTCTGAGAAAAGGTTTTACTATAAAGCACTAGTTGTCCTGGAAATCACTGTGTAGATCAGACTGATCCTGTACTTGGCAATCCTCTTGCCTCTTTCTGCTGATGAGTGACGTAATTATAAATATGTACAGCTCAAAGTAAAAATTCACTTTATTCACATAAAGTTAAAATTTTGTTAATTATAATTTCTTGCTGAAAAAAATTGATTAAATCCTATTTTTGTCTCATTTGGTGTTGGGAGCTGAGCCCTGGGACCCTCCCTGAGGGCCTGGCCTGCCAGATAAGCACCGGACTTCAGCAGGCCATAGTTTCTTAAGACCCATTGTTCCCGAAACTGTTTGCTTCGGGACACATCTATGACCGCAGATGTTATCTTTGGGCCTTGTGACCCTTTACCCCACCTTCTCAATCTTGGGGACCTCCCACCAAGGGCCTTGGTATTTTTCCACTACTATTTCCCTTTTCTCGCCCCTCTCCCCCGCCCTGCCAGAACCGTGCTTTAAAAGAAACACTGAAGCTCAATAAAGCTGACACTTGACCGGCAAGCAACCGTCTGCTTGTGTCCTTTCTCTCTCTCGCCCATCTTTTCCAGGATTGACCCCCTTCGCCCCCACGAATAACTAAGTCCCGCGGGACGGGACAGAGTGGCGCCCAACGTGGGGCTCGAAGTACGGGTCAAGTTGGACGGACCCCCGGAGTAAAGACCTTGATCAATGCAGTTTCTGAGGCTCCCGCTTCAGCACCTGAGGAGCGGCAACGCCTGGTGAGTTTCTATTTTACATTTCCGTCCTATAAAGATGGGTCATTCTTTGTCTAAAGAAGCCGCTTTTGTAAAGGATTTAAAGGCTTCTCTCAGGGAGGGTCCCAGGGCTCAGCTCCCAACAATTTGGTCAGAAAAAAAATCACCAAGTTAAATAACTTCAAATTATAGGGTTAGGAGAGTGCCTTTTGGTAAGGTCCTTTAAGCATGAAGTTTGATCCTCAAAACTACAACAAGAAAACACTACAAATTGAATGTTGTACACTATGTCAAAGGCTGTCTACATGAAAGACCTTAATAAAAACAAGCCTGTTGGGGCTGGAGAAATGGCTTAGCAGTTAAGAGTACTCACTGCTCTTCCAGAGGTCACTAGTTCAATTCCCAACAACCATATGGTGGTTTACAACCATCTATACTGGAACCTGTTGCCCTCTTCTGGAATGCAGGTGTACATGCAGACAGAGCACTCATATATAAAAATAAATATTTTTTAAAAACCGGTCTCAGAATATGTGATTTTTATGTATCCAAAAGATGTTTCGCTACATTAAATTCAATGATTCTGTTTTCTTAAAAGTAGTGCAGTGTTGAGTCTTACAGTCTTAAATGGAAAGATAAACCACTAACCTTGTTTTCATATTAAAGACTACAAAGAGACTGTGTATAATTTTTTTCTAAGAGAAAATAGGATCAACTGGCACAGAAGTGGAGTCAAAGAAGGCCTTTAGGCATAAAGCAGTCCTGAAGAAGTTCTGAGGCTTTGAACCGGTAGCCCAGGGAGGAAGGATGCTGTGATGAGAAGGAGCTTTCCTCATTCCTCCCCACTCCCCAGCTCTTTTTCTTCTTTTAGGACACACCAGCATGGCCTGAGTCAACCTGGCAAACAGGTTATTAGGGGAAAATTGAGCAAATGCATAAATCCAACAAGGATGATGGGAGTCAGAGTTCTTTGGCCAAAAAGAATTACAATCCTACAGAGGGCAAAAAGATAAACACTGAAATGAACTCAGGGTCAACTACACACATGTGTATTTCCTAGCCCTGTCTAAGGGTAGGGAATATAAATAGAAACTCAGTATCAATGACTATAATTAGTACCCAAATAAATATCTTCCTGACATGTGAAGGGAACAATGACTCCTAGAGAGATTTATGACTCTTGGGTGAGAGGTTAAAAACACAAGTATGTCTAAACCGTCATGTTACACAAAGTAATGGAGACCGAAAGAATGATGGTGGTTATGTCAAGCAACAGGGACCAGCTTGAAGGGATGACCCACAAACAATAGTAGGTATCACGTGTGTTTGCAAATATATGAAAATTAAAGATTCAAGTAAAATAAGAGCACATGTGCTCACAATGATTCTATTAACTAAATAAGGGCTGAAGAGAAAGCACTTGCTATTCCATTATCAGGCCTCTTACCTCTTCCCCCATCCACACCTGCACTAAGCCTAGCACACCTGCAGTCCACTCCTGCTAGCAGAAATAAAGCAATGTCCTTTTTCTTTTTTCTTTTTAAATGTAAAACTAAAGAAAAAAAGAAAGAAATTACTAGAATTGCTGGGAGAAATGGTGGACACTGTTAAACCCAGCACTCAGGAGGCAAAATTAGGTGCATCTCTGAGTTCCAGGACAGCCTGGTCTACACAGTGAGTTGCAGAGCAGCCAGAGCTACAGAGTAAGACCCTGTTTCAAACAAACAAAAAAGAAATTGATGGAATTATTCCAGATGGAAATACTCTAAATAAATGCAACACATGATCCTGAAACGAACCATAAACCCACTGAAAATCACTGTTTACGTGAAATCTGAATGAGGATGTAAGTCAGTGATCAGGTACTTGCCCAGCATGCCAAAGTCCTAGATTGACGGAAAGAAAAACAAGGACTGAATTTTGTGGAACGAATAGTAAGCTTAAAAATCAGTATTTCCTGTAAGGTTTACTTTCTTTCTAAATTATGTGCTTGTTGGGGCAGTATGTGCATGTGTGAGTGTAGGCTCCTGTAAGGCCCAGAAGAAAACATCAGATTTTCTTCTGGAGTTTCAGGTGCTTGTGAGCTGCCTGATTTGGTGCTTAAAACTAATCTCAGGTCCTCTGTGAGAGCACTATGTACTCTTAACCACTGAGCCATCTCTCTAGACCCAAACTAATATTTTTTTAATTAATCTTTTTCTTTTTTTGGGCAAAGAGAGAAGCAAGAAGTGAGAGGGAGAGAGAGAAGGAGGAGTCGGGGGAGAAAGATGAAAGAGAGAAAAGAGAGAGATGTGAAAAGAGAGAGAGGGGGTAAGGGAAGTAAAAAGAATGAATATAAACAGGTCAGAGGACAAGCTTGAGTTTCAGCCCTTCCTTCCTACTTTGAGACAAAGCATCTTGTTTTGACACTGAATTTTCCTGTCTCTGCCTCCCATCTCACCTAAAATGGACTGGTAATACATGTATGACCATCATACCTGGCTCTGAAGATTTGAACTCAGGTCCTCAGGCTTGTTTGGGAAATTACTAACTGGGGCATTTCTCCCACCCTATTTTTTAAAAACTTAATAGATATATATTATACCTCATGCCTGTAATCAACAACTTGAAAGCCAAGGCTAAAAGACTGTAATGAATCGGAGGTTACCCTGGGCTACAAGGCGAGTTTCATATCAGCTGGTATTAAGAGAGACCTCGTCTCCCAAAGCAAAAATCAACCAAATAAAACCACATATTAAAAAAAATATATATATTTTGTCTCCTTAGTTTTTGGCTGAGTACAATTATCTAGACTGTGTTACAGGGAAGCACTGATAAATTCTTTACAGAAAAATAAAATCTGTATTTTGGGACAAGTAGGAAAATGGTCTATTTAAGCCAGAAACATTTAATAACTTTAAATAACTTTAAAAACATTAAATAACTTTTCTAGGTTTCTTTGGGTCCTAAGATGAAAGATCACCTAGGATGTAATGAGAAATAAAGATCCTGTGAATGAGCTGCTGAGAGGCTCTGCAAGTAAAGCCTGCATGCCTGACAGCCTGAGTCTGATCCTGGGGATCCAGCATGAAAGAACCAACTAGCAAAGGCTTGTTCACAGACCTACACCTACACCATGGTATGCATGTGACTGCCCCCACCAGTTATAAAATCAGACTTTAAAATAGGAATAAAAATACTATGTGATCACTAAGAAGAGCAACTTCTCCACCTACCTCTAGATGGGTCAAACACTTCTTTGAGGCGGGGGTCAGAGGAGATAGCTGGTACGTAGTACAGTGCCGTTTCTGCTGTGCTTTCCTCTTCATTTCAGGCTCGATATACGATTCCGAGTCTTCCGTTTTCTTCACTATATGGCCTAAAGGAAGCGGGTGTGAAAAGCACTAAATTTAAATTTAATAAATTCTTTATGATCTTTGCTATAGAATTGTTAAAGTCCATACTATCAAATTTTAATTTTTAGTTAAGATGGGACAGTGTATAAACATGCATGGTAAAGAATAACCAGTTGGGTAGTGGACAGGGGTGCTTGCCCCCAATACTGACAACATGAATTTATTTCTCAGGATTCACATGACAGAAGAAGAGAACTTCCATGTTGTTCACTAACAACCAGTGTACACACATGTGTGCACATGCTAAATACATGTGAAAAACAAAAACAAAAAATCAAGACCTTTAAGATTAAGGCAGTAATAATGTCCAAGCTACTCTTACCTGTTTTTCCCTTCTCGGGCTTTCCACATGGCAGACTACTTAATTAGTATGGCAATGTTTTATTCAGTTGAGCAATAAGGCAACAGAAACACCACACTGAACAATACACATGCCCCTTTCCTTCCAAGTTAGCTCTGTTCTTAGATTAGTAGTAAGGAAATAAAGAAATTCAAACATTTGGTACAAGGGTTTGGAAAAAGTCATATTAAACTAACCCTGAACCTACTCAGGTGAAGTGTGTGTGTGTGTGTGTGTGTGTGTGTGTGTGTGTGTGTGTGTATTTCCCCCTAGAAACATAGGAGAATTGTCTTTATGTTAACCAGGTTGGTATGAACTCACTATGTAGTCCAGGCTGGCCTTAAAGTTGTGAGCTTCCTCCTGCTTCTGGATCCCAAGTGCTAGCACAGCTACACACCACCATGTCCAACTTCCTTTTCTCTTTTGACTCCAAACATCATGTGGCCCCTGGTCACACCAGTCTTGATTCTGTATTTCATTTCACAGAGGTTCATTTCTCCAGAGTATTCTCTTCCATATGTTACTCTCCATACAAGAAAATTCTACCCAATCTATCTGATGAATGCAAACCCTTAGTTGCTAAGAAGCCTTTGTCCCACCCTGATCAATTAATCAATCTGTAGTTTCCATGAGCAATCTATACTTCTATTACCACTCATTTAATAAAAAAAAAAAATACTTATTTGTACTGATCTACTGTTGCCAATATGCTGAGAGAAATCAGGTTTTAGTAGTTTTGTTTCTTTGTTTTTTTCAAGACAGGGTTCTCTAACAAACTCTGGCTGCTGTAGACTCCCTTTGTAGACCAGTTAGCCTTGAACTCAGAGATCCGCCTGCCTCTGCCTCCCATATGCTCCCCTACACCCAGCTAGTCATATATTTTTCTAACACCCAGAAACCACAAAAGACAAAAACTGGACAAGTATTTACCAGATAATGAACTACATGAAGACAAAATGGTATGACAAATTTAAGGATGAAAGTAGCAAGGTGTCCTGGTGCAAGCCTTAAATCATAGTACTTGGGAGGCAGAGGAATTTAGGGGAGGAGATGGTAGATGTTGCTAAGTCACCTTTGAAAATGATTTACCCCTTTACATTATAGAGATAAAGCCACGTGTAAAGTTAAAACCTGAAGACTTAGCCTACAACCTAAGGACATGAAAGACTTAAGAAAAAAAAAATTTTATCAAGGTTTTACGCTTGAGGTTCCACAGAGAAACACGCTAGTCTAGAGCATCCAGATGTTAGCAGTTTTTAAGGGGTAGTTTACTTTGCAATCTCTAAACAAATGATCACTAAGAGTTATACTATCCCACTCTGAATATAAAAGAACATAGACAACATTTTTAAAATCAGAAAGTACATAAACACAGGTGTCTAGAACACAACAACTTTCTTGTGAATTTAGTTAACAGCAAAATAGTCTAAGGGTTCTGAGTACTTGAAAGGCTAAGGCAGGGAAATTGGGCCCAGGAGTAAACAGACCAGACTAGGCAACACAGAGAATATCACAAAGAAAACCCTTAGTTTCTTTAACTAAACTGTTGCTTCAGATTCATTTTATTTTATTTTGCCTCACTATGCAGCCCTGGTTGACTTGGAACTCATTCTGTAGACCAGGCTGGCCTTGAGCTCACAGAGATCTGCCTGCCTCTGTCTCCCAAGTAGTAGGATTAAAGGCTTGTGACACCAGGTTCTACTCAGTTTTTTTTTTTTTTTAACTAAACTCAATAATGAACATAAAGGAAAAATCCTTTTCTTATAAACAAATATCCACTAAATCTTATAAGAACTTACAAATGTAAAAGAGTGTATAACTTTCCTGCAGAAAAATAAATGCAAAATAAATGAAAACAAAATATTACCATTAGACAAAATCAAGCAGTATTGATTGAATGAATGAAGTATTGTTGTATGAATGAAGAACAGATTTATTAGGACCTACTAACAAAGCTACGGGTGGTGATACAATTCTGTAATCTAAGTACCCCAGAGTGTAGGAAGAGAGGTAGGAATTTGAAACCAGAATTTGACATACACAGTTTGAAGCTGAGCTATATGAGGCTGTCTAAAAAGTTCAACACCCCTCCCCCCACCTTTAATCCCAGCACTCAGGGAAACAGAGGCAGGTGGATGGCTGAGTTCAAGAGCAGCCTTATCTACAAAGTGAGTCCAGGACAGCCAGAGCTCTGTTACATAGAGAAACCCTGTCTCAAAAACAAACAAACAACAACTACACAAAAATAATAAAATCAGACAGTGAAAAACTGAGGAGAAACAGGAGTTCTGCAGTACCTCAAAGAGAACTTCACTAAGTCCCAAGGAAAAACTAATTTGAAACCCCAGAGAAACTACTCTATAACAAAAGGATTACAATACAAGGCATGTACTGCAAAGCCTGGCTGAATGAATACTCTTGAATATTAATTAATATGGTTGACTAAACTGTAAGTATTCTAACAGGCTGGCTAAATGACATATAATGATAGTAGGTCTCATCACTTAGCCTTTCTGGAATGTATTTGTCAATTGGGAATATTAGAAGATCAAAGTAGTAACTCTGTACTAATCAAGAGATTTGGCATTAAACAGACCTGGGTTTCAGGTCATCTCTGCCACTGCTTGCTTTATAAGCCTGGGCAAACAGTTCAGTGCTTCTATGGCACCGTTGCTCTTCTGTATAAAATGCAGGTATAAAATCTGAATTTAGAGGACTCTTTCATAAGACATAGGACCTAAGTACATCACAAATATAATTTAGAGTCAGTGTTCAATGAAGAATAAAAGTGTAACAGAATGGACACTGAAAAAGGTGGCCGTTATTGCTAAACTTAATCTATTAACATAACTATGCACTGCAAAGTATAATAATTCAAATTTGAAATGAGTAATACAAGATAATGAGAAGTGACGAAACTGAGCATGAAAATTTTTACTTACAAAAAAGTGGTATAATTTAATGCATTTGGAACTAGGAACTATCATGTTTAAAAAGAAGCAAAGACTTGTCTGTAAACAAGAAAGACACATGTTAAGAAAGCTATTACAGGATCTGTAGAGAGTGCTTTTGAAAAGGACCAAGCTAAGTTCCCAGCACCCATATTAGGCAGCTCACAACTTCCTGTAACTCCAGTTCTAGAAGGATCAGAAGTTTCTGGCCTCCATGGGCAGCTGTATACATGCATACAACCAACACAGATACATGTACAGCAAGGTTAAAACTAACAAATATAAACCTAATAAACAAAAAAGCAAATGAATGAATAAATAAATAAATAAATAAATAAATAATCAATCAATCAATCCATCCATTCCAGATTGGGCTGAGCAGCACACACCTTTAGGTTCCTTCCACCCCAGAGGTTAAAGAAGGAGGATTTAAGTTCAAAGACAGCCTGCAATAGAGAAATAATAATCCTGGGCTGGCAAGATGGCTCAGAGAGTAAAAGCATTTGCAGTACAAGCTCAACCACTAGAGTTCTATCCCAGGACGTATATAAAAGAAAAGCTGAGTTGAGAGTGAGCATCTGTAAGTATGCATCCCACCAGCACTCTAAGCGACGATGAGTGGGAAGGAGTTGCCTCAGAGCTCAGGGCTAGCTGTCCTGGAGCAGTGTGGCAGAAACAACAAAACAAACTGCCTCAGCAGGTAAAGGGAGGAGAAGTGGTCTTCTACCTCCACACATGGCCCATGGCATGCAACCCTCGATACCCATTAAAAATAAATTCAAATCACTTGTTTTACAAAAAGAAAACCATTTGATATTGAAATGCATTCTATACATGTTAGTTCTGCATTAATACAAAACTGATCTAATATAAAACTATTTTAAAGCTACAGCTAATCTATAATTAATACTTGGATCTTTAACAAAAACATAAATACAATCCAAAGATTTCAAACTGTACTCCTCTGATTGTACAACCATCCTGACAATAAGGCCACAGTTTAAAAAAAAAAAATCTTAAATATGTTATAAAGTATGGTTTTCAACATGATTTCAAGTATGCCTGATACTGATTCTAAAGCTAGAATCTATATTCTCTCTATTTGTACTTTTCATGCAGTCATTCAAAACTCTTCACAGGTTAACAAACAAAACTATACACTTACCTCCACCTTGGCCATGAGTTAACATTACAGGGTTTTTTTCAACTTTGTGGACATGAGGTGGGTATTCTTTCCTACAAAAGGAAATGTGTATGATTTCATTCAAATAGGAAACAACGTTTTCAAAACAACAAAGTCAAGGGACCACTTACAATATATTTATGCCATAGCTGGTCCAGTTAAAAATTGATGCTATAAAACTGCATTAGGAAAATAATGCTACAGCTAGAGACCAGTGGTGGTACCTCACTTAATCCGTCACCCTACCAGAGCCACAACAGCAGGCTGTTGGCGCACACATTTAGTAAGTATATTCAAGTTATCAGTTTTCAAAGCAGTCATTTGTTTAACTGAATCTTTATTTATTTATTTATTTATTTATTTTTAGAAGAAATGCCTCATTTATGATCACAAATTGTCATATGCAAGAGACCCTCCTGTCTAAGCCTCAGGGAGCTAGGATTCTAGGCACTATGTTTAACTTCCTTCCATTATTCCTCAAATGTAAAATCTAGACCTTGTCTCTTGAAATTGCTTTTTAACCAGTTTATAAAATTCACATTAAAACTTGTCACATATCAGTTTGAATAAATTACCAAAATGAGTACAACCCAATTTTTGTTTTTTGCATAAATGTTTTTATTTAAAAATTATTCAATGTATAAAGTGACTATTGAAGAAAAAAAGAATATTCAATAAAATTGGTCTTGAATACAATGCTAATATCAGTACAAAATATATTTCAAACAAATCCATCAATTTTAGAACAGTGATGTCTTGTTTTTATCTTGTCATAAGACATTATGGCTGGAAATATACTTGTCTAAAAATATTAAACTACTGTCAAACTTAATATGCAGTTAGTTATCATTACTTTAGAGGGGGTCTCATAATATAGCACAGGCTGGCTTCAAACATACAATCCTCCTGCCTTGGTGCTGGGAGTGCAATCATAGGCCACCACACCTGGTTCAACCTACAACCTTTAATACACATAACTTCATTAAGTAAGTACCCTAGTAGTATATCTATCTAAGTCCAAGTATACTAATCTTGAGAAAACAAAACAAAACAAAAAACAAACGTGTTCTATAGCTAGTATCAAGTGAAAAGCACCACAGAAGGAAAAAGAAGTACTAACTCAAGAGGTATAACAGATATTTTCCAACCCCGAGTGTCTAAAAATACTCATTTTATAATAGCAGAAAACTAAAGAAGCTATACTATTTACAAATGTTCACACGAGTGTTCAATAGTTTTTTATTCAGTAGAGAACAATGTAATTCATTTTATTAAATAATTCACAAATGAATATTCTTTCAAGGACTTCATATTTCCATATAAAATCAGAGCACTCACAATATGAATGACAAAGAAAGTACTATTAAATGTAAGAGCAATCAGCCAACAATGAACACTATGTGCCAGATACTAATGCTCTTCAAAAGTTTTAACTCCTTATTCTCTTGATAACCTTTCAAGCTACATATTATCAACATTTTTATATATGAAAAACAGAGGCACAATAAAAGTTGATTAACTGGTCCATAGCCCCACAGTTATTAAATGTCAGTTTTAGAATGGAACTCCAGCAAACTGTGTCAGCAACAATGACTAGAGCAGTGTCAAGAATATGAAAACACTTTCTAGTCTGACAAGATTTTAAAATTGGTGATGATATAAATTGTGTGACTCAGAAAAGACTTGCCTTTCATACAGTGGTAGCAATAGTACAATGAAAAAAAAGTAAGTTAAGCTTTCTTTTAGCTCAGTGGATGCAACTTGTTTGCCTACCCTACCCTGTGTTTGATTTCAGCACTTTATATTGTACATGTGTGTAGATGTGTGTGATTGTGTGTGTGTGTGTGTGTGTGTGTGTGTGTGTGTATGTAATTCTAGCATTCCGGAGGTTAAGAGTCAGGAGAATCAGAAGTTCAAGTCTGGGACTAGAGATGGCTTAGTAATTAAAAGAAATCTTAACTACTCTTGCAGAGGAACAAACATGACTCTCTTACAACTCTAGCTCCTGGAAGAGTTGGAAGAGTCAATGCTTCTAAGCTCCAAATATACCTGTGCTCATGTGCCTATACCCACAGGAAGATATAACTCACACATAATTAACAACAACAATAATAATAGATTCAAGACTCAGCTACCTAGGGTTCCAAGCCAGTCTAGGATATGTGAAGACATATACCAAAGAAAAAGAAGGACTAGAAAACCTGCATAAGCCTGGGCCTATCAACATTCCATCATGAATGAGGAAGGAGCTCATGGGGCCCTCTCTCCTTGAGGAGCCATAGCCAGTTAATGGTTATCGGGGGAAGGACAAGTGACAGTTCTTAGTAGTGTAGCACTGGCAAGCTGTCCTTAAGTAACAAAAAAAACCCTCACCTATATTCATTCGAGCAACTCTAATTAAATGTGGTGTGGTGTGGTGTGGTGTGGTGTGGTGTGGTGTGGTGTGGTGTGGTGTGGTGTGGTGTGGTGTGGTGGAGTGGAGTGGAAGAAGGAGAGAGTGAGGGAGGGAAGGAAGAAGGGAGGAAGACGTAAGGAAGTAGGTAGGTACTTGTTAGGAAGAAGAGGTTCTGAGGAAGGGAAAAAAGTAAGAGAAGATACTGAGGAGAGCAGTTCATACTGCCTATGTATGAAATTGTGAAAGAATAAATTTAAAATGTTCAAAATTAATTTTTAAGAGCTCAGCATGGTGGCACATGCCTATAATTCCAGCAGTTGGGAAAGCAGATGGACCAGGAGTTCAGGGTCAACTTCAATCTCATAGTGAGTTCAAGGCCAGCATGGACTACATGAGATTCTACCTTACAAGAAATGTCTTGGGCTCCTAACTATACTATATTAATCTTAAAATACACATGTTCCATATTAAAAAGTTACATACTATAATAAAGCCTGAAGCAAATAAATATTTCTGTGTCTTCTATTTTTTTAAATTATGGGCAACTAAACAGTAAATATTTCAAAGTGCTGAATATTAACAAAACCCCACAATTATTTAACAATTATAGATACACAACCTAAATAACATGTATACACTGCATTAGTGAATTATGCTCTTTGCAATTTGACACTCTGTACTACCATGCATTGCTAATGAGGATGAATATATGAATATCATTTAATAACCCACAGTGCTAAAATGTGTTGCAATATGTATTTTGCTTGTATTCCAGACTTCATAGCTACTGTTTCCAAATTGCCCTGCATACTTTCCTACACAAATTAAAAAAAAAAAAAAAAAAAAAAAAAAGCTGCTCTTAATTATATTAAAATGTAGAAACAAAAAACCCTTAAGCTTAATATTAAAACGTTTCCATATGTATCACAGAGATCAAACTCGGTCTGTCAAGCTTACTGGCAATTGCCTTTATCCCCATGCTCCCTTTACTTGCCCACAAGAATGATCATTTTTTGTTTATATAGAAGTAGCTTTGTTTGATAAGAAAAGTGAATTGTTATCCATAATCCTTTTTTTTTTTTTTAAATTGTACTTCCCAGGCTGGGTATACAGCTGTAGAATAGTACAACCAACGGTTTCTGAGTGCTGTATTAAGGAGTGTCTACCGAGCTCTTCCTGTCCCTTTTTCCTCCACTAGAGATAGGGCTTCTCTGTGTAGCACTGGTTTGGCTGCCTTTCTTTTTAAAGGTCTCTCGTGACCCAGACTGAGCTAATACAACTTGGATCCTACTGCCTCAGCCTCCTGCTTAAGGACTGAGATTACAGGTTGTAAACTATCCCACCTAGCCAACCTGGTCATCCTGTCTAAAATGACCTTTACCAGTTTTCTCTATTTTTGGCAACAATTCAGTTCACATTTCAAAGAACAGCAATATCTACATAGTTCACACAGAGTTATTCTGTTTTTAAAAAAGTTGGCCACAGTCCATTTTACAGAATATGCAAAGTTATATTAGCAAATCTATCCTGCTCTACAAAATGAGTTCCAGTCTAGAGGCAGCTATTGCTGCTTAGCTTAAGCCTATCCTCAATCTCCCACTCCTCATGCCTTAGCCTACTCAAATCTTCCTGCCACAAAGACCTTAATGATTTACATGTATGCAACTTTACTCTTAATATATTGAAAATTTTATTGTTACAGAAAATCAGTCAGACATAAGAATAAATGTATAATAACCATCCATACAATTATACATGAATTGAGAATCATACTGAAACAGATATCACAAATATCACAATGTATTATTAATAGGTTTCCCATCATTAAAATAGTAAGCTTTAGTAATAAACTCTAATTAGGGTATTGTTCAAAGCATATAAGCTGATATTTTACTGCTACAGACATGTTTTAATTTCATCAACATTAGGCTTACCTTTCTTTTCGGTCCTGACTGCTTAAAACATGAAAAAGAAAAAAATGTAAGAGAGGAGACGCATTGTTGATATGTCATTGCAGTTGTAATTATTGCAGTCAACAAGGCAAAACTATTAATATAAGCAATTTTTTAAATGATAGTTTGCATATACTATATGTTAACTACTGCTTTTTATCCCAATTTTGATGAACATAATAACTTAAGTAGTCACATATTTAATAAGAAGACAGGGATACACAAAACCATGAAATTTTTCAAAAGGACTTTACTTATTAAGCACTTAATAGTAGATTATTTTATGACAGCCATAAATATCATTGTCAATAAATAATATTTCCTAGAAGTTAGAAAAAATTATAATAATTTCAAATTTATTATATAAGACAAAATTTTTAAGGCTAAAACTTGTCTTGCACAAATTGTATGTTATTTAGTACTCAAGACAAAGCCTTGGTTTATAATCATGGTCTTTTACCACAAGTCCAGAGTATAAAATATAAAAATTCTATATTTCTCCACAATTCATGGAAACTCCAGAAAACATCAGTCACTCAAGAGTAAAACTATAGTCTTCAGTATAGAATAAAACAAAACTCACATTCTAAAACTATTGTAGAACTAAATGTTCAAAATTTTAAGTAAAATACAAGTAACAAAATCTCAAAACTGTAGTACCACGTTCCTGTCCTGGGAGCACACAAGCAAGCCAACAATACAACCTAGCATATTAAGATAAAGGGATAGTTATTTTCCTATGAGCAGCACTCAAAAGACACATTAACTGTTTTTAGCAGTGAAGAAATAATACATCTACATTAATATATCTGAAATTTTATCTTTGCTATTAAATATATGTCAAGTGACAGAAAAACAGGATAACATCGCATTCCTATTAAAGTCAAGGAACTAGAAACACACACGCTCAAACACAGCCTAGCTTCTCTGTCTCTTAGGAAGCTACAGTCCCAGGAAACATAAGCACCTAAGTAAGATACTTCTAACAACAGTGTTGATCCCAGGAGGTGAAGAAGAGTTTAGAACTGCTTTGTTGCTTTTAACACTCACCTGTACACAAATCAAAAAGTGTAGAATATAAAACAAAGATAACGAAATTTGTTTGGTTCTTCCCAATAAATCAAGAGAAGTAGGAAAAGAAAGAAATTATTGCCACTTCTCCTTCTTTTCCTTGAGAAAATACATTTTAGACACAGGAGATGTCACTCAGCCACACACACTGAGACACCCCCCCCCCCCACAAATTTATGAGCCACAGCATGTCACAAGAGTTTCAATGTATGTATTATCAAGTCTCACCCCAGAAGAAGTGTACATATATAAAAGTAGATTAAACTTGTAGAAGTTATTATTAATAAAGTAGGACTTTGAAAGTGTCAATTAATATTCCTTTTTGGACCATTTCATACAAAATGGAAAGGAAAAGTTTTTTAGTTAATACTGTACTAGTGGTCTTAAAAATAAACAGGGGAGGGGGTACCTGGAAAGATGGCTCAGTGGTTAAGAGCACTGTCTGCTCTTCCAGAGGTCCTGAGTTCAATTCCCGACAACCACATTGTGACTCACAGTAATCTCTGTGATCTAATGCCCTCTTCTGGCATGTAGGTGTACATGCAAATAGAGCATTCACATACAAGAGTAAATAAAGCTTTTAAAAAATAAATAATAAAAATAAAATAAAAGGAGGGGTCAGAAAGAGGGGTCAGTGGTTAGAGCAGATACAGCTTTTACAAAGACCCAAGTTTAACTTGTGGCTCCCATATCTGGGATGCACATCCACCTACAACTACAACTCCAGAGGATCCCACACCCTTTTCTAGCTTCTGAGTAGTTTTGGAGTCATGTGCACACAGCTGAACACACACAAATAATTAAACAAAATAAAAATAAATACACAAACCTTCAAATAAAAACTTTAAAAAGGGGAGGAAAATAAAAACACTGATTTAACTCTGCTAGTCTTAATTTAGGACTTCAGACTTCTCCCAAGGTTGAACCATCCATTCATAATTAAATCTTGCTTATTCAGGACTTAGCTTTCCATATACAGTTTACACATTTTTTGCGTGTATGTGAGAAAAGGTCTAAATGAAGGCTAGCCTCAAACTCAGGATCCTAGCGCTTTTCAGGCTCCGAAGTGGCAAATTACAGGCAATTACCACACCTCATGGGATTATACATGTTTTTAAAGACATTCATTTTTCCCTTAAGACTTTTTAACTAATCCTTTAAAGAACGCTAAGAAAAAATAAAATTTTTTTTTTGATCAAAAAGTGAAATTATACCAGGGCTACACACAAAGAAACCCTGTCTTGAAAAGCCAAAACAAAATTAAAAAGTGAAATTATAAACAAAACACAGAACTATAAAAAGTGTTAGTTTTTAAGTCTGCTTAAAAGTGAGGTGGAACTGCAATATAAATAGATTTTTATTTAAATACCCGAAGTTCATTTTTCTCCTGTTACTTTCCTTTTGTGTGAGTCTATCTTTTATGTCTAAAATAACTTTGAAACAGTAGTAAGAAAACAGGCTAGAAAGTTAACCATCTGCCCCAAAGGCTATAAATCTGATATAATAATATTTAACAACCTTCCCTCATGCCCTTTTAAGATTAAAAAAAAAAAAAAAGGTATTAATCTTCTTTACAAACTACAAATTACTAGTATGTAGGTCTGACTGACTTAAAAAACAAGCCCTAATACTCTGTCCTGTGAACTACCAAATTGGTGACATTTTTAAATTTCAAAAACATAAGAAAACAACACTGAAGAGGCGTCTCTCTCAATGTCTCTCAGTGTCTCTGAAGCACACTCAAAGGCTCCTCTATTATATCCTCCTGCAGGACAGCTCTGCTCTGTGATTGCTCACTTAGTTTGCATAGCTTTACTACTGAACTCACACCTAAGCCTTTGTTTGCTCGGAATCGAGAGGTGCTGGGTATAGAACCCAGTGTTGTAGTGTTTCTGAGACAGTTCTCCCTGTGCAGTATCCCTGAGTAGCCTTAATTCACTAGCCCAAGATATCCTCGAATCCATTGCACTTTTTCTGCCTCAGCTTGATCCTGAGTGCTGGGATTATAGGCATATGCCACCACATATAGATTCACTTACTTGCCTTCCTGTCTTTAACCATAATTCAATTTCATTTTAAATAGTAGAACTTTGCCATATGAATCTTCTAATACACAGTTCTTCATTTATACCTGTTTTGTAACATAAAAATCACTTTGTTTTTTGAAGGAATAAAACTGAGAGGAACTTTCAATGACTAGACTTTAGACTCCAAAATCCTTTAAAAGAAAGGTCACAGAATAAAAAAAAAAAAAAAAAAAAGTTTACAAATGAGACAAACATGAGTGGAGTCTGTCCTGCTCATTTAAGGAAACTTTAAAGATTCCTTAGCATTCTGGTCAGACTCAGGATTGTCTTGGAATATGAATTAACTGCAGCTGTTCTTTTTCAGAAAAGAATCTTTTCCAATAAACATTAATTAGCTCACTTACAAATTAAGACAGATGGCAGAGATGAGCATCAATATACACACAAGGTACAACAAGGCAAAGGCCTAGGATAAAACAAAACACAACCCAAACTTCTGACTTTAATCTTTCTGTGTAACCATACACCTTATCCTTTATCCTTATGTTAATGGCCCACACTGGCCACAGAGTCTGATTTGTTTGTGTACCTTACATTACAACTAAGTAAATTTTTGCTGTGAGAGGTAACGTCTGTCTTTTGTACTGAATTTCTTTTAAGATTTTTAAATCTTATACAACATCTAAAGCAAAATATCTAATCATCTTAAATTATGAAAAAAATTAAAGATTTTAAGCTGAAGATCTGTTGTAGTAAATCTACATAATCAGCAGATACAGCAAGTTTCTAAGGTCTGAAACATAGTTTTTTAATAAATAATAAACTTGAAAATAAAAAATATCATGTAAATTGTATACCAAAAATAAATGTTATCAGTTACAATATAGTATTTACAGTGTTACCAGACTAATTCATAGGGTCTAAGAATTTTGAATCAATTGAAAGACGATATTAACATTCTAAAAATTGTTTTGAAAAAGCTCAAAATCATTTAAAAGACTAACCTTTCCCAACTATCACTTCCATTGTTTTAAGGATGAAACAGTACTTTCAACATCAGTGAAAACTCCTAAATTTATTAAAAAAAAAAAAAAAAAAAAAAAACCACCACTTAAAACCAATGGGATTTGTTTGATACTCTGAAATCTTTAGTTTTGCTACTAAGGTCAACTACCAGTACAATAGTTCAGTCCAGTTCAGTAAGATCAGTATTATGGATCAGCTTCATTAAATATCTTCTTAGACCTAAAAAGTAATACAGCAAATAGCTCTTATTTTAAATTTTCCACAAAAAATATAACTTTCTAAAAAGCAAATATAAAATAATCAAAATATAAAAACAGGTCACGAATTATTTAGGAGATATAACTCTTCAAAGACAGTGAAAACTGCCAAGTTCCACACTTAAAGGGGGTGTGAAAAATCCTATGTAAAAAGACGAAATCATACAGTCCTTACCTCTGAGCCGCTGTTTTGATGCCTGGAGTCTGCACATGAGCATGATGGAAGCGTCTACCGTGAACTACAGTTCCAGAGCATAATGCCGTAGCTGGTGTGTTTTCACTACACATTCAAAAACAAAGAATAGTCTGGGCAGAGGAAAAATTGCATATACACTGACAAAATAACCCTTTAGAATGTGAGCACACACACACACACACACACACACACACACACACCCATTGTGCATGAAAATAATGAGGAAAAAAAGATAAACCAAATTAACTATCTAAAATTGTCCACTACAAGACTTAGTATCTTTTCAATTACTTCCAGCCTCCTCAAGGGAAAAGTGTAACTAGGATAGTAGAGTAGAAGCCCACAGTCTAAAACTTTAATTCTGCTCCTATCTTGAAAGTTACCTGATGTTTACAGATTTTACTTAGCTATTTACACAGTAACTGAGTAAAAACAAAAGTGATTTTCTATTTATGAGATGTTACTGATTATTAGTAGCTCAGTCCTAGGGTTTCAATGATTTACTACCATAGCCACTAGGAAAGGAATGTTTTACCTGAACAAGAGGAATAATAATCTCTTAAGAGAAAAACAAGACCCTTGTTGAGATGATCTGAACTAGGACATGTTAAGTGAAGTGTTGAGTACCAACATTATTGTGCTTCAGAAGTCTAATACTGTGACTGATTTTCTACTTATGTGAAAGCAAATGCATTAGATGTCATACACTAAAATGTTTCTTGCAATGTGAAAGAAAAATCATTACAATTAAATCCTAGTTTAAGATTCAAAGGGGACTGAAGAGATGGCTCAGGGAGCAAAGTGACTGAGAGCTTGAGTTCAGATGCCAAGCGTCTATAAAAGACTCAAAACTGCATGTGCGCCAGGCTGTTGGTGACACACGCCTTTAATCCCACCACTCAGGAGGCAGAGGCAAGGCAGATCTCTGAGTTCGAGGTCAGCCTGGTCTATAGAGTTCCAGGACAACCATGGCTGCACAGAAAAGCTGTTTGGAAAAACAAAACAAAACATACTGCATGTGTATCAAAGCACTGACAAGGTAAGGACAAGCAGATTAAAGGGGCTCACTGTTAAAAGCTGAAACAGTAAGCTAAAGGACCAGTGAAAGACCTATCTCAAAAAAATAAGGTCTAGGCCAGGCATGTTAGCACACACCTTCAACCAGCATTCAGAGGCAGAGGTGGTAGATTTGCATCTCTGAATTTGAGGCCAGACTGATCTACATAGTGAGCTCCAGGCTAGTCAAGAGCTACACAATGACCAGGTCTCAAAACAGAAAAAAAATGTTAAAAAAAAAAAAAAAAAAGAGGAAAACACCTAACAACAAATTCTTTCCGGCTTCCACACATACTACCACAGGAAAGCACACATGTATGTGTATGCATTCATGCATCACGTACACACGCACACATATGCTTGAAAGAATTATTATTATTATTTTTTTTATAAGATTTAAAGAATCTGTGCAACCTCCTGGCCTTACTGAAAAATTCAAAAGAAATGAGACAGGGAGGCCGCTAGCCAACAAAGGCAATTTAGCATCTAGTATCAAACTCTTTCTTCACCTTCAAGCATCTACACATCATTCTTTCTATTTTTAAAGAATTTATTCAACTTTTGAATGTACCTCAGTTTCTTACTGTTGCTTAACATGTTAAGTCCAATTGGGTTGCCTTTCAAAGTTTTTAAATTGTCAGTCTTGTTTCGTCTTACATAAGTCTTCAAGATGAAATCACCAGAACTAGTAGCAACAATTTCAGATCTCCGATTTAACTGCAAAAAGATCCACAGATATTAAAGAGTCAATGAATGACATCACGTTATAATGTATCAACAATATCTGAAAAGTCATCAGTTTAAAAAATGAGGCAGTTATGCTAGCACACAAGGTAGAAGCAGGAGAATCACAATTTCAAAGCCAGCCCAGGCTACACATTTAACAAGGCTGTGAGATGGCTAGGTGGGCAGATACTTACCACCAAGGCTGGCAAATGGGAGTTTGATCTCCAAGACTTATAATTGTTAAAGTGGAGAACTAATTAATTCAAGTTCTACACACACACACACACACACACACACACAGAGAGAGAGAGAGAGAGAGAGAGAGAGAGAGAGAGAGAGAATTTAAAATTTCAAATGTCAACAGGGCACAATGACCTCTAATCTCAGCATTCTGGAGATTGGGAGGCAAAGTGAAGATGACTGCAACAAATTTTGAGGCCAGTCTAGCCTATACAGTGAGTTCCAGTCAGGCTATTAGAGTGAGACTTCTCAAAGGAAGGGAAAGAGGAGCGGGAAGAACAAAGAAGAGGAGGGAAGGTAGAACAGAGAGAGGAAGGAAGGAAGGAAGGAAGGAAGGAAGGAAGGAAGGAAGGAAGGAAGGAAGGAGGGAGATGGAAAAGATAAAAATGTACACAGCTACTGGAGATGGGGTTGTATGGTGAGAAGATGGCAGCAAGAGGAGAACCTGAGGGAAAATTTTTTTTTCCTCCTAAAAAGAATGTAAACTTTTAAGAACAGGGAATATATTATTTTTCTTTTCTCATAAAGCTCCCCCAAAACACATAGAAAATTAAGATAATGGGTCTTGGGCTAGTTCTCTCTAGAAATCAAAGCCAAATCAAACCAATAGCAACAAAAAACTAAGATGTCCATTGCTAAATAGGCCTGCTGCTATCAGTAGGACAATACTGCAAGATATGTGCCTTTGCCTCTTCTTCAAAGTTTCTACATCAATACAAACTGAGGTAATGTTTTTGTGCCTTCACAGATGTAAATGTCAACATAAACATACTGACAAGAGCCTGGGGAGAGCCCCAATATTTAACCAATCCATCCTTGGTACAATTTGCTGAACAAGATACTTTTAGACTCTTGGTCCTCCGTTTTTTTTTGTTTTTTTTTTCTTTTAAATGGGTATGAGTGTTTGTTTAAATGTATGTTAAGTGTACTCTGTGTGGCTCTGGTGTCTGAAGCCAGAAGAGGGTGCTGGATCTCCTAGAACTGGAGTTATAAACAGTGAGCCAGCATGGCGGGTACCCGGATCTGTACCCGGATCCTCTGCAGAACAGCAGGTGCTCTTTCCCTCTGCTCCATCTCTCTAGCCCCAGTTATCAGTTCTAAGTGATAATTTCTTTAAAATGATATAAAAGAAAACCACACATCTACGTTACTATTTTTTACATACATTATCTATTTACTAATTTCACATATGCAGTTCTCTTTTTTTCTCTAAGTGTAGCAAGCAACTGTTGCTACAGTTCCATCTCACCATGGCCTTATCTGTTTCAGTATCTTCTTCCTTTTTAAAACCTCTGAGTCAGGAGGTGGTGGTGCATGCCTTTAATCCACAGCACTTGGGAGGCAGGGGCAGGCAGATCTCTGAGTTTGAGAACTGCCTGGTCTGCAGGGTGAATTTTAGGACAGTCAAGGCTATACAGAGAAACCCTGTCTCAAAAATCCAAATAAATAAATAAAACAAAACAAACCACCAAGGGCTTACTATGGAATCTAGACTGGGATAAAGTGGCAACAGTCTTATTCTCTAGCCCAAAGTAACTGTTCATCTATTTACTCAACAGAACAAATTCTCTAAGGCACAAATAAACTGGCAAAAAGGAACAGAACTATCTGGAATAAACAACAGGGTATGACTCTCTCTCTCTCTCTTAGGTAGATGTGTGCTTACTAATGTTCAAAGCCCAGCACTGGATCCCTGGCATAGTGAAAAGGCAAAATAAAACCACAAAACTCCCACAGATGTCTTCATTTTGAAAGCGGCTGCTAGAAGCAAAAGATTACATTGAAAACTGAAGGTAAAATTAGTGGCATATGCATAGAGACACATTCTTATGTATGAGCAACTGGGAGCCAGAGGCAGGATTGAGTCTGAATTTGAGGTTCTCATGTACTTTTCTACTTAGCTGTCTTACCAATGCTCTAACCATGTTTCTGACTAAGGAACTATGTGTTTTCAAATAGTCTTTTTTGAGGGCAGATATGGTGGCACAAGTCTAAAACTTACAACTGGAGAGGAAGAGGCAGGAAAAGTGGATTGTCCAAGGTCAGCATGGGCTACAAAGCAATATTCTGCCTCATATGGATGAATATCTTTTTTGAGAAAGCATTTGGAAGAGCATCTACCAACAACCCAATGCCATCAGTTTCTTACTTGCTGCCTGTAGGTTGTTTACAGGCTAGATCATTTCAGCCAACAATAAAGTAAGCAGTACTATTTTCATTATGTTGTAAGACTTAATATGAAATGTCCCCACAGGCTCATGTGTTTGGACACTTGGTTCCTGGCTGGTCGTGCGTTTGGAAGGTTGTGGAACCTCTAAAAGATATAGGCTGGCTGAAGAGAACGTCACCAAGCATGGGTTTTGAGGCTTTCTTTATATTCTGCTCCCACTTCCTGTTCTTTCTGTGCAAATGTGATCATTGCTTCCCATCTGCCAGGCTGGGCCACACTCCTACCATCCTGCCTTTCCCACCTTGATAGACTGTTTCCTCTGAACTATCAGCAAACAGGCCCTTTCTCCCCTGACTCATTTTTTTGTCAGAATATTAACTAATTAATACAGTTAGAAACTACAAATCTCATAGAAAATATCACTTGTTATATTGTCAATTCCCTTAAAAAGGTTTTCTTCACTATCTGTTACATTTAGCTCCAGGAAAAAGCAATTAATTATTTCCTTTTTTTCCCCCCAAAGATTTATTTATTACTATGTAACCAGTGTTCTGCCCTACATGTATACCTGCACCCCAGAAGAGGGCACCAGATCTCATTTTAGATGGTTGTGAGCCACCATGTGGTTGTTGAACTCAAGACCTTTGGAAGAACAGCCAGTGCTCTTAACCTCTGAGCCATCTCTCATTTTTTTATTTATTATTTTGGTTTGCTTGTTTGGCTGTGTGTTCTGGAGACAGGATATTCAGTGCAGCTACGGCTGGCTTTGAACTCAAAGAGAAATCTGCCTGCCTCTGACTCCTCAGGTCTGGGATTAAAGGCAAAAGCCACATGCCTGACTTACTATGGTTTCCTGAGGCAGGTTTTCATATCTTGAAATTCCATGTAACTGAGGATGAACCACCATTCCTGGTTTATACGGTGCCAATGTTCAAACCTTTGGTTTCATACATGCTAGGCAAGCACTTTACCAACTAACCTACACCTCAGCTCTGTAAATATGTTATTCTATAGGAAAATCACACACACACACACACACACACACACACACACACAGAGAGAGAGAGAGAGAGAGAGAAATCACAAAATACAAAAACATAAAATATAAAAATAAAAAAATATAGTATGTCCAAAATTGTAAGACTAAGTGCTATGCATGTATGAAGACTGAAGCCTGGATTCTCAAAACCCAAATAAAAGTCAGGCAGTCACAGTGGCTACTTGAAATCCCATCATTTGGAAAGTGGAAATAGGATACTCAGAAAAGGGAGCTAGCTGGATGAGCAATATCAGCAACCTCTGGGTTAAGCAAGAAATTGTGCCTCAATAATAAATAAAGCAATGATCAGTCAAAAAAGAAATTCAACTCTGGAGCACAAGCACATATGCACCCCCACCAAGCACATACACACTTTTTTTTTTTAAAGGAACATAAGCCAGGCGTGGTGGTTCATGCCTATAATCCCAGTACTCAGGGAGGCAGAAGCAGGCAGATCACTGTGAGTTGAGTTTGAGGCCTGCCTGGTCTACAAAGCAAGTACAGGACAGCCAAGGCTACATGGAGAAACCCTGTCTCGAAAAACAAAAAACAAAAACAAAAAGCAACATAAATACTAGTTACTAGTTTAGATATCTAGTATATCTACTTATTTTTTCTGATTATTAATGGTTTTGTTGGTAATATATCAAATTATTGAAGAGAGAAAATAAAAACTGAGTCATTTATGAATGATCATCTCACAGGTTAGAGAACATTCCCGTTCACAAAAATCTAGATGATATTTTTGGCCCAAGTCAGTTTTCCAAGCCACATACTACTAAGGAATGGAGGAAGATGTGGCACAGTTTGCAAAGTGTTTGCTTGGCATGCACAAAGCCCTGGCGATGCCAACTCTAGTCCTCCTGTTTGCGGAGCAAACACTTCCCACTGGACCATCTCCTTAGTCCCAAAGCTATTTCTATGGAATCTTAAAAGATGCTCCAGAAATTTCAAGTCAAAGCAAAGCTAGGAAACTGTGAACAGTAGGCTCCCAACCACATAAGGAAGCAGGGCCTGGGATACTACTTGGAGGTCTAACCCCTCCTCCTTTTCTGCTTCCTAACAGCCAGGAAGTTATGTGTCCACCATGTTGTAAGAGGCACAAGCAACCATGGACCAAAAAACAAACTTGAGCCAAAATAAATCTCTCTCCTTTATATTAAGTTGATTTCACTATTTTTTTTTAATACCAATGGAATCCTGACTAAGACACATTTCTATAGAGATAAACAACAACAACAACAACAAAATTAGAAGTATTTATTTAAGGAGACAAAAAGGGTAACACTGGGATTTACAGTAAAAACATATAATCTTTTTTTTTTGTTTTGTTTAAAATGACATAGCCTTGACTCTGTAGCTCATGATACACAGATCAAGCCTCCCTCCATTGACTCCTAAGTACCAGGATTACAAGATACACTATTACCACACCCAGCCAAATTTTTACATAACCTTTTGTTGGTACGTAATACAAAAGAAAAAAAGTGTTTTAAAGCAACACTTGCCTTTTTTCCTTTTGAGGGTTCAGAATCCTCATCTTCTACACTGAGCAGATCTGCCCCACTATACAGAAAATAAAGGAAGAGACCTTAAGCAACAGTTAAGAGTCCACACATTAATGCCCTTGGCTTTATCTTCACAGCTCACATAACTGGGGGAAATCCGCAAACTGCTGCAAAGACTCAGGCTTCCCACAGAGTAACTATAGATGTTTTCTGTGACTTCTTTGTCACAGCAACGTGAAATAACTATAACATTGTAGCCCTGGCTGCTTCCCAACACAATCATGGACAAATCTAGGCGGCAGGCAGCAAAGCTAATGTGTTGACCCCTACCTTAAATGAACATATGACCTTGTTTCTCAGCCTACAGACTTTGTAGTCAGTCATGTTCACTATTTTCTTCTCTACCGTGAGTTGACATTTAAAGAAGAGAGAAGTTATAAAAGCAGAGTGCCATCCAGGGTAGGGAGTTAGCTAAGGAGAAGCAAGCAATCCCAATGTTGTTGCACAATGACGGTCACAGCACCACCCTTGGAGACATAAACTGTTCACATAGCACCTCTGGCCATTACACTACTACATTAACAGCTCACTGGTCACCTAACATGATCAGAAAATTGAACTCCCTGAGGAACACAATAAATCAAAAAGTATAATCCATACATGAGATGTACAGGATGGCATCATTTTGAAAAGACAGTCATGGTAAATCTTCCAAAGCAGAAATCAAATATATCTTTTATAGATAATTCTGCTATATATAGTAAACTTCAAGCTATCTGTAATAAAAATGCAGTTTTACTTCATTACTGTTGTATATCAACACCGTTAATACAAAATTTCTCTTATAAAAATTGTATTAAAATGTCTGAAAGGAAAAATATTTTGTTGTAATTTCATATTTAGTACCTTTGTTTGTTTTATTTTTCAAGACAGGTTTTCTCTGTGTATCCTTGACTGTCCTGGACTCACTTTGTAGACCAGGCTGGCCTCAATCTCTAGCCTGCCTAGCTCTGCCTCCCAGAGTGCTGGGATCACAGGCGTGCACCACTCCACCCAGCTTAGTACATTTTTTCAAAACTGTATAAATGCCAAATATCTACTGAAAAAAATTAAAAATATTTTTTAAAAAAGGGTAAGATGACCATAAAACACTGAGTTTATTGAGATATATTTATCAGTTCAAACTTCTCTTTCAAATAAAATAACCTAAAATAGTGAATGTGAATTACCGCAAATATTCAGCCAACATATTTGAATGATAACTTGTGCAAAGATTTATTTTTAAAAACCTGGGTGTGGTAAAGAGCATCTACAATCCTAGCACCAAAGAGGCTAAGGAGGATCGCTACAAGCTCAAGACCACTCTGAGCTATACAGTAAATTCCAGGCTTACCTGGACTACATAATGAGACCCTAAACAGAACTTCTGAAAATATATTTATAGTCAGGTATAGTGGCACATGTCTTTACTTCCAGCAACTGGGAAGTAAAGGCAGGAAGATCTCTGTGAGTGAGTTCGAGGCCAGCTTGCTCTGGAGTTCCAGGACAGCCAGGGTTGTTATACTGAGAAAACCCTTATCTTGAAAAGCCAAAACATAAAAATAACAATAAAAATGTATTTATTGCTATGCCAAAATTCTGTATATTTACATGTCTCCGAGGCTGTTTCTTTTGGGCAGTAGGAAGAAGTCAATAAACCAAGAGCTTAAAATAGTACTGAATTTGCAATATGCTCATCAGAGTATACAAACTACTATTGTAACTCTTATTAAAGGCAATGGATGTACTCCTAGTCAAGGCACTGAATTTGATTTACAGTACTAACAAAAATCCGCAACAAAACTGTAAAATTTCACACAGGATTGATTAAAGTGTGTTAAGAGTATGGCTCTGCTTTTACTTCTGTTTAGACAATGCCTACTCGTATCATTTATTTTGGGTTTGCTTTTGCTGGTGGAAATCTGATTGAAGGTGAAAGTGGTGATTACAAGTTCACCAGTAGAAAACAATGAAAATGGAAGACTTACTCTTTCATACAAAATTCAGGCTTGATAAATTGTGGCTTTTCAAATTATTTACAAACAAACAAACAAAAGAAATTATTTCCAGAAAAGTCTACTTTTTTTTTTTCCCCCTTTTCAAGACAGGATTTCTGAGTAGCCTTGGCTGCCATGGACTAACTTTGTAGACCAGCCTGGCATTGAACTCACAGAGACCCACCTGCCTCTGCCTCCCAGAGTGCTCAGATTACAGGTGTGTGCCACCATACCCAGCTGGAAAAACTTTTACCTTAGTTTGAAAACTGTTGTCTAGCCATTTTTCAATCATTAGAAAACATTTATTACATACATACAAAGACTGAGAAATAGAAACAAAATTATTTATCAATAAAATATTGCTTTATCTTTTATTACTGTAGAAAAACACAAAATATAAATTGATTTTGTAAGGTTCATTCTTATGAAATATCGGAGGAAAGTATCCTTACTCTTTATCTGCATCTCCTTCACTTTCTTCTTCATGATCAAAGCTCCAATTATTTTTAAAGCCTCCATCTCTCTTAGATTCTGATCTAGCCAAAGCTGAAATAAAACAAACTGAAATAAGTACTCATTAATTATTAAATATAAAAGAAATGTGAACATTTCCCAAACTCTGTTCTCATTTTTTAAAACCTTAATGCTTTTTATATTTTTAAACTATTTCTTGTAAACATCTTACTTCCTCCAAGAGAAAACAAATACATTAATACTGGTTTGTTTGTATGTGTATATGTGTGTGGAGGGGGAGTTTCTACAGACCCTTACATTGCTAAAACATGCCAGGGACTGTGGCACAGGCCTTAAATGCCAGCACTCAGGGAGGCAGAGGCAGGTGGATCTCCATGCGATGGAGTCCAGGACAGCTAAGGCTACACAGAGAAACCCTCTCTCAAAAAAACAAAAATTACTAAAACATAATAAAATGGGGAGGGACATGTCTATATGAACTATAAAAAAATCAACTTTACTCTCTATCTCTGATCAGTGATTTTCGAAATTAATTGCTCCAGTGTTTTGTCTTTTTATAAGAACTACATCCAGACCACTAACATTTCTGTTAGTCTCAACCACCTCTGCCTTTTAACAGAAGAAAAACAAGACCTTGTTAATTTGATAACCAGAAAATCTAGGTCAGAATACCCAAGATGTTCATTAGAAAATACAGAAAAAAGTGGGAAGGGGGAAATAAATGAGGTTCAAAAGCCAGCATTTGTCTCGTGCCACATGACAAAAGTCTAGATTAATATCAAGGTCCTAGTGCTATGAGAAGTCAGACTAAGCCAAGGGCAGGGGAAGAAATGCACCTTGTTTTTAGAAAGGTAACAGGGACACCTGTGATGAGCTACCTTGGATCTAAACTTGTCAGCTGAGTACTGAGGACAAAGTATATCTATCTACAAGTCTGGCAGGGAAGTGAGGCTCAGGGACACAGTGCTTGCCCACCATGCTATAGACATTGCACCATTACAAACAAACAAAGCAAAAAATAAAGTATATCTACTAGTGATACGCAACCACTGGCTGCAGCCCAGGATAGCCATGAATGCAGCCCAACCAAAATTATAAACTTACTTAAAATATTAAGAGAGCATTTTGTTGTTGTTGTTGTTTAAAAAAAAAGTAACTTAAGTTTGTGATTTTCAACCTCTGTAGATGATAATTTCAGGTTACAATGCCAAAGGGCTAGGCACCCACCTAAATGTTTTTATCTCTCCATAATTCAGACTTTTCCCCCTTCAAGTTAAGGATAAATTTATTAGAATTTAAATAAAAGACAGGCAACCTGAAAATCTCAGCATCTTCCTAGAGAAGAAAAAAATGGAGACAAGAAGAAAAAAAAAAAAGCTACATTGTTGGAGGTAAAGTCAGCATGTAGGTCAGCCTCATGGCCTCAGCAGCCAAGTAGCAGGGAGTCAGGCTTAAGAGAAATAAGGAAGCAGAAAGTACCAGGAAGAGCATCCAAAAGAAAGGCAGAAAAGCTACAACTTGCCATGTCAAACTCAGAAAGGCAGGCCCAGGTGAACCTCCAGAATAATTGTAAGGACTGTCTCAAATTCAGGTTTTAGAATCCCACCCCCTCCCCCAAACATAATAGTGATAAGAGTAGAAACTTTGATTCTGGATATTTTGCTTTGACTTTCCAGCCTAACACTGAAAAATTCATCTAGGGCTGGGTATGGTGCTGCATGCCAGCCATCCCAGCACTGAAGCAGAAGGATCACAACTTCATGGCCAGCTTGGACTATATAGTTTGAAGTCAGCTTTAGCTACATCGTAAAAGTCCCATCTCCTAAAAGTCAACAAAGACAAATTACATAATCTGAAACTTTGTAACATCAACCCAAAGAGACTAAGCAGAACATTCCTAATCACAAACCCTCAATCACTAAAAAGTTGAAACCAGAATTTTTCACCCTCTAAGGATACAGGAGTCCATAATTAAAACAGCTTCCTTTGGTCTCAGATACCTGAGTTGACAAAGGGCCATCAGCATTTGGAAGCACTGCAATTAGACACCCACAGTATGCTGCCTTCTTTACAAGTTGGATTGTGGCAAATTTGACTATCTTACTGTGAATTTTAGTTGTCAGCTAATAGAATCTACACTCTTGTGGGAAGACAGTTTCAAAGAGGGGTTATCTAGATCAGTTAGCCTACGGGAATATCTGGAGAGAACTGTCCTGACTGTGCTAACTGAGGGGGAAAGGATCCACCCACTCTAGATGGCACCATTCTCTGTTTTGGGGTCCTGTACAATGTAAGAATGGAAAAAGCAAGTTGAGCAAGCATAAACATGATTCATTCGTTTTCTTTCAGCTCTTAACTGGATGTGACTAGGTGTTCCTGCTAGCCCTGACTTCCAAGCAATGGTGGACTGTAATTTTATGAACTAAAGTGAACCCTTTTCTCTCCTGAAGTGCTTTTGTCATAGTATTTTATAACAACAACCAGCAACTAAACTGGGACACTTAGCAACTACAAAAGAAAAGTGTAACCGGGGCACCAACATGCTCAAGTTTTAAAAACACCAGAGGCTGGAGGGAAGCTCAGTGGTGAAAAGTGCTTGCTGAACAATCAATCCTAAGGACCAGAATTTGGATCTCAGCATCCATGTAACAAGCTGGGTATCCCTGTAACCCCAAACTCCTAAGTGCGCAGAAACAGGAAGATTTCTGGGGCTTGCTGGCTTCTAACATAGCTGAGAAAATGTAAACAGCAGGTTCAGGCAGAGATCTGCCCCAAAGAAATAGGTCAACAGTGACAGAGGAACCCTCTAACACCCTTTCCAGATATCATGCACACACAGAAGCAAACAGCTACCTGCAGCCACAATACAGACAGACAAATACCTAAGTAAGAAAAAAATTAACAGACTAGGGAACTGGTTATATATAACCTCTCAAATAAAGGGCACATACTCCTTAGGAAATTTTTTTCAAATGTTATTCACACTCCCTGCAAGAATTTCTTTAGAATAGGCTAAACACGTTAACTTACTCCAAGGGGGGAAAAAGATTTAGAAAGAAGAAAAACAAAATGAACAAAAAAACTAACTGGACAGTGGAGAAACCCAACAAATAGTAATGTCTTATTCACAGCATATAACCTTTTAATACACTATGACAGAAAAAGTACCTCTGTTCTCTATTTGTCTCTAAAACTCCCAATACCAATTTAACCATCAAGAGTATTCAGACAAGCCCTCCAAGTGAGACATGCAACAAAATGCCTAATCAGAACTTCTTCAAAAAGTGATTAAGAAACTGTCAGACATCCAAATAAGTAAAACACAGTGATAGGGGCTGTGGCAGGATGATCACTGTAAATTTGAGGCCACCCAGGTCTACACAGACAGTTCCAAGCTAGCCAGTGCTTTGCACCAAGACCTGGAGAGTTAGTGAGTCAGTCTTCCTGTCCTTTGTGTGTCCTTCTCTCCTCTACTCTCCCTCCCATTATCCATACCCCCACCCTCAAACAAAACAGTCAGTTAATTTGGCAAGGAAAGGAACGTGTACAAGTTTAAATCTGGAGCCAATACTGAAAGCTGGCTGGTGGCTCCTTGTGAGTTTAAGAGAAAACTCTTGCTCTGCATGAGACAATAGGAAAGAGCCTGAGTACAAGATCTCACCCATCAAAGTTTCCACATTGTGAAATCATATTTGAAAGCCTGAACTCAGAATACAGCTGAAATGGTACCACCCAGAGAAGTGTTTTGCTAGGATCAGCCTGGAAAGCACACAGAGGCTGATTAACTAACTGTGGTCCACAGGGGCCAAGGTCCATCTGAAGATGGCAACAGAACGTGGCTTTGTCCATGTAGTAGTGATTTTTCAGGCATGCTTTCAAAGACTGAAGATTTAGTGGGTCATGATTCAAGAGCCACACTATGTGGCTTGACCCATGTGATGTGAAATTATAAAAATGAAGCCTAAGTTGCAATGGAGACCTAAGTATACCGGAGGTGCCAGGACCACGAACATTCACCAACCAAAAGCTGCACGTAAAGAATAGAGCTGGCTCAAGAGAAAGGTTATGTGTGCAGTAAGCAGCAGATAGGGAGGGATGGAGCTACTTAGAACCCAGCTGATTCTGTCATTAGGTCCAGATGGAGGATATGAGCTGCAGGACTTGGTGTTTGCCCTGCTGGATTTCAGTCTTGCTCTAATCTGACCTTTACTTGCTATACACCCACCTTTACCTTTGGAATGGGAATGTTTATACTATGCCATTGTATGTTGGAAGTATGTAACTTAAAAAAGAAAGAAAATTTGCAAGGGCTCGAGGGTTATGAAGTTGGTTGCTTGCTGTAAGGAAAAAGAGGAGATAATAGTGGATGAAAGATGCAATAAAAATAGCTAAAGGGGTCTGGAGAAATTGGTCAATAGTTAAAGAGTATTTGTTGCTCTTCTAGAGGACTTTAGTTTGGTTCCCAACACCCATATCAGCTATCTCACAACCACCTGTAACTTAAGTAGACTCAACTTCCTCTTCTGGCCTCTGAGCCTCCCTGTCACATTTACACACACACACACACACACACACACACACACACACACACACACACGAAGCAAATAGGAAGGAGCTAATTTAGTTGAATGTGAAAGATGGCAAGGAAACAAAACAAAAAATAATTTTATACAGCAATAAAAATATTCAGCATTAAAAAATAAACAAGAAAACAAAACAAAAAATAATTTTATACAGCAATAAAAATATTCAGCATTAAAAAATAAACATTCAGTATTGGTATAAAGTAGTATAACTTTAAGTCACATGTGACATTCGATCAAGACAAAAATTAAATCAAATATAATATTAAAAAAGATGATGATATGGGGCTGGAGAGATGGCTCAATGGTTAAGAGCACTGAGTGCTCTTTCAGAGGTTCTGAGTTCAATTCCAGACAACTACATGATGGCTCACAACCACCTTTGTGATCTGGTGCCCTCTTCTGGCAAGCAGATATACATGCAGATAGAGCACTCATACATAAAATAAACTTTAAAAAATTTTTTAAAAGATGACATCTAGAAAAACTTAAAATCTGCAGACACGATTTTGGATAGCCATGTTCATAGTGAAGCTGAATTTGCTCACAAGACCTAGTCATTCCACTGAGCATATAAGTCAGTTGAAGCAAACTATGATGGAGCTGAATCTGGGTTGGTTTTTATTATAAAATGCCTAAACTGCCAGGTATGGTAACATACACCTTCAGTCCCAGCACTCAAGAGGTAGAGGCAGGTGGATCTCTGTGAATTCCAGGCTGGCCACAGCTATGTAGTAAAACCCTCTTTCAAAACAAAACAAAAAAGAAAGAAAAAAGAAACAATTTTATTTTTATATAAGAATGTGTATGTATATATACATATACATGTGTATATATACATATATACATGTGTATAATACATGTACATATATACATGTGTATATATACATATACATGTATATATACATATATACATGTGTATAATTGCAGCTCAGTGATAGATGCATAGAGAATAAAGAAAAGTGTGCCAGGTGCAATAGTACAAACCTGTAATCCAACAGTCAGGAAACTGAGCAGTCAAGAAGACTGTCAGAGTTCAAAAACAGCCTCAGCTATATAGTAAGTATCTGGCCCAAGCAGGGCTACATACATAGAAAGATCCTGGCTGGTACAGAGGTGATGAAAATGACAGAAACTTTAAGAATAGCAATCTGAGGTGGTGCTATGTCACTTTTTCAGAACTGTCAAGATCCCCAAAAGCAGTTTCTGTGGAGCCCCTGGCTTCCCATACAAGTTTAAACCTAGAGCTGCAGATACTAACCACTCAAAGATACCTGGAGACTGCATGGGTGGGTAGGTGCTGGGGGGGGGGCGGGCAGCCAGACACCTGAATGAAGCCAACCTGAAACCAGAGTAACTGAGCCAGGGCAAAATTCAGCCTCCACTTCTTCATGAAGGCTCCCCAAATCACCCACCTGAGTCTTCCTCAATTTCCATATCTATGTAAATGCTTACCTTTTAGTAGAGAAAACACAGCAGTATTTAAAGATTAAGTCTCTAAACACATCCATGAGACTAACATAAAATTATACTTCTCTAGTCACAAAATAACCAAGTTTCCCTCCCTCTAACCCAGCTATTGCTCACTGTCTTTGCCTGGTTTCAAAAAATCCTCTATCAGTTCTTGATCAAAGTAAACCTTAGGACTTGATATGCCACTTGTTTATCTTCCCACCTACTCCACCCACCCCACTGCTGGGGACGGAACACATCTCATACAGGGTAGGCAAACACTCTGCAATCTACATCCCTAGCCCTGTTTTGTTTTTCTTTGTAATTCATACACTGCTCGCAATCTGGAAACTTGGATTTCAAAAAATATATCCCTTTCAAGTTTGAGAAAAGTAGTAGTCTTTCCCTTATCCACCACAATCCAAGACGCCAGTGGACACAACCCTGTAATGTAATGCCTTTTCCAAGTTTATTATAAACACACACACACAACTTTTACAGTTTGATATTGCCAATTTTTTGATTCTTACTGTAGATTGTGGCAAGCTTAGCACATGGTTGTTTTTCTCTTTCAGTAATAAAGAACTCTGACCTTTTCTCTTATTATATCACACTCAGAAAGATGGGAACACCTGGGCTTAGAGATATATAAAATGACTCTGTCTCAGGGGGGAAGGGAAATATTTAAGGCTGGATAAAGAAGGTGCCTGCCAAGCTTTCACCTTGCTACCCAGAATGTAGTATAATTTAAAACCATGACTTGTTTACTGTTGGGATTTTCCATTTAATGTTTTCAGACTATGTTTTCTTAATATTGTTCTGGGACTTTATACTTCCTTATTCTTTCTCTTAAGCCTGACTCCATACTATTTGGCTGGTCCTCTGCCATGTGGCTTACCTACATGCCGACTGGAAGCAGGCAGTGAGAACCACATGGAGGCACGATAGTAGAGATAAGTCAGGATAAGTTTAGATATCTAGGGGCTGGAGAAATGGCTCAGTGGTTAAGAGGTCTGTCTAGTCTTCCAGAGGTCCTGAGTTCAATTCCTAGCAACCATATAGTGGCTCACACTATCTATACTAGGATCCCATACCCCTTCTGGCATTCAGGTGTACATGCAGATAGAGCATTCATATAAATAAAATAAATCTTAAAAAAAAGTTTAGATATCTAGCCTGAGAGATTGGTCCTGCAAAAGGCCAAAAGAATCACACTATATAAATGTCTCATCTTTATTACTAAACCTCAAGTGTGTCCCCAAAAATCGTCACAATAAACTGTAGGGCCAGAAAGCTATGTGACTAGGGGAGCCAGTCCGGAGCAAGAATGAGGTCAAGAAGTGTCCATACCCCCCAAAATCTTGTCCTGCAACCTATAGGAGTAGGACTGTCCCTCCTTGCTCTAGGCCTGCATTTCCTAGTGCATGTAGCCTGTATGAACCCCGCCTCTGCCACCCTTGAGGTAGTCACATATTCAGTCCTAATAAAAAGAGTTGTTTCACTGAAAACCCTCTGGGAGAAGGCTGTTTCTACTGACACTCACAGACAAAACATAACCCACCAGCCCTGCTAAAATAAGCTTCATTCCTTTTGGTCCGGCCCAGCGCACAATGGTGGCTGGATATCCTGAGGGTAGAAGCTGACCTGGGCCAACAATAGACCATGTACAGAAAAACTCCAAAACTACCAACCAAAATAAACCTTTTTTCTTTTTAAGTTGATTTTTTTTTTTTTTTTTTTTTTTTTTTAGTATTTTGTCACTATGGCAGACAGCTCACTAGTTTACTAACACAACATTTATCCTTGTTTTACAACTGGGAAAGCCCAAACAAGATACATTGTTAAATAATATACCTAGGGGTGGGATCCCTGAATTCTGTAGATAAAAATGATATAATTCTAAGCTGGGTGTGGTGGCAGGCAAATCTGTGAATTCAGAGGCCAGCCTGGTCTACAAAGAGAGTCTAGGACAGCCAAGATTATACAGAGAAACCCTGTCTCAAAAAACAAACAAACAAAAAGTATAATTCTAGTCTCCGGCTTCATGTGAGCATATAAAAACAAAAATAAACTGTATTACTTTGGAATGAAAACAGGAAACAGCCATAAGTAAGGAATAAATAAGGAATGGCATCAGGATGCAAGTCCTAAAAGGGAATCAATAAAAAAAGTTTAACCAGGCTTGCAGGCTCATGCCTAGGATCCTAGCAACGGAAGGCTGAGGCATGGTGACATAAAATGTCCATCAGTTAGAGGGCCAGTTGGGCTCCATACTCCCTTCTAGGTCAACCCAAGCTATGTACCGAGAACCCCCACCCCAACACACACAAAGCAAACAAACAACAAAGAAAAGCAAGACTAAACAAAGAACCTTGAGATATGTTTCTGAATAAACTAAAGCTAAAGGCATCATTCACACTCAATGGAAAGACAAACTGTTTTAAGTTCAACAGACAGTAATAAAAATTTTCTCTCTCTGTGAAACTGGCAAATTGACTGGGTTCTAAACTAAATTAATATATAAAAAGTATGGCTATGCAAAATGGAAAATACTTCTCATTGGAGACAGAAGTATTTTGTTAGTTTATTAGGCTAAAAGGGCAGGGCTCAGTAAGCCCGGCCACCATCAAGTTATTATTATACTAAATAATAAATGTGACTAAAAATTTAGAAGATAAAAACAAGTCTTTTATTATCATGTGTTTCAACCTTGGACAAGGGTTGTATATATATACACACACATACACGCACACATCTTAGAAAGGGACAACTGGGCACAGTGCACCCTAGCAGGAAGATTGCTGCAAATTCCAGAAAAAAAGGGAAGGCAGAAAAGTTATTTTAAAAAAAAGGTAAGGTGAGTGGGATTGGGAGGAGATGCGGGAGCTGACTGCAGCAGGATACAAAGTGAATACATTGTAATAAAAAAATGAATAAAAGTTAAAAAAAAACAGATTAGTAAAATGGCTGGGTAATTCCCTGAGGCAACAGCATGAAGACCAGAGTTCAGCTACACCTCCCACACAAATGACAGGTACAGGCTGGGATGTAGCTCAGTTGGTGGAATGCTTAGTCAGCACGGAGGAAGCACTGGGTTTGAGTCCTAACACCCCATAAACTAGGTATGGTGAAGTATGCCATTAATCAAAACCACAAAGGTGGAGGATCAAAACTTCAAGGTCATCTCCCACAGGAAGTTTGGAGCAAGCACAAATGAAAGACTTAAACACTATCTACTTGCTTGGGGTACATAGCAAGATCCTACAGCAAAAACAAAAACAAAAACAAAAACAACACCAAAAGTGTTACCTTTGAAACAGCTAACCACTATGTGATAAATCAAATTGAGTCTTTGACTCACGATTCATGATCTTATGTCAGAGGATATCTAGGGGGGAGGGGGGTCTAAAGAGGGTTTTTCTGTTCAGCCCTGGCTGTCCTAGAACTTAACCTATAGACCAGGTTATCCTTGAACTCAGAGATCCACCTGCCTCTGCCATGATTAAAGGCGTACAAAGACTACCCAGCTAGTATAACATATTTTAACATCAATGATACATAAATTGGCTCAATAAACCAGTAACAATGACACTAAGGGGAAAAAAAACTATTTACTTACTGATGTACCTGAAATTTATAAAACATAAACATTCAGCTATAACAGAACATGCATTCTTTTCAAGTACATTCCCAAGAAAGAATAAATTATGCGGGATAAAATAGATCAAGAATTTTTTAATTGATTATGTAAAGGATGTTCTGCAGCTACAAATGAATTAAATTAGAAAGCAGTAGTGCTGTAACAGCACATGCCTGTATGCTTATCACTGGAAGGAAGAAACAGGATGATCCCAGAGGGAGCTTGTCAAGTCAGCCAGCCAGTCTAGCTGAATCACAGTTCCAAGTTGAGTGAGAGATTCTATATTAAAAAACATGGTAGAGTTTTCCCCCAGTGCCAAAGCTCGGGTGCATCCAAGACTCAGCTTCCCAAGTATGGTCCAGAAAGGCACTGCTGCTAGAGGCTTAATGGACGTTGGTTCTACTCTACAAGAGATTATGAAGACCTCCATCATCTATAATGGCTTAGCATGTGGAATTTCTGAAGCTGCCAAAGCCTTGCACAAGCCCCAACCCTATCTCTGTGTGTTGGCATCCAACTGTGAAAAGCCTAAGCATGTCAAGTTGGTGGAAGCACTTTGTGCTGAGAATAAAATCAACCTAATAAAGAAATGGGCAATGGTTGGGTACAGTTAAGAACTATAGCAAAGCAGACAGACGCAGTGGTGCAAGCCTGTAATCCTAGCACTCTGGGAGGCTGACACAGGCGGCTCCTCTGTGAGTTTGAGGCCAGCCTGGTCTACAACACCAGCCCAGGACAGCCGAGGCTACACAGAGAATCCCTGTCTCAAAACAAAGAACCATAGTAAAGAATTTCACGCTAAAGAGAGCATCAAAGAGTACTTTAAATGCAAGAAATGAAAAAAATTAAGTATTTGTCATTAAAAAAAGAGAAAGAAAGAAAGGAGGGAAGGAAGGAAGGAGGGAAGGAAGGAAGGAAAGAGAAAGAGAGAGAAAGAGAAAGAGGAGGGGTGGAGAGATGTCTCAGGATGTGCAGCACTTCATGGACCAGCATGAGAAACTGTTCCAATTTCCAGAACCACATAAAGTGCTGTAAACATTCCAGTTCTTTTCCAGGCAGGCAAGCAGGACAGTTCCCAAGGTTCACAGGCCAGCTAGGCTTGTCTATGGTATGCTGTGGCAAACAACAAAAGAGAACATGTCTCAAACAAGATATAAGGCAAGGTCTGACACCTAAAGTTGTCCCAGACCTCTACATGTATAGTGTGGCAAGTATGGACCCACATCTGCACACATAAACACAAGCACATAAATGCATAAGAAAGAAAGAGAGGAAAGAAAGGGAGGAAGAAAGGAATGGAAAGAAGAAAAGACAAGACATCTAAGAAGTTGGAGAGATGGCTCAGCAGTTAAGAACAATTGTTCTAGCAGAGGACCTGGTTTCAATTCCCAGCAGCCTCAGAGCAGCTAATAACCTAAACTCCAATTCCAGGGGACCCAACATCTGTTCTGACTTCTTCAGGCTCCTGCGTGGTGCACATACATACTCAGGCACATACTCATGAAATAAAATAAGCCTATAATTCCAGCATTCAAGGAGCGTTGTGGTTCATTAAATATTTATTGTTGAATCTTTAGTTAATCAGCAGTTATTCCTAAACCAGCTCTATACCCAAATCACCAGAGACTAGGATATTTAATTAACCTAGAGCACAATGTTAGGCAATAGTTACTCCATCCTAAAACTCCAAGCCCTCATAGTTTCCTATCATTCAGATTTCACCCATTATACTTGCTTTTAGTCCGCTCATCTCTCCTCATCGTTCCAAGTTCTCTCCCGCCAACCTCTGCTCCTCCCTCCTGCTTCCTCTCTCCCCTCAGGACCAGGATGTCCCACCCTATTCTTTCCATAGCTCAGCATTCGGGCTGGTTATTTAATTGACAATATAGAAAACAAATGGTGGCATTTTTACACAAACGTAAGACAGGTGATGCTTATAATAAGGATTGATGCAATGTCTGGATTGAAACCAGACAGTGGGGTAGAGAAATCAGCATTTGAATGAACAAGGGTAAATTGTATACATTCCAAAGAACATTATACCAACAAAGGAGGCAGAGGCAGGTGGATCTCTGAGTTCAAGGCCAGTCTGGTCTACAAAGCCAAGTCTAGGACAGTCAAGGCTACATGAAGAAACCCTGTCCTGAAAAAATAATAAAATAAACATTTATTTATTTTTAATAAATAAATAAATAAAGTTATTTTAATAATTTTCAAAAAAGTGTAGAGTGATAGAAAAAACACTTTGACCTCTGGCCTCCACGTGCATAGGCAGGAACCCATGCCTGTTTGCATTTTCTAAGTCTCTCTCACATACACACACACCACACACTAAATGGGGAAAAGTAGTAGGGAAAGCAATTCAGATGACAGCAAAAGGTAAAGAGAAAGCAAAGGAGATAAAAGTAAGCACAATACATAAATAAATATGAAAGAAAGCAGACTTGTTAGGGCTCCACCCGTTCAGAGAGAAGAGAGAATATCAAAGGGGCATCAGACTATAATTGCCCAAAGACAGCAATCATCTCCCAACTGATTCCCCTAATGGTCTTCCATCCCTCTACAGCTGTCTTCACATGGGAGTCAAAGATCTTTTCAGAACTATATTAGATGATGTCACATTCAGCCTCTCCTTGCACCATTCTTGTTGGTACTGTTTTCATTCCCTCAAACATGCACGTTCCTTCTCTGCCTGAAAAGCGCTCTCTCTCCACCACTTCTCCTATTCATCCTTCAAAGCTCTGATAGATAAAATACTTATTGTAAATAACTGCTTTGTTGTGCCTGACAGTTGTAATTTTCTAAGTGTGATCATGATTATTTAGTCTCCTTACTATTCACGAGATCCAAGAAACTGCCATGTGCTTTTAAGTAGTGACTAACAACAGAAATCATTATTTCTTTTCTCTCTCTCTCTTTCTCTCTCTGGTTTGTTTTGAGACAGGGTTTTGCTGTGTAGCCTTAGCTGTCCTGGACTCGCTTTGTAGACCAGGTTAGCCTCAAAATCACAGAGATCTGATGCCTCTGCCTCCCTGAGTGCTGGGCTTACAGGCATGCGCCACTGCACCCAGCTCAAAACCATTCTGAAATACTCACTGAATGAACAGAGAAACCTGCCAAAATTATCACAAGTGAAAAAGGGCTGCATGACATCAGCATATGAACAGATGCAAAAGAAACAGTCAAAGACGGGGAAAAAAAAAGATAATTCAACACAAAATACAGAGGGTCCAATAAGTAGGAGCCACTTTCTAGAGAAGCCAGCCACAAGAGAACACAATTAGATAACCTCTTAATAGTTAAAATATATTCTAGAGCAAAGATATCAAACATTCATTTGACACTTGGGACCCAGCAGAGCATTACCTCCCTTCTCAGTCTACTCAGTCTCAATAAGTGGCATTAGTTCCCAATACCTCCTGCTAAACCTCAAAGAATGATCTTAAAGTCTTCCCTAACCTTATGAAGAAATCTATAAACTCTAGAACAAACCATCTCCAACTTACTGACTCTCCTTTTCCAATTTCCAAGCCAGGCTTACTTCTATGAAGATTCCTACAATGTTTTGTTTTGAATTCATCTCCCTTTCATTCCTACACTTCTGTTAATTTATTGCAGACAGGGAAACCAAAAGTGACCTAAAATAAAAAAGACAGCTTAATGTATCCCACAGGAATGACCTTGAACTTTTGAGTATCCTGCACCTACAAGCGTTCAACATCCTGTTTTATACCTTGCTAAGTCTCAAACCCAAAGCTTTATCAAACCCAAAGCTAAGCAAGCACTGTAATACTGAGCAAGTATTACAGAACAGGGATGTATAAATTATATCTGAATACTTTTTTGCCTCAACTCAGTGGCTTCCTACAGCTGGGAATGAGACATAATTACAATCCTAGACCAAAGAGCTTCTACACTCTGTTCCTTGCTTGCTTTACTTTAAGCAGTGAAATCACATACCACCTCTAAATCCTTATATGCATCATCTCCTTTGAGTACCTCATGATTAAGGTATTTAGTTACTCAGCATCATTTCTTTAAGGATAAGGACACCTTTCTTTTCTTTAAGATTTATTTATTCATTATTTACACAACATTCTGCCTTCATGTGGGCCTGTGCATTGGAAGAGGGCACCATATTTCACTGTAGATTGTTATGAGCCACCATGTGGTTGCTGGGAATTGAACTCAGGACCTCTGGAAGAGGAGCCAGTGCTCTTACCTGCTGAGCCAGCTCTCTAGCCCTTCTTTTTGTTTTTTTTGAGACAGGTTTTCTATCCTGGAAATCTCTGTGTAGACCAGGCTGGCTCAGAGATCTGCCTGCCTCTGCCTCCTGAGTGCAGGGATAAAAGGCATATGCCAAAAACCACTACTGGGCAAGGACATCTTTCTTAACTCACTTTGAAAACGAGGCTCTCCTGGAACTCAAAGATCTGCCTGCCTCTGCCTCCTGGGTGCCAGGATTAAAGGCATGTGCCACCACTGCATGGAAGGACACCTTTCTTAACTTTGAAAACTATGTAATAAATTTTTGACCGTTGCGTTGCATGTTTCTTCTACAGCCTTTTATCATATTGTAATGACCTAGTTTATCCATGAACAGCAAATATGTTCCATGTATAATATGACATTAAAACTACAAAGGAATTGCTTCCCTAGAGCTTCTATTTCCATAGGTCTGAAAAGCAGAAATCATCTGATAAATCGATAAGAAAATAAGACAGTATTCCATGTACCTGTATGCAGATTCATGACCCCAAGTGGCACCAGGACATTATAAACAGTTGTCAAGTTTGAGCAAATCTCAGTAAACTGATTAAGCATAATATGCTGATGCTTTTTTTTTTTAACTTGTTGGTAGTCTCTCCCACTAAAATAAACATTCACGAAGGTTGTGAGTTTAAGTATTTCGTTTTCTGTTTTATTCCAACCAAGCAGACTAGGCTACTAAAAATATTTGATGAGCTAAGAAAAACCTGCTTCCATTTTTCAAAAACACTGCCAGAGAAAACCAAAGTGTAATACAGGGACAGTTACAATATTAAAACTAGGGGCTGGAGAGATGGCTCATAAGTTAAGACCACTTGCTGCTCTGGTAGAGGACCCAAGCTCTGTTGCCTGCACCTAACTAGTGTCTCACAATCATTCTTTATTCCAGTTCCAGGTGACTGGATGCCCTCTCCTGACTCTGTGGTCACCAGGCTTGTACATGGTGCACATACATGTAGGCAAAGACCCATACGCAAAGAAAATAAACACCTTTTAAAAATATTTTAAAAACAGCAAATCCAGCCGGTCACAGTAGCACATGCCTGTAATTCCAGCACTCAGGGAGGAAAGGCAGTTGGATCTCTTGTGAGTTCGTGGCCAGCCTGGTCTACAAAGCAAGTCCAGGACAGCAAAGGCTACATACATGGAGAAACCCTGTCCTCAAAAAATACAAAAACAAAACAAAAAAATAGTAATCCTAAAACCCTCAGATTCGTAATCCTAATGCTTGAGAACCTGGGACAAGAGGATTTCCAGAAGTTCAAGGCTGGCCTGGTCTACATAATGTGACCCTGTCTCAAATTAAAAAGAATAAACAAAAACCTACTGAACAAGACAAGGTGAAACTCAAACTTTCATATCTGTACCTCTACAAACACTTAAGTTATAATAAACTTAAAACAATGGACAAATCACATCGCCCATGTTAGTGATGGCTTTGTGCTTGTTTTATACTGTGTTATCCACTCAGAATTTAAACAGAATTAGAAGCCCATAGAAGCCCCAAATTTACAAAAACCTACAAGTATAATCATGCCTGGTGGATACGAACATCTGAAAGCCATCTGGTGAATTTCCAAACAAAAAAACAACACGCATAGGAACCTGCCCTAGGAACTACCACTCCTCCGGTGGCCCGCTGGCAGGTTACCTACTGAGGAAGTCAGGAAACCGCACGAGCTTTCTTTATCTTGTGAGGGAAATCATGGAAAGCTCTCATCACTTCGTACACGGTCAGGCTTGCAAAGCAAGGTAAGCTTCCGCCTCCCTCTGTATCCTCAAGCACAGAGAATAAAGAAAATTACTTTTCCTCTTCTCTTAGTCTCCATTCATTAGACGGAGTACCCACCCTGCTAAGGAGTCAACAAGGCATAAGCCACCCTCCTATAGAACCCGTAACCACTAAGGTTCTTTCCTGAGCTATGTTTTCTTAATTCAGTAATGTCTCTAAATCATTTTCTAAAGCACGGCCTAGATATATTTAATCGGGGGGGGGGGGGCTGCAAATTACCCCCGAAGAGTGGTTATTAACAAGCACTGAACGCAGACTCATTTTCCTAAACATATTTATAAACTCAATTACCAGACAAAGTCGTGTGAACGTTCATGTTCCCGGGCCATAATTGCAATTAAACGTAGCTGTACTGTGGAGGTCCCTACACCGACACAGGCAAAAGCCAGTACCGTTACCGTGGTGAATACCACGACCCCAAATCAAAACATACCTTTCTAAGCTGGCTCAGTCCACCAACTGAAATAGTTAACTCTGCTTCACCAGCGACTAAAAATGGAAACACCCTCACTCTTTTAGCTTTCCTGGCTTACCCCAAACTGGCACCGCAAAGCTCATTTTTCTGTTCATAGAAATTGCTTTTTATACAAAAAGTATATAACCAACCACACCTCATTTTGGAGGAGCAGGCACAGCCGGGCCTAACCTGCACCCCAGTGGCAGCGGAGCAGCCCAGGAGCTTTATTTTTCTTTTTAACCAGAAGGCCGTGAAAACAACTACCTCTCCCTCTTGCCTCCTAGGGTCGGCCAATTCCAGCCCAGCTCAGCGGTCTGAAAACTTTCCACGAAACGCTGAGCAAGCCCCGAACGCGGTCCGCCCGCACCCACCAAGTCACCCGGGGACGACGTGGAGGCGGGGGGCCAGCCCAAGCCCTTCGGCCTGTCCCTCCAACACCGCAGGCCGTCCCCCGGGCCTCGGCTCGCTCTGCGGCTGCCACCGCGCCGCCTCGCGCCGGCCCTGCCCGAGCCTTTCTTTCCCCGGGCGGCCCCGAAGTCGGCGCGCCCGCAGCGCGTTCCCGGCCCGCCCGCCATCGGCCGTCCGGACCCCCGCGGCCCCAGGCCCGGCCGGCGCACACAGCTGAGGACCCCGGTGGGGCGGACCTCCCCCCGCTACCCTCCCCGGGAGTGGGGGTTGGCGGCTGGGGGGGAGGGAGGGAGAGGGAGACACACACTCACACACACACACGAACCTACCTTCCAGAAAAGTAACCTCCCCGGCGCTGCCACCGCTCTTGCCCGCCGCCATCTTCCTCCTCCCACGCCGCCTCCTCCTTACTCCATGGCCGGCACCGCCGCGGTGCTCGCGGGGAACAGGGGCCGCGCGGCGGGAGGGTAGCAGCCGCAGGGTGGCGGGCCTCGGGCTCGGCCGTCCGCGAGCGGCGCTCCCCGCCGGCCGGGCCTCCACACAAAAGCGAGGCGGCGCGCGCCCGGGCCTGGCGCGGGGCTGACGGGAAGCGGCGAGGGGGCCGGCGCGGCCTGGGCTCCCCTCCCCTCACGCTCCGACCGGGAACCGTGAGAGGCGACGGCGCCGCTCCTCCCCGAGCCCGGCTCCGCTCGGCGCGCCACTCCCCATCCACCGGCCCCCGCTGGAAGCCCCGCCGCTCCGCCGCCGGTGCCCCGCGGAGGACGGAGGAGGAGGCGAGGGCGCTCCCACGCCTCCCTGCGGCCCGGGCCGGAAAGATGGCCGCAGCGAGGGCTCCGCCGACCGTCAGGCGCCCCGCGGCCCCTCGCTGCTGCTGCTGCTGCTGCTGCTGCTGCTGCTGCTGCTGCTGCTGCTGCTGCTGCTGCCGCCGCCGCCGCCGCCGCCGCCGCTCGCTCGCTCGCCCGCCCACCCCGCCCAGGCGTCAGAGCATCAGCCCAGGCCTCGGCGACTTGTCCATGTGGACGGGGGTGGGTCTCCGCCGCCGCCGCGCGTCGGTCGCCACAGCAGCCCCGCCGCCGCTCCTCCCCCAGGGGGCTCCGGGCCCGCCCCGCCGCCGCCCCGAGCCTCTTCCTTCAGGTCCCGGCTCCCCCCGCCACACACACACACACACACACACACCACACACGCGCGGCGCGGAGCCATCCGAGCAGGGCCGGAGCCGGGGTGGGGGGCTTTCGGGCCCCGGGGCCCTGCGTGGCCTGGTCCGCACGGCCTAGGCGGGGCGCGGGCAGAAATCCCTTCCTCAGAAGGCCCCATGGCAGACCCAGCCGGGGAGCGCAGCCGGGGCTCCTGGGGCACCACAAATACTAAAGGAGGCGCCCCAAGTTCTTGGTTTTTAACGCGTGCCAAGGGGAAGAAAAGATGCAACGAGGCAGGGTAGTGCTACGTTGGGAAATAACTCGTGTTCGCATCCATCTTCAGTGTCTATGAGAGAAGACCTTTGTCCTTAAGGTGCATGATCACTCAGACTCCTCCAGACCAGAGGAAGGTTCAGACGACGATACAATTCGAGGTCTTTTTTTCTCATAAGCTGGGCTTAGTGGCGTAGGCTTTTAATCCTAGCCCACGGGGACAGGCAGGTGAATCTCTGTCAGTTGGAGGCCAGCCTGGTCTACATATAAAAAAAAAGGAAAATGCAGAAAATTAAAAAAAAAAAAACTTACCGAAATACGCGTCACTTAGGTGCGTGGTCTGCTAATATAGATGTATAATAACTATATCTTACATAATATATACATAGATCTATTTGTGCCCTCTGCTGCTTGCAGTTCCTGAAGAGGCCAGAAGAGGGGGTACCCCAAAACTTCTGGAACTCGAGTTGAGACAGTTGTGACTTGGAACCAAATTGCTGAGCCCATTTGTCCAGCCCTCTACCTCCTAATTTGGAGGTGGGGGTTTCACTCTATCCACCTGGCTGGCCTGGAATTTGCTGTGTAGACCAGGCTGGCTTCAAACTGACAGAGATCTGCCACCCTCTGCCTCAGCCTCCCAGGTGATGGGAGAAAAAGTATGTGACACCACATCAAGTTTTGTTTTCTTGAGACAAGGTTTGTAGTATCTGGGGAATCCCAGGCCGCCCTTGAATTCAAGTTGTAGCAAAAAATGGCCTTGAACTTCTGATCCTCCTGACTCAACAGACCAACAGACCAAGTGCTGAGATTACAGGCATGCACCGTTACACTCTGCCTCGCTTGTTCCTTAAATCCTCAGTATCCATCTTTCAAAAATTAAAAATGTATACTGTATATCAGTGAAAACTCAGTAGCAATTAAAATGATTCAGATGTACTTGTTGAGTACAATCTTTGAGCACTTACCTCCCAATTTGGCTGTTCATTAAACAAAAACTCACATAGAAAAAAATTTTTTGTAACTTTGTACCTTACCTCAGTGTGGTGGTTCACACCTCTAATCCTAGTGCTTGGAAGGATGAGAAAGGCAGATCTCCATGAGTTTAAGGCTACCCTGGCATAAAAAGGGAGATGTGAAGCCAAGGCTACACAGTAAAGCTTTGCCTCAAAGCAAAAACAAACAAAAACCACAATGTCTTTTACTATTGTGCCACCAGTTCATAAAAGTAACATAATGAATGTAATGTATTACAGTTTGTATTTTTATTGCCTATGGAAACATGATCCTGTGGGGACAGTCTTTGAATGACATTGTCTGTGTTAATGACTCAGTATAATACTGAGGCATGTAGATAAATAGGTAGATGTGGGATGCTTGGCCTTACCTACAAAATATGAAGAAAGTATGCCTCTTGTTTAAAAGATACACACTTGCTGGCCTTTGGAGGAGGGAACCAGGAGTCAAGGGATACAGGTGGCCTCTCAAGATGGCAAAGGTGAAGAAACTGATCCTAGAGAAAGAGGAACTTAGAGCCTTAGGTTTAGCCCCGTGAGACGGGTGTCGTCTTTTGACCTTGCAGAACTATGCCATGATAAATTTGTGGTAAGTTAACCAAATTAGTGGTACAATACTCTGGTGGCTCATACCTGTAATCCTAGTACTTGGAAGGCATGCTGATCTCTGTGAGCTTGAGGAAAGCCTGGTCTACACAAAGAGTTCCAGGCTAGCCAGGGCTGCACATTAAAAGTTTACCTCAAAACAAAAACATGGAAAAATAATACATTTGGAATGGGAAACTAGAAAGTGTTATCATTTTTAAATAATTTAAGCTGGGTGTGGTGGTATGCCTTTAATTCTAGCACTGGGAAGGCAGAGGCAAGCAGGTCTCTGTGAGATCAAAGCTAGCCTGGTCTATACAGTGAGATCCTAGAGAGAGGCAGAGAGAAAGAGAGCTGAATGGGTCTTTTTGGAAAAAGGCTACTGCTTCATTATTTCTCTATTTTGATTTAAGAGAGGTTCTCTCTATGTAGCTTTGTTTATTCTGGAACTCCCTAATGTAGACCAGGCTGGCCTCTCCCTCCTTAAGGCCTGTGCTACCACACCCTGCTTCTAAGCATCAGTAATTAGGTAGACTGTGGAGCATTGTCATTCTAATCTTACAGCAGAAGTATGGATTAAACCAATCACCAATGGCTTGTTACAACACAAATTTTACCTAAACCCCAGAGTAACACTAGAGAAACTGCAGTTCTAACAGGTTCCCAAGACACTGTTACTGCTGATTGGAGATTATAAGAGAATGAGATTTCAATAGTCTTAGGTTCCTTTCTAGTCCAGTCATTCCCATTCTGAGCCTGCAATTAGAAATCAGTTTTCTGGCCAGGCCTGGTGATCCCAGCATTCTGGGAGGCAAAGACAGGCAGATCCATGTGAGTTCGGGGCCAGCCTGGTCTACAGAGTAAATCCAGGAAAGCCAAGACTACACAGAGAAATCCTGTCTCAAAAAAACAAAACAACAACAAAATATCAGTTTCCATACTTAGGTACATTGTGGTGATATTCTCTAAACTCACCATTACTCCTAATGAGTAGGATCATGTTTATTCAGCATTCAGAGCCTAGAAAATTTCATATTTAGAAGATGCTTCTGTAACTATATATTCAGTATATTCACAATAATACTGAGTTAGCCTGCCTCCTTCCCCTCCTCCTTCGTTTTCTGAGGCAAAGTCTCCTATATAGCTGAGGCTGCTACTGTCCCAGCCTCCCCAGTGCTGGGCTATTGTGTGTACCGCTGTGAGTGTCTGGCACTATGGCTGCAGCACTCCTTCTTTATTCAGACATTTTTGGAGCTCGTGGTCATTACTACAATTACTGATGACTAATTACAAAACCAGTTGTTTTTCAGTTTTGATTAAAAGTCAGCCATGGGTTAGCAAGTTGGCTCAACAGGAAAAGGCTCAGCAAGCCTGATGAACTGAATTCATTACCTGAAAATCACATAAAAAAAAAAAGCTGGTAAAAAACAAAAACAAAACAGGTTGTGGTGGTGTACACCTTTAATCCCAGGAGGTCATCCTGGTCTACAGAATGACTTCCAGGTTCCAGGACAGCCAGGGCTGTTACACTGAGAAACACTATCTCAAACAAACAAAAAACCCCAAACAAACAAAAAACCCCAACCAACCAAACAAACAAACAACCAAACAAACCAGTACAAGATTATTGCTATAACTCAAAAGGTAAAGTATGGTTAGGTACTTGGTATGCAAGCCTGATCACCTGAGTTAGATCCGTGGGACCCATGTAAAGGTGGAAGGAGAAACCAACTCTACAGGTTTGTTCTCTGACTTCCACTTGCAAAATCATATATATACACACAGAGGAAAATAGTAGTAAATAAAATATTTTAAAAGCTCAAATGGAAGATGAGTGTGCTGGCGCACACCTGTTGTCCCAGCACTCAGGGAGGCAGAGGCAAGCAGATCTCTTCAAGTTTAGCGCCAGCCTGGTCTACAAATTGAATCCAGGACAGCCAAGGTTACACAGAGAAAAAAAAAGGAAGTAAAGAAAAAGAAAGGAAAGAGGGAAGGAAGGAGGGAGGGAGGGAGGGAGGGAGGGAGGGAGGGAGGGAGGGAAGAGAAAGAAAGAAAGGAAGAGAGAAAGAGAGAAAGGAAGAGAGAAAGAGAGAAAGCGAGCCAAATGGTAGTGCACATCTACAGTCTTATCACTGCCACACACTAAACACACAATAAAGTTTAAAATGACTTAAAGCTTTCTTATTGCCTTTATCATTTAAAAGTAGCAAATGCCATCCAACTATCAGCAAATTAAGGAAGAGTTAATTTTGGCATAAAATATAGAGAAGAAAAGTTAGGCTATTTCAGGTTTATATGAGTGGTCAATTAATAGTAAATAATGTGATGTTTTGTTTTCTTCCAATTGGGGGCTGGGGTGGAACTCAGTCATACATAAGGCATTTGTCTCTGTAGGATGTGTGAGGCCCTGGCTCTAGTCCTACCACACGGAACTTCCATCTCTTCGCATCAGCCTTTCCCACCATTCCCCGCTGAGGTCCTTACTGCAGAGTACAACACAAGCTGAGCATTCCCTTCAGGTACCAGAACTGTCTACCTCTACACAACCTTTTCGAGTTTTAAGATCCTGGTTTACGGTAGACACGCTCACTCTCCACCGACAATTAGGTCGTAGCTTCTGTGTCGGAAAGCATTGACCCTACTGTTTGTAATCTTAGGATCACAGAGACTTCAGAGCCCTTCAGGCAACTGGCCAGCATAGATAGCTGTAATCTACTTAAACTGCTTTCTCTTTCTTCCTTCCTTTCTTCCTTTCTTTCTCTTTCTTTCTTTCTTTCTTTCTTTCTTTCTTTCTTTCTTTCTTTCTTTCTTTCTTTCTTTCTTTCATTTTGAGCCATGAGGGCAGAGAGAGAAAGAGAGAGAGGGGGACAGAGAGACAATGGGAAAGTACAGAAGAGAGAAAGGGGATGGATGAGGTGCCCCGAAAAAGTCAAAGAGCAACTGTTTTCTTTGTTGTTTGTTTGTTTTCTTGTTTTTCATGACAGAGTTTTTCTGTATGCCTGGCTGTCCTGAGCATCCCTTCGTAAAACAGCCTGGCCTTGAACTCACAGATCCGTCTGCCTCTGCCTCCCGAGTCCTGGGATTAAAGGAGTACGCCGCTGAGTCTGGCTTTTTTTTTTTTTTTTTTAAGATTTATTTTATTTGTATTTGTATATGTGTGATCATGTGTACATGTGCTCCTATATCCTTGGAGGGAAGAGGCATCAGATCCCCTGGAGTTGGAGCTACAGGTAGTTGTGAGCCACCTGACATACGTGTTAGGAGTTAAACCGGGGTCCTCTGCAAGAGCAGCAAGTGTTCCTAACCATTGAGCTATCTCTTTAGCCCCTACTTACATTGTTTAAGCACACATCTGAAGTTGGGTATGGTGTTGCAGTCCTATAATGCCAGCGCTTGGTAGATAGAGGCAGGAGAAAGACCCAGGAGTTCAAGGCCAATCCTGGTGGAATTCTCCATAGTGAATACCAAGCTATGCAAACAGTTAAAGCCTGTCTCAAAAAGAAGCAAACAAAAACCAAGATTGATAACTGTGTTCTCAAAAAAAAAAAAAAAAAAGTGTAATGAACCCAGGACAGTATTTTATTATTGACGTGGGTCAGTGCTCTCCTGTGCACTCAACAGGTCTGAAACTGGAATCTGGTGCTTCCTGCATGCTAGGTGAGCACTCCAACCACACAGATACACGTCCTTTGTTTTTTTATTTTTCTGTCTGGAGTAGGAGAATGCTTATGCCGTTTTAGGTCTGCACACTCTGGAGGTCAGACGACCTAGACATTGGTCATCAGGTGTGTCTTACGTTTGACACAGGGTCTCCAACTGACCTGGAACTTTGCCAACTAGATCAGCCTAGCTGGCCCTGACATTCCAGGGATCTGTCTGTCTGCTTCTCATCTTGCCTCTCTGCCTCCCAGTTTGCCATCCCTAGTATTAATGATATGTAACACCAGGCTTGGGTCTTTTGTTGTTGTTGTTTTGTTTTGTTTTTTAACATTGATTCTGGGAATCTGTGATACTTTGAATAACTGCAGCCCGCATTGGCTCAGATTGTTTGAATGTCTGGTCCTCTGTCAGTAGAACTGTTCGGGAAGAATTAGGAGGTATAGTTTTGCTGGAGAAGGTATGGCCTTGTTGGAGGCAGTGTGTCATTAAAGGTGGCATTTGAGGTCATAAAACCCAAGCAAGGTCCAGTCTCTTTCTCCCTCTGTCTCTGTCTCTCTGCCTACTGCCTGTGGGATTAGGTGGTAAAACTCTCAGCGACTGCTTCCTCCATGCCTGTCTGCTTCCTGCCATGATAATCATGGACTAACCCCCTGAAAGTATAAGTAAGCCCCCAAATAATTGCTCTCTTTGGTAAGAGTTGCCTTAGTCATGGTGTTTCTTCACAGTACAGAACAGTGTCTTAGCTGAATCTGAATTCAGGTCTTTACACATGTAAGGCAAGCGCCTCGCCAACAGACTCATCTGTTTAGTCTTCTCCCCCTTTCTTTGGTTTTAGAGACCAGGCCTCAGGTAGCCTAAACTGTGCATGAACTCTGATCCTTCTGCCTTCACCTGCAGAGTGCTCAGATTACAGGCCTTGCACACTGGGCCTGGCTCTGACTATTTATTCTGATGTAGACTCTCACTATGTTGTTCATACTGGCCTTGAACTTACTTGTAGTCTAAGCAGATTTTGAATTGGCAATCTTCCCAGTACCTAGGATTATTCAGACTCCAGAGTACCTGGGATTATCGGTTTAAATCATCATGTGTAACTAAAGGCCTATTTCAAAAGGTCAGTCAAACAAAACAAAGCAAGGAAAACAAACTGATTGAAAGGTCAACCAGAACTGGATACGATGAATGAAGCCACAGAATCCTAGACCTCAGAAGGTAAAAAAGGAGGAGAACTTGGGATGCAGAACCACCATGAGTTTTCGGCTACATAGTTCTAGGCCAGCCTCTCTCAAAAAAGGAAACAGAGGAAGAGAGGGAGGGGGAGAAGAGAGGAGGGGAGGGGAAAGGAAGGGAGGAGAGGGGAGGAAAGGAGCAAGGGGAGAAGAGAGGACACCAATGTTTGTGTTAGATCTACTATGGAAGTATGGTCTTTATGAATAGAATAAGAGAAAGAAGCTAGTACTATAGCTCAGTGGCAGAGCACCTGCTTACCATTTTTAAGGCCTTAGGGTCAATTGCAAGCAACTACCCTCCTGTGTGACCAAAATAAAGAGAGAGAAAGAGAGAGAGAGAGAGAGAGAGAGAGAGAGAGAGAGAGAGAGAGAAGGAAAACTGCCTTGGGGCAAGAAGCTTGCTTTATACATGGAGCAAAGCAAGACACCAAGGTCACACAATCTCATGCAAGTCCACACCCTCAGTCGGCTCACACTGGGCCCTAATTCCTCTTGCTGGAAGACTGCAACAGCAACAACCTGGGGACCAATCCCTAAACATGTAGGTCTGTAGGTGCATTCAAGATCCAAGATAGCAGTTCCAATTTGTTTGCTTGGTAGGTCGGTTGGTTTGTGTGTGTGTGTGTGTGTGTGTGTGTGTTTGTTTGTTTGTTTTTTTCTAGAGACAGGGTTTTTCTGTGTATAGCCTTAGCTGTCCTGGACTCCCTTTGTAGACAAGGCTGGCCTCGAACTCACAGAGATCCTCCTGCCTCTGCCTCCCAGAGTGCTGGAATTAACAATTGTTCTACTTTATTTCTAGTTACTGTTGTTCATCTTTTCCTGTAGTCAATTTACAAATTAAAGGATATAATTATGTAACTATAGTGAAAAAAACAGTATCTATAGGGTGTAGTCAGCCTGTGGTTTCAGGCATCCAGTGTCCCAGGATGGTGGAATACATCTTTCCTGAATAAGCGCACACTAATATAGCTATAATATGTTCAAAATCCCCAAATATTTTAAAATATTGTATATTTTTAAACTGATTTGTTTTATGGGTGTAGGTGTTCTGTCTGCATGTATGTTTGTGTCCCCCAGGAACTGTAATTACAGTTGAGCCACCATGTGTACGCTTGAAAAGCATGTCCTCTGCAAGAGCAACAATCACAACTTAACTGCTGAGCCACCTCTACAGCCCCAATCCTCTGAATTTTATATCAATACCTGTAATGAGAATTCTAGAATTTTGATTTCTTTTAAAAACATAGAAATAGGGACTGGAGAGATGACTCAGTGGTTAAGAGCACTGTCTGCTCTTCCAAAGCACCCATATAGCAGCTCACACTTGTCTGCAAAGCCAATTCCAAGGGATCTGAGATCTTCACACTAAATCATATAAAATTGAAAAATAAAAAACAAAACATAGAATTAGTATATGTTTTTCTTTTAATGCCAGGTGTGTGACCATGGGGCTGTTTTCAGCACCTTTCTATGATTTACGTCATGCTCTAGCAGAGGCGTGGTTTTGCCAGCTGCAGATAGTTTCTGTGATTGTGTGACATTTGGAATTCTGGGAATTTTCAGGCTAGAGCCCTGAAGATGGGATTGGTGGTTGGTGATCCTTCAGGAAAAATGGCTTCAGTTTGTTATTAGTTGTGCTCAAAGAAGAAACAAGAAAAAGAAATCTGATTCAGAGATATATCTCTCTCTCCTCTCTATCCTTTCTCTCCTATCTAGTGATAGAAGGTGAAACCAAGCTGTGTGCATCTCTTTAATCCCAGCAGTCTGGAGGCAGAGGCAGGCAGTGGATCTCTGTGAGTTCTAGGCCAGCGTGGTCTGCAAGGTTAGTCCAGGACAGCCAGGCCTATACAGACAAATCCAGTCTCCAAAGCAAAACAAAAAGGTGTAACCAGAGGGGATAAAGGATGGAAAAGAGAACAACCCACAAAGTAGCAAAGATCAGCTACAAGCAAAGAAGAAACAATAAGAAATTAGATTTACAGTTCTCTCACATGCACCTCTATCCTTTTTCCTCTCCTGTTGTAAGTGACTATTAATATTTACTATTGTTTTATCTTCTGGTAAAGCTGCTGTTAATCCTAAACAGCTGTATACCCAAATCGACACCCAGACACTGGGAGTTATTTAATTAACGTAGAACACAATGCTGGGCAATAGTTGTTCCATCCTAAACCTCCAAGCCCTCATAGTTTCCTAACATTTAGATTTTCCACATTATACTTGCTTTTAGTGATATATTAGGTCCAGTCCATCTCTCCAGGTCGCTCCAAGATCTCTGCTCCTGCCTCTGCCCTCCCAGCTTCCTCTGCCCTTCTCTCCTCCTCTGCCTCCCACCTTCCTGTCCTCTGGCTCCTCCCTCTCTTCCTGCTTCCTTTCCCTTGTTCAACAGTGTGGCTGGTTGCTTTATTTTGGCGTGTTTGCACAAAGCTGAGACAGGTGATTCCTAGAATAAATACCACACTGCAATGTCAGTATTGAAACCAGAGAGGAGAGAGAAATCAGCATTTGAATGAAGAAGGGTAAAGTATATACATTTGAAAAGAATATTATACCAACACTCTCCTATCTAGTGATGGGGGTAAAAAGAGGAACCCCCAAAGTAGCTAATACTGGCTGCAAATACCCAGTAGTTTCTTTTCACTTTCTTTTCTTTCTTTCTTTCTTTCTTTCTTTCTTTCTTTCTTTCTTTCTTTCTTTCTTTCTTTCCTTCCTTCCTTCCTTCCTTCATTCATTCTTTTCTTCCTTCCTTCCTGTTTCCTTTCTTTCTTTTTGTTGTTGTTATTTTTGTTTTTCAAGACAGAGTTTCGCTGTATAGCCTTGGCTGTCCTAGACTCAAATTGTAGACCAGGCTGACCTCGAACTCACAGAGATCTGCCTGCCTCTGCCTCCTGAGTGCTGAGATTGCATGCATGTGCCCCCAGGCCTGGCTTTCACATTTCTTTTTAAAAATACATTTTATTTTTTGTTCTGTTTTTTGAGACAGGGTTTCTCTGTGTAGCCTTGGCTGTTCTGGACTTGGTAGACCACTCTGGCCTTGAACTCTCTGTGATCCACCTGCCTCTCCCCCCCCCACACACATGCCGTGATTAAAGGAGTGTGCCACCCAGGCTTAGCTTAATTTTGTTTATTTATTTGGTGGTGTGTAGCACATATGGAGGTCAGAGGCCAACTTGTGAGAGTTTTCTTCTACCATGTAGGTCCTAAGGATGAAACCCAGGTTGTCAGATTTGGAAGCAGCACCTTTGCCATATTGCCAGCCCTCTTTTTTTTTTTTTGGCAAATTTTCACTATGTAGCCCAAGCTGGCTTCAAACTTTCAGTAATCTTGCTTCACTCTTGAGTGCTGGGACTGCACATGTGGGCCTCTGCATCTGGCTGATTCTTTTTAAGATTTTAAAATTATTACTGGGGGCAGGGGTGGGTCATAATGAATGTATGATGGTCAGAGGACTGGAGTCAGTTCTCTACTTCATCTTTCTGGGGCAGAGTTTCTCTTGTTCCTGCCATCTCAGAGTAGGAATGTGGGATTGAACTCAAGTTGACAGGCTTGCTTACCTTTACCCACGAGTCTATTTCACCATCACCCCTTTTAATTGGCATACATTCATTGCCCATAGTGATAGCTTTCATAAAGACATTTTCATACAAGGGTATGACATATTTGATCATATTCACACTCCCCATACCTTAACCTCCCTTGTTTCTCCCCTCCCTGCTTCATGGCTTCTTTCCTTAGAGACAGTTCTCACAGAGTAGCCCTCACTGACCTGAAACTCACAGATCCACCTACCTCTGCATATTCAGTCCTGATTAATAGTATTTGCCACCAGGCCCTGCCTTTTTTGGCTTTTTGAGGTAGGGTCTCATGTTGCTTGGGCTGTCCTCAAACTCTTTTTGTGGCTAAGGAGAACCTTGAATTCCTGATCCTCCTGCCTCTACCTTCTAAGTTCTGGGATTATAGGCATGCACCACCATACCCAAATCAGTCATTTCTTTTTCTTTCTTATATTGGGATTGAAGCTAGGGTCTTGTGTTTCCTAAGCAGTCTTTCTACCACTGAACTATAACCTCAGCCCTCAGTGTGTCTTTTTGTTCCTATTATTGTTGTTGCTGGTGCTGCTGTCATTGAGATGATCTTATTATGTAGCCCTGGCTAGCCTTGAACTCACAGAGATCCTGTTACCTCTGCCTTCTGATTAAAGGTGTATATCAACTCAGACTTGGTTGTTTTCTTATTTTTTAATTTTTAGATTTATGTGTGTGATTTTTGCATACATATATGTATGCACACCATGTTGTAGAGGAAAGTTAATTCAGAACAAGGCTGTTCTGACAAGAGAGCACATCCAAAGACCTCCTAGGTCTGTGTGATCTGGAATACAAACATGCCTTTAATCCAGGAGACAGAGGTAAGCGGATCTGAGCTAAAAGCCAGCCTGGTATAGAGCAAGTTTCAGGTAAAGAAAAATTTAGATCCAGATGTGGTGGTACATATCTTTAATCCCAGACAGTGAAGATAAAGATAGTTTGTAGAAGAAAGCACCCATTTTTGAAAGTAATGTCTAAAGCCAGGCGATGGTGGCACACGCCTTTAATCCCAGCACTTGGGAGGTAGAAAGGCAGGTGGCTGTAAGAATTCAAGGCCCATCTGGTCTCTGGACTAAGTTTCAGGACAGCCAACACTACACAGAGAAACCTGGTCACAAGAAACCAAGAGAGAAAAAAAAAGTGGTATCTAATTGAGTGGCAGAAATAGTGACAAATAGAGAAAGACTTGACAGAATAGGATGCAGCCAACTCTTTCGAGAAGAGAGAGAAAAGGGAAGCCTCTTATGGGGCAATGCAGACAAAGAGAGGAGGCAGTTTTTACTGGGACAGTAACAGACAGGTTGTAGAGAGAGAACTCAGGTGAAGACCTAATGAGCCAGAGAATGAGAAGGCGCTAGAAGGGTAGAGCAGATTGCTGGAGTTAGTTTGAGGCCAAGCAGAGCAATTCAGGGGGCCAAGAAATTAGAATAAGTCAGCTGTGAGAGAAGTTTGAGTTAGAACAGTTGAGTTTAACCAGCCAGTGCAGAGCTCAGTAAGAACAAGTAAGGGTGAGATTAAGCAGTAAGTCTCAGAGGCTAAAAATGTTCTAGGCCTAGGATAGATTGTATGGAGGCTAGAGGCTTCTAGGACTAGGCCTAGGCTAGCAGATAGAGGCAGTAGGCCTCCTCAGACAACAACGGAAACAAGTAAATAAAAGATCCTTTTTACACCATGTATTTGGGCACCTTTGGTGCTCAAAGCAGCCAGAAGAGGCCATTGGACACCCTGGAATTGGAGTTATAGGTTGTTATCCGTCATTTGGGGGCTGGGAACTGAACCTGGGTCCTGCAAGAGCACTAACTGCTCTTAACCACTGAGCTATCTCTCCAGACTCCTCAGTGGTTTCTTAAAAAGCATTAGGATTTGTGTTCGTAAATTTAAGGGAAACTAGAAAGATAATAAAATTTATGGGGATGTGGGAAGGAAAAGGGGCCAATCACTGCAGAACTGGTGGAGCCTCTTACCTGCTGAGAGTTGCCAACATAGAGAAAATAGTTCTTTTGTATGAAAATATTTTCAAATATTAAGCCAGGCATAAAGCCCGAATGCATATGAATTTGGAGACGACCTCCTTCCTCTAGCTGGTATTTTTGGGGAATCTCACAAACAAGACTATTCACTTGATTTTCACTACAGGTATCCATCCTCCTTTGCTTCATCCCTGTAGCCTAGAGTGTTACTGTCGAGTTCTACCATCTCTTCTTCCATGTCATAGTCTTTCTGGGTCCATATGTGTAACATGCTTCCACCCTCAATACTATAGAACAATAAATTTCATCACATGTTTGATAAACATTCACTTCATTTCTCCTTAGGTTTTGATATCTTAAGGTCCTTAATATTCAATGTTTGGTTTTTATTTTATTTTTTAAATTTTGTTTATTGTTTATACAGTATTTTGCCTGCATGTGTGCCTGTATGCCAGAGGAGGGCACCAGATTCATTATAGATGGTTGTGAGCCACCATGTGGTTGCTGGGAATTGAACTCAGGACCTTTGGAAGAACAGCCAGTGCTCTTAACCTCTGATCCATCTCTCCAGCCCTGGATTTTATTTTTTAATTAGAGTTCTCTAGAGTAACAGAACTTATAGAATGAATCTCTCTCTTATAAAGAAAGGACATTGATTAGAATGATTTATGGACTTCAGTTCAGCTAATCCAACAATGGCTTGCTATGAACAGAAAGTCCAAGAATCCAGTTGTTCCTTAGTCCACAAGGCTGTATGTCTGTGCTGGTCTTCAGTATATGCCAGAATCCTGAAGAAGTAGGCTCTAATGCCAGAGAAGGAATGGACTTGCTAGCAAGGTGAGGGCAAGCAGGCATAAAGCAAAAGCTTCTTTCTTCTTCCATGTCCTTATGAAGGCTTCCAGCAGAAGGTGTGGCTCAGGGTAAAGGAGTGTCTTACTACATCAAGGTCCAGATTAAAGAGGTGTCTTCCTACCTCAAAGGTCTGGGTTAGAAGTAGATCTACCTGCTTTAAATTAAGTGAAACTTCCTCTCAGGTGTGCCCTCCATTTTTGGATTTTAGTTAATTCTAGATGTAGTGAAGTTGGCAAGCAAGAATAGCCATCAGAAATTTAAACTATAGAGTGAGATGAACATTTACATTGTTTTCAAAATCCCCGAACTGCCAGTGTGTGTGTGATTGTGTGTATATGTGTATGCAGAAGAACAATCTTGAGTGTTGTGGTAATGAGTTGATGGGTTCTCTCATTGGCTGGCTGGTAAATGAGTCCCATGAATCCATCGGCTTCTTTCCTTCCTTCCTTCCTTCCTTCCTTCCTTCCTTCCTTCCTTCCTCTCTCCCTCCCTGCCTCTCTCTCTCTTTCTCTCTCTCTCTCTCTCTCTCTTTCTTTCTTTCTTTCTTTTGTTTTTTCAAGATGGTTTCTCTGTGCAGCCTAGGCTGTCCTCTGTAGACCAAGCTGGCCTCAATCACACCTGCCTCTGCTTCCCCAAGTGCGGGGATCATGGGTGTGCGCCACCATGCTTGGCCATGAGCCTGTCTTTCAAGCACTGGATTACAAGTTCACATCTCCTGAAGCCCTTGAGTGGCACATATAAGTCCCTCTTATATTATCCTTTCTCATATTGTCACTTGTAAAGCAGCTAATCACAACAGACCAAACTGTACAAATAGCTTTGAACAAGAAGCATTCCTCTAGGAGACTACCCCATAGACAACTAGCTAAATATGAGGTAACCCAGAAGAACTACAACTGTTGTTTAGTAGAGTTCTCTGTCCTCCATGCTAAAGCCAGGGGCTGACTGTGTGAATGTGAGAACAAAGAACGTAGTATAATTGACAGTCAGCAAGACCTGCTGGTGGGAGGGAGGGGAAAAACAAAACAAAACAACAAAAAAAGACATGTTCACATCCCCACACCCAGCTTTTCTCATGTGTTTTCAGGATTGAGTTTAGGTATTCAAGCTCGTGTAGCAAACATTTTACCAGCCGAGCTGTTTCCACCGCCCAGCTGCCTTCCTTCCTGCCTTGCTTTCTCTTTGTCTCCCAGGCTAACCTCAAACTCACTATGTATTTGAGGTTGACTATGAATTCTAGGTCCTCTTGCCTCTGCCTTCTAGGCTGGGATTATAGGCATGAGCCACCATCCCTGGTTTATGTCATTATCTCAGTGACTGTTCTATTGCTGTGAAGAAATACTATGACCACAGCAACTCTTATAAAAGAAATCATTTAATTGGAAGCTTGCTTCAGAGGCTTAGTCCATTATCATCATGGCAGGAAGCGTGGTGGCAGAGATCATGGCAGCAGGTATCATGGTATTAGAGTAGTAGATGAGAGCTACAACATTCTGATCCACAAGCAGAAAGAGAAAGAGAGAGGAGAGAGAGCACAAGGAAGGAAGCCTGGTTCTGGTATGCACTTTTGGAGCCTCAAAGCTAACCCCAGTGACATACTTCCTCCAACAAGGCCACACCTCTTTTTTATGATTTATTTATTTACTATGTATACAGTGTTCTGCCTACATATATGCTTGCACACCAGAAGAGGGCACCAGATCTCATTATAGATGGTTATAATACCATGTGGTTGATGGGAATTGAATTCAGGACCTCTGGAGGAGCAGAGAGTACTCTTAACCTTTGAGCCATCTCTCCAGCCCCAAGGCCAAACCTCTTAATCTTTCTAATCCTATCAAAAAGTTCTACTCTCTGGTGACTAAATGTTCAAATATGAGCCTATAAGGGGGTGAACAGCATTCTTATTTAAACCACCACTGCCAAGTAGGATATCTTAGTTACTTTTCTATTGATGTGAAGAGACACCATGACCAAGGCAACTTATAAAAGATTTTATTGAGGCTCATGGTTCTGGAGGGTTAGAGTTCATGATCATCATGGCAGGAGCCATAGTGCTGGAACAGTAGTTGACAGCTTACAGCCTGATTTAAAAGTAGGAGACAGAGAAAGCTAACTGGAAATATGGTGGGCTTTAGTGACGCACCCAGTGACACACACACACTCTAGTGACACACCTCCTCTGACAAGGGCACACCTCCTAATTTCCCAAAACAGTCCTATCAGCTGGGAACTAAATATTCATATATATGAGCCTATGGGAGCTATTGTCATTCAAAGTACCACAGAGGGGATCAAACCCATGTCACTGTGCATACTAGGCAAACACTTACATACCAAGCTAGCTGTCATTATTTTTTAATATTTTTTTTCTTTCTCACTGACTTCTAACTCTTCCTTTATCTCACATTAAATCCTACTACAAAATTGATTGTTACACTCCACATTTTATTGCATTAATGGTCTTTTATTTCAAGCTACTGCTATACTTTTAAAATTATAGTGTTTGTTCATTTTTAAGACTTTTTTTATTTTTTTTATTTTACTGATGGTTGTCAGCTGTTGTCTGGATGTTCAGAAAAGAGCCTGAACCCAGGTCCTCTGCAAGAGCATCCAGGGTTCTTAACTGCTGAGCTATTTCTCCAGCTCCAGATTATATATACATACACACACACACACACACACACACACATATATATATATATATATATATATATATATTTTTTTTTTTTTGAGACAGGGTTTTTCTGTGTAGCCTTTGCTGTCCTGGAGCTTGCTCTGTAGACCAGGCTGGCCTCAAACGCACAGAGATCTGTTTGCCTCTGCCTCCCAAGTACTGGGATTAAAAGCATGTGCCACCACAGCCCAGCTCCAGATTATAATTTTTTAATAACATATTTGATTCATTGCTAGTTTCTTCCCTTGTTACTGTTAGTTTCTATATGCATATACTAAAAAATTTTAGCATTTTATTTATTTAAGTTTAAAGCAAAAGTCACCTTAGAAAATTGACATTATTCATCGTATGGAGAAAAGCTTCAAGTTAACAAAAAACATTCTTAAGAAACTAGGTCTTATTTTTAAAGCCTTCTAAAAATATCACTAGGCTTTAAAAATATTTTCCCCTTTTATTCTCCAAATGGTGCCAGCTGTGTAATTTTACTTCCAGCCAGAATATTGCTTTCAACTTCCACTGAGTATTTTTTCCCTGCATTAATTAAAGGCTGTTTTGGATGATATTTGCCATAGCCCGAGAGAAATACTGAGACATGATTACCAGACATAAAATTACTACATGGGATTACATATGCATTAAATAAATTGAAATCATTTTGGATTTTTTTTTCTTCTTAAAGTGTTTTACTTAAAGTCCCTTTTGTAATCTGTTTCATGGTCTTTAAGAGAAGAGGGGAGAGGGAGAAGGTCGTCACTCTTGTACTGTGAGATATTTGGAGACATTTCCCTAAATACCAACTGTGTCCCAGAGAGGTAGAGTGTGAGGACAGCGCTTCCAAAGGAAGCCCTCACACGCTGCCTCTGTGCTGACCACCCATTCAGAGCATCAAGGCTTTCTCCCTTGGCATGTGAGAGTGTTTTCTCCCACTTTGAGCCATCTGCTTCTCACTAGTTCTCATGGTTTCCGCCAACTGACTTATTCTCTCACACCAGCAAACCTTAGTCTCATCACCTCACATCTCAGTACTCCTCCCATTCAGGGACAGCTAGCCTCACAGATCAACTTTCCCTGGCCTTTCCTCTCCAGGCTTCCCCTCAGGAGCTGGCCTACTCAAGTACCCTAGCCAACATTCCTTCTCCATCCTCAGTATAAGCTAGGAAGGGAGGGAAAGGAGGGGAGGACAGAAGCAATTAAGGTCTTCATTTGAATTTTTTTAGAAACAATAGGCAGAGTGATTTGATTATTAAGCAGGGCCCTGAGGATCCAAACCCCAGCCCTAGCAGCTTAGCCTCTAAATTTGATGGCTTACATGACTGTGTTCTATTGTTCCATTGCAGCATTTGGATATTACACATACTTTTTATCCTGGTTAGTGGTTTCTGCTCGAGTTCTAATTTTTTGAGGCTGGATTACAGCAGTCCGTCAGAGAAGCCTGGTCAAGTATGTCTGTGAACGCACAGACCTACAGGAAAGTATTTGTAGTCTCTGAAATATGCTCTCTCTTACTCTCTTCCCATTTTTGGTCTCTCTGTCTCTTGACAGACTTTATTTGAAAACAAAAAACAAAAAACCTCTATATGTCTGTGGTGGTTTGAATGAGAATGGCTCCCATTGGTTCATATGTTTGAATGATTGCTCCCCAGTTGGTAGAACTGTTTGGGAAGGATTAGATGTTGGAGGAAATGTATTACTGGGGATAGGCTTTGAGGTTTCAAAATCCCATGTCAGGCCAAGTCAGTCAGTTTGTCTGTCTCTCTTTTTCCAACTCTCTTCTCCTTTCCTCCCCTTCTCCTTTCCTCCCCTTCTTTGCCTCTCCCTCTCTCTTTCTCTCTGCCTCTCTGTTTCTTTCTGTAACATGCAAATCAGAAGTGAGCTCTCAGCTCCTGCTCAAGCACTGTGCCTGGCTGCCTGCCACCATGCTTCCTGGCCATGATAGCCACAGACAAACCCTCTGAAACTGTAAGCTATCCTGAGTTAAATGCTTTCTTCTGAATGTTGCTTTGATCGTGGTGTCTTTTCACAGCAACAGCTGGTAACTAAGACAATGTCCAAAGGTATTTGCTAATTTTTTTTTTTTTACTATGATAAAGCACCATGACCACGAACAACTTGGGAAAAGGGTGGGTTTTTTTTTTTCCGATTATAGTTATATAGGGAGAATTTACATTGGCAGGAAAGACATGGCACTGCTGGAATAGGGAGCTAGCTGAGAGATCCTTTCTTCAACAGCAGCACTGAGTGTGAACTAGAGGTGGGGCAAGGTTATGAACTCCCAAAATCTGTTCCCTCACTCCCATGATATACTTTCTTCAGCAAGGCTCCACCCCTTAAAGGTTCCACAGCCTTTCACAAACAGTGCATGAGCTACAGGACACCAAGTTTTCCAGTGTGGGAGCCCAGAAGGGGAGATTTCTTATTCAAGCTATCACATAAAATAAATGGAAGATTCTGTTACATCTGATGAGATGAGAGCTCATTTGGAGGTTCTAGCAGGGAACACAGTTTCTTGTATAACGGTGACTGAAGACCTCTATATTGGCACATCAACCTCTTTGGCCAAGAGCAGGAAGGGGGTCACTTGCATAGCCAGTTAGAACAACTAAATAAACACTGGAGATCAATGAGGTGATAGATAGTGCATCTTGGTCCCCCTCACATCCTGAATCCAAGAAGATGAGCAAAAAGCATGACTATTTCAAAGTGGCAGGAACAAACTTTCACATACAAAAAAGGGAAGCTGAACGGTTGGTAGCCTACACCTTTAATCACAGCACTCAGGTGGCAGAGGCAGGCAGATCTCTGAGTTCCAGGCCAGTCTGGTCTACAGAGTGATTCCAGAACAGCCAGAGCTACACACAGAGAAACCCTGTCTTGAAAAAATATTAGATAGATAGATAGATAGACAGACAGACAGACAGATAAAGCTGGTGTTCACACCTGTCACTGTCCTCCAGGCTGAGTAAAAGAACTAAAAGCACAAAATCTTATGTTCTCAGTCTTGACCATTGGATCCCTAGAAGCATATTTCTGGAAGTGCTGGCCAGCAGCCAGTCTGTGCATCTTGCCGTCAGGCCTGGGAATGGGGAAGAAAATTAGTCTTTTCTGCTCAAAAACAGGTGAAGGGATGTCAAACTCAAGATCAAGAAAAAGGAGCCAATGCAACATTCAAAGTTCCCTGAAGTAGATACATTTATCCATCGGTCATCACACTGGCAGACATGCCAAGGCACACCCTGCCCCCAGCTTTGGCAGCCATGCAGCTGAAAAGAAACAGACACGCTGAACACCACACAGAACGGATAAATACCAGAGGGAAGAAATATTAGATTTATTTTCCTCAGCAAGCATTCAATTTGGGAAGAGTTGAAAGTTTGGCTTGTATTCTAATAATAAGAGTGAATCCTCTGAATCAACTGTGTTCATATTGTTAAACACTTTTAAGGATTTAAAACAAAAACTTAAACAGAGTGTGTGTGTGTGTGTGAAGGAACATGGGTGCACTTGCCTTCAGAGGCCAGAAAAAAACCATCAGATCCCTTGGAGCTGGAATTACATGCAACTGTGAGCCACCTGACTTGGGTGCTGGGAACCGAACTCATGTCCTCTAAAGAGCAGGAAGTTCTCTTAACCTCTGAGCTGTCGTCCAGCCCCTCAAAATAATCACTTTTAAAGATAGTATATGTGTATATGCAATAGTTGCTAGGCAGAGCCACACCTTTTTATGAAAAGCTTTTCCATCTGGCCACATGGTCTTAAACACAGAGAAGGAAAGTACAACCAAAGATTAAAATAATTGATGATGATATAAAACAACAAGAACAAAACTAAGCAAGATTTTAGGAGGCACAAATGACGTAGGGCCACAAAGGATCCCCATTAAATAAGCCCTGAGTATTGGCATGCCAGGAAGGGTAATTACAGCCTCCCCATCTGTGATCAGATTAGACTCCCATATTTTTTCCTAACATTAACAAAATACTGTTTGTATATTCCTGAGAACATAAGACTGAGACCATGCCAAACAGCACCATTTTATTGGTGAATGCATTTGAACTTAGATCCCTAGACCATTTTCATGGTGAAAATGGACAGTGTCTGTTATAATCTTAGTAGTCATGCTATTATCTCTGGACTTTGTATACTCAGCTGCTGTCTGAAGTTTATCCACTTTCACTTACAATTGATCCATACTCAGATATGATCCTCCGACAGTCTGAACTCCATCTGTCTTGGCTCTCTTGATCAGCCTCCTGTGGAGGAATTTTAATTCAGAACATGGATATTCTGGCCAGAGAGCATACCCAAAGACTTTCTAGGTTTGTGTGATCCAGCTGTAATATAAATATGCTTTTAATCCAGGAGGCAGAAGCAAACAGATCTGAGTTTATGGCCAGCATGGAATACAGCAAGTTTCTGGCAAAGAAAAGCTTAGATCCAGGAGTGGTGGTACACGCCTTTAATTCCAAACAATGAAGATAAAGTTAGTCTGTAGAAGGAAGCACCTGTGTTTGAAAGTGATATCTAATTGAGTGACAGAAACAGTGATAAATCACAGAAAGACTTGATAAAATATGCCCAACTCTCACAAGAACAGAGAGGAAAAGAACTATACTTAAAGGGCAATGAGAGACAGAGAGAAGGCAGTTTTACCAGGAGAGTTTTATAGACAGAGGTTGAATGAGATAACAAGCAGATGAACCCCGAATGAGCCAGAGAATAAGAAGGAACCAAGAGGTTAGAGCAGATTACTTGATTTAGCTTGAGGCCAAGCAGAGCAATTCAGTCGATAGCTGAGAGAAGCCAGAGTAAATCAGTCAGCTTGGAGAGGAGCTGGAGCCAGAACAGCTGAGTTGAACAAGCCATCCCAGAGCTCAGTAAGAATGAGAAAGGGTGAGCTTATTAAAGCAGTAAGTCTCAGATGCTGAAAACGTTCCAGGCCTAGATTAGATTACACAGAGGCCAAAAGCTTCCAGGACTGGGTTTAGGTTAGCAGAAGGAGGCAGCAAGCCTCTGCAAAAATTGAAACAGGTAAATAAAAGTTCATTTTATACCCTCCAAGGCCTGAAAATCAGCAAAAATGGATAGACTAAACCTTTCTGTGCCAAATTTCAGGCAGAAGCATCTAGATTCACTTGACATCTATTTCCTAAATAATTTCAGGGCCTCAAGTCATGAGGAAAAATTGTTAGGTAGCTACGAGGATTGGCAGGGTTAGAGGCCATTAAGGAATGAACTTTCCCTGATGAATTTTGCATGCTTTCCCTGATTCGGTGGCTTTCTTATTCCTTCTCTGAAGTCTTCCTGTTTTCTGCCATGTGGCTGCTTATCTGCCGTGTAGCTGTTGGCTGACTTTGTCTATTGAACCTACCTGTGAACTTGGACTCTAATTCAAATGTCTCAACTTTTAAGCCTTGTCTTTTTAACTGTCTAATCAGCCTTTTTAAAAAAAGATTTATTCATTATTCATACAGTATTCTGCCTTCACGTATGCCTACATACCAGAAGAGGGCACCAGATCTCATTATATATAGTTGTGAGCCACCATGTGGTTGCTGGGCATTGAACTTAGAACCTTTGAAAGAATAGCCAGTGCTCTTAAACTTTGAGCTAATTCTCCAGCCCTGCCTGATCGGTCTAGTTTCCCAGAGACTTTTATACCTTTTATCTAGGACACTGCCAAAAGACATGTTAGCAGTGTCCTTCCCCTCCAAAATTTTTACCAGAGACTGCCTCAAGTCAGTCTTGATGATGTACCCTTGTCCAGTAGGAAAGAGCTGTGAGAACAATAACTGTGTCTCCTTCTGCAGCTATCTACTAGAATCAAAAGTCGAGAATGTGAACCAGGGCTACCCAGTTCTGTGAGGCTTCTCCATTTTGGTTGAACCATGACATCATTAATAATTCTTATAATAAATCTCTTCCCCAAGGAAGAATCTGCCTCATTTTCCCTCCTGAACTCCAAACCAGAAACCTTTGGATCATGTTAAATTTGGGATTTACTTCAAACAATGCAATTTAACTTAAGAAAATTTCCCAGCTCCAACGTGGTGGTTTTCACTTTTAATCTTAGCACCCGGGAGACAAAGACAGGCAGATCTTGAGTGTGATATCAGCCTGGTCTACATAGCAAATAATAGGCCAACCAGAATGACATGGCAAGACCCTACTTTTTAAAAAAGGGAAAAAAAGGTTAATTTTTCATTTGATACCATATTTTCATTATATTTAATTTAAAGGTCTTTTTAGACTATATGGTGACTTTGAAGCCAGCCTGGGATACATGAGAGTCTGTTGAGAGAGAGAGAGATAGAGAGGAAGAAAGAAAAGAAGGAAAAAAGAAAGGGGAAAAATCTATAATCTCTGCAGTGCAACAAAATTATTATCAGAAAAATCAAGATCTACTTAAGTTAATGTTGAATGTAAATTGAATTGAATTTAAAATTGCATTTAATAAATAAAAATAAATTTATTCTGAAAGTAAACCGTAGGAGCTGAAAAGACATCTCAGAAGTTAAGAACACATACTGATCTGGCAGAGGACTCGGGTTCAGTTTCCAGCACCCACATGGTAGCTCACAACCATTGTAACTCCACTTCCAGGGAGTCTGATGTCTCCATCTGCCTTTCTCAGGTGAAACATTCATGCCTATGAAATAAAAGTAAAGAAATCTTTTTAATAAATGAAATCACCAATATATAGTTGCTAATAAAATCAAATAGTTTGATAAAATAAATAAAATCATCAGTCTACTCTTTTACCGCTTTTGTTTTTAACCCAAGATTCCCGTTCTCAAGACACTTTGAATCGTTGAGGTCTTTAACTGACCTATGCTTTCATATGTAGATATTCTACTCACACTTTGATTTAGTCTTTCATTGATACTTCCTACTGTCTTGAAACTATGAGATAGGATGGTGAGCCCTGTTTTTTTTTATTTTAATAGCCTCCCTTTACTGTGTAGTAGAGAATAAGCTCAAACTTCTCACACTTGCTGCTTCTACTGCTGAAGCGCTGGAATTCTAGGCATGCAACAGCATACCAGGGCCTTGTGCATACTAGATAAGCGCTCTACCAATTAAACTGTATGCCCAGCCACAGAGAATCATGGGTTTGTGGGAAATGAATTCCAAAGCCAGCTTTGGTTACAGTGCAAGTTGCTACAACTATGTGGTGGCGGCGGTGGGGGGACCTGGAGGGGAAGAAATGAGGGGTAGATTTCATTAAAAAAAAAAACTATATATATATATATATATATATATGCATGGAATTATCAAACAATAGGATTTTTAAAGACCCTATGACTGAAATGAAATAGAATAGAAAAAAGTTGAAAAAATAAAATGCAACGTGTTAGGGGAAATTATGACATAGCACTAGAAAACACACAGCCAGCCCTTAGATGGCTGATAATATTTTTTTATCCGCACACTTGTTTGAAGGTTTGCCTGGGTTCAAATCTGAGATAAATTAACTTACTAGTTTTGGAAGCATTTCAGTTGAACAATCATCAATCATCTTGATTCTTGATTTTTATATATTTTCTGTATGTGCTCCCTGTTCTGGGTAGGTTTTTGTTTGTCTGTTTTTATAAACTTGACACAAGCTAGAATTCCTCTGGGAAGAAGAACCGCAGTTGAGAAAATGTCCCTTGTAGGGAATTTAAATTCAGAACACAGCTGCTGTGGTAAGAGATCCTATCCAGAGACCTCCTAGGTCTATGTGATTCGGCTGGAATATAGACACATCTTTAATGCCAGGGGACAGAGGCAAGCAGATCTCTGAGTTCAAGGCCAGCCTGGTACAGAGCAAATTTCAGGTGGAAAAAAAAAAAAAGCTTAGGTCTAGGCCTGATGGTATATGCCTTTAATCTCAGCACTTAGGAGACAGAGGCATACAGATCTCTGAGATCTAGGGCTGTTCAGGAAGTTCAGTTGAGTCCGTGAGCTAAGAGGCAATGCAGTGAAGTTGGGTTTATGGCAGTTCGGTTCATGGAATTTAGAGGCAGTTTAACTGGGAGAGTTTTACAGAGACAGGTTAAAGAGACAAGAAGCTCGATACAGGTAAAGACAGAATGAGCCAGAGAATGAAAATGAGCTAGAAGACTGAAACAGATTGCTAGAGTTAGTTTGAGGCCAAGCAGAGCAATTAAGTCAGAATTTGAGAAAAACCAGTTTGAATTAGTTAGCTAAGAGAGGAGTTTGAGCCAGAACTCAGAAAGAGCTAAAAAGGGTAAGCTTATTTAGCAGTAAGTCTCAGATGCTGAAAACATTCTAGGTCTAGATTAGATTATATGGAGGCTAAAAGCTTTCAGGAGTAGGTTAGCAGGCAGAGGCAGACAATTACATCAAGACAACAATTACATCAGGCAAGTAAAAGTTACTTTTATAGTCCCTGTCAGGGTAGCTTGTAGGTGAGTCTGTAGTTTCTTGATTAATGGTTGATGTGGAAGGGCCCAACTCTGTGGGGCAGTGATATAAGATATAAGATATAAGATAGCAGGTTGAACAAGCCATGAGCATGTGAGTAAGCATCCCTCCATGGGATCAGTTGTTATGCCCAGTTTACGAACACCAAAAGACCAGGAATAAATAGACTCCGCTGTAAATACATGAGCTTTTTAAATTGTGTAAGTGTTCGAACACGGGACGAAAACCTCCTGTGGAAACAGGAGAGGAATTCTGCCCCAGGTCTAGGGATACTGAGTTTTTAAGGAAAAAAAAAAAAAAAAAACTCAAGCAGTGACTTACATGCTTTGGCATTACGTGATTGGGTAAGGGAAATTGACTTTTGAAATGATGGACCACTTTAGGTGCCAAGACTACAAACAGTTCTGGCCTGGTCATCTGGGCTGGTTTCCTAGCAGCTGTATAATTAGAGGGCAGGAAAGAATGTAGTAAGGCCAGTTCTTCCCTCAGGGCATTATTGAACATGTCTGCACCTAGCTAGCCTTCCTTCAGGCTTTAAACTTTAAAACAATTCCCACTGATTTTTAAGTCTTTGGTCTCTCACAGCTCCTGCCTCTAGGTCCATGCTGTGTTGGAGTTCCTGCCTTGGCTTCACTCAATGGACTCAGAATATGTAAGCCAAATTAACCTTTTCCTTCCCGTGCTCCTTTGGTCAGAGTTTTTTCACAGTAATAGAAACAAAATTAAGATATCCTCCTCTCCTTGGTTTTTTTTGAGGCAGTCTCAGTAAACCCAGGTAGTTTTGAATTCGAAACCCCACTGCCTTCACTTTTTTATGCATTGGAAAGATATGTGTTACCAAGTTATGCTTTCAACCCACAGTGGCTTTGAACCTTCCTTTCCTCACAGTCAGAAATTTTGTGATGATGTATTTTAGTATGAATGTTGTTTCTTTTATTATCCTAGAGCTATGACAGCTTCTTGGATAGTTTATTTAATTTTTTTGTGGTGGTTTAAATAAGAATGCTGTCCATCCCCTTATAGGCCAATATTTGAATCTTAGCACCAGAGATTGGAAATTTTAGGATTAGAATAATTAAGAGGTGTAGCCTTGTTGGAGGAAGTGTGTCACTGGGGTTGGCTTTGAGGTTTCTTTTTGTTTGCTTGTTTTTTTTAAGACAGAGTTTCTCTGTATAGCTCTGGCTGCTCTGGTACTCTCTTTGTGGATCAGGGTGGCCTCGAACTCATAGAGAGGCACTTGCCTTTGCCTCCCAAGTGCTGGGATTAAAGGTGTGCTCCACCACCGCCCAGCTGACTTTGAGGTTTCTGAAGCTCATGCCAGACCCAGACTCTCTCCCTCTATTTCTTGCTTTGTAGATCAGGATGTAGCTCTCAACTGAGAGAACCAGGCCTGATACCCCCAAAAGTCACCAGGAACTAGTGAGTCCCCAACCCCCAAGTCACCAGGAACTGGGCCTGTTGGGATCAGTAAGCAAGCACTTCTACAGGCATCCCTGGGACCTGACAGACCAGTTATCAGGCATTTGAAAAGACACCCAGACCACCTGCTGACCACCTGGAACCACCTGCGCATGCCCTGAGTCACCCTATAAAGAGACCAGGAGCCCCCCCTCTTCTCTGCCTCATCTCTCTGCAACCCCTTTCCCCCCTTTCCCTAATAAACCTCCCACGTGGAACCGATCTCGTGGTCTGATTTGTGAACCCGCGTGTAACCTCTACAGGTGCACGTTTCCTAACATTGGTGCGTTTTGGCCAGGATAGGTTACCTCCAGCAAGTTCACCGAGCGCGCCGGGGCTTCTGGAGACCTATTTTTTCTCCAAATCCGCCTGAGATCTCCACTTTCCTGCCACCAGTTCGCTATAGACTCATCCAACACCGGCTACATTGGTAAGTTTCCCTTTTGGTCAGCATAAACATTTCTCTCGACGAGGGGAGAGTGACTGCTGAGAGTCCGACACCTCCCCACTGCTCTTTTGCTAGACCACACCTCTATTAGGGCCTTAGTTTACCCTGGGAGAGCTTTCTCTGTCTACACATGGTTTATTTCTCTCTCCTGCTCACTGACTCTCTCTCGACCTGCTGTTGCTGAAAGCCCTAGCTAGGCAAAACCGTGTTCTTTCGGCCGTGCCATGGGGCACATGCTTCAGTCGCCGGCCAAAATCTGAGGAGATATTGTACCAGACCGGACCGATCTGTCTAGAGACTCGCCTTCTTCTGGGACGCCATTAAAAGGCCTCCCGATGGGTAACGCCCATACAAGGCAGTCTATTCGACTTCTCCACTGGGATGTCTTCTACAAAATTTTAAAACTTTGGGTCTACAACCCCAGTTAAAGACTTCCAGACTCATACGCCTCTGTAATGAAACTTGGCCTACATACTCTTTAGGTAAGGATCCAAATTGGCCGCTTAACGGCACGTTAAATCCCGGTATTTTACGGGATCTTCTTAACCACTGTCAGCAAACTGGAAAATGGAAGGAGGTTGCCTACATCCAAGCTTTCTTTCTCCTTCATTCTAAACCTTACCTCTGCTCCTCCTGTTCTCCTACTCAACTCCTCCTAACAATAAAGCCTCAATTTGAGGAGCTCTCTACTTTTGATCCAGTGGATGAAGCTCCACCGCGCCGCCCTCAACCTCCGGCCTCTACAAAATCTTCACAACCTCCGGAGTCTGTCCCAGCCTCTCCCCCTCCTGCTTCTCTAAAATCCTTGCAACTTCCAGGCCCTTCCTCTTCCCCTCCTACCCCCCTCCTTCGGTTTCTCCAAAATCCTCGCTCCTTCCTCCATCAACAGACCATCCTACTCGCCTCACACTGGCACCCACTTTCACCCCACCCACAACCCGTTCCCACTCTGCAACAAAATCTAATACCTCCACTCAACCTAAGCCAGCCTCTATCCTTCCCTTAAGAGAAGTAGCAGGTATAGACGGCTTAATTAGGGTGCACGTTCCCTTCTCATTAACTGAACTTTCTCAAGTAGAAAAGAGATTAGGATCCTATACCTCTAATCCTTCTACCTTCATTAAAGAATTTGAATATCTCACTCAATCTTATAGTCTCACCTTCCATGATATTTATATGATCCTTACCAATAACCTATTACCTGAGAAGCGCAGGCAAGTTTGGGAACAGGCTAGACGGCATGCAGATGAGGTTCACCAAACAAACGCTTCACACCCCGTGGGGGCTGGGGCGGTACCCGACCAGGACCCGAATTGGAATTATAATTCCCAGCTAGGGATCAGTTTACAACCTGCCTCCTGGCTGGTCTCCGCAAGGCTGCTCTTAAGCCAGTTAATTATCAAAAGCTTCAGGAGGTCATTCAGGACAAAAATGAAAACCCATCTCAGTTCCTAGAGCGCCTTACACAGGCCCTCTTACAACATACCAATCTAGACCCCGAAAGTATAGAGGGCAGACAACTCCTGATGACCTATTTTTATTCCCAAAGTTACCCTGACATCAGGGCTAAGCTTAAATCCTTGGAAAGGGGACCTCTGACTCCACAGGCAAAAGTCTTAGCACTGGCATTTAAGTTGTTCCACGGGAGGGATGAAAAAGCCCGCAGACAAAAATACCAAATGCTGGCCCAGGCTATCCGACCGGCCTCGGGCACTACCCAGGCTCCCTTCCGCCCTAAGGGACTAGAACCGCTGGGTCCCTGCTTCAAATGTGGTCAAAAAGGTCACTGGGCCAGGGCTTGCCCTAAACCCCAAAAGCCACGGGAACCATGTCGAAAAAATGCCACCAAAAAGGACATTGGAGTGTTGACTGCCCCCATTTCTCCCGTGATATGGGGGCATCACCCCCAGATAGCCCTCCGGCCGATATCCTAGGCCGGACAACTGAAGGTGCCCAGGTTCCCTTGACCTGACCACTGTCATCACAAACAGGGAGCCTCGGGGAATTATCATGGTATCAGGGCGAGCCATCTCCTTCCTTGTGGACACTGGGGCCACTTACTCAGTCCTAATGGAGTACTGGGGTCCCACTTTTCCTTGTAGTTCCTCTATTGTCGGGGTAGAGGGACAGCCTTGCCAGCCCTGCCAGACTCCACCACTTAATTGTATTTTTAGGGAAGTCCCCTTGTCTCATTCCTTCTTAGTAATGCCAGCCTGTCCAGTTCCCTTAATGGGAAGGGACTTTTTAGTCAAAGTAGGGGCCTCTATTTCCTTCACTCTGCCCATCCGCCTGACCCCAAGCTCGCCAGCGTCCTCTCTCCTCCTCCTCCTCCTAGCCACCTTGCCCACCAGTTCTGACACGCCGCTTCCCTTGCCAGCCTCTCAAGTGGACCCACAAGTCTGGGATGTCCAAAATCCCTCTGTGGCCAGTCACCATACCCCTGTAACCATTCCGCTACGGGATCCCACCCAGTATATTGTTCAGGCTCAATACCCTCTTCCTCTTAAGAGCCTTAGGGGACTTAAGCCTATTATCTCTGATCTTCTAAGAAAAAAACTCCTCCGCCCTACCTCTTCTTTTAATACCCCCATCCTGGCAGTAAAAAAAGCCCAATGGAACCTTTCGCCTAGTTCAGGATCTCCGCCTACTAAATTCTGCGGTCATTCCTCTCCACCGTGTGGTAGCTAACCCGTATACCCTCCTTTCCATTATCCCCTCAGGTACTTCCCATTTCTCAGTTCTAGATCTCAAGGATGCATTTTTCTATATTCCCTTAGATGCCCAATCACAAAATATCTTTGCCTTTACCTGGACTGACCATGACACCCTGGTTTCTACTCAGCTTACCTGGACTGTTTTACCCCAGGGGTTCCAGGACAGTCCACACCTTTTTGGCCAGGCCCTAGCCTCTGATCTACTCTCCTTATCTCTCCCTAAGTCTAAACTTACACAATATGTAGATGACCTTCTCCTTTGTAGCCCCTCCCTAAAAGTTAGCCAAAGTAACACTTCTGCTCTTCTAAATTTCCTATCCAGCAAGGGCTATGGGGTCTCACCATCCAAGGTCCAGCTGTCCACTTCTGAGGTCACCTACCTGGGACTAACAATAAATCCAACTCACAAGGGTATTACCCTAGACAGAAAAAAACTAATACGGTCGCTGGCAGTTCCCTCTAATAAAGAGGAAATCTTATCGTTTCTGGGAATGGCCGGTTACGGTCCTGGGTCCCCTCCTTTTCCCTTCTTGCCTGCCCCTTATATGAGGCAGCCTTAGGCCCTTTACATGAACCCCTTCTAAAACCTGTTACTAAGCCCTTTCAGAGGCTCCAACAGGCTCTTCTCAAGGCCCCGGCCTTACATCTTCCAGACCTAACCCGTCCCTTCTCCCTTTATGTAACAGAAAAAGAGGGATATGCCCTTGGGGCCCTGGGCCACCAACTGGGACCTTCTTTTGCACCTGTAGCCTATCTATCAAAAAAATTAGACCTGACAATCCAGGGATGGGTACCCTGCATTCGTGCCCTGGTGGCTGCAGAGCTCCTTATTATTAGAGAGTCAAAAAAACTAACTTTTGGGTCACCTATTACTGTCTTCTCTTCTCACAATATGTCTCACCTTTTAACATACCTTACCTTCTTCCAGGGTCCTTTCCCTCCAGGTGGTGCTAATAGAAGACTCTACCCTCACTTTCCAACCATGCCCACCCCTTAATATTTCAAACCTCTTCCTCGACCTAACTCTGACTGTTCCCCATCTCACTCTTGCACTGAAACTTTAGAAGAACTATTGCCCCACCCCTCACACATACAGGAGGGCACATTGCCTCAGGCTACCTATACCTGGTATACAGATGGCAGCTCCTTTGTACATGAGGGAGCTTGAAAAGCAGGTTATGCCATAGTGTCGGATACTGAGGTGATTGAGGCACAAGCCCTCCTTGCCTATACCACTAATCAACAGGCCGAATTAATAGCTCTTTTAATCTAAAAGCTAACCGAGCTTTTCAGTTAGCCCAGGGACAATCCCTCAACATTTATACAGACTCTAAATATGCTTTTCATATTCTTCTCTCCCATGCTGCCATCTGGAGAGAGTGTGGGTTGCTCACAGCAAAGGGAGGATCAGTAACCAATGCAGGCCAAATTATGGCCATGCTAGAAGCCTCCCACCTTCCCACAGCCATTGGAGTAGTCCACTGCCAGTCCCATCGGACAGACGATTCCATAGTTTCCAAAGGAAATGGCCAGGCTGATGAGGCAGCTAAGGCTGCAGCTCTAAAAGGCCTAGACTCCTCCCTCCCACCACAAAACATCCTCACACTACAACCCACATCTCCCCCGCCCTCTCCTGACACCCGTCAGATCCTGTCCTATCTTCCATCCTAACAGCCGAGCTTTGTCTAACTTTATTAAAGCTCACCTGCAGCCTACCTCTGAGGACTTGCACTTCCTAAAGACCATTACTGCCTCTTGTAAGATCTGCCAGACCTCAGATCCTAACTCAGGATATCGTAGCCCCCCTTTCCCTACCCACGAGGCTAGGGGCTCCCTCCCCGGGACTGACTGGCAACTTGATTTTACCCATATGCCAGCAGTCAAACGTGTCTGATATCTCCTGGTTTTGGTGGACACATTCTCGGGATGGGTGGAGGCTTTCCCCACCACTAACAAGAGAGCTCAGACAGTTTCTGATCTCCTTCTCCATGAGATTATCCCACGCTTTGGAATTCCTACTTCCCTTCAGTCAGATAATGGCCCTGAGTTCACTTCTCAGATTTCCCAGACCTTATCTAAAGCCCTTAACATTCCTTGGTATTTTCATATCCCGTACCATCCCCAGTCCTCAGGAAAGAATGAACTAATGGATCCCTAAAAAACATTCTTGTTAAACTATCACAAGAGCTCCACCTCGATTGGGTAAAACTCCTCCCCCTGGCTCTTTTCAGGCTGCGAGCTCTCCCCAAAAAACCCCTGTCTATTTCACCTTTTGAGCTCATGTATGGGAGACTGGTCCTAATTCCTGGTCTTTCAGCTAAATCCTCTCCTCTCTCTGACCACCTGCTTACTTCCTTACTCTGTCATCTCCGTTCCCTTCTATGGATCTTTACTGACCACTGTTTACCACGGCCATGCACTAACCCCTGTCCTTCTCCTATTAACATTGGGGACCAGGTCCTTCTTTCCCCTCCAAACCAAAGTTCCCCAACCCTTTCTCCTAAATGGCAGGGTCCTTTCAAGGTGACTCCCACAGCTGCTAAACTTGAGGGTTTCCCTCACTGGATTCATCTATCCCACCTTAAGCCTTTCACCCCCTCTCCTTAAGATAATGCCCCTTCCTACATATCAACCCCAACAGGGCCTTGCTCCCTCAAGCTCAAAAAGATGCCAAGATCAACCACCCTGTCTCCAGTTCCAGAAGAATGAGGCCTCACCCCACAGGAGCGGTGTTTGACTCCACTGGATTGGATATGTATCTTTCCTCCTCTCCCTCTTGCCTATTTTTGTTAAAGGTAATCCCTACGTATGGAGATTTGAGGTTTAAGAAACCATCATTGATAATAAAAAAATCTTTCCAAATAGGGTCAACAAACTGCTCTACGGGAGGCTGTCGGGAGCCGATTGAGATAGCCATCACCCCCACTTCTATCCCTCCCCCCTTATTTGATAGAGTTTTTGTTTGCTTTCTCTTTGATCAAACAAAGGATTATTGCAAAAAATGGCCGGACACGTATGGAGGCTGCCCATACTGGTCTTGCCAAATCCACTCACCAGCACAGAAGAAATTTCTTCACCTGTATAAAAAAACCCTCTACTTATACATCCAAGACCCGTGGGATGCCAGATGGGAAGGAGGTGTCGTTGGAAAACTCTACCGCCGCTACACACCCGGTCTACCGATAAGTACTATCTGTATCCAAAGAAAATATGTTCCAATTACCCAAAATCTTGGAATGGGAGAAGTAGAAGAGATAATTAGACACTCCTCTAAGATCATTACCTCTCTAACATCCCCTCTTATAAATGACACAAACCTGTCATTTACTCTCCTACTACAGACTCTGACCTCAGCCTACAAGCTCCTTAATGTGACCCAACGGGGCCATTTTGAAGCTTGCTGGCTGTGTGTACCACAGAAGACCAAGTCAGAGGTACCGCTGACAGCCTCTGCAGTGACTCTGTCAAACAAACTTACCTCACCATTTACTAACTTCCCTGACTCTACTGTTGCCACAACCCCCTACCTTTCTCATATCACCCTCTTTGGTGTGGCAAGCTGTTTCAAGGCATCTGGGATACACTCTGTAGGAATGCTAAATTCTTTAGACTGTAATGAAACTATAATCCTTGAGACCTCATCCCAACCCCAATGCCCTACCAGAAATAATATTTCGATTCTTTGTGCCACTCAGGTCTACCATTGTCTGCCTGCTCGTTGGTCAGGAGTTTGCGCTCTGGTACTCCTCTTCCCTGAGCTGGGGGTAATAAGCAACAGAGAGCTCCTACCAATGCCGGTTGTGGACTCAAATCTGCCTGGCAGGAAAAGAGGGCAATTCAAATCCTACCCCTGCTGGCTGCTGCCGGAATCACGGAATCACGGCAGCTTTAGGGACCGGAACAGCAGGATTAGCTACCTCACTAACTCTGTATTATCAGCTTTCTTCCCAGTTCATCCAGGACCTTCAAAGGGTGGCTCAGACAATACTAACCCTCCAAGGACAGCAGTAGTACTTCAAAACCGACGCGGATTGGATCTCCTCACAGCTAAAGAAGGTGGCCTCTGCCTTTTCCTCCAGGAGGAATGCTGTTTTTATGTCAACCAGTCGGGTATAGTAAAGGATAAAATCCAACAACTCGAAACAGATTTACAAAAACGAAAGGAAGAGCTGGAGGCATCTAGCTCTTGGGCCTTTCAGAATCCCATATGGAAATGGATTCTGCCCCTTGTCTCACCTCCCATGCTAGTCTTTCAGCTTTTGCTTTTTGCACCCTGCTTAATTAACTTCTTCTCTACATTTTCCCAACAACAAATGCAAAAAATCTCTAACCAAGCCATTAATCAGTTACTCTTACAGGATTATCAACCTCTGCCCACAGAGCCAGATGACTATGACTCCGATGGTGTAGACCAGCTGTATCCCGAGATGGACAACGCCCCTAATGAGCAGGAAGTAGTTTGAAGAGCAAAAGTCATCCCTATGCCCTTCCCCCACCATCACTCCTTCCTGACTCCTCACTTTTTAATAAAACAAAAAGGGAGGAATGTTGGGATCAGTAAGCAGGCACTTCTACAGGCAGCCCCGGGACCTGACAGACCAGTTTTCAGGCATTTGAAAAGACACCAGACCACCTGCTGACCACCTGGAACCACCTGCGCATGCCCTGAGTCACCCTATAAAGGGACCAGGAGCCCCCCCCCCTTCTCTGCCTGTCTCTCTGCAACCCTTTTCTCCCCTTTCCCTAATAAACCTCCCACGTGGAACCGATCTCATGGTCTGATTTGTGAACCCGCGTGTAACCTCTACAGGCGCATAGGTCACCAATTCTAGAAACAAGGTTATAAAACTCCCTACCCAAGGAACAGCCTGAGCATAACCACAAAAATGGGAAGGTATCTTACTTATCTCAGGGCAGAGCATCTGTGCTGGGCAGCCCACCAACCTTGTAGTAGAACATTTCTTGGCACAGAAAATACCTAACATTCCTGAGGTCTATAATAGCTGGCTCATTGTTTTGTTAGTTAGCCAATCACTTTGGAACAAGTTTGCCCTTGCTGAAGGTCATCCAATCCTGTAACTGCTAAGCTGGGAATTCCTGGTTCTTGCTCAAACTGCAAAACAAAACAAAACAAAACCAAAAACCCTGCGGTGAAGCTGCTTGGGGCTCGGTGATGGTAGAGAGACGAGTAAGCCCAAATAAAACTGTTTGCTCTTGTATTGGCTCCTAGTGGCTTTTGGGGACTTGATCTAAGATCTGGGAATACCAGTGCTTCTCCAGCACTGCAGTGCCTGCCACCATGCTCCCTCACAGCATTCACCCTTTGTTGGTATAATGTCCTTATGGAATGATGGAAGGTATACAATTCACCCTTGTTCATTCAAATGCTGATTTCTCTACCCCACTATCTGGTTTCAATCTGGACATTGCATTATGATGTTTATTCTAAGGATCACCTGTCTCAAGTTTGTGTAAACCTGCCACCATTTGCTCTATGTATTGCCAATAAAACAACCAGCCAATGCTGAGCAATGGAGAGAATAGGGTGGGACATCCTGGTCCAGAGGCAATGAGAAAGAAATGAGTGGAAGTGGGAAGAGAGATTGGGGAGGAGAGGACTGGGAACCTACCAGGAGAGATGAACAGGAACTAAGATATGACTAAAAGCAAGTATAATGTGTAAAATCTGAATAAGAAGAAACTATGTGGACTTACAGGTTTAGGATGGAGTAATTATTGCCCAGCATTGTGCTCTAGGTTAATTAAATCCTAGTCCTCTATGTAGTGATTTGGATATACAGCTGGGTTAGGAATAACTGCTGTTTAATTAAGAGATACATCAATAATAAATATTAGTAATCAACAACAACCCTGCCATGATGATAATGGACTAAGCCTCTAAAACTATAAACAAGTACTCAAGTAAGTGTTATCTTTTCTAAGAGTTGTCTTGGTCATGGCATCTTTTCACAGCAGTAGAACTGACTAAGACCCTTTCCTTGAGAATCTATCTCCTTTGTCTCTGGAACAATTCCTATTAACTGACTGAATTTTCTATACTGATCCTTTAACTTTGTGTCTCTTTTCTTCCACATTCATTTTTTTTTTTTTGTTTTTCCTTCCATGCTGTGGATAATTTTGTCTATCCTTTCAGTTCTTCTATTGAACTTTAAAGTTTAGTATAGTAATATTGTTCTTTGCCTGTGGGTATGATATTATAGCTGTTTAGTTCATCTCTTCTTTTTTTTGTTTTGTTTTGTTTTGTTTTGCTCTGTGTTTTTGAGATCCACCTGCCTCTGCCTTCTGAGTGCTGGGATTACAGGTGTGTGCCACCTCGGCTGGCCTTCATTTTCTTTTTAAAGACAGTACATCATTCTCTAGTCCTTGCTATCCTGAAACTCGCTTGGTAGATCATTTCAGCCTTGAGCTTGGGGCAAGCCTCCCCTCAGCCTCCACTGTTAGGATTGTAGGAATGGATCCTTATGCCTGGCATGGTTTCAAGTCTTTACCCAGTGAGCTATCTCACTGGCCCTAAAAATAATTTTTGACTTTCACAATTTTGCTTTTGATAACATACATGTTTATGGCTAAAAATTCAAAATGAAAACAGGTTTTCTTCTATTTCTTTGCCTGGGTTCCTAAATTCTCCCCTTCAGGCAATCACTGCTATCAGTTCTCCTGTGACTTTCTAGAGGCCACCCAGGGAACAAAGCGTTGTACTATCAGTTCTCCTGTGACTTTCTAGAGGCCACCCAGGGAACAAAGCGTTGTACCGTGCTCACCCTGAAGCAGCACACTGGCCTAGGTGCTGTACCTTCTCCACTGCACAAGGCTTATCTTAAAGAGTACACACAACTATTCCCCACCCCCACCCACCACACCCACCTTCTTCCCTCTTGTCCTTCCTTCCTCTCAGACATTCATTTAACCACTCTACCCTCGAGATTCTGCTATCCACGGGGTTGGAGCTTCCCATTTTCCAGCTGTCTCACCTTACATTTTATGAATGCTCCATAGTTTATTAACTACTTTTACTGGGAGGCAATTGGGTTATTTTCAAAAGGCAGGTATGGTGCTGTTCACCTGTAATCCCAGCATGTAGAAGCTAGGGGCAGAAGGGTTAGGAGTTGAAGGTCATCCTCCACTACGTAGAGTTCCAGGCTAGCCCGAGGTACATCTAACAAAAACATGGAAACTCTTGATAGTACAGAGATACTACTGGGATTAATCTTCGGTAGCTGTTATTTAGAAAAGTAGTGAATCTCACTGAAAGATAAATTCTGTTAGGAGTTTCACGCCACAGGACTGGTTCCACGTGGGAGGTTTATTAGCGGAAAGGGGGGAGGGGTTGCAGACCTTCTCTAGGCAAGGTGGTGGGGGGAGACAGAAAGGGAGAGAAGGGAGGAGGGGCCGAGTCCTCTTACAAGGAGACCGGGCACCTGTGCAGTGGTCTGCATGTAGCCTCACAGATGTCAGGTCCCTTTGGGGCTGGCTGTAGAGATGCCTGCTTAAGGCTCCCAACAAATTCTACCAGTCAACTTGCTGGAACGTTCACCCTACATTGCCGAATTGCCCTCCTCAGAGGTTGTACCAAACTGCACCCCAGAAGTGATGTGTCCGTTATCCGTTTTCTGCTTTTGCCGACTGAAAGTTAAAGACTTAGCTCAGGGTTGTTTTGCACGAGCTTTGAGCAGGAGGGTGGCAGAGAAGTTTTCCGGTAGCCCTCTACTTGGGTTACTGAGTGATCTGTATGCCCAAGCCCCCGACCTTTAGTCCCCCAGATCCTTGTCTAATTTTTCTGCAAGGAGTCCTATAAAAAGTGCTGGTACTCCATTTTGAGATCCTGTTTCTCCCTTATAGGAGCTCTGCCTGCACTTTTGGTTTTCTTTTGGTATGGGTTCCTTCTTGTTGAACAAGACTTAAGTTCCATTAGAGAGCTACTGGTTACCATTATGGTATGCATGCCTCTACTGTATTAGGGTTATCCTGCCATGCTGGTTGTCATTGTCATTGTGGTTTACAGGTGTCATACCTGGGTAGGACTATTGGTTGCTTGCTTCCCTTGGAAGCTTGCATGCCACCTTCTTGGGGGGAGTCTTTGAGGTCAGTTCTAGCTCAGGGGACACTGAAGTACAATCGGGATTATCAAGAGCTAATAGTTATTAAACACTTATATGTCAGGCATTAATATTTTAACTTATTTATTAGACCAGCTCTCTGTATGGAGTTGCTAATGCAGTTTCATATATATATATATATATATATATATAATCAATATACATATATATTGATTTTTCAAAACAGGGTTTTTTTGTTTGTTTTGTGTTGTGTTTGTTTGCATAACAGCCCAGGCTGTACTGGCACTCAGTCTGTAGACCAGGCTGGCCTCTAACTCATAGAGATCCGACTGCCTCTGCATCCCGAGTGCTGGGATTAAAGGCATGTGCCACCATGTCCTGCTCTTTATTTTTATTTTTAAATAATCATTTATTCATTTTGAGACAGAGTCTCATTATGTAGCCTTGGCTAGCCTGGAACTTGCTTTGTAATCCAGGCTGTCCTTGAAGCTGAGGAGTTTCTCTGCCTTTGGAAGGCTGGGATTAAATACAAGGAATGTACATTTAAAGAAATATTAAATGAGAAATGGCCTTAGCAATGAGTTTTAAAGACAAGATCACAGGGACTGTGGCTGGGAATGTCTGCCCTAAACCCCCTCAATCCCAGCCCTGGTGCTGTTTCCATCAGGGCTTCATCTGCCTTTGACCACTTGGTGTCAGGGCTGTGCTTAGTTAATTTAGCAAGTCTTGTAGGGTTTTCCGTGACTTTTAAGGATTTTGTTTTGCATTTAAAGGGTTTTGAGGGCCTGATGGTGTTCTTTGTGAAATCAGTGAGAAGGAATGTTTTCCTTTTCTCTGCTGTGCTTAGCTTAACTGCATTTACCACCAGCCTGGAAGGTGAATCATTTAGCCCTTTGTTACTGTGACCGAACATTTGCCAGAACTATCAAAGGAGGAAGGATCCGCTTTGTTCCTGGTCTCAGAAAATCCTGTGAGTGGTTGTTTGGTCCCACGTGCTTGGGCAGAACAACACACTGAGAGCCTCCGGAAGAGGAGAGCAGTTCACTGTGGGACCCGCCAGCAGGTGGGAAGCAGGAAAGGAAGTGGCTAGGGCAATTCTATTCCAAGGCTCCGCCCCAGTGGCCACCTCCTTCAGTAGAAATTTCCACACCCTGTAGGTTCAGGGGTTAAGTACACTTGCTGCTCTTGCAGAAGAGGTTTACATTTCTCAGTGGCTGGCTCTTTGATCAACTCTCCCCTCCCCCCAGGGGGGGACCAGCCTTGCCAGGCCACAGAGGAAGACAATGCAGACAGTCCTGATGAGACCTGATAGGCTAGGGTCAGATGGAAGGGAAGGAGGACCTCCACTATCAGTGGACTTGGGGAGGGGCATGGGAGGAGAAGAGAGACAGAGGGAGGAAGATACAAAATGAATAAACTGTAATAAAATAAAAAGAAAAAAACCTTCCAGCACCACACGGGGTTCAGTTCCAGGTGATCCAATGCCCCCTTCATATCTCCTTGTGTACCCAGCACACACACACCACACACACATACAGTGCACTTACATACACGTAGGCAAGACACTCATACACTTAAAATAAATCTCTTTAAAAAAAGCTTCTCCAAAGTTCTCTAATACCACCACCACCACCTGAGGACCAAACATCTAAAACATAGTCCTATGGGGAGCACTTCAGATCCAAACCCTAACAGAAGAGAAAAAGGAAGAGGTAGAGATTCAGGCAGATACGCTGCAAGGAAATGAATCATCTTGGTGCCTATAAAACGAAAGGTATTCTTTTAAAACTTTGTGGCAAAGGCCTGGAGAGGCGGTTCAGCAGTAAAAGGACCCAGGCTTATTTCCTAGCACCCACGTGGTGGTTTACAACCATCTAAATCTCCAGTCCCAGCGGGTCCAGTCCATTCTGATCTCCACAGGCGCTAGACACACACGTGGTATACACATATGTGCCGGCAGAACACTCCTGTATGCATAAATATATGTAAGGTAATGTCACGAGCGCTTGATTATGCCGGAGGACTTTAGCCGAGACGCCACAAAGGGCGGCAAGGTATTGATAGAAGCCAACGCCAGAACGATTTTTGAATGCTGCTTTAATCACACAAATCACACAGATCTCTAAGAATTGCATAGCACGTTATACATCTTATGAGGAATACAACCTGGCCACAGCAACGGGCTCGGACACTTTTGTCTCCGGTGTCGGTCCCGTGTCTTCTAGGCCCCGGAACTTCGCAGTTCCAGCCGGACCTCTGACTCCTCTTCTGATGATTTGACAGACTTCAGCGCTCCTCTGCTCCAGCCAGGCCTCAGATGCGGAGGAAGCTGCGGTTGCTTCGGAGCCGGAGCCGGGAGCCGCCTTCCAGGGTCGGTCTGATAAGGTGGCCTTTTCTGAACTGGTTTGTTAAGGTAGTCTGGGCTTTTCAAGCAGCCGCTCGGGAATTGGCTGGTTTGTGGCGGTCTCTCGGCTTACTCACCAAAGAGTCTGGACTGCCGCGCCCGTGTGGGCTCAGGCTCCAGTTTTTATACATTTTTCAGGGCATAGCTTTGACTTATCGATCATTCACACCCACCAGCTGCTAACTGGCTGGCATGACCTAATTTCATTACTTAGTGCCTTAAGGGCGTTACTTTAATTTCTATACTTTATTCTACTCTTTCACACACAACACCCCAGCTGCTCATCAGCTGATATTATTCAATTTCACTACTTAATGCCTTAAGGGCACTACTTAGTTACCGTTACTAAGAATATCTTCTAATCTGACCCTGACAGCTCTTGTTGACAAGCACTCGATGCCTTAAGGGCGTTACCCAGTCACTATCACTAAAAGTGTCTCTTAATTTTGCTCCTGACAGCTCTGCTGTCTTACAGGCTCATAACAGGTAAAAATTACCATTTTGAACACCAAGATATCTTTAGGAATCTACATGTGTTTTTGTTTGTGTGTTTGTGTGTGTGTGTGTGTGTGTGTGTGAAATTTTAATGAAAGTCATGTTACAACAAATATGCTAATTTGGGTCCTGGAGAAATGGCTCAGCAGGTAAGAGAACTGGTTGCTTGTGCAGAGGCCTGAGTTCAAGTCTCAGCACCCACCCACATAGTGGTTCAGAACCTGAAACTTCAGTCCCAGGGGATTTGATGCCCTCTTCTGGCTGCCCCTGGCACTGCATGCAGAAGGCACACAGTTACATATACAGACAAAATACCCATACACAAAAATAAATAATTTAAACAATTAAAAATGATGGTTTTGTCATATAATGCATTGTCTGTGAAGAACTAGGAAGTAGATTGGATGACCAATGCTGAAAGGAAAAGAGAGATTTCCATGATTACTGGGAAATGGTGCACTCAGTCTTTGTAGGACATTTTCTTTTAAAAAATTAATTTGTAGGGCTGGAGAGCTGGCTTTGCCGTTAAGAGTGTGTGCTGGCTAGCTGGTGTCAACGTGTAACTTGTTAGGGTCATTGGAGAGGAGGGAACCTCAACTAAGAAAATGCCACCGAGTTTATGTGAACTTGACACAAGTGACCTACCTCCTTCATGTGAGAGAAGAGAACGTCAATTAAGAAGACATTTCTATAAGATAGGGCTATGGGCAAGACTGTAAACATTTTCTTGGTTAATGATTGATCTCAGAAGCCCTGCTCATTGTGGGTGGGAGAATGCCCGGGCTGGTTGTCCTGGGTTCTATAAGAAAGCAGGCTGAGCAAGCCAGTGAGCAGCACCCCTCCATGCCTCTGTATGAGCTATTGCCTTGAGATTCCTGCCCTGTTTGAGAACCTGTTCTGACTTCCTTCGGTGATGTACTGTTACCTGGAAGTATAAGTTGTAATAAACTCTTCCTTTCCCAAGTTGCTTTGGTCATGGTAGTTCATCACATTAATAATTACCCAGGGACAGATATGCACTGTTCTTGCAGAGGACTTGAGTTTTGGTTCCTAACCATCCATGTAAGGCAGCCCAGAGCTTATAGGGGTAGAGGGGCATGCCTTTTGCAGACTTCCCAGCAGCATAGATAAGACACAAAGACTTTCATGTAGTTAAAGCTTAAGTCTTTAGCTGAGCAGGTTTCCAGCTACCGACTAGACTTGACCCGAGTGGTCTACCTGCGACCTGCTCTGTGGCTGGCCCGTTTACCTCTCTGCTCTGTTCCCTCTCTGGTCCACTTCTGAAACTCCTGCCTTTACTTTCTCCTCCCAGAATCAATCTCTGTCTCTCTCTCCTGGACTTTCCACTTTCCACTTCCTGCTCCAGACAGTGACCAGCAACTCTTTATTATAACCAATCAGCAAGAAGCTGCCTGACCTTCAAGTATCTGAGCAGGTGTGGAAAAACAAACATTTATAAATAGGAAGTTGGTGACAGGCCATAGGATGACAATACCAATATCCTGCCAACACTTAGCTCTCTGCCTTTGAAATTAACATTTGAGGATATGTAAAAGTGTGTACCATGTAGGGCTTCAGAGTTTTGTTACACACTTATACAGGGCAGTCAGTTCTGAGTGTTCATTCTGGGACATGAATTTGGGTCTGATACATCAGTTTGGAAAGAATGCGTGCAGTGGTTTACAATTTTGTCAGATTTTGCTCAGTTTTGATGGTCTTGCCTCCTTAACATGCTGATTGATGCCTTTACCAACAATATGAAGTATTAGACCCAGGCATGTGCCTACAACCCCAAACTTAGGAGGCTGAGACAAGAGAATCAAAAGTAAGACAGATCAGGGCTATATTTTGAGTTCAAGGATAGCCTGAGCAAGACCCTATCTATAGCAACCACATAAAAGAAAGGGCATACAGTGTGCTAGCCTAGCTTGTGTAGTATGTGCAAAGCCCTGTGGCACTGCCCTCAGCGCTGAAAAATAAACAAACTCTTCTATCTTTATCTTCTGCAAAATCTGCCTGGATAGCAGGCTTTCCTACGTTATCTTTATCTTATGCTCTCTCAGTTTTACCAGAATAACCTTCTGTGATTTATACTGACCGTGTATGCTCTGTACAATGACCGGCGTAGAACAAAGCTTGCCTGGTGGGCGTGGCAGAACAGAGCTGCCATTCATGGACGTCAGACACTTAAAAACCTTCAGCTCTCCCAGATGGGCCCTTGAGGCCTAGGGCCTCACTGCTTAACAGAGTGTGACCTTGAACTGATCCTCCTTCCAAGTGCTCTGACCGTAGATACGTGAGTGCCACCGTGCCCAGCTTCTAAGTTTTTACAGAACCTTTTTCTATTTGTTTTGTAATTTATATTGATTTTATATGTTCTTTTAAAAATAGAAAACCACATTCTTCACTTACTAAAGGGCTAAGGTTCTGTACAGTCATGCTATTGCGTATCGGTTTTAAAATACTCTGTTGTCATTGATCAAATAGCTAGCCAAGTACCGATCGCAGCTTCTGTGCTGCCCTCTCTGCTGTGACTCGGTCTTAATCAAGGACCTAAACTTTTTCTGACATCTATTGATTTTTGCTGTCCTAAATTTTTATCCTAAATAAAAGAAAAACAAAATTATGTGGCTAAGGAGGTGGCATAGTGGCTAAAGTGCTTGCTGAGCAAGCATTAGGACAGGACATTAAATTCCCAGGATCATAAAAAGCCAGGTAAATGACATGTCTCTAGATTGTCTGTGTTCATATGATGCATAGAAACACGAGTCTCCCTGGAAGCTCTCAGGCTAGCCAGCTTGGACTTTGCTTCTGCAGAAGAACAAAGAATTCCACGTACACACCATGGCACTCATGCACCTGCAGTCACATGCATGAATGCCCATATGCACACACGTTTCACACAGAAACAAGTTCTTAAGGTCTCTTTGATGCTATAAACTATACTTGAAAGTTCTCAGGTAAAGGACAAGGTTTGTCCTTTCGGTCATACTGATTAAAGCCTTCAGAATAATTAGATTTGGGCACATGAAATTTCTGTAGGTGCCTCCCCCCCAGACCCCCACAACCCCACAACCCCACACCCCCACACCCCTGCCCAGAGGTTCTGAATTGCCAGTGGTAGAAGGCATGCCAAATGCTTCCTAGAGTGCAAACTATTGAAAATGTGGAATCATGCCCGAAGAGGAGTTGGCATAGAAGCTGCAATTGAAACACAGTGAAGATATTTGGGCAGCTAAGAACAGGTATGGAGACCAATGGTGTGAGAGAAAGGGTCTCATCATGGTGGATGAGCTCAAGCTAATCTGGTGACGAAGGCTCCATGCCATTTCTGTGTCAGATGGAGATGAGCACTTTTTAAATTGGCCAGTGATACCCGATCTCCTATCTCCTCTTGCCTTTGCGGAAGACCAAGAGAGCCAACTTAAGATTTTGAAAATTAAAAGCATCAGGTATTTACAACCAAGGGTCCATAGTTATAATTCCAGCACTTGGGTGGTGGAGGCAGAAGTTAGGAGTTCAAATATGTCTTCAGCAACATAGCAAGTTCAAGGCCACCCCAGGCTCTATAATAAATAATTAATGAATAGGATAAGCATCTGTTAATGCAACCCCACCAGTGGCGCAGTCTGATCATTTCTGCCGGAGGTGAAAACTTCACAAACAGCAGCAGTGCCAACACAGGGCTAACGGTAACCTAGAAAAGGAGCTTGTCCTGTTAGTTGAAGAATTAGCAAAAGTTATGGAAGCTTGTTAATCCGATATTAGTTTTGATGTGTATTTTGTCTTCGTTATACCAACACAGTATAAATCCAGCAGTTGCCACTGTAACACTTACACCGATATACTCAAGAAAGAGCCCCTTTCTCACCTTTTACTAATGAACTCACAAATATAGTATATAGTCACACATCAAATGTTCTGTAAGTTTGTTTCTGGTCTTTTCTAATAAGAAAGAGAGGCAAGTGTGGTGATACACACCTGTAATCCCAGCATTCGGGGAAGCAGAGGCAGGCGGATCTCTGTGAGGTCGAGGCCAGCCTGGTCTACCAAGTCCAGAACAGCCAAGGAGCCAAGGCTACATAGAGAAACCCTGTCTCAAAAAAAAAAAAAAAAAAAGACAGATCTGACTGGGCATACCACAAAACATGGGTTGGTGTATCACAGCTCCCATTGAGCAGGACAATTGCCAGATATGAATGGCTCAGAGTGAAAATGGTGCATTGATCCACTTGTGCTATAAGAGCTGCCACCGCCTGCTGTACAGCACTCCTAGGCCTATGGGAGTGTAGGAAAGCTTATTTAGTGTGAGTAATATCAAGAACATATTTTTCCTTTGGTTTATGTTTCATTTGTTTGCACTGAGTATGAAAAAAAATTGGAGTATCTTAGTAAAATTAATAAAATTAATATAATCACTAACTTTCCTTGTATATATTATTTTTTCAACTTTGAGGCTGGGTCTCATTATGCATCTTTGCCTGGCCTGGAACTAAAAAAGATCCATCTGCGTCTGCCTCCCAAATTCTGGGTTTAAAGGACTGCACCGTTATGCCCAGCTACACTGTTTTCAAAAGACTTTTTATTTGTAATTAAGTGTATATGTGTGTCTGTGAACATGAATGCAGTGCCTGTGGAGGCCAGAAGAAGGCGGTAGATCGCCTACAGCTGGAGTTATAGGCAATTGGGAGCAACCTGATACAAGTGCTAGAACCAAACCCTGGTCCTTTTGCAAGAGCTGTGTGTACCCCTTAACCCTTGAGCCATTTCTCCTGCCCCTGATACTTCTTCCCTTTAAAGCACTATATATAAAATTATTGGATTGTTTACCCTTTATGAGCACGGTAATGAGAGATGTTTTCAACCAGAAAAGGTACTCACTCAAATTCCTAGGTGTTTTAGTCAGTTTACTCTGCTCGGACAAAATACTGCAGGTGCAGTTTACAAAAGGAAATATTCATTTTGACTCATAGGATCTGGCCACGGTTGCTGGTTCCATTTGCATGTGGGTCTGTGTGAGGCAGAACACCATGATGAAAGGGTGTGGAATAGTTGCTTGCCTGTCCACAGACAGAGAGCAGAGAATGAGGGAAGCGTCCTGGGATGAGAATATCCTTTCTTCTCCTGGCAACATAGTTTGGCACATGTTCAGTAAAAACACACTTAAAAAAAAGACTAGAATATGACTGAAAATTTGAATAGGAAGCTGGTGCAGGAGGATCACCAACTTAGCTACATAGCTACTACCAGTTTTGTTTTGGTGTGTGTGTGTGAGAGACAGAGACAGACATAGACAAACAGACAGAGACAGAGAGAGACAGAGAGACCCAAATTTACAGATACATTGTGAAAATAATTTCCTGGCTTGGTTCATGGGCTAGCTATTGAGATGTTCTTAGAGGTCCAGTCCAAGCTTCCTTAGAATGACTTCCAGACAAACGTTAAATGGTAGCTGGGTATGGTGGTGCAGGCCTTTAATCACAGCGCTCAGGGAGGCAGAGGCAGAGGCAGGCAGTGTGTGTGTGCGTATTTGTGTGTGCAAACATGTGCAGGCACTAGGATCAAACTAGGGTCTTGTAATAGTAAGCAGAAATTCTGCCATTGAGGTACACCTTCAACCCATCATTTTCTGTAATCAAACTACTTCTCAACTGTGAAATGATAGAGAATATAGTAATTCTAATGAGTTCTCTCGATAGAAGCTGGCTTTGTTCTATTGGTAAACTGGTTCAGCATTCTTGATTGCTTGTGCGTCTTTCCTTTTCTTCTAAGCTGGTTATCATAATTCTCTTTTTTTGTGCCAGTGTGCCCCAATAAATCAAAACATGTTATTTGTTTGTTTTTGTACTGAGTAATGTTTTTATTAGGGAAACCTTATTTGGGAGTTATGTGTTCTGCTGGTAAACATTTGCCTCAAGGAATGACTTCAGTGGGAATTACTTGGCAGTGCTGCCAGAGATAAATGTCTGCTATGTCTGCAAAGAGACTTGGGTACATAATGACTTTTGAGGCATAAGATACAATCACACTGGCACTGAATTGGTGCATTTGGATGCCTTTTTTTAAAAAAATATATTTTGTTGTTTTGTTTTTGTTCTTTTGAGACAAGTTTTCACTGTGTGTAGCAACATGGCTGCTCGGGCAAGGGATCACATTCAAATACCTTCTAGGTCTATATGGTCCAGAAGGAATACAAACACACCTTGTATTACAGTATGATATGGCTGGAATACAGACATGCCTTTAGTTCACACTTCCTATCCCTAACAATGTAGGTAAGGTTAGTTGGTAGAAGGCAGCAGCCATGTTTGAAAGTGACATCTAATTGAGGGGCAGACAAAGTAGTAAGTCAGACAGATTTGACAGAATGAGTCAGAGATAGGATATGCCCAACTCTCATGAGAACATACAGGAAAGAGAGTCTGCCTAAGAGCAGTGCAGAAAGACAGAGGGGTCAGTTAAGAGTTAATCGGTTCAGTTAGTGCCGTTTGTGCAGTGCCGTTGGTGAGTTCCGTTCTGTTTGCGCAGTCCGTGCGGTGAAGGTCAGCAAACGCACTGGAAGCCAGAGATTAAGAAGGAACCAGGAGGCAGGGTGCAGTGGCATGTGCCTGTACTCCCAGCACTCAGGGAGGCAGAGGCAGGCAGATCTCTGAGTTTGAGGCCAGCCTGGTCTACAAAGAGAGTCCAGGACAGCCAAGGCTACACAGAGAAAACCTGTTTTGAAAAACAGAAACAAAAAGAAGAAACCAGAGGACTAGAACAAATGGCCAGAGTTAGGTTGAGGCCAAGTAGAGCAATTCAGTGAGGAGGAACTGAAGGAAGCCAAACTGAATCAGTCATTTTAGAGAGGGGTTTGAGCCAGGACAGCTGAGTTGAAACAGAATTCATTTGAGCCCTAATTCAGAAAGAACTAGAAAGGATTATCTTATTCAGCAGTAAGTCTCAGAAGTGAAAACATTCATGGCCTAGGTTAGATTGTGTGGAGGCTAGAAGCTTCCAGGCCTAAGCCTAGGTTAGCAGACAGAGTCAGTAAGCCTCCGAGACAACAATTATCAAGTGAATAAGTTACTTTTACAACTGTAGCCCTGGCTATTCTGGAACTTACTCTGTAGACCAGGATGGCCTTGAACTAACAGCGTTCCACATGCCTCTGCCCCCTGAGAGTTGGGATTAAAGGTGTGTGCCATGGACTCTTGGCTTTTGGATATTTTTTTAAAGTAGCAGTTCAAGTTTTTGTTTTGTTTTATTTGTTTTGGTTTTGTTTGGTTTTGGTTTTTTGAGACAGGGTTTCTCTGTGTAGCCTTGTCTGTCCTATACTCACTTTGTAGACCAGGCTGTCCTCGAACTCATAGCTATATGCCTGCCTCTGCCTCCTCGAGTGCTGGGACTACAGGTGTGGGCCACCTTGCCTGGCTAGTATTTTTGAGGGGACAGTTTGAGTTGATCTAGTACCTGGCTAGGATGATCACATAATTCTATGCATCCACATGTGCGCATGATGGACTAGCTATGATCCAGAATATATGGATAATATATAAAACATGTAAACAGGAAACGGATGGTTATCTTGTTGTTGCTGTTCAAAAGGAAGACTTACCCTTCTTAGAAGCAATTATTTCTTCACAAGGGAGGTTACCTAAGTGGAAACAGTATGAGACTTTGGAGAGACAGGAGTATACAGCTGAATACTCTGAAGTTAGCTACGGATGAAGCAAAATTCCCTTGGTGGCTGAGTGGGCATTGACTCAGCATAAACAGAATATCCTTCAGCCACAACAGCTGGGCAGAGGTGGCATGAGGGCGTGCAGCAGAGGGGACCAGAGTTTGTTTCTGGAACCAAGTGATATTGATTTCACTTTGTATTCCAGGATGAGAATATGATTTAACTGGAAAATCAGAATATTAGATTTCCTAAGTAATTGGCTCAGCAGTGGACACACCATTTTGCACTGATTAGAATCATGCCCAGTACTCCTTCCTGTTCAAGCATAGGAGGAGAAGGAGGAGGAAGAGGAGAGGAGAAAGAGGAAAAAGAAAAGAAAAGCTTTCCTATTTGCTGGAAACAAAACAATTAAAATCATAAGGTTGATTATACTTTGCCTTGGAAAAGATCTTTATGATGGAAGGCAACAGAAAGGCACTGAAAGATGGAAGGAGAACAAGTCGTATTAACACAAACCCAGCCATGATTCATGAACATACAGCAGCCAACCTGCTGAACATCTACCCTCTCTTACCCAAAATCCATCTTTCTATTATTACAACAGAAAAAAAAATTAGAACACAGAATATCTTTCCAATAGAACGGGGCCTTGGACAGTGACTCTCTTTCTCTCTTTGCAGATGTACAGTTTTGGGACCTGAACTCCTTTGGGAACGATGAAAGAGCCAGGGTCTGCTTAGTTGCAAGGTCTAATTTTGTTCACCTGCAGACTTTACTTCACTGCACGCATAGATCCACATCATCTGATTGACACTTGGGTTTTGGTTTTCATATCCTTGTTGCCAGCTTGGCTATAATTTTTGTTGTTTGTTTTGAGATGGGGACTGATGTAGCCCAGACTGTCCTTGCACTTAACACTTAGCCAAGGACAACCTTAAACTCCTAATCCTCCTGCTTCTACCTCCAAAGCGCATGACCCATAACATCAGGCTTATGAAAGAATCTTTTCTTTTAATGCAGAATTCTGTGTTGACAGATGTTTTTTTTTCTCTCTCAAGAACCATAAAAATAAATTTCGTTTTTTTTACAATATTTACGCATTTATTAATTTTTAACTTTTTACGTGTATGTGAGTTTGTGCTAGGGTGCTCATAAATGTATCTCCGTGAGTGCAGGAGCCTGAAGAGGCTGGAAGAGGGTATCCCATCACCTGGGACTGAAGATCCAGAAGGTTAGGTGCTGGGAACCACACAGCTCCTCTACAAAAGCAGTAAGGGCTCTAAAGTGCTGAGCCATCTCTCTAACCCATTCTAGATGGTTCACTAGCTTCTCATAAGCATAGTTTCAGATGAGAAATCTGTGTATATTCCAATGAACATACAGTGCGTCACTGTTCTTTGGCTGCTTTCAAGAGCTTATTTTTCCCGTTTTGTATCCAAGTGTAGCTTCCTTTATATACATCTTCAAACATCTTGAATCTATCTATATATTGCATCCAATTAAATTTTGGAAATTTTTGCTGTCATATCTTAAATATTTTCGTCCTAATCTCTCTCTAACTACGTGTATCCTACTCTGCTATTATCCTGCCAATTTAGTGATGTTTCAGTCTTAGAAAACCAACTTGTCTACCAGATCAGATAATTTCTACCGACTTCTGTTTGTTTATCTTTTCATTTTATTTTGATTGCTATTTAAATTTGTGAGTTCTTTTAAATCATGCTATTTTGCTAACAAGTCCCAATTTTCTTTTTCTTTCTTTCTTCTTTCTTTCTTTCTTTCTTTCTTTCTTTCTTTCTTTCTTTCTTTCTTTCTTTCTTTCTTTCTTTCTTTCTTTCTTTTGTAGTTGTCCAGCAGTTTCTTTTTGAACTAAGCATGACAGTTCACGCCTGTAGTCCCAGCACTTTGGCAGTTACGGCAGAAACACTGTGTGTGTGGGATGCTAGCCTGGGCTACAGAGGAAGTCTCAAAATACCCTGGTTACAGAAGTGAGACCTGTCTCAAAGGGCACAAAAGCATTCTTTTGATTTTCTTTTCTGATTTCTATATTGCACTAAGATTCTTTTATGTTTTTATCAGTAGAAACATATTTCTTTTTATTTCAATGAGCAGACTTGGAAAATTTATGTCTGCTGGGTGTGTGACTCAATGATAGAGCCTTTGTTTACTAGATGCGAAGCTCTGGGTTTGATCCTATTCATGATAGATAGATAGATAGATAGATAGATAGATAGATAGATAGACAATAGATTCATGACTACTAAGTGCTTCATTTGGATTATTTGGGGGTTGACCTTGTTTACTGGCTTTGCCTCTTGAAAATTGCAACATTTTCTGGGGTTTAGTAGATTGAGCAATTGTGGTCACTTCCTGGGTGATGTGAAGTTATACAGCTAAGAAAGATTCTATTTCTCCAAAGATTTTTTTTTTTTTTAAGGTGAGAAATTAACATGTCAAGGTAGACTTTCTATGGCCACAGCTCAGACATCCATTCTTTCTTTTGGTCCCTAGCACAGATACTCTAGTTGGCTTTTGTTTGTTTGTTTTGTTTTGTTTTTCAAGACAGAGTTTCTCTGTATAGCCATGGCTGTCACTCTGTAGACCAGGCTGGCCTCGAACCCTCAAAGATCCTCCTGCCTCTGACTCCTGAGTGCTGGGATTACAGGAGTGCACCACTACCACCGCCTGGCTTGGCTCTCTTCCTGTAGAGCACAGTGACTTGGGTAGGTATATAAACACAGTTGAGGCATCTCCCTTTCTGGATCCCCCTTTGACCCCTTTGGCATTTTCCAGCATCTCTATCTGTTCTAAATGTCACTACCTATTTGTTCAGGTAGAAAAATGGTATTTCATTCGCTTCAGTCAAATGGCATGGGGCAGGTAGCATGATTCCTTCAGACTAAAACGTGGAGCTGTGAGAAGCTCACCTTCTTCTGATCTTTAGGCTTGGGTTCTCTAGAATATTTTACGTCCACTTTGTAGTGACTTCAGATCTTAGCTCTTATTTGCTTGCTTGCATTTTTTTTTATTGTTGTGTTTTAGAGCTTGTAAGAAATATGACTTCTTAGGCCTAGTAAGCTCTTACTTAGTCATCAGAGGCTTTTTCCAGAAGATATCTTAGTGAAGTTGAGCCCGTTTTCTCAAATTGGAACCTCCTTATCCCACTGGCTTTTCTTATTCTGTCTCACAGCCCCACCCAGGCTTCCTTAAGATGTATTTTATTTATGTATAAAGTATGTATCTGTGAGTTGGTATGAGTACCTGTGATTGCAGGAACCTGCTGGCCAGAAAAGGGCCTCAGATGCTCTGTAGCAGGAGCTACAGGCAGTTGTGAACTGCCTGGCATGGGTGCTGAAAACTGAATTCAGGTCCTCGGGAAGAGCAGTGGGTATTCTCTAGAGTTGAGCCATCTCGCCAGCCAGCCCTCAAGCATGCTTTCTAAACTACTTCAACGTGAGACTTTATCTCAGGGTTTACTTCAGGGTTCCTCCTCTTCCTCTCCTTCCCCCTCTAGTACTGAAGAACAAGTCTAGGACCTTGCACATGCTAAGTACATGCTCTGCTACTGAGCCACATTCTTGGCCCTTCCGTGTTTTTCTTCCAGCAGAGGCTGCAGGAACTAGAGAACTCTTGGAATCTTGGGATGTGTCTAACACTCTTTAGAAGTGATACCTTGTGAATATTCCACGAGCAAAGTAAGGTATCAAAACCTAAGTCAATGGGGATTTGTAAATATATTTGCCAAAGGGAAGGAATGATTAATTGCAAACAGTGAAACAATCTACAACAGCTTGTCCTCATAATTTTTGTTCCTTGATACAATAGTCGTTATCTCTAACAACTGGAAGAAATGTATCATAAAAAGATATAGCCAATTGAACCATATTTTTGTCTTTTAGCACTTAAGGGTTGAACCAGGGGCATGGATAGATTAGGCAAGCACTCTGCTACTGATTCCACCCTCAGCCCTGAGGCTTGAGTTGTCAGAAGCAGAAAGGAGTATATATTACGTTTGTAAAGAAGAGTGCAGACAGGAGTTGCTGACAGAGTTCAGAGGTTATGAACACTAAGTCTGGGAGCGCATTTACAAATGAGAGACCTTGTGCACTGTGCACCCATCACTTTTGGTTGCTGTGAGTAAACACCACGACCAAACACAACTGGGAGAAACAGTTTATTTTAGCTTTTCCAGAGGGAGAGTCCGTTAAGGTAGGGGAGGCATGGCCAAAGCAGCAGGCGGAGAGATCACATTTTTAACCTCTGAGTTAACCACAAAGCAGAGAGAGTGACCTGGAAGTACAGCAAGACTGTGAGCTCTCAAATCTCACTCCCAGCGATGTCCTCCCTCCAGAAAACAGCACCGCTAATAAGGGAGCAAGTCTTCAAACACCTGAGCCTATGGAAGACAGTTCTTACCCAGACCACCCAGATCTGTTTTATGTTGAGAGTGCCAACAGGCACAAACGTTACAGATTGGGCTAGTCTGGCACCGTTACTGGGGCACTTTGAGAGGAGGAACACGGGGGACTGGTTGGAGGCATGGATTTCAAGCAGTCTACAAAGACTTTAAGAAAATTTGAAGTTAGCCAGGTGTGGTGGTGTAAGCCTGCAATCCCTGGACTCAGGGAGACCTTCAAGCAGGCAGATCTCGGCTGGGGTCTTGGAATTCGGCTTCCAGATGGAGAACAGGAGTTCCATTTCTCTCAGGGCAGCTAGAGCTAGCTTTAGTGTGAGGACCGAGTGTGATAAGCTGGGGTATGGGAAAGGTTTTCCACAGAGTGTTACAATTTAGCTCTTTTAGCGTGAGGTCACCTATGGCAGTGGAAGCTCCGGCATTCCAAAGCCTACGGTGATACCAAAAGTGTTACAGCACTTGGTTAAGCTGAGTACTACAGAGGTGTGGGCCAAGGCCCATGCCTGGTTGGCTTGCGGCCAAAACTCAGGCCCATTGAGGCCCAGGCCCAATGAAGCCCAGGCACAAGGAAGCCCAGGTCCAGCAGGCTGGAGGACAGCCCCCCATGAGAGGCCCTGCCGATAAATGAGGAACCTCAGATGGTCTTGAAGTGAGAAATCAAGTACCTTTATTCCTGTGAAATCAAGGGCAATATAAATCCTGGGCAGAGGACGGGATTTTGAAGGTGAATGTGTTTGATTCACTGGGGTTAAGGGGTCAGGGATCCTATCACAAAAAGAAAAATACAATACCTAATTATCCTATGGTACAACTGAAGGTCACTGCTGGACTAAAATCCTTAGCATGGTGGGGTGTCTCTAGTTTTCCTAGATGCTTGCTTAGAGAAGTTGCCTTATCAGGAAAGAGTCTGGCCTGTATTCTGCCCTGAGGACTATGTGACCTCCTTACATGACCTGGGGTCACCCAGATCAAGGGAGACCTTCAAAACCCTTCTGAGAAAAGGGAGTCTGTCATCATAGACCAAGTGCAAATAATTGGCAATCCAGAGACAATCGACTTCAACCTTCTCCAGCAGAGTCCCAGAGTCTACAGAGTGAGTCCAGGACAGCCAAGGTTACACAGAGAAACCCTGTCTCAAAAAAAGAAAAAGAAAAAGAAAAAGAAAAAAAAAAAAAAAAAAAGGAAATTTGAAATTGGGCATGGTGGTACACATTTGTTTACCTACTACTTTAGAAGTTCTTAGGTTTGAGGCCAATCTGGGCTACATCAAAACACCTTGCCAAAAAATTAAAAAGGAAGAAAAGGAAAGGAGAAGAAAGGAAAGGAAAGGAAAGAAAAGAAAGAAAGAAAGAAAGAAAGGAAGGAAGAAAGAAAGAAAGGAAGAAAGAAAGAAAGGAAGAACAACAAAATAAACACCAAGCAAGCAGCAAAAAAATTCTGAGCGTAACTCAGAATTGCAAATTCGTGTTTACAAAGGTTGTCCCGGCAGTGCTGGAGGAGGAGAGTCAGGCAGCAAGGGGGAGCGCACACAGGAGCCATTCTTCTCTCTTCGAGGCTGTCCACTGGTGCTCTTAGACAAGGATATGACAAAAATGTGGCAAGCATGACAGATATTTCCTCAGCGCTTACTCTACTCCCACTTCTAGGAAACAAAAATTGTCTTTCTAGTTTTTTTTTTTTTCTTTTCTGAGTCTCTTGTCTGTCCCTATAAAGAACACGCACTGGTGGAAGACAATACTTCCCACACAAATGTATAATTAGAGCGGCATCATGAGATGGGTTAAGCGTGTAATGAAACACTGCACATCAGAGGGAGATGTTTGTGCACCATTTTTTTTTAAATTTTGCTTTTGAGCTAACTGAAGAAAGACATTTGAAAACATTTTTTTTTTCTGCCTCAGACCTGAAAATAGAGAAACAACTTCTACAATTTTTCATTTTGAAGTCTTTAGCAAACTACAATGCCCAGAAGCTTCTGGAAGGCAGTGACAGTGGCTGTGGTAAGAGCTTCCACTCATTGTTAATATTACATTATTCCTCCAGTTTGTTGTTGCTGTTGGCTCATTTGTGACCCCTGGTAAATACATACTGTGTGAGTGCAGCTTGATTTGGGGTTTGAAAATTGACAGCAGAGATTTGAATGAGATCATTTGATTTTGCAATTAGGTTTAGGACCTGGTTAAAGGAAATAGAAGAGCTGTGACACGTACATTTGTCATTCCTCAAGCCATTCACCTCAGAGTTGAGATTTCTTTTGAGATCTTCCGGGTCATGATTATGACATTAAGATTGCATTGCTCCGTACTGAACATGTGGCTGGAATTAGAGCTAACCAGGCAGAAACAGTTTAAAAATACAGCCTCTAACATCTGGAATCCTACTTACGCACTCAGCTGTTCTTCAGCGCTAGGCACTGGGTTAGATGCTCTGCTCAGTCGCTGCAGCCGCCGTATAAAGCAATTGCTGTTACTCTCCTCATCGCACCGTGGGGGAGCAGCCCATGCAAGGAGAAGGAAGGTGATGAGAGCCTTCCAGCTGGTACCAGCTAAAGGTAGCGAGCGTTCCACCCACGCGTGCTTGAATTTAAGGCCCAATCCCAGAGCCAGGCGTGGTGGTACGCACTTGTAATCCTGGCGCCTGTGTTCCGGAGGTAGGAGAGTAAGAAGTCAAAGTCGGCCTCAGCTCCATCATGAATCCGAGGTCAGCCCCGGCTTTGTGAGAACCTGCCTCATTACCCGTTGTAAGCGGCAACTTCATTTTAACATTTGAAAGCCACCTGAACACCGCCGCAAATCAGCCTCTTTCTTCCTTCATACGTGTCCTCTCTTAGTTTTTGTCCATATGTATTGATAATTCGTGTTTGGTTTTTAGCTCTCTACCCTACCTGCCCTGGAACTTGCTTCATAGACTAGGCTGGCCTTGAACTTGTGATGATCCTCTGAGTGACTCTGACCCCTGAGAACCGACATTGCCGTTGCGAGCCACTACGCTCAGCTTTGTGTTTTTTACTTAAACATTTTTATAGCTACCTGCCATTCCACAAAGCAGACCCAGGGTAACTATTCCTATGATATTTGAAATTTTCTATACTATCATTTTTTAAAGTTTTGTATGATTTCTTTAGGATTCATTTCTAGGCCACACTGCATCGAGAGCAGAAAAATGAAACAAACAAACAAACAAACAAAAAACAACAACAACAACAACAACAAAAAGCCCTACAAACCACATAATATTGTAGTTAACATTTTAAGTACAACCTCAATTCTGTCAGGAAATCCTCGTTTAAGTATTATAATGTTGGAATTCTGTTGCGTCAGGGTTTTGACACTGTGTTCTTGGGCCGGATGATGCTCTTGAGTGACAGCAAAGTGGCTCTACATGTGGTTATGGTTTACAGCAGTGAAAGGATGAAAATAAAACCTGCAATAGGAGAAGGCATGGAGCTAAAATCCAGATGAAGCCTGGCACAAACTTGATGGTGCTGCCATCTGTGAGGTTGGCGACGTGCAGGCTCTCCCCAGAAAAGAGCGGGGCGTGTGTCCTTCACTGCAGAGCAAAGGTGCGCCCTCAGGCCTCAGAGTTTCATCAGGATCCTCAGCCTTCCAAAAGCCAAACGACAGACTGATCCAGAAGCTTGGGGCGTACAACAGGCTCATGAGACACAGTATTCCCAGGATGTGGTCAGGAGCCAGCCCTCTTTTTTTTTTTTTTTTTTAACTAATGTAGACTATTCTGAGAGGCCAGATCTAAGAATTGTGATTTCAGCCAGGTGTGAAGGCTCACACCCATAATGCTGGCAGAGAGGAGGCTGAGACTGGAGGAAGGTGGATGTCAGTGCCTCATACAAGACAAGCTCTATAGCACGGCCTAGAATACAGAGTGAGACCACGGCACAAAACCAGACCAAACAAAACATCATGATGTCACAGTGCTTGACAAAGCTTTTAACATTAACCTCTTTTACTTTCACCTACAAAAAAAAAAAAAAAAAAAAAGAAAAAAAGAAAAATTGGACACAGGGTTCTTAGTTGCATCCCTGGCTGCCTGGAACTCACTGTGTAGACCAGGCTGGCCTTGACATCAAGGTATGTGCTACCAATGCCTGGGCTGGTCTCAGTTTTCCTTTTTCACGGTGTATGTGACTGTGGCTTTGAGCAAAGTCTTACAGGATCACATGTTGATGGGTGAGCTGCACAATGATTAAGTATGAAGTTCTCAGTGAAAATATATTGGAGATGAATTATGTGTTTACTGTTTTTTGTTGTTGTTGTTGTTGTTTGTTTTGCTTTTGAGACAGGGTTTCTCTGTGTAGCCTTGGCTTTTGCTTTGGACCCACTTTGTAGACCAGGCTGGCCTTGAACCCACAGAGATCCACTGCCTCTGCCTCCCTGGGGGCTGGGAGTACAGGTGTTCCACACCCTGCCTGGTGTGTTTACTGTTAAAGACTATTTAAATTACTATTAAGTCAATATTAAAGTTGAATGTGTTTGTTCTTAGTTTCTGTAATGCATATTTCCCAAGAAAGACAACTTTAACCCACGGTAAGAGCTTATTGGTTAAGTCTGGGTAGGACCCAGAAATTTGCCTTTTAAACAAAGTAGCCAGGTGATTTCTGACACTGGCGACTAGGGACATGTTTGGGAATCACCAATGCACACGGATAACTGATAACCCTGTTTCCTTCCAGGTCGCATCACACTGATGTTCAGAAAAGAAAGCCAGTGGCCTTAGCTTCCTGTCTGATGTCACTGTCTGTGGCTCGTCATTTCTCTCACCCCCATACAGTAGCCCCACGTGCCCTTTATCTTATCACTCTGTACAGCAGTGGTTCTCAACCTTCCTGATGCTGTGACCCTTTAATACAGCTCCTCATGGTGTGGTGAGACCCAGCCATAAAATTATTTTCATTGCTACTTCCTAACTGTAATTTTGTTACTGTTGTGAATTATAATGCACACGTCGGTGTTTTCTGATGGTCTAAGGCGAGCGAAAGGGTCACAACCAACAATTGAAAGCTGCTTCCCTAGAGCCTTACCCAAACTGACCCTTTATACCTCTTTTAGTATTTTTGTGTATTTTAGCAACTTTGGAATTCAAAAGCATGCTAGGTTGCACCATGAATTCAAGCCCAGCCAGAGTTATATGAGACTGCATTAAAAATTTAATAAATGAATGAAACAAATGGAGGGGGTGGTTAGGGAGAACTATTCTTTTCTGGAAGTGAGGAATTTCCCAGAAATTGGGGCATTACCTCTTTTTACTCTTATTACAGTTCTCGTTTGGTTGTAAGCATGGCAATGTCAATGGTCATAGCACCTGGACATGCGTCACCGAGCACGCAGACACATTATAATGAAGGCAGAAGTTGGTCACTCTGGCAGCCATCTTAGGTCCAGCAGGTTTCAGCTAGCATACCTGAAGTGGGATTTCTGGCTATAGATATCCTGCTATCAGAGGTCAAGAAGACCAGGGCAGGGGAGGAATTCAGCTGGGTCACCTCTGAGGATAGCACTTCCCTTTACAGTTTGTTCCCACTGTAATCTGGTCACCTAATGTTCTTGTCTGTCTATCCTTCCCTTTCTCTCGTTGCAAGGGATCTGCCCTGCCCTCATTCCACATGGTCTGGAGTGGGTGAGTGGGGACAGCAGCAAGGCTGATAGCTCAGTGCTAGGCTTACGAGCCAGGCTCTGGGGCCTCTCGTGAGCATGACCTGGTCAAATATGGTATCCTCTAGGTTGGGAAGGGTTTAGATGATGTAATTTGCTTAATGGGTAATATTTCATGGGGTTTCCGGCTGAAGACCAAAGAGGAAGTAAGTCTTTTTTTCTGAGGCTGCTGAATGGAAAAATACAGCTCTGGAATTTTCCATGGTCGTTTCCATCTTCTGTAATATGGAGGAAATATTTCTGTAAAAAAACAAAACAAAACAAAACAAAACACAGAGGTCCACATACAATGAGAAATAGGGGCATAATCTGAGGAGAAATCACAATAAAACTACTTTGAGTTCTGTCTCATTTTTGTCAGGGAGACCTATCTCATTTTCCATCCTGGTTCTTCTCAGGTATGTGAGTCAATAAATGTTTGACTTCTACCTTTTTGCTCAGTGGATTTGTTGTTTAAAGTGGTGAAAATGGAGGCCGGTGAGATGACTCAGTGGGAAAAGGTGCCAAAAAGCCTGAAGACCTGAGATCAATCCCCGGGACCCACACGGTGGAAGGAGAGAACCAAGTCTTTAAGGTTGTCCTTTGACCTCTGCACACACAATATGATGGGTTTGTGCCGCCTCCGCACATAAATAAATGTACTACAGTTTTTTAAAGTAATGTAATGATGTAAATGTTACTTTATGGTGTTGCAGTCAGATGGGCAATATTTGTCTCAGTGGTCTAAAACCAGGCATCACCAGGGCCTGTGTCTCCCTGGAGGCTTCGAGAAGACGCACTTCCTTGTCCATTTAGGTAGCTGGCAGAATTCAGTTCCTTGTGGTAGGGAATGAAGCCTTTCCCTACTGGCTTCATCGGGTGTCATTCTCAGCCTTGAGAGCATGTTCCTTCCATGTTCCTTCCACTTTCACAATGAGCAACCGTCCTGCCTGCATTGCTCAATCCATTTTCGACCGTGTTTAGAAGGCTGCAGTGTTGGAGGCATTTGCCTAGCACGTGTAAGGCCCTGGATCTCTACCCCTAAACGCCACAAAACACAGTTTCTATTTGAAACTTGTAAAGACTGAGTTCTATCTATATTTTCTTACTTAGTGTGTCATTAGCCTGTCTCAAGTGACAAGTAATTAGAGAGCTTAATGAAAAATCATAGTAGATTCTGTTGATTAGCCACTTAACCTCTCAGAATTATTATTATTTTTTAATCTAGAAAATGAGAGTGCTGTTTTAGAGGATTTCAATGCTCTTATGCTGTATTTATTTATTTTTTTCCTGGTTTTGTTGAGACAGTATAGCCCTCGATGGCCTCAAACTTGCAGCAATCCCACTTCCTCTTGCTCCTCAGTGCTGCTTTCCTGCTTGGCTCTCTGCTCTTAACATTTTAAAACACAGTTCCCAACATGAAATTTTGATTAGCACAGCAAAGATACATGCCTGTCATTTAAAAGTCACATTTTTTGTGTGTGCTTTGGTTTTTCGTCTACATAATCTTTCCACTGTATAACACTCTTGGCAAATAAGTGTACTTTTGTTCTTTTAAGAGCTTTTATTATTATTTTAAAATTCTATGTATGTGTAGATGTCTCTATGAGTGTTTGTACACATGAGTGTGGTACCTGCACAGGTGAGGAGTGTAGGATCCCGAGAGCCGGAAACAGGCAGTTGTGAGCCACCTGCTGTGGCTGCTTGGGCTTCAACTCTGGTCCTCGGGAAGAGCATCAAATGCTCCCAACTACTGAGCCATCTCTCCAGCCGGTACTATCGTTCTTTAGCATGATATTCTACAAACTTTTATATCTCCAGACACTTGAAAGATGAGTACAAAGAATTCCTATCTATCTCTATACTCCACGAATGCCGCATAAATGCTTTTATGGCAGGAACGACAGTGTCAAACCACAGGGACAAACATATTTACCAGGGAGAACACACATTAAAAAGCTTTAACAAAGAAAGCATGTGGCAAGTCAGACAAAGACACAACCGATGACTTCTCAGAGAGGGAGGGATGACCTGGTGAAGAGGGTCTGGGAGTCTTACAACAATTAATGCCAGGTTCTCGGTGTTATCTCATGAGCCTGCTTGTGTGGGATTCCTAGCTGGAATGTTACTGGGCTCTCAGTGTCTCAGGAAGTAATAAGTTTTATAGTAGCAGTTGTCTTTCTTGGAAACAATCATTTGGGGCAAAATGCCATAGGTCATTGGAAGTTTGGTGCTGGATGTTTACAAAAGACACCACAGGTCAGTGGGGACATTTTTACATTTTTTGTTTTGTTTTGTTTTTGGCTTTTTTGTTCTATCAATATGTATAAATTATATATATATATATATATATATATATATATGTTAGATAGCTGAGTAGGCCCTTGGTCTTCCTCCTCATAATCAAAGCTTTTAAAGAAAAAAAAAACCAGGGAAGGAAACTACCCAACTCTAACTCTTATTATCTAGGATGCTGCCTGTCTGACTTTGTCTTACGTTTGCCTTCTGATTAGATTCAGGTAACATTGTTGCAAGGCTGATTTGCAGTGAGGAGAGCCCATTGGCTTCCCCAGGAAAAGCTGGCGAAGGCAGTTTGTAGTAACTGCTGATACAGTGTGCCCCTCTAGGAAAGGTCATGCAACAGGAGGCTATCCTTTGGAAAGAGTTTTTTGGTTTCTCTTTCCGGTATATTTTCCCTCTTTGGATCAGTCAGTACTTCATGGGGGGTCTTTCTTTTTTAAGGTTGTGGTTTTATCTTTATTTATTTATTTTAAATTAAATTTAATTTTATGTGCATGGGTGTGAGGGTATCAGATCCCTTGGAACTGGAGTTACAGACAGTTGTGACCTGTCACGTGGGTGCTGGGAATTGAACCCAGGGCCTTTGGAAGAGCAGCCATGCTCTTAACCACTGAGCTGTCTCTCCAGCCCATGGGGGTCTTTCTTTAAGACCACGAACACAGTGCTATCCATTCCCCACCCCCTTCTTTTTCTGATGGTAATTGTACCTACCCGGGACTTTGTACATGCCAGGTGAAGTGCTCTACCACTGAGCTATAACCTAGTCTCAACCTGTAGCTCAGGCTAGACTTGAACTGTGTGGTCTAAGCATTGTCTGAAAGTCACCAGTATCCCACCTTGTCTTCCCAAGTGCTAGGATAACAGGCAGGAGCCACCAGGCCTAATCACATGTTTGCATCTATTTCCAAAAAAAAAACACTTATTGTATTAGAGGAAATTTTCTTCTTGAGGCAAGACCTTTATGTAACCCAGGCTGCTCTCACACTTGTAATATAGTAGAGGGTGACCTTGAACTTCTGAATTTCCTTCTTTCACTTTCCAAGTGCTAGGACTAAGATATGAGCCAATGGACCTGGCTAAAAATGGTCATATTTTATTTATTTACTTAAATAATTAAGTTTCTGTGCTCTCTCTCTCCTTCTCTCTGTGTATGTGTGTGTGTGCATACAGATACACGTAGGAGGACATCTGCTGTGCCCAGGGAGGTCAGAAGAAAATCCCAGGGGTTAATTCACTTTATTTTCTAAATGTTAATGACTTTATTTATATTTTATGTGTACGAGCATGTATGCCTGCATGTATGTAAGTGGACTACACGTGTGTCTAGTGCCTCCAGAGGCAAACAAGGACACCAGGTTCTCTGGAATTATAGTTAAGAACAGTTGTGATCCATCATATAGATGCTGGGAACTGACCCTGGGTCCTCTGCAGGAGCAGCAAAGGGCCCCGGGGATGTATCTCAGTTCTTGCTGCTCCTTCAGCCAGAGAGCCAGCACCCGCTGTGACTGCATCCTGGCAAGTGTGCGTGCGTGCGCGCCGTTGCCAGGCCAACGTGTGCACATACTGCTCTGTGTTGATGATGTGAATCTCCCACTCCAGCTCAGGGATAAGGGCTCCCATGTACCACAGCACGGGATCTGCCGTGCCACTGTAGAGCTGGTCACTGCAGAGAACACACGCAGCCCTTGCCATTCTGTCAGACAGACAAAGGGAGTCAAGCAGGTTTCCTTGTCCATGGATTTTGCCCTTTTCCAGGCGAGTGATAATGGTCCCAGTGGAGGGACCATTGCGGTCGGTGAAAAAGTTGGGCTTGTCTGCCTGGCCGACGACTCCAATAGAGGAGTTGGCGCCAGTCAGACCTAGTATGTGCCGCGTGCCGTTGTCCGCAACGCTGAAAGGACTGTTGTTGATGAGGAACAGCTGTTTTACGCGGCCACCAGGAGGCTCAGGACTGCAAAATGTTTCACTCCCTCTCAAGATGTACTTCTTCGCGTCTTGCTCAATCCAATCCCCCCCGCCCCATGCACATCCCGTGCGGCGGGATCCTTGTCATATACTTGTAGGGGCGCACTCGGTCGAACTCCGGGCCGTGGCCTAGAAAGTAGTCTACCACACAGGATGACAGTGCCATCTCTGCTGGTGAGATGTCCATGAACTGCTCGATAAAAGGAAGGGCCTTTGTCACAGAAGCTGCTCATCTGCTGTCAGCGGGTGCGTGCTGGGTGCCACCATGTAGGTCACTCACCTTATCATCTGGCATTATTATTATTATTATTATTATTATTTTATTTTTCTCTTGAGACATGTCTCACGCTGTATGGGGCAGCCTCAAACTCACGCAGCCAACGTATCCTTGAACTCCCAATCCTTAGACTCCTGAGCGCTGGGATTACTGATGAGTGCCACCATGCCCCATTTTATGTATTGCTGGGTATTGAGACCCAGAGGTTTACGCACGCTAGGCAAGCTTTCTACCAGCTGAGCTACAGCCACAGTTTTGGATTTTTTTGTTTGTTGTTTTTACTGTTTTCCTTTCAATTTTTGTATCATCCAAGAGTACTTGAGCAGAGCAGAAGAGAACCCTACGCATGTTTTAAAGCATGTTAGTCATTTTAAGGCATGTAGTCATGTGGTGAGGTTTGGGAGTCTGTGGCCGACAAGCAGGTTGTTTTGACACGCCCACATCCTAGCTGATAAGAACCATGCTGAAGAGAGCGAAAGAGCCACCAGGTGGCTCTCAAACACCACCCACTGACACACAAGCAGCAAATGCATTCAGGTTAGTGCCCGAGTGCACACTGCTGTAAAAATCTATTTTGTTGAAAAGGTGCTTGGTGGATCCCTAGTGTAGAAACAACCCATTATTAAAATTCATGAAAATCAAAACAAGATTTTTGTCAGTTGTCTGCCGTGCTTTGTTTCCTCTGGCATGCAGAAAATTTAAAAAAAAAAGGGAGAAAGAGAGGTGTGGAGGGCTGAATAGGTATGGCCCCCATTGACTGCTGTGTTTGAATGCTTGGCTGGTAGGGAGTGGCTGGTTAGGAGGTGTGGCCTTGTTGGAGGAAGTGCATCACTGTGGGGGGCAAGCTTTGAGGTCTCCTATGGTCAAGCTCCGGCCAGCGTGGAACACAGCTCCCTTTTGCCCTTGGATCAAGATGTAGAACTCTCAGCTCCATCTCCTACAATATGTCTGCCTTCACACTGCCATGCTTCCTGCCATGATAATGGACTAAGCCTCTGAAACTGTAAGCCAGTCGCAATTCAGTGTTGCTCTTGTCCCCTCCTCCCCCCTTCTGAATTAGATTCAAGCATCCTCCTTTAGGCCCTCCCTGTTGCTTAGCTTCTTTGGGTCTGTGGATTGTAGCACTGCTATCCTGTGCTTTATGGTTCATATCTACTTATAAAGTGAGGACATGCCATGTGTCTTTCTGGGCCTGGATTACCTCACTCAGGGTGATCTTTTTTAGTTCTATCCATTTGCCTGCAATTTTCATGATGTCCTTGTTTTTAATAGCTAAGTGGTATTCCACTCTGTAAATGTATCAGGTTTTCTGTATCCATTCTTCAGTTGAGAGACAGCTAGGTTGTTTCTAGGGTCTGGCTATTATAAATAAAACTGCTCTGAACATAGCTGTGTAAGTATCCTTGGGGTATGGTGGAATGTCTTTTGAGTATATGTCCAAGAACAGTATTTCTGGGTCTTGAGGTAGAACTATTCCCAATTTTCTGAGAAACTGCCAAATTGACTTCCAAAGTGGTTGTACAAATTTGTACTCCCAGCAGCAATGGAGGAGTATTCACCTTTCTCCACAACCTCACCAGCATGTGCTGTCACTTGATCATAGTCATCCTGGTGGGTGTAAGATGGAATCTCAAGAGTAGTTTTGATTTGCATTTCCCTGACTAAGGATGTTGAGAATTTCTTTAAGTGTTTCTCAACCACTAGAGATTCCTCTGTTGAGAATTCTTTGGTTAGCTCTGTACCTCATTTTTCAATTGGGCTATTTGGTTTGTTGGTGTCTCATTTCTTGAGTTCTTTATATATTTTGGATATTAGACGTTTGGCAGAGGTAGGGTTGGTGAAGATTTTTTCCCAATCTGTAGGCTTCTCTTTTGTCCTATTGACAGTGTTCATTGCCTTACAGAATCTTTTCAGTTTCCTGAGGTCCTGTTTATTAATTTTTGATCTTAGAGCCTGAGCTGTTGGTGTTCTGTCCAGGAAGTTGTCACCTGTGCCAATGAGTTCAAGGCTCTTCCACACTTTCTCTTCTATTAGACTTAATGCATCTGGTTTTACATTGAGGACTTTGATCTGCTTGGACTTGAGTTTGTGAAGGGCAATAAATAACTCCTCTGAGAGGCCTCACACAGCAGCTGACGGAAACAGATGCAGAGACCCACAGCCAAACGTTAGACAGAGCTCAGGGAATTCTACGGAAGAGTTGGGGGAATGACTGAGGGAGCAGAAGGGCTCAAGGACCTCATAAGAAGACCTACAGAATCAACTAACCTAGGCCCATGGTCACTCCCAGACACTGAACCACTAACCACAGAGCACACATGGACTGGTCCTATGCCCCTTGCACATATGTGAAATCAGATGTGAAGATTGCTCTTCATTAGCCTAAACCTGTGGCTTTTCTCCTTTTGAGCCTAAAAAAAGTTCTGCTGAACAAAAAGTGTGATCAGAGATGTTTTATTTAGTGCAGTGTATCAGGCTAATGCAGGTCAGTTTCGTCTAAGTTCCCAAGAAACTGTCAGCACTGTCACCGATAGACGGTTGTCTCCATAGAAAATGGAAAACTACTTTTGGTAGAAGGTCCACTTGTTTTGGAGGCTGTAGAAACTTCTGCGGTAGTAACTGGTACTGCTTCTCATTCTGACACTCAGCCTTGTCAAGTTAATTAGCCTTAGAAGTTAAATCTGTCCACTCATACTAGTAGCTGGTTTTATCCATAATGGTGGCTACACTGAGGCTTGACTTAGGCTGGGATGGTAAGCATGAAATATGTGAAGAAAATGGAGGTTTGTATTTTCCGGGGACTGCCTTTGGTGCCCAGATCTGATGGTAAGCAGATTATTGGGGATTTTGGAGTATGGTAAGGAAAGTACCGTAGCTTCTTTTCTGTTGTGATTACCCCGACAAAAAATGATTTAGCAGAGAAAAGGCTTGTTTTGGCTTACAGTTTCAGAGGGATAGAGTCCATCCTGGCAACAGGCAGAGAAGGCATGAAGGTGAGAGTCAGATTCTTGCTGTTCACCGTACAGCACCTGACAGGAGTCCAAGAGACTCTGAGCAAGTGGGCCTTAAAGGTCACCCTCAGTGACATACTTCCTCCTGCAAGGCTCCTCCTCTTAAAGGTCCCATAACTTTCCCAAATAGCACTGCCAGCCGGAAACAAGTTTTCAAACACCTGAGCAATGAAGGGATACTACACCTTACCTTATGTGATAAGTTAAAGCAGGCAAACAGCAACAACAACCCCCAAACGGAGAACAAAACAAAAACACCGAACTGAATAAAATCACCCTCAGGCTAAGCATACGAGATATATGTGAAACATAAATTTATTTCATATGTTGGCTTGGATGCTGTTCCTCAAATATCTCATTATATACATATGAATATTAAAAAAAACAACAACCCTAAACTCTTTTGGTCATAAGCAGTTCAGAGAAGGGGTAATAATTCTGTATTTAAAAAGAAAGACACGGGGGGGGGGCCTGGAGAGATGGCTCAGAGGTTAAGAGCACTGGCTGTTCTTCCAAAGGTTCTGAGTTTAATTCCCCGCAACCACATGGTGGCTCATAACATCTATAGTGAGATCTGGTGCCTCTTCTGGTGTGCAGGTGTACATGCAGGCTGAATGATGTATAAATAATAATAAATACAACTTAAAAAAAAAGAAAAAAGAAAGACATGGTTACTGAAGAGATCTATTCCTTCATAACATGTTTCCTCTTCCTAATTAGTAATTGGAGGGCTAAGATGCTGTAACTGACCCCCTGTATGCAGTGGTGAAAGAAAAAAGATCTGGATACAACAGTCTAGATCAGAAAGGCAGATCTACTCCACACAGCGATTCAGGGTCCTGGGTTCCTTCTACCTTATGCTTCCTGATCTAGCTGGGCAGTGCTTCCGTATTACTGGGAAAAATACAATGTCCCATATTTAAGATTCAGTCTCTGGGAAGAAGAAAAGAGCAGGGAGGAAGGTGTTCTTGTTATGTTGGGCCTAGATCTCAAGTCACACATAAGGCTTCCCTTCGGACGGACAGACTTTAGCCACAAAGCTGTGTATAATTACAATGAGTTTGGGAAATATTAGATAGCTAGGTAACTGAGTACTCAGCAAACTGAACTGGGCTTTGGGGGAGGACCATCACTCTGAGTCACATCATGGTACTGTACCATCTATTTTAGGTTTGATTCAGGTTCTTGTAAATCTTACCTCAGAAGAAGGGACAGGACAAAACTTTCACCTTTCCTGGCATCCTCCTACTCAAATCAAGTCCCAGAGCTAATTTTTATACTAGTGGACATTCTAAAATTTTATTCATCTTTCATCCTCACCTGACCACATTCTTGCCAAGAAATGCAACTCCTCCATTCATATTTTTTGTATATTTGCATATTTTAATGTTTTGATTTGTTGTAATAGGTATTCAGATTAAGGCTTGCCTAATTTCTGCCCTCCTTTATCTTCTACTGAGTAACTTCTATTGTTTCATTGAAAAGAAGAAGAAAAAAAGAGGTGATGTGAGAGTGAACCACAGTCACTGCAGGAAGTCCTGTGCTTCTTAGGAAGAGTGTCTGACTGGACAGATGAACTGAGGAGGATCAGAAGCCAGCTTGGTGCATTCCAGAATAGCCTTGGTTGTATCAGGAGGCCTTTCTTCAAAGCACAATACATGAGTATAGTTTATTTTGTAGAGATATAACCCATAATATATTACCTATAAATATATTTTAATCAAATACTGCTTTCTCCTCTGCCCCATAGTTAGGTTAAACAGACGGTAAATAAGGATCTTTTTAAATTTTTATTATTAGTTACATTTTATTAACTCTGTATCCAAGCTGTATCCTGCTCCCTTATTCCCTGCCAATCCCACCCTCCCTCCCTCATGTCCTCCCTGCCCCTTTCCACGTCCACTGAAAGGGGAGGACCTCCTCCCCTTTCATATGACCCTGTTTTATCAGGTATCTTCAGGACTGGCTGAAAAGTCCTCCTCTGTGTCCTAGCAGGGCTGCTCCTCCTTTGGCGGGGACGGGGGAGAGGTCAAAGAGCCAGTCATTGAGTTCATGTCAGAAATAGTCCCTGTTCCCCTTACTAGGGAAACCCACTTAGTTACTGAGCTACCATGGGATACATTCGAGCAGAGGTTCTAGATTGTAACCATACATGGTCCTTTGTTCGAGTATCAGTCTCAGAAAAGACCCCTATACCCAGATATATTTGGTCCTTGTGAAGCTCCTATCCTCTCCAGATCATACTAACTTCCCCTTCTTTCATATGATTCCTGTAAATAAGGATCTTTAAGAAGAGTCTGGGTCTTCAGTAAAATGCTCTAAGTGTTTGCCTGGAGATGACCAGTCATGTGAACTGTATAGGCTGGAGTGTATTCAGATCTCTGGAAAACGTCATTTATCAGTGTGTCTGTGAGGATGTTTCTGAAAAAGATTAGCATTTGAATCCATTGAATATGTAGAGGAGGTCTTCCTCAACCAGGGTGGGTGAGCACCAGCTAATAGATCAAGGCCCCTGTAGAGACAAAGCTCAGGGGAAGCCTCCACCCCCACCACTAGAGTGTCCCCCTTTTCCTTCCAGAAAACACTCCTAGCTCTCAGAATTCGGACTTGGGCTAGCCTTACAGTATTTCTCTCCCACCCTTTAGCTCTTAGAACCGGAACTGAATCACACAACTACCTTTCCAAGTTCCCCACCTCAGCACCTCAGAGCTTCTGTAACCACAGGAGCTAACTTCCATAATGACTTCATTCCTTTCTCTCCTCTTTCTCTACCAGCCTACCTGTCATTTCTCTATATCTCTCAGTCTGTCTGTCTATCTATCTACCTATCATCTATTTAATTTATCATCTGTTTCATCTACGGAATTGGCTTTATTTTTCTGTAGAATTTTGCTTCAGGATTGTCAGCTATAGGATACTAGTGGTGAACTCAGAGGCTACAGACATAGGGAATGTGTGGTCCATGACTTACTGCTCTGATGGGGGCCAGACCCTCTTGTCTAGACAACAGCTTGTACATGGTACCACCTCATGAGTGCCCAAATGATTTTTAGTCAAATGAATTCTAAGATTTTAATTTGGGTCTTTTGTCTTAGGTTGATACACAATATATAAATGTTCTGAATGTTTGAAATTTTAACATATGACATATGTTTAAATATTTTCTAGATGCATTTCAGTCACTTATATAATTTCTGTCCTCATAATCATGGAAAATTGAGAAATGGCTAGTTTCCATTTTATGTATGCATATATTCTTTGTCTTGTTTTTTTTTAAGAAAAAAAAAGAAAATCCCAACCATTTTATTTTACCAATAAAGACTAAGATCCAGACGCTGGGGTGAAAACCTGCTAGCTCAGAGAGGCAGAGAAAACACCCAACTGACCTTCCTTCTCAGCTCAGGTACAAATAAAAACAAAACAAAACAAAAACAAAAACAAAGAAACAAAAAACCCAAAGGGCTCACTAGCTCAACTGACAGCCCAGGGAGAAAAGGCCAAAAACCCAAGGCCAAAGGCTTGCTAGCTCAAAGCCCCCAAAGCCAGGAGCTGAGGAGCAAAAGCTGAAGCTAAAGTCAGAGCTTAAGTTAAAAGGTCTTTCTTCTCTACACTGTCTTAAATATCCCCCAACTCAAAGTCCCTCCAACTTTTAATACCTGTCAGCTGGTTTCTTGCTCCTTGTCTTGACTTTATTAAATCCTGTATACAGAAAGCTCTTGGATTAAAGGTGTGTGCTAGGGCTGGGTGAACCACACCATAATTACCTGTTTACAGTAGAAAGTTTTTGGATTAAAGGTATGTGATAGGTATCAACCACACCAAAAAAAATAGTTTTATAGTTCACAATTTTGGGGTTCACAATGGCATCAAATATCATTCAACATTCATCTGCATCTCTGATTTATCCAGACCCTTCCAAAGGACTCTCTTCTTTAAAAGCTCCTGCATTGCAGACAAGTGTTTCTGATTCTTCATCATTATATTATTTTGTTGTAATTACACTTTGTATAAATCCTGATCATGTGTTTGTTACATCCAATAGATGATATATGCTGAAATGAGAGACAACATTTATAATTCTTTTCATTCCTAGGAACAAGCCTTGTTCATGTTGGTACTCAAGGGCTGTATGATAGTAATATGGGACTATTTTTTGTTGTTGTTGTTGTTTTGTTTTGTCTTTTTTTTTCAAGACAGAATTTCTCTGTGTAGCCTTGGCTGTCCTGGACTCGCTTTGTAGACCAGGCTGGACTGGAACTCACATAGATCCTCCTGCCTGAGTGCTGGGATTATAGGCATGCACTACTGTGCCCGGTGATGGGACTATTTTTTTAAACACAAGGTTTCATGTAGTTCAGGCTGGCCTTTATAAAACTCTTTATCTAGCCAAGGATGACTTTGAACTTTTGATCCACCATATATAACTACATGTTCTTGGTAACACAAATAAATAGCTGCCCTTTATGAGATAGTCAAAATTATTCAATTTTGGTTGAAGTTCAACTTCTATAGTTCTAAAAATTTCATTTTCAATGTTGTATGGTTCTGTGACTTTTTTTTTTAATCTCTGAAAGGCCAAAAACTATTATATCTTATATTTCCACTTAGGGCTTTGCTTGCTCTTTAAGTGTCTCAAACAGAACTGAGAGTCTTAATGTATTGTAGTGGTATGAAATGCTCTCCAATAGTGAGCAGGGACTCTCAAGCTCGCGGTACTTCACAAGGCCATTTTAATGGGCTCAGCATCGTATTTATTACGTTTAGTGGTGCCAGACAGTAGCAACAAAGTGCACAGTGTTTCTATGGCTGCTTTTGAATAAGGCTAACCAGAACTTCCATACAGCAATTCACAGTTTCCAAACAGGAGCAACCAAATGTACAAATGCAGAGAGCTCGGGCTGTGCAGATACCAAGAAGAAGCTGGGCGATGTGTCCCTGGAAAGGTTTTATCTCACTTTTATGATTTATAAACTGAAGCCAAACGTCAGAAGCTTCTCTGAAATGTTAATAATAAACTATTGGAGACAACTGCCTTTCAAAGACTAGCAAACACCTATAAGCAGGATCATGTCAGAGATGGAGGTAGAGCAGATCTCATCATCCCTGTCTACACACAATCACATGGCGTTCAGGAAGGAATGAAAAGCTGAGTTCAACAAGCTACAAACATTTCTATTTGCTCATTAAGTTATTCCCTCGGAGCATGAGTCCCAGAGTTTCTGAGATAACTTCTTGGGAATTTGTATTGCACAATTGCATATTCCCAGAAATGCAGCTTCTATTACACATCCAGATTCGATGGGACTTCACAAAAGGAAATTGCATGGGAGTAGAGCTAGTTCTGTAAAACATCTCTAGCTACTTCATCTTAATGAAAACAAGCTTACAAGGCCACAGAAGGGCAGGGGACATGACTCAGTGGTTGAGAGCACTTACTCCTTTTGCAGAGAAGCCAAGTTTGGTTGCCAGCACTCATGTTGGAAGTTCAGAACCACCTATAGCTCCAGCTCCAGGAGGACTCGCAGTTTTTGGCATCTGGAGGCACCCGCACACAGGCATGCATAATTCAAAACCATAGAAATAAACAATTCCATTTTTAAAAGACACCACACAGAAGCTGAGCATGGTGCAAGCCCGACAGTCTCAACACTCGGGACTGCTGTGAGTCTGAGGTTATCCCAAAATAAAAGTGTCAAGCCAGCCTGGGCTACAGAGTAAGATACCCTCTCAAAACAAACAAACAACAGAAAGACTCCGGATGAATCTTAGTTTCGAGTGCCATTTTACTGTTGACAGAACACGAGTAAAGGTGGATGGCATTCGATATGTTAACTGATTCTATTCTGCAAGTATTTAAACATCCTTTTTGTTTCTACCTCCTCCTTTAAATTACATCTCGTGCTTAGACTCCCTTGTAAGCTGGCCTTCAGCTTTCAGCAGTCCTCCTGCCTTGAGTGCTGGGATTACATGCCTGGGCATCATATTCCATAACAGACTTCTACACTGAATCCTGAAGGTTATATAGGTCCAAGAATGGGAAGGAAGACCATGGTCTCTTTAGCAGAGCAACAAGGTTGAAAGTCCAGCTTAGGGGATTTGGAGAGTTGTTTGTACTTCTTTAGACACCGATTCTTCTTTCTCAAAGAGAAAGTCTGGAGAATTTGCTCGTGATTCTCTTATAGAGAAGACGGGGGACACTGCTTCTCCTCTGGCTTATAGATATTGTGCTCTCTGGGCCTGGGCCTGACCACCAAGAGGTGTATGAAACTGCTGTGTGGAAAGCTATTCTGATTTTGTATGAGAAAAATTAGTGCCTTTTGGGTGACCCCCCAAAACTTAGGTCTCATCCATGACAAAGTGAACTTGACCATACAGTGTGACCATGAGGCATTCTCAAGGATTAACTTTCTTGGTTGGACCTCTCCTTATCCCTGCATTTTGAATAGGACCCAGGCATTCTGGAGGAAAAACTTGCAAGCCAGTCATTGATAATTGAGATCGGCGGGCCTGCCCTCTGTTTCCACTGGAGACTGTTCTGGCTTGCCTCATTGCTCTACTGCGTAATAACAGACTTATTCTGTGCAGGGTTTTGAGTTCAGGATTCAAGGGGAACATGGAGGTGGGTTGTCTCTTGGGATAAGATATTTATCCGAAGAGTTAACATGACCATGGAAAGCAGAGAGCTGCATGGCAAGGGCTCTGAGCAGAGCTCAGGCCTAGGTGGTGGAATGTATGTGTGAGTCCCTTTTTGTAAATGTCAGAGGGAGTCAGGCTGTGTGTGTGTGTGTGTGTGTCAGCGATGAGACAGGGAAGGGTAAGAGTGTAGACAAACAAGCTACTTTACACAAACCAACTTGCTGTAGTTTTGGGAGTTGCCACAATTCAACCAAAATGGAGAAACTTTACACAACACAGAGGGGTGTGGGCCAGATAAAAAAGCCTAAGACTGTCGTGCATTACTGGGCTCCAGCTTTCAAAGCTTCTCCACGCCATGGGCCTCTGTTGCCTTCTTCATGTTTCTTGAAGGTCCTGTGCTCTCCCAGTGTGCAGCCAACGCACAGATTACTGCCTCTGCTGGAATTCCTCTATCCACCTGCAATTTGCACAGCCCTCTTTTCCGTCTCTGCAGAGTGACAGAAATTCAAGTAGACCTCTGCGGATGTCCCTAACTTAGCTCAGGTACCTTAGGGAGCAGGCGTGTGAACCAAGATGATACCTGGGAAATGTGATCTCAGGACAGAGAGACCAGAGAAACCAAGCTAACACAGAAGGATGGAGGGTGGGATCCCGGTTGTGTGACGACCCTTACCTGGTTCTGAACACCCAAGTGAATAGTTTCATGTGACTGCTTGTGATGACCGCGGGAGCATCCCAAGTTCAGGGTCAACCAGAGGGGGACAAAGAAAGGCCTTCTCAAAAGCAGACAGACAAAAATCCAGCACTGTAGAGGGGAAAGGTGAGGTGTCACGTGTACGAAATTTTCAAAAACAAATTTTTTTTTTTTTTTTTTTTTTTTTTAAGAAAATGAAACCTAACAGTTCCTTTCAATTCTACCAGGTGTTCTGGGCCACTTACCAGCGGCCGCCCCCTAGTGTGAAGTCTTGCTGAAACCTGGCTTAAGCTAAGGAATTTTCAGCGTTACCCCCTCAGCTATAAAGAGCCAGAGCAAGATGGGTAGGCTTCCTTTTTAGCTTCTTGCCTTTATCATTTTAATTCTGTAAGGGCCTGAGAATCGCTGAAGACCCCAGACTCAAACAGTATCAAAGGCAAAGCTCGCTTATTTTGCAGAAACAATCAACATGCCGGGTCGACTGTTCATACAAAAATGGCAACCAGAAGTGAATTCGAAGGCTCTTTTAAAGCTCTTAGGGGGGATTTCAGCTGTGGCTAAGTGACTTCAGTTGGGATTGGCCAGTGCCCATTGAGGGATGTATTGTACGATTTTGGTTGGTCTTCACTTTTGGAAAAGAGAGGATTACCTTACAGGGACTTTTCTTTGTTTGACTGACTTAGCTTCCGGCTAGATATTGGACAGGCGCTGATTGGTTGCCTGTCTCCTGTGGTCTCCAGGAACGCATCAAGCAGGAACAGGGGAAGGAAGGGTGGCAAGAACGTTGGCGTGGCTTGAGGCCCAGCCTCAAAGAGAGGTTAGTCAGGTCCTCTCAATTCTTCCTTTAGTTCAAGGACCCCAAATGTTATCCAGACATCATTTTAGCTTGACATTCTGATTGTGTGTGTGTGTGTGTGTGTGTGTACTGCTACAGTGGAACTCAGGGCTTCATTTGCTGGCCTTTGTTTCCCTCGGAATCCAGGACCGCCGTGGAACATAGTGAATGTTTCTGCACTTCCTTACTTTATTTATATTAAAATGAACCACAAATACCACTAGCTCCTTTGGCCCAGATTGCTCCTTTGTTCCACGACATGGGGCAGAAGCAGGAGGATCACAAGTCTGAGGGCAGCTGGGGCTATATAGTGAGTTCCAGGCCATCCTGGGGTAAGCAACGAAATTCCATCTCAAAAAGCCAACTAACTGTGCCCAGTGTGGTTGGTGTCCGACTTTCATCCCAGCTCTGGGGAGGCAGAGAGAGACAGAACCTTGAGTTGAGGACAGTCTGGTCTGTATAATAAGTTCCAGGCCGGGCAAAGCTATATAGGGAGAGCCTATCTCAAACAAACAAACAAACAATCACAACCAAACCCACCATTGAAACCACCACCACCAACAACAAAAACTCCCAATACCCTTCCCCACTGACATCTAAGTTTACTTAAAAAAACAAAACAAACAAACAAAACTATTAGGATGGATATTAAGATTTTTTTCCTTAAAAATTCCTTGACTTCAAAGTTAAAAGAATTTTTTTTTAATTAAAAAAAAAACAGTTTTATTTTGGGGGAGAGGAGGTTTGAGACAGTGTTTTTCTGTGTAGTCTTGGCTGTCCAGGACTCACTTTGTAGACCTGGCTCACCTTGAATTCACAGCGATCTGCCTGCCTCTGCCTTCCTGAGTGCTGGGACTAAAGGTTTGTGCCACCATGCCTGGCCTATAAGTAATTTTAAATCTCTATATGGCTTAATGTTTCTCCTCCTTGGTGGGGTCAAACCTCACGTTTCATCCATGCCAGATAAGACCTCTACCAGCAGTCCTAGCCACAACCCCATATTTTGTATTTCTTGAGGTTCTATGTGTTTTGCCTGTTTTTTATGTCTCTGTCTCATTATTGCTGCGAGACTCTAAGCTTTTGGGTCATTTGGCCTGATTATTGCCAGTACTTTAGTCCTCTAGTGCAGAGTTCATCAAGCTCAGCACTCCTGATATTTGGGGCAATATAATTCCTCTCTGCAGGCAGTCCTGGTACTGGATGCCAGCCCAAACCTCTATGTGAAATTGAAAAATGCTTCTGGACACTGCCAAATGTCTGCTGGACGGTGAGGTTTCTCTCAGTTAAGAAGCCTTGAGTTTGAGAACTCTGCATTAAGTTGGTGTTCATATCTATTATGGCATAATTTCAAAGGCAGATAGTAATTGAATCGCACATAAAGACAACGCGGTATTTACGTTGTTTGGAGGAAACTGGTCCGGTGTTGGGATAGTCCTGTCAGCAGCTCTGACACTGAGAGGAGCTATGTCCCTGTGGCCGCTCAGTGTCAACTCCTTCCCTGTTCTCTCGTTCTCATCCACTTATTTACAGTTTTAAAACATCTGGAGGTCTACAGTATTGCTGTGCAGAAAAAGTCTCCTTGCTTCCGTAACGTGTAGGTTTATTCTCTGAAAGATGTCATGGGTCAGTTTGCACTCGATTGCACCTGTCTTACAGGTGACTGAGTTTCCAAGCATGCAGAGACACCAATGATTCAAATAGTATTTTGGGGGGGGTGGTGGAGCAGGATGGATAAACAAGAAAAAATTGGCCTTGAAACCGTAACATTTTTTTCTTCTCCCTTAGCAAGGCTACAGATAATTAAATCAGCAATTTTTTTTAAAGAAACATTTGTGCTTTCTTATGTTCATGTATTTGAGAGTGTTTTCAACAGTTTAGAATTATGTATAAAAACCTAAGCAATGAAATATGTTTTGCAAAGAAAGATGTTTATATTAAAACAAAGCTCATAACAAGTAACACATTTTAGGTAATGAAAATTGGCTGGATTGAGCCTACAGCTCACTGCCCTTGTGGTCCCCTCATGCTGCTTTCTTAAACTCAGGGAGCTGGTGCCCACAAGAACACAACTAGGAGTAGAGGTGGTGGCGGAGGAGATAGAGCTGTCGCGGTAAAACTCCATCATACTCCTTGACAACTGGGGAAATATTATCCCATTAGCAGAATCAGTGGGGAAGATGATCTCTTCCCCAGGCTCTTTGTGACCAGGTGATGTATTCAGACAGCGATGTCATGTTCTAGTTCTTGGTAAGAAAAGGAAAGAGAAATTCTCTATCCTCTTAAGGCCAACTGCAGCAGAGTGACTGACTACACTCTTTCCTTAGGTAAACCCCTAAGAGGAAGCTTTTTCCTCCCTGCACCATGATAATTTCTTTGTAGATCCCAAACACAGCCTGTGGCCTAGAAGGAAATGTCACAGGAGGAGCCACAGCAAAAATACCTAGGGCTGTGATATTCGAATTAAGGAATTATGGAGATAAAAGAACAGAAAGCCCAAAGTCTGGCATGGCCATCAAAGGAAGATTATTTGTTAACAAACAAACAAACAAACAAACAAACAAAACAAAAAACTGAAAGGCATCCTTTTTCTTTTTTTCTGTGAGCAAATAGCAGAGGGAATAAACCTGGCTCCTCAGTGCAAGCTAAAAATCCCTGCACTTGGGAGGCAGAGGCCAGCCAGCGATACATAGTGAGATTATATCAGAAAAAAGTAACAAACGAATGGGATTAAGTTAGCCAACTTGAATCCATACCTACATCAGAAAAAAAAAAAATCAGTATTCATTTGCTTAATTGCATTGTTCTGAGGTGAACTCACTGAAATCCCAAGTAGTGACAAGAAAGGTTAGTTCTGTTATGTGAGTCCTTGTTTTTGGAGACAGGCTGTCATGTGGTTCAGGCTGGCCTGGAGCAAGCATCCTCGTGTATTAGCCTCCCGAGTGGGGATCACAGGCAAGAGCCACGTCTGGCCCAAGTATGAACCTTTATGTATGTAAAGTATTGAAAATTATCCCAGTGAGAAATGAGTGTTTTCCCTCATCATGAAGTATGGTGAGTGTATGATGTTTAGGAGGTCAGAGAGCACTGAGAAGATATCCATCTTATGTTCTTATTGTAGCACGTGTACCTCAGATACACGCCAGCCCACCCCAACATGTTCACGGACTTCTCTAGAAACAGTGTGCATGCCCTTTTACATCTACCTCCAGATAGGGTATCATAGTAATCCATTGTGTTTGCCCACCTGCCATTTCACCCATCTTTCAAGCGTAGTTCTGTCCAGTTCACTGAATAACCTAATCATCTGTATTGCTATTTTAATTTTTAAAGTTTTGCCTTACTTATTTCTGTCTGTGCGTGTGACATTTATTCGCACGTACACATGTGTGCATGCCACAGCACGTGTGTGGGACTCACAATACAACTTGTAGGATTTGGTTGTTTTCTTCAACCACTTGACTTCTGGGGCATCAAGCTCAGGGCTTCGTGATTTCCGAGCAAACATTTTACAGACTGAGCTATCTCCCCAGCACTAAAAGTTTTATTTTTGAGATAGGGTCTTATATATCCCAGGCTGGCTGCAAACTCACTATTTACCCTAGGATAATGTTGCTCTTCAAATATCCCTGCCTGTACCTTCCTAAGTGCTGGGTTCAAGGGCAGACACCACACCTGATTTATATGGTGCTGGAGACCCAGCCCAGAGCTTTGTTCTGTCTAAGCAAGTGCTTTATCAACTGAGCTACATCCTCAGACCTGTACTGTTATTTTTAAGGAAACATCAGGGAACTTGTGATTATAAGAGACCAACTTTGTTTTCAGATATTTACAGTTTTGTAGTTTTTGTTTACTTTCTTACTGTCTCGCTCTGCTGAGCGAGCCTAACTTCCATGTGCCTGTTTGTATTATACTTAGTTAACACAGGACTTCAAGAGAGTGTTCGCCGTCACCTCTATACCTTGCTGACTTGCCTCCTGGTCCTCGGGATGAGTTACGGAGAGGAAAAACCAGAGCCAGAAAGCGCTCAGGTTATTTAGATGCCCGTTGCTTTGTTGCTGTTCCTGATTATTTGTTTCATTTCCCTTAGAAGTGGACTTACTACCCCGTTTTCAGAAAAAGAGGAAATAAGATGAACAAAAATATGATGCTAGTGAAGGCTTGCTCGGCTGTAAGATGAATGGCAGTGTCATACTTTCGGAAGCTGTCTCCCAGCTCCAACTGAGTGCGTCTGTGCTGTCAGTGGTGATACAATGGCGGAGCAGAGGCAGCCCTAGCTCCCTGGCTACCATGACGTTTCACTGTAGTTTCAAACAGGCGAACCATTTGCTTATGAGCTTTGTAAACAACAGGAAGGGCATCTTTTCCAGTGGTTGGTAAACTAACTGTCTCAGGCAGGCCTTTCTAATTCCATTTTTATTGTACATTTTTAATCTCAAAAATTACTAGTAGTCTATTCATATTATACATCTAATTTTCTTTTAGTGTTCTCAAGACACCAGTGAAATTTCATGTGCTTTCCATGGAATAATTTAATTAGACCCAAAGATTTCAGCTCATAATGTCTTTAATCTCTCTCTCTCTCTCTCTCTCTCTCTCTCTCTCTCATCTATTGATCTATCTATCGATCTATCTGTAATGTTTATCTATCTGGCATCTATCCACTCACCTATCTATCTATCTATCATCTATCTATCTATCTATCTATCTATCTATCTATCTATCATCTATCTATCATCTATCTATCTATCTATCTATCTATCTATCTATCTATCTATCTGCTGCTATTTTGGGATTACCTGGCTTCACACTCGATTGCCTTGAATGACCTGCTGATCTTCCTAGCGTCAGCTCCTGAGCGTGGGGGATTAAAGGTGTGCACCACCACACCCATCTCTGATGTTCATAATGATATTGCAGTTAAGTAATATTTGTGCCAACAGCCTTCAGTGTTTAAATGCATTTTATCAGAGAGAATTTAAAGTCTCTGTGAGAGTCCATATTGCAGCACCGTAGTTAGGTGCTGCCTGCCTTCAGCGTCTTGGCCATTTTGTTTCCTCTTCCAAACTAGAGTGCCTAGAAGCACATTTCAGACAAAGCCTTGTTTCGTCTGTGAGTTTTTCAGAAGGCAAGCACCCTCAGGTGTTATATGTTTCACATGTCTTGGTTTTTCACTGAATTAAAGCCTGTCAACAGAAAAGCACAGGAATCGAAACGGGTTACTCTTAGTGGTTGCTTTTATTGGTGTGCCATGTAAGAAGTGCTTTAGCTGTGCCACCGGAGCCTTTCTCCTGGCCAGTTCCAGCGCTGTCCTATGCCCCAACAGCCCCGTGAGTCCTTGTTCCTATACCTCAGATTCTCATGCCCTGGCTGAAAGCTTCATGTGTATACAGTTGCACAATTCACCTTTTGAGTCTGTCTTCTTTCAGAGCATCTTGTTTGAGAGATTTGATCTATGTGGCCATTGCAGTGGTGTAGATAAATACTCTCAAAGCTGCCGAGTTTGCTGTGACTTCGTGTGATTGCCCTAACTCAGCTCTTTCTGATAGTACCCTAGCACACAGCCTTCCTTCAATTCCTTTATTCCTCTAACAGAATGTGCAAATGAAGCTTAGGAGAAAATAATTTTCTAAATCCATGCGGCTCATAAGTGGTAGTGTTTGAGCATGCGAGCTGGCTTTGCCTGACTCCAGAATCAGACATATTGATGGCTCTACCTTCACCCAAGCTAAAACTGGTTTCATTTATTTGTTTGGATTTATCTAGTTATCTATACAGCATTCTGAATATAAACCTCTATGCTTTGTGGAGGAAAAAAATATGACCACTCTGTGGAGTTGAGTACCCAATTCTCAGGTTTTTGTTTGTTTTGTTTTTTGTTTTTGTTGTGTCTTAGAGAGTCCTACTCTCTTTCAAAAAAATATTGAACAAGTAGTGGTATGCACCTGCAATCCTAGCACTCAGGAGACAGAATCAGGAGGATGGACAGAGGCCTGCTGGAGATACATAGTGAGATCTTGCCTCAATAAATCAGAAGCCAGAGCAACCACAAACAGCTAAAAGTCATCTGTCACAGTCAAGAGTTAGTGCTGTGTAAGAGAGTGATATGGTCGTGAGGTAAGGAGAGGAAGTGGGGAGTGTATGCTGGAGAGCTTTATCCGAGCTGCTTGAAAGTGGGATCGTGGTATCTGCAGAGTATGGTCCTGTCACAACTTTCATGGTTACAATCTTCCTCTTTCTTTCTTGCTCACATGCTCCTTCGTTTCCCTTTTAAAAAATGATTTTTGTTTTATTTTATGTATACAAGTGTTTGCCTGAATGCATGTACAGTGTGCATGTACGGCATGAGCTCCAGGGGGCAGACAAGGGCACCAAATACCTTGGAACTGGAGTTAAGCACAGTTGTGAGCCACCATGTGGTGCTGGGAACTGAATCTGGGTTCTCTGCAAAAGCAGCCAGTGCTCCTGCCAATTCAGCCATCACTCCAGCCTCAAGTTCTATAAAGTCTTAATAAACCTATGAGCAGATTAACAGAAAATGGAAAACCTGATTAACCCAGAAACAAACAGCACCGTTCTGGTACCAGATACCAAATATGAGTTTTTTTCCCAATGCTTTTTTTGATTTTTCTTCTTGTTGTTTGTATCTTTGTGATGTTTTGGTTATAACTCACAAACAGTTTTCAATTCTTTTTTTTTTTTTAAAGATTTATTTATTTATTATTTATACAGTGTTCTGCCTGCATGTGTGCCTGCGGGCAAGGGGGCACCAGATCTCATTATAGATGGTTGTGAGCCACCATGTGGTTGCTGGGAATTGAACTCAGGACCTCTGGAAGAACAGCCAGTAGTCCTAACCTCTGAGCCATCTCTCTAGCCCCCAGTTTTCAATTCTTATTAAACCACAGGCCCAAAGTGCATTTTTAAAAGACAATTACAGAATTTCACTGAGCAGTAAACTAGTTCATGCTTGAGCCATCTTGAATGGCTCTTTTAAGAGAAAGTGTTTAAGTATGTACACATTGTTTAAAAATAGACTTTTTTTTTATTAAAGCAATTATTTATTTTCAGCCCAGTTTTCTCTTCTTTGATATGCAGCAGGACTGCAGTTACCATGAGACTTAATTTTTTGCTGTTCTCATAATGAAATGATCTTATTTTCTGTCTTCAAAGCTATGGGATTTTGAATGTGTTTCTTTGGGGCTTAGAACATAGCTCGGGATAGAACACTTGCTTAACACTTGTGGCTCTGGATTCAAGCCCCAGTACCAAAAAACAAAACAAACAAAACAAAACTTTTTTTTGTCAAAAGTATGTATTCAGAGATAGTAAAGTCCATATAGCTTAGCTGTCAGAGACCATGTAAGTAATTACTGTAATTACTGAATACAGGAGGGAGCTAAGTGGTTCAAACCACACATTTTCAGCACCGTGTTCTCTGACTTAAGTACCTGTTCTACTACTTAATAACCAGTATGTGACCTTGGCTCCCTTGTTTTGTGTCCACGCACCTAGGTTTCTTTGCCTACCAAATGCAGGTGATCATTCTCGCACTGTAAGGTTGCTGTAAGAATCGAGCGAGTCGATACATGTCAAGTGCTCAGAACTCAGCTTTTCACAAGTATTCAATAGATGATATTTTAGTTTTCGGAAATAAAACATTCTCTTTTGTTGTTTTTATTTTTATTTATATGTACAAGCACGTGTGTGTGCGTGCGTGTGTGTACACACACATGCACATGTCTGGGGCTGCCCTTGGAGGTTATAAGATGGAGTTCGATCTTGTGGAGCTAGAGTGCCAGATGGTAGTGAGACGCCCGGCAGTGGAAACTGAACTCTGGTCTTCTGAAAAACAAACAAACAAACAAACAAACAAACAAAAACAGCAAGTGCTCTTAGCTTTGAAATCATCGCTCCAGCCTCAAGACTTAAGAAGGAAATGAATTATACTTATTTCTCTATGTGTGAGTGTTTACACCACAGAGCAGGTAGAGTAGCCAGAGGACAACTCACTGAAGTCAGTTCCCTTCTGTGGTTCTCCTCGGTGGGTCCCAGGAGTCTAACTCGGATCATCAGTCTGCGGTAAGTGCCTTTACCTGCTGCCGCCTCTTCAGCCTAGGGTCTTTGTTTGAGACAGGGTTTCACTGTGTAGCCCTGGCTGTCCTAGATATAACCTCCTGTGTAGACCAATCTGGACTCAAATTCACAGAAAGCTGCCTGGGTCTGCTGCTTTCCAAGAGCTGGGATTAATGTTGTATACAACCATGCCCAAATCCAGGATGTTTTTATTTTTTAAATTTTAATTTTTATTACGTGGATATTTTTAGAGTTTCATATAAGTACAATTTGCTTTCTGAGCACTCTCATTTTCTCCTTCCCCACCACCCCATTCCCCCCTCCTTCCTCACAAATTGCTCTCCCTCTCCCAAGCACATGTCTGTCTTTCTGGTTTCTGTTCTACTAAGATTAACCGGGACCGTACATCTGTGTGACCAGAGTTTTGCTTCTCTTTATTGGAAGCTGGTGGGCTCAGCAGACGTTAGGCAACTAGTGCTGTGATTGTCCCCTCTTGCAGAATTTATAGACAGATACTCTACGGTTCAGAGGTAAAGGGTAAGGCCCCACGCATCCTTCCCCCTTCTTTAACTGATTGTTAGTGGGGTTAGTGTTGTGGGGCCCAGTGCAGGTGGCTGAAGTTGTTGGGAGTTGATGATTGCAATGGTTGTCTCAAGACTATGGTGCTTTCCAGCCCTTATGACCTTCACCAGTCTTTCAGCTCTTCTGGACTTCTCATTCACCCCATCTGCTGAAATATTTCTTGGGACTTAGAGGGCGTGGTATATGTAAATGTCTTCATTTGCTTTCTGTGGCTGTGATAACACCATGATCAAAAGCAACTTGAGGAAAGGGCTTATTTCTGGTTTTAGTTTCTAGTCTATCATGAAGTCAGCATAGGAACTCCTGGAGGCAAGAATTGAAGCAGAGACCATGGATGAACTTTTTTTTTCTTTTTTTTTTTTCATACAACCAAAGACCACCCCTACAGGGGTGGCACAATCCTCAATGGGCTGAATCTTCCCATATCAATCAACATAATCAAGACAGCCCTCCACAGGGGCTGGAGTGATGGCTCAGAGGTTAAGAGCACTGGCTGTTTTTCCAGAGGTCCTGAGCTCAATTGCCCCCAACCAGCAACCACATGGTGGCTCACAACCATCTATGATGAGATCTGGTGCCCTCTTCTGGCATGCAGGTGTACATGCAGACAGAACACTTCATTCATAATAAATAAATCCTTAAAAAATAAAAATAAGATAGACTGAGCATAAAAAAAAAAAAAAAAAAAGACTGTCCTCCCCAGACGTGCACACAGGGCAACTTGATCTAGACAGTCCTTCATTGAGTTTCTCTTTCCAGGTGACTCTAGACTGTGTCACGCTGACAATTACAGATAACCATCACGGCAACTAAGAGGTTTTTGTTTGTACCCTGAAATCTACTGTTTTTGCAGGAAATTTAAAATTAAAACGATGTTTAATTCACTATCTGAGTTTCTTCTTATTATTTTAGTGTTATTATTATTATGTTGTTGTTGTTGTTGTTGTTTGATACAAGTTTCATGGCTGGCCATGAACTGAGTATATAGCTAAGCCATTCTTATTTATTGACTATTATTGAATATGGTGTTTGGATACTGAGCAAGGAGCAACACAAGATGATTATCTGCTACTCATAGGCTTATCCTCAAATACTCAGTGCCGGGCACGAAATATCAACAGGGCATCTCTGTATGAAGGGTTATTCTTGATACCTCTCCAGTCCTGAGTGTTGCCCTGTAAACATCTCACCAGTTAGTCACTGATGTGTTGGGAACATAATAACTTTTCACATTTGAAAGTCACTACATCACTATGTGTTTTTAAAAAATAAACAAGGGGAAGATTTAGTCTTAGAAATTATTTAGACATGGTATGTTGACAGCTATTTCATTCACTTGCCTTTTCTCCAAATGATACCAATCTGAGAAAAAAAAAATCTTCCTCATGACTCATCCTTGAAGTTGGGAAATTGAGCTTACACTTCCAGAGGTTCCCAGAATGCTCCCACTACAGACTGTGGGAAAGGGTGCAGCTCAACATTCATATATGAACAATATGTGCTGAAAATCAGTTCCTCATTGGCTGTGGACAAGTCACACATTTCTAGTAGTCTTTAATGGCAGTGCTTCCTCTGTGGGCTATGTAGGAAATACTTTAGTCAGAATAATTGTTCCTGAGGGAAAAGCCTTCAAGATAAATTCACATTACACACACACACACACACACACACACACACACACACACACGCACGCACAGAGAGAGAGAGAGAGAGACAGACAGACAGATAGACAGACAGACACCGAGACAGAGGCAGTCAGACTATGAGCATGAGCATGAGCTGTATGTAGAATACTAATCAGTTATGTTTGTGTGCCTAGTATAATTAAGAACAGTTTAGGCAGCCAGGCGAGGTAGTGCATTCCTATAATCCCAGCACTTCTCTGTGGCAGATCTCTGTGAGTGAGGCCAGCCTGGTCTACAGAGTGAGTTCCGGGACAGCCAAGGCTATACAGAGAAACCCTGTCTCCAAAAACAAAACAGAACAAAAGCATGGGGACACAGCCATGCCGTACTCACTTCCGCTATGTAAAGTGCTAAGCATTCCTACATGGATGGCAGGGTTACGTTGCAAAGAAGGCATGTCCTATGCACGCGCAGCTATTGGAATATACTGCTGCTGTCTTCCCATGTCTTCGTGGTCCACCTTTAGGTGTCATGTAAAAAAAAATCTTTATTTTTTTATTTTTATTTTATGTTGTGTGCCAAAGGGTCTTCCAGGCATCCCAGGCTGCCTTGAACTCACTAGGTATCAAAAGAAGACCTTAAACTGCTGATCCTCCTGCCTTCACCTCTGGATATCTTTATCTTTATTTTATTCTATTGAGACAGATTGTTGCTATACTGTAGCCCGGGCTGTCTCAAACTCTAGGTCTTCTGACTCTAGCTCCCCGACCATAGGCATGCTCTCCTGAACCCACTTTAAAAGGAAGATTATCATTAAAATGATGAATTGATATTGGGAAGAGAGGGTCAACATTTAAAGGGACGGTGTTGAGTTTTGCTAGAGCAATGTTCTAGGAAGGCTCTCCGGCAGCCCCCCATCACCATTAATTTCCTGTATGTGCTAAGTAATTCCGAGCACTAAACACACGTTTTTATGAGTATTAAAGCCTGGCAGATTCATATCGTAGGATACAGAATTAAAGGGGGGGGGGAATCTTGAGACTTGAAATTTAAGGTGGAGGTGTTTCCTTTCCTCACAGATTTTGGGGCGTTGAGGGTTAATGATGACTCAAGCTGGTTAGCCTCTAGCGAAGTCTCAAATCCTGGCGTTTCTGGGGCGTTTGCCATGTGCTGCTGTGAATGAATGACTTGAGTGGGAATAGTAAGAGTTTCCTTCCTGCCTCTGCCTCTTTCGGAATCCTAGCGCTGTCGACATTCCTTTATGGTAGCCTTATTTAAAAAACACTCGCTCACAGCAGGGCACACCTTTTAGGCGTGATTAAGCGATCAAGCTGTAAGTGTAAGTCTCCGATGATGATAGCTGCTTGGAAATGATCTCTCACCGTGAATTTTCTCAACCGCCCCAGCGCACTATCAAATGCATTAAAAAAAAAAAAAAATCCCAACACTTATCTAAGGGTCTAATTGAGAGGAGAATATTGCCTTGGGAGATTGCTCTGCCCAAGACAACTGACGCTCTTGTCTCCTTTCGGATTTAAAAACCCCAGTCCCGCTCCTCAAGTGTGCAAACAGTGATTACCTGTGTGAACCGAGCAGAGACCCTTAATAGGGTCTGCGGGCTTCCCAGGGTCTTTCCGGGGTGAGCGGGGCTGCGGGGCTGATAACCCAGCTGCCTAGGGACGGAGCAGGGCCGGCTGCAAACTCCTCAGCTGTTGACAGGCTGGGCTCGCTGAGAACACTGGTTAAATATAGCACGCGCAGCCCAGAGCCCCAACAAAAGTCGCTGCGCTGACAGCGTGCGGGGAGCAGCAGAGGAGAAACCTAATCTCAGAGCCCAACAACACCTAGCAACAGTTGAAAAAAACTTTGAAACAAAAGTCGGGGTGGGAGATAGGCGACTTCCAATTCCTGCTGCTCCCGACTGAAGGAGAAGCTGCAGCTACTCTGTGCCGTTTCCTGTATGACTTCAGCTACTGGCTAGTCCCAGCACAGTGGGAAAAGCCTTTTCCTCGGTCTTCTTTTGGGCTGGCTAGTTTTCCAGGACTCAGTCTTGGGCTGTGGGACAAGCCACTGGGTTCTACAAGGGATAAACCAGCCGAGAGACAGCACACCTTTGGTTGAAGGAGCCGCCAGCAGGTAAGACCTAAGCTCCCCTCCACACCCCTACCCCTGAAGTAGCTACTTTGGAATCTCTTTCCACAAGAGGACGGTTTGCTCCAATTCTACTTTTGTCCCTTGCCTTGGACTCCTCCCCGCACGTGTAGGGACTATTAGAATCTGTGTGAATTATGAAAAAACCAACAAACGAACCAGAAACGTCTCTCTCACAGTCATACCGATTCCCCTTTAAAGAGACGTTTTGTGATATCTCAATAGCCATCAAGCCAGGTCTTCATGTTCCTGCAGGTAATAGAAATATGACGAAAGTACAGCTCCTTTCACATCCAGGGTAGCCAAACCACGGAGGGGACGTTTCCCCGGGGGGAAGAAATAGCTTTTATTTCCTGAAACCAGCTAAACAGCTTGTGTGGCAACTGAGGAAGGTCCTGCGGTGTGTGTGTGGCTGCGCCGTTGACCCGCTTCTTCGCCGGCTCGGTTTGCCGGACACCTTGTGCTGCTGACCTCATTTGCCTGCCGTGACCCAAACGCCTCTGACTCGCAAAGTATGCCTGCTGCTGATTCACTGCTTTTGCAGGGGCCGAATGTTGAGGAGAACGTTGTGTTAATTAAAGTAATTAAAGTGAGCGATTGCTTTTGTGCAGACACAATAGATTCCGCTTTAAGAGACTTAGACCAATTTTTTTTAGGGGGGAGGGGAGGGAGTAAGACTGCGTTTCCAGTTGTGTGAGGCAAGTTTTCGTATCCTCGTATCCTCTGAGGCTGTAGTGTCTCCTCCAGGAGGTGGCATGCACTTTAATCAGAATTGCTTACACGGAACGATTTCATGTTCAGTCACATAGCTGTGGCTACACACGTCTGATATAGTCCGTTTTGATTCCTGGTGGCCTCTAGTTTCGGCCAAGTTTGCCTAAGAGGATGGATTATTTCTTTAAATAATCCAGAGAGTTTGGATGAATAAATCTAAGATTAATATCAAAGAAATACTGAAGAACATTAAAAAAAATTCAGTCACTGGACTTGGAAGCTCACGGTTGTAATCCAGCAGTAAAGAGACCTGGGAAGGAAGATTGCCATGAGTTCAAAGCCAACCGGAGAGACATAGTAGCTACACAGTATATTTTAGTACAGCCTGGGCTATAGAGTAACACTGCTATTAAAGAAAAGACAAGACAAAAAAAACAAAAACAAAAACAAAAACAAAAAGCTTATTTGTGTCTATTTTGTCAATGCAAAAAAAAAAAAAAAAGAATTTTCATAAACCAGTTTGGGAAATTTTTTTCTTTGACAAATGAGAATATGGAACATTTTTGGCAAACGTTCCTATTCTAAGAATAGTCGATTGATGATTATTGAGTGTGTATTTAGGAAGAAGAAATAATGCTGTCATTTCCATGTATATCATGCTTCACAGTTCTGATTACATGATTAGTTTGCAAAGTAAATGAAGCTAATCCTACGTAATCAACATATAATAGTGTGTATGCTAGCCTCCGATTTGGAGAGGAAACTCATGGTACTTAGCTGGAGACGAAATATCTTCGTCTTGAAAGGCTCATGAAATGTCAAAAGTAGATGCTCTGCATTTTTCCCTTCTTAGTCCTAGGAAGGGTCACATTGCTGGCTTCCACATGCCTGTGGAAGGCCAGAACCTACCATTGGTTTGAGACATTCAGTTTTCTCTGGAGTCAGTGAGACAGCTTTCAGATAACAGCACGCTGCTTGGCCCCGAGTGAAAGCCATGCCTGCTGAAGTGGAGTTTTGAGTATCGTTGATTGTTTTCATGCTTGTAAGTTTCCTCTTGAGAATAGAGAGGTGCTAAGGTCAAACCACGTGGTTTCCTCCACCGTCTGAACAAAATATCACACTCCGTGAGAACACAGACTCTGGTTCATGTTTGTGTGCTGTTTTGGAGTGTCGTGGGACTCCATTGCCGGGCTCTTCAGCTCACGTCTGATGAAGGTGCAGCAGCCCACTTCCAGACTCATCACCACCGCAGCCATGCTGCTCGTGACCGGGGACTAACTTTCCACTTTGCTGTGTTTCTCTACACTTTGGTTATCCAAAGTGGGATTCTTTGTTGCTTCAGGTACTTGAGGGTATTGGACCATTCCTTAAACACAAGCACAGTGGACGTTTGAAGACTCTGCCCTCCTCCTGCCATTCGCCTTGCCTGGGGTTGCACACTTACTCTGCCCCTGCAGAGACCTTGTTTATCCTTTCAGGCCCAGACCACCACCTCCCGCCTTCACAGTGACGCCTTAGTTTGGACAGTCGGATGCTGTTTGAGTTAAGCTTCTTCCCGGCAGACTTGGCCTCCTTAAACCTGGGACTGATTTGTGAAATCTTTTGGACAGCTCTGGAGCTTCTTGGCCCCATGGACAATGTGGACAACCTATTAACTTCCTAGGTTATAGGTTTCTAATGATGAGTGTGTGAGAAAGCATAAAGGCAAGAGAGCCAGCTAAGAAGCATGGCTGACAGTGTTTTGCCCCCAATTTTTCTCAGTGAAAAATCTTCATAGTTTTGCCAGTTTTAACCACGTTTACACATCTGAATGGAGCAAGGACATTGCATGTTTCACGCATGATACCAAAAGAACATCTGCCTACCTACTTCCCATGTATGAAACTAGACTTCTAAGCCTCAAAATTCTGTTACTCATGGTTTTTTTTTTTTTTTTTAAATCATCTTTTAAGGCCAAAAAGATGTGTGTATGGTTACCTTTGCTCAATTCATTTAAATCATGACTCTATTTATGAGTCGTGGATTAAAATCTGGCCATGAACAACAAAACATTTAAACATCATGGTCGTTTTAGATATTTTCTTACTAAACACAGATGTTTCTTGGTACTAATTTCAATCTTTCATGAAACCCGTAGCTCTGCTGAGAGACAAAAAGAATTAACAAGTCTTCTGAGGCTATTTGCTCTGTATTCACCAGAACAAAAGCATTCTCCTTATATTCTAAGCTGGTTTTCCACCGGGATTCGTGAACTAGTTAATACTTTCATTAAGCAGTGGACCCCACGTGGTTGTAGTTTTTAGTTATTCTTTAGGGGTGAAATGGTGGGGATTACACATTCTAAGTAGTGTAAATTGTGGATTTTGTGTTCGATGAGCATTTATCTTTAAAAATGTTTTTATATTATTCTTAATTGCTCGCGCACATGTGTGAGTGTGTGTGTGTGTGTGTGTGTGTGTGTGTGTGCGTGTGTGCGTGTGCGTGTGCGTGCATACACATGCGTGCAGGTGCGTAAAGGCCAGAGGCGTAGGATCCCACTGGAGCTTTCAGGTCTTTGTGAGCTGACTGACAGACACGGGGCTCGGGATTGAACTCAGATCCTCTGCAAGACAAATACATGCCTCATACACACCAGCCCCACCTAAGACTTATTTTTATTTATGTTTGTGTGTTTGTATTAGTGTGAGTGTGTGCCATACGTGTGATGATGCCTGAGGAAACCAGAAGAGGGCACTGGATTCCCTAGAGTGCTGAGCTGCACACCAGGCTGCTGGGTGCTGGGAACTGAGCTCAGCAAAAGCAGGAAAAAAAAAATGCCCTTAACCACAGGGCATTAAAAAAAAAGATAATAATAATTATAATAGGTGACTCAGATTTAGTGTGTTATATAGAGTTTAACCCACACTTTACTCACTTACCTAATCTTATGTTTTCAAATGGAAAGCTATGGGTCCGGTGGGAAAGCTTAGGTTAACATCTGCTTTAACAAAAATGCTTAACAGAAAAATTATTGGTAACAACTTAGAAAATGACATAAAAATCTACATTGTAAATTAGATTTATGTGTAGTACTTTAGTACACATAAACTAAATAAAAAGATACGCTAGTGAAATAACTGTTTCCTTGAATCTTATTGAAGATCTCGTAGTAAGGACATAGTCACAGAAGAGGAGTCAGGAACAGCAAGTGACAGGGAAGCCTGGTGACCTGGACTCAGATTTCAGCTCACTTTGCCCTTGGGCAGATTCTCTGTGCTTCGGTTTCCTTCCCTCAGGGTTACAGTGTTTTGTACTCACTGTGCTGTATGAAGATTGAACAGCCAATCATATAGGTATGTGTCTGATGGGTTGTCCAATAAATTTGCCACATTTCAAGTGTAGTTGTTTATTTGAATCCTAGTTGCACATAAAGTTCTCGAATAGGTTGTAAACCGAAGTTCACTGTCATTAGGAAAGGCAAGAGAACTCATTCTCTACATTGGAATCTGGGTTGGGTCATAGTCTGCTGCTGGGCGCCCTAAGCAGACACAGTTTGAACAGCAGCCAGTAATTCCAGATGGAATTCATGCTGCACCCCAACCCCGTTATCACTCAGCAGTCCTGTGTCTTCTAGAAGCATTACCAAAAAGGTTAAGAAATCACCCACGGGTAGACTGTTCTTGTTTCTATATTTGCACTTGGAGATAAAATGTCTTTATACTTAGGGCTTGGCTGTCTCTCCCACAGCTAGCTACGCTAGGTAATTCAGACTCCACAGCACAGAGAGGATCTTAAATTTATTATTCTTTGTGTCTTCTTTTAGATGTTTTGTTTTGTTTCACTAACTTAGTAGTAGATAAACTGAAAAGACCAAAACAAAGTCATCTCAGGCTAACTTTAACCTTACGAAGTAGAAAATGAATTCTTGCTATTCATTACTCTTAATTCTAGTCAGTCTTAGAAACTACGAGAAAGTCTACCTCAAGACAAACAAAAGTGATGTATGTTACAAAGATGTTTGTGCATATGCTATACATTGTATACACCCAACTTAGCAAAAATATGCAAAGTATTCTTATCAGAGGGAGTTTCTAAGTAGATATAGTAGCAGCAAACCTTGAGTGGATGGCCATGAGACCAGTTGATTCTATCCCATTTCCCTAGTTGACAGGCAGAGTCCAAAAGGAAGCTGCGGCATTCTCCAGTGAAAAACCTAGTTGTGAAAAAGGAAAGCATGAAGGGAGGAGGGAAACTATACGTATATACATGTATACATATAGACATACATGCATACACAATACACACACACATATATATGTATATATGGAGGAGGGGGAAGGGGGCATGAAAAAGCCCCCCCCCTTTTTTTTTTGCAGACACACTGCAGAGGTTCTAAGACCAAAATATAGGAACTTGAGGAAAGCATACTGAATTATGTTATTTTTTTCCTTAAATGGCCAATCTCAGTCTTTCCCTAATGAGGCAGTTGGCAGAATACAACTTTCTCTGGTAGTAGCTAGGGTAATTTAATTTCAAAGTCCAGGCAGCCTGTTGTGGCAGAACTCAGGAGTGAAGTCAAACCTGAATTGGGCAGTTTCACTGTTAAACATCCAATCAGCAACTTGAGAAACTCTGGGCAGAGAAATGAAGTGAGGAGACTGCTCTCATGCCCCATGCTCCCCACCCCTTCGGGCTTTGCTCAAGCCACAGCGACACTGAGGCATGGAGTATGTTTGTGTTGCTTTTCCTTTTTGGGAAATGGTGTCAGTGTTTAAGACTGGGTGATTTATGTTTCTGGAGCCTGTGAAAGACAAACCGAAGGATATCTTAAAGCAAGGACAGAATTTATCTCAAGTAACTTGACTTGAATCAAGCACTTAAGCTTTAAGGATTTTTCTGGTTTGAGTTTTTTTTTTTTTTTTTTTTTTTTTTTTTTTTTTTTTGCTTAAATGCTGTTGTTACCTATTGCTTTAACTTAAGCTTGGGGAAAATAATGCTTGTTGTTTTGTGGTCAAGGACCTTATATGTCTATACTTAGGAATAGTTGTTTTTTTCTTTTGTCTTCAATGTACCTGCACTCCTCCTAGGTACTTTAAATAAGCGAATTATTTACTCCTTACTTCTATAAAGAAAATATGTAAGAAAGCCATGAAATGGACATAGGAGAGTTGGTCAAATACATTCTTAAAAAAAAAATTCTCTAAAGATCTGAGACCAGGAGATGATTTGATTGAAAACAGTAGACTGCTGACATCACCAAGACAATCAAGTTACCGCCAACTTGTCTTGTTTATCTGTAAGATTTTTGCAAAAATTATTCCCCCCCACAGACGCGCATGAGTCATAGGCAATGCAGTAATAGGGGTAAATTAACTTTCTTTTTCTTTAATAGACTTATGCCTCGGGTAACTCATTTTAGAGCTTTCTGCTTGGGCTACAGAACAACAGGAAAGGAAGAGGCACTGCTGAGTTCATAATGCTATTTCAGTGTGGCAGGAGAAATACACGAGGAAATGACACGCCGGGCCTGTGTCTGGAGCCTGCAGTTACTGTGACGACAACACACACTAAAATGAAAACAAAGATGGTCTGCTCACTGGGGAGAGCCAGCAAGTTCTGCCAGCTCTGAGTTTTCCTAATTATTCTATAAGTCTTGAGGCGTGACACTGGAGGTATTCAAGGCTCTCTGTGCTTCATGAACTGTTGAGTGAGGGACACAAGCTTGAAGAACAGCCTGGCATTTGGATCCTTGGTTTTCACACAGTGTCTTTTTGGACATCATCTGCCGGGTTGGGCAGCAGCAAACCAAATGCTCTACTCACACTCTGTTGCTTGCTCTGCTGCTCTTAAGCTGTGTTTGTGGGGTTCACTCCTCAGGGGGTCCCCCAACCTTGGTAAAACATTCCCATCTTCAAAACTCTGCCCATTCAACAGATCATTGCCAAACATACCAGGTGTTTTACCAGTAACTGGAACACTTAGGCCCCAAATGTTTCAGAATGATCTGATACATAACATAATGGTAACAATGGCTATATGTATTACCATTTACATATAACCCTATGTGATATAAGCCCCATGTCTTGCAGAATGATCTGATACATAATATAGTGATAACAGTAGCAGTTTGTATTACATGTACATGTAACATATGTAATATATGCAAATGATGATAACAGCCAGTCTACACACAAGAGCACTTTGTGCTAGGCATTATGCCAAGTATATCATGTGACTGATTTTATTTGCTTCTCATAGCAACTCTATGACTCCACCCTTGTTTTTTTTGTTTGTTTTTTTTTTTTTCAAGTGTTGGAGTTTGAATTCAGGGCCTCAAACATACTTGAAAAATGATCTACCTCTTTAAGCCCTGTCTCATAGATGAGGAAAATGAGGTTTATACATGCTAAGTAGCTTTCCCAGTGGTAGATGTAAAATTCAAACTCGGGATTTGACCATTTCTTTGCCTAATTTTCAACTGTCTTTTTGAAATGCAGGAAGTTGCTCAGGGACGAACCCCACCCCCAGTGGCTGAGCCACGTTTTAGGGAGAGTGAGGGACTCAACACTGACTTCGCCCCTGTCGATGCAGAAGGTTCATCAAGAGCAAAGGCTAAACAGACTGAAGGGCCCTTTTCCAGGGTTCCCAAAGCAGAACAAGAAGCTTCAATGGCCAACGAAGTTTGCAAACCCAGAAGAGGTAGAAAACCTGGGGCACAGAGTACAGAAGCAAGTCTTAGTTACTGGTTCTCTCCCAAGACCGCTTGGGTCGAGGATGTCAAGGGCAGCACAGCTGTCCCATCAAATCCAAACAAAAGACAAAACCAAGTAGAATGAAGTAGGGAGACCGCTGTGGCTTAAGAACGGTTGCCTGGCAGTTTCCAGAATATTTGGTTTTTGAGACACGCTCTCACTCAGTAGCCCAGGATGGTCTTGAGCTGGAGATTCTCCTTCCTCAGCTTCCTGAGTGCTGGGATGAAAGGTGTGGCCTCCATACCCAGCTACCTGAAGCTTTGTAGCAGGTGTTTGGCTGCTGTGCGGCCCTGCCAAGACATTTTGCTGGATACTTTTTTTTTTTCAATCTTTTATCTTTTTAATACAAGAGTTACATGATGTTAAATATCTGGTTGTTCAGAAATGGGAAATTTTTAGATTCTGTTCACCTGTTGACATTTAACTTCTGGATTGTCTGAAATAAAAAGACCAGTTTGATAAAAATGGGGGGGTGGTGGTGGAGTAGTTTTGGTTTTTTTTTTTTTTTGAGTAGTTTTAATATAAAAATATAAGATATTTATTTTTACTATTTTGATTCATTTCATATGAAGACATCCGTGTGTAGGTATGTTCATGTGACTGCAGGTGCCTGCCCATGGAAGCCAAAGGTGCTGGGATCCCTAGATCTGGAGTTACAGGCCATTCTGAGCAGCTCTATATGCATGCTGGAAACTGAATTTAGGTTCTCTGCAAGAGCAGCAAGGGCTCTTAACCACTGAGCATCTCCCCATGCTGCTAATGAAAATTTGATGGAGCACATATAGTGCTTTGATACTTTATTTTCCAGTGGATCAAATAATTCTCCCAAAGAGAATGCTTCACATAGAATGAAGATGCATAATAGAACTAATTTCTGTCTTCTGAGAAATTCTGTAAGTTGAAAGCAGCATGTTGGCAACTGTACTCGTCCAGCCTGGTGCCGTCTCCCAGTGCACACCAACTCAGTGCTCTTAGCTGATACACAGGACTTACACTGTAGCTTACAGGCTGAACATCTTCCTGAAGCAAAGCTGCCTTTTACTTTGTGGCCTAGATCTGTTTAATACAAAGAAATGGAACAGAAAATAAAGGCAGAGATGTGATTTCTTTTTTTCCATCAAGGCTTTCTGCTTCATTTGTAGATCCCCTTACAATAAATTCAGAATCCCCCCTTTGTCCTCTCCTGCCTTTGAGTTAAAAGACACAACATTGTCAAAGGAGGAAAATACTGAAGTGTTCTATCATTTAGAGATAAAGGGCTTGACTGGTTGGCTTCCGGAAACTTCCCCCCATCTCATTCAATTATCCTAAATTTCTCTTGGCAACAAAACTGACTGATAATTTCCACACTGGTCTTCAGTGAATGCCTCTTAAGTGGAAGATATTAACAATTTATCATTCTCACTTAAGAGTTACTGAGACTTTTGTAAGATTTTCTAAACCTCTCGGCACTTCTGTGTCTGGTCTGATAGCAAGCAGGAATGGGGGCTCTGAGTTATGCTGCCAGTGATTTTGTAGGTTGGGTTCTGGAGCCGTCTTTCTCAGGATGTTGAAGAGCTTGGATACCTGTAGACTAACTTCAACTGAGAACCATCACGCCATCCAGGTGTGTGCTTCTTAACTCTCTTGTGTTAGTTATGCTTCTATCTCTACGATGAAATCCCTGCAGAAGCAATTTAAGAGAGGAGAGGTGTTCTTTGGTTCAGAGTTTCTGAAGGAACAGTCCATCATGGCCAGGAAAGCATGGCAGCCGTAGAGGCTTGATCTGTGACAGTGAGAGCTGTTAGCAAGGTAGACCAGGAAACTGAGCGCTCGGTCTGGAAAACCAAAGTAGATACCACCTTCAGGGTCCGATCCCAGCAACCCACTTCTGCCATCGAGGCCACAGCCCTAAAGCCCACAGCACTACCACCTGGAGATCACGTGTTCAAAGATACGAGCCCATGGAGGACATCCCAATGGTAACTATATCCTATGAATCTAAGTCTCTCGGGAGTACTTTAAAGATGTAAGTGCCTACAGCCCCAGAGGTTCTGATTCCAAGTTGGCCTATGTAGGGCCTTTCACTAATTTGTGTTCATGGGTTGGAACTAATTATCTAGGACCATTTGAAAGGCAAGTCACTTGGCAGAAGTTTCCAAGTCCTAGTGCCTAGTAGTGGGCACATCCCACATCTCCTAGCAGCTACATTTCCGCCTTAGCGGAACTAACCCCAGGATCATATCTTGACTTAGCTTTTAGGGTCTTGACTCGGAATCACTAACTGATGCCTGGTTCGTTTTTGTGAGCGCACTTGAGTTCTACAGAAGTGGCACACAGGTAAACTAGGTTCAGAGCAAGGACCAGAACTAAAGGTGCCCGAGTCCTAGCGTACCCATCTCAATACACAGGTCTGACAAACGTCACAGCAGCCAGCATTGGCTGCTGACGTCTTCTGGGAGGTAGGTGTATGAGATAGGTGCCCATAGGCACTGATTTGACAGCTAGAGTGGCTGAGAGAATTGTGGCTGCCTCCCCCCACCCCGACCCCAGCAAGCAGGTGGCAGGGCTGAAATGAGTCCAGGCACTTCCCAGCCCGTGCTCATCCACTCTTAATCACTCTGCTATTTTGGAGCTCGCTCTGGGAGGATAAGGTGTTGAAGAGCAGCTGCTCCCTGCTTCTGCATCAGAGTCTGGTGGCAGCTGGCTTTGCTGCTGTTGGTGCTCACTCCTGAGTTTGCGCTTGACTAGGGTCTGGGTCTGTGCCTTGCCTTCTCTTTCCCCAGTGAGCAATCTGGTTTGAGGAACCCCATCACCCTTCCAGACTTCCTACAGATGACATTGCTCCCTAGGTCCAGCCTTTCCTTCTGCGGTCTGTGTCATACTTTATGCCTTTCCTCTGGGAGGGTGTTCCCTTTACTTTCCCAATCGTTCTAACCACAGATTCTACTTCTGTTTAGACTCCTTGACATTTCTTTGCCCTGTAAGTCTGTCTGGCTTATCCCTTTTGTTCTGCCTCAGTCTATGCTTTTTCTACCACACCCCAGCTTCTCAAACAAGGTCCACAACAACAGGAAGGGATTAATCAGTTCCATTCTACGGCAACAGGTGCATTGGAAGCAAGCTGCTCTGTCATGTGAGATTGCCAGGTCAGTGGTTTGATGCAGCCTGAAGATCTTCTAAAACCTACGTTTTTAGGTCGTACACATGGAACTAATTTGTGATGGGTTCTGTAAGTTTTAAGTTCCACAGGACAGGCTTTTGAATACCTATAAGAAAATTTTTATAAACATTACTCAGTTAAGTGAACCTTTGTTAAGATAAAAACCAGTGCCATACATTTTACCATAAATTTCTCTAAATAGTAGAAACTAAATAGGGAGGGATTACTGTGATTGTTTTATAATAGATAAATGCAAACTAAAATAATGTGATTTTAAAAAAGGTTCAGTTATGGCTTGAGACTGGATGTAGAAACTTCTACAAGGGCTGAACAAGTGTTTCTTAAGTTGACTCCGACCACGGAGGTCCAGATGCATTTCTGGTAGCAAGCTAGAATGTTATCGGGCGTACTTGCATACCACAGTCCATGACTCAACTCATCCACATTGGCTTAAGTAGCATCTGTTTGCTCCTTAGCTTTTCACATGAGCTTATGGAAAACAAACAAACAAACCAACTCTGCAGCCAGGCTTCTCCTGCGGTCCTTAGCTGGAAAGGCTCTCATCCTCAGAAATCTATTTTGGAGTTAGGATTGCTCCACTCCCCTGCAAGTGGTGGAGCAACAGCTGACAATTAATGAATGTCCCTGCTGACAGTCCCAGCTGGTGAAGACCGACGAGTTTCCCCAACCGTGCGCATGCTCCCTGGGTCTGTCGATTCTAGAGGACACGTGGAGTAGACTTGCTTCATTTCGCCTTCCTTGCCACAGCTTTTTTTCTTCCCCCTTGCATCACTTCCTCCAGATTTTAGCGATGCTGTAATGCGCATCAGCATTCCCAGCTCCCAGGGAATAGAAATCCCAGCGCACACATATGTTCCTGGTGATGCACTGTGATGGACTCTTACCAAGATGAGCACGAGGAACTCCGAGCTTGAAGAGAAGAGAGGACAAGGGTGGGGAGCAGCCAGATGAAAGTGGCTTGTGGGTTCTCCACAAGTGAAGAGTTTTGTCCATCTGAGAAACAAATTAGACAAAAGACAGAGCTCTTGCTTCCCACATAGAGGCAATGAAAGAGTAGGAGCCTGTGATTGGGTGCCCGGCTGGATTACATTATCATTTCAATTTTTGTTTCTGAACAGTTTCACAAGAGTTGGGTTTCCACAGTGCTATCTCTGTGACAGTGTGGGATTTAAAAGGATTTGGGCTCTGTGGAAGCGAGTGACTCTAGAGGGAGTTTCTCCATCTGCTTGCATTGAAGAACATGCCCCGGGGCCCAGCCTGCCTCCTGTAGCCCAAAAGGAGGCTAGAATGATGCTGAGGTGGGTGTATGACAGATAGAACACTGGGCTGCAAACGGTGCCCTCCCGTGGCAGCTGGCTTCGCCGGGTCTCACATGTGCTTATGGGTGGAGCAGAGCATAGTCCTGTGTGAGAAAGCTTGTCAGTAGTGGGAAGGAGGTTTGGGAGGAGGGATCCAGATGGAGGAGAGGTAATCCCGGAAATGGTGAAATGCCACAACTTCAATGTCGAAACAGTTTGGTGACAGTACAAGTCCAGAAATGGAGGTCTTTGTGTCTCCCACTTCGCATTCGACAGGCATCACGCACTCATTAAGTAATCCTTGTTTTAGGCTCACGCAGATTAGGTGCTGTCTTGGTTACTTTCTCATTGCTATAATAAAATACCCTGACGGTGGTAACTTAAGGGAGAAGGGGTTTATTTTGACGTATATTTTTAGGAGATCAAGTCCACCATGGCAGAGAAGATATGGCAACAGAATAAAAGGCATGGTGGCAGGAGCAAGAGCCTGGGTGTTCACTCACACCTGATTTCAGGAAGTTAAATGGAGATGGGAATTGGGGCTAAAGGTCTTCACACACACCCCAACCGCCCATGACCATTAGGTGAGGAGCCATCACCTGAATGTTCTACAACCTTCCCAAACAGTACTACCGAAGGACAAGCACTCGTTCAAACACATAAGTCTATGGAGACATTTCATAGTCAGAGCACAGCAGGGACCAAGGCTGGGCTGCTATGTTGACATTGCGTTGCCTGTCTGCTCTCACAGGGGTACAGGTGAAAACAACACAACTTCAATAGCACATGATTAGGGAGCACTCGGTGTTGTGAGATCCCGGGGGCCCACTTACAGATTTGGGAGTGTCAGTGATGTATGTGGTAAATTGATACTTGCTGAGGTGACTCAGGAATGCTGAAGCAGAAAAGGAAATAGGGCCAGATAATGGGGGGGAGGGGAGGCTGGGAAGTCGCACTCTTTCCGCTACGTGATAATTCAATGTCTTAGAAATATCACGAAGGGAATCTACTCTATACACACACATTTCATCACACTTTGGACCGTAGTGGATTTAACGAGCCCGGAAAATATGCATTTGTGGACTGTAAAATTCCCCATCCACAGCACTCACTCTGCTCGTATGCTTTCAGAACAGTGAACACTCTCACTATGTTTGAGAAGGGGTGCCGAAGGCTTCCTACAAAAGTGTTTGCTTTCGGCCTTTTATAAGTTTGTGCACTCTAACAAAATACTTACATATATTGAATTCTCCAAGTGCCCAACTGCTGTAGAGGCAATAAACCCCAGCAGCAGCTGGGAAAGTTTTGAAGCACAAGTTGAAAGCGTTGCCTTGCCACATCTGAAAATAAAACTTGAGGAGCTGGGAGATGGCTTGGGGAGAAAGCTTCATGCTCTTGCATTGGACCCTAGCTCAGATTCCACTACCCTCTTTTTCATGTGGCTTACAACCGCTGGTAACTCCAGCCCTAGGGGACATGACACCCTCTTCCGGACTCTGTCAGCACCTGCTTGCGTGTGCATACACAGATCTATACATAAATAAATAATAAAATAAATCTTAAAACAAATTGAAACCACCCAAGTTAAGACACTTTCATAGTGGTATCAAAATCAGTTTGCATCAGGTGAGGATATTAAGGGTGAAAAAAAATGACATAAAGTAAAAATCAAAACAAAACAGCCCAAACCTTGACAAATAGAAATTTAGTGCTGGAGGGCAGAGACATATCAAATCTCAAGTGGCATTGTCATTTAACCAACCAGGGTTGAGATGACTATGGAGAGGTGAAATTAAAATTCTGTGTCATACTCAAATATATATTAGATAGACAAGAAAATTAAGTTAAAAAATTGAACAATTTAAAATCCCTCAAATATGTACGTAGAAGGTGGGTGTGGGGGCTGGAGAGATGGCTCAGCGGCTAAGAGCACTATTTGCTCTCTCCAGAGGTCCTGAGTTCAACTCCCAGCAACCACATGGTGCCTCACAACCAGTCTATACTGAGGTCTGATGCTGTCTCCTGGCCTGCAGGTGTGTGTACATGCAGTCAGAGTGCTCATATACATAAAATAAATAAATAAACAAACTTTAATAAAAAGAAGGTGGGTGTGGGAGACCTTCCCAGTAAGACAAACAAACAAACAAAGAAACAAACAAACATTCTGGGAAGTTGGGCCAGTGACGTGGCTCAACGGGCAAAGGAGATCACTGCAATCCTGACCAACTGAGTGGGAGGAAAGAACCAGCTCCCGCCTGCTGTCCTCTAACTTCCGATATACCCCGTGGCAAGCTTACACACCCGGGCACTCCCCACATAAGTAAGTGTCAAACAAAAAGTTTTTAAAACCTAGCAAGCCAAAATTGTCAAATAAATTTGACTCCGTGAAAACCGGAGGACGCTCTTAAACAGAAAAATAAAAAATAAAAAAATAAAACAGCAAAAATACCAACAGCAGAGCAGGGCATGGGTGCAGAAACCCGTAAGCTTTGGGAGAGAGTAACAGGAGGATCAGGACCCCAAGGCCAGTCTCAGCTGCTTAATGAGTTCATGGCCAGCTTAGGCTACAGTAGCCCCATTTCATCCAAAAGAAACAAAACAAAAATACCAACAACCTTCATGAACAAAGTTAGAATTTAAATAGCAATTTGTGATTTAGTGAAGTGAAGACTGATGCCTTTAAAATAAGGAGCTCCTTTAAATAAATAAAGCAAACACCATGATAAAGAGATGGATACAAAATGGACATAAAATAATTCTAATAAGCCCGTGGAAGCCTGTTTAACCTTTTTGGAAATTAAAACTTCAAACTAAAAAAAATTGATCTCACTTCAGCCAGCACATTAACAAAGGACTAAAAGATTCCGACATGAGCATAGAGAGGGCAATGAGAAACGGACACTATATATTGCGAGTGGGAAACTCAACTGCAACAGGCTTCCTGAACAGTGATTCAGCGCTCTGCGACAATGTGCTTACAATCAGAAGGAAAATAAGCGCACTTCCATTCTGAAAAATAGGGGAGTCCGTGCACACGTGATGCTTCTGAGAGCACATTGTTCTCTTTTCCTCCCATTGTTCTCAAATCTTGCATCGACTCCTAAAAATTTGGCAGACCCAAAGACTTATTTTTTTTTTTATTATTATTTTTTAAAGCCAGCATACTTCTCTCTCAGTTGCTGGGCAGATTTGCTAGGAGGGAGCTTGCTGGACTGGAGTTTCGAAGCAGGCTGAACAGCCCACTCTCTTTGTGGCCTCTTGCTTTCTGAGAGATGCTGTGGTCCAGACCTAAGCGGAGAGCCCACATTATAGAGCCTCTTGTAGGGTAGATGAGCTCTGTAAGGGGAGTCCTTCCGACGAGAGAGGCACATTGATTCCCTGATGCTTGACCTTGAGCGGAGTGGTCCGGGGCAGGGATGCAAATACACACCCCCTCACCCCCCACCCCCCACCCCTGGCTTGAGACCTGTGCGCTCACGGTCTGCTTTCCTCTGGGGAGTCCAGCTTTGAGGACCGCCGCTTCCGCAGCCAGGCTTCATGAAGACGAGTCTGCCATTTGCTCTTCGAGGCTTTGGCTGAGACGGGTGGTGAAACGTGCTTGCTTTGTCTTTCCAAATGTGCCCTTTCCTGTAGCGATGAGATTCTACTTATTTATTCATTATGCGCGCATGCCTGAAGTGTGTGTGCATATGTGTATGAGCACCACGTGTGGCGTTTCAGAGGAAAACTTAGTGGAGTTGGTTTTCTCCTTCCACCTTTATGTACGAAGAATAAATTGCCAATCAACGTGAGGGCCAGACCAGGGACCAGGGGATGATCTGAGCGGGCTTTCTTGGGTTTTAAGAGTTGTTTCTTCATCCTAGAATAGTATCTACTATACGAAGAAACAGAGTCAGCGTGCTATATGCATAATGACTACGAAAGTTTTTAATTTTACTAAAAAAAAAAAAAAAAAAAAAGTCAGAATCTTGGTTACATGAGGCCGTCACCTGAGTTCTAGGGAATCCGTAAGCATGTTGTGAAGGAGCTTGCATCGCAGAGCCTGCAGGAGGCCCTGCATTCATCCTCCAGCTCGGAGGACATGAATGAATAACAGGTTACAGCAATGGCTTGCCTTTGAGAGGAGATGAAGAAATAGGTATGTAAAGTGTCTAAGGCTGGGGACACAGCTCAGCTGTGGAGCACACCTGGAAGAAAGGGCTGCTCTCTCAGTGGGACCCGTGAGAAACAGAGAGGTTCTATGTATTTATTTAATTTTTTTTTTACTTTTGTCTGAGTTCATCGACTGTAACAATAGTAATAATTTTAAGCTAATGTACAGAAGATCAGGTTCCATGTTGATGTTCATACACACATAGACCATTATACTTTGCTTATATAAGATTATATGTTTGTTCCTCACTACGCTCCTCCTCCATTCTCTTGATGATTCCTTTCCTCCACCCAAATGTTTCTCCTTCTCCTTTCTCCTTTCTCCTTCTTCATGTCATGTAGGTGTGTATGTGTATGTGTGTGCGTGTTGTCACTAATCTAGATTCTACATAGGAGAGAAAGCGCGCAATGCTTAGTCATTCTTCCTTTCCGTTACTCTCTGTTATTCTGTTTTTCGCTTTAGAGGCCTTCCCACTCCTCTCATCGCCTTCCCCACTTTACTCACACGTTCTCTAACTTAAATACCGCATTCAGTTTCTGCACGGAACATTCAATATCTGTCTTTGTGAGCCTCAATAATTACACTCAACATGGTCTCCACTTCCATTTGTTTTTCTGTAGATGACATAATTTCATCACTGTCTGTGGTGGAACACAATGTATATACAAATGTATTTATTCTTCTTTTGATGGGCACCTAGGCTGATTCTGTGTCCTGGTTTTCACGAATCGTGCCTGACGTTAAACACTCGTGTCCAAGCATTCCTGCGCCGTGCTGACTTATGCTCCTTCAGCAGTGTGTGCATTCCGGGATAGCTCTGCGTTTAGTTTTCTGAACGACCTTCTATGGATCTTCACGGTAGCTGCAGCAGTGTAAATTGCCATCAGCAGCGAATAAGGGATCCTCTTTCCCCACATCCCCACCAGCGTTTCTGTCGTTTTCCTGATGACAGCTATTCTGACTGGAGTGTGAGACACGCTCTCAGTATAGTTTCACTGTGCCTTTCCCTGATGGCTGAGAATGCTAAAAACTTTTTCAAATATTTACTGAACATTTTTTTTTTTCTTTTGAGATCCAGCTGTTCAGTTCATTTGCTCATTTACTGATGGAATATTTTCTGATGTTTTTTTTTTTGTTTTTTTTTGTGTTTTTTTTTTTTTGGTAGATTATAGATTTTGTAGATTCTAACTCCCCATCAAATGTATAATGGCAAGGATTCTCTCCCATTCTGGAAGCTGTCTCTGGAAGCTGTTGATATCAACAGCATGAAGAGACAGCTTCCAGGATAGATAGATAGATAGATAGATAGATAGATAGATAGATAGATAGATAGAGATATTGATATCTATCTCAGAAGCCTTTGCATTTCATTTGTTGATTGTTGGAATTATCTCCTAAGGTATTAGAGTTTCTTTTTAGATATGCTTACATGTTAAAATGTATCCCCCCCCCCCCCAGTACTTTCAGAGTTTCTGGTCTTTCATTAAGGTCTCTGACCTATTTTGAGTTGATTTGGGTACAGGGTAAGAGGTATGAGTCTAGTTTCATCTTTCGATTTGTGAATACTGGTTTTCTCAGCATCATTTCTGGAAGGAGCTGTACTTTTTTCAGGTGAAATTGTGTGATTTTTTTCCCCTGGGTCCTCTAATCTATTGCAGTATCCACAGTTTGCTAGTTATTATAAAAAGCATAAAGTTGTTATCTGACATATGGTTACTTACCTCTTCATTCACCTGGCCCTTTTTTGTTACAGTAAAAAAGTATAGACAAAAAGTATAGATTTTAATAAGAGGAAACTGCTGACTGAACAAAGATGCAATTTGTGTTGCTTTCAGTATTCCATACAATTGTCATCTTTACAGACAGATTTGAGAGAAGAAATAAAAATTTAATAAGACAATGTTAAATAAATAAGTACTCTATAGAAAAGGTTCCTTAAATTAAATTAAATATTAAAAAATTATTATTATTATTGTGTGTGTGATGGATATGATTGCATGTGGAGGTCACATCAATATGTGTTTCAGACATCATTACTTTCATAAGAATGTGTTTGTTTTATTTTAAATAAAATTTAAAAAACCCAAATTTGTGAGAAAGGTACGAGGAAACTTTTTCCCGAGTGCTAGTATGAATAAGCTTCTGTCCAGATGTCTCATCCGTTCCTCGGGGCGGATCACGTGCAAGCACTAGTGTGGCAACGTTTCCTGAGCCCTTTTTTAACGTTTCTAAAGATTTCAGGTCACTTGTTTTGTAGCATGACCTCCGTTTAGGGTCTTTTCTAACGATTCTTCATGATCAGGCTTAGTCTTTTTACCTTTGGCAAAGCGTCTGTTTTCTTTGTGATACTAGAAATACAGTTTTATTGGAACAAGAACGCCGTGTTCTTTGATTTCTGTGAGACTCCATCCTCCATACTGTTAGCCCTGTTTTTAGACCTTGACTCAGCATGTTATGAAGCACAATGCTCGGGTGGTGTCAGACGCGGCTTCACAGTCTCAACACCGCTGACTTTCGGGCTGCATGACTGTATGCTGTGGGGGCCAGAACTAAGATGTTTATCAACACCTGTGACTTACAGTCGCTGGGAACAAGTACATTCACAACATCCGCCCCCTCCCAACCTACTAGTAACAACCAATAATGTCTTTAGAAGTTGCCTGATGTCCCCCGAGGGATAAGGTTATCCATGGTTGAGAATTACTGCATAGCTCACTTGGTTCTCTGGCTTGAATTCTGTTGGTTTTAAGTCTTTTATGAAACCGAAAGAGAATAGTTGAGACAAATATTTTTTCTACTCCAGTTCTATCCCTGTTTAACTGTAAACAGAAGAGTTGACCACATTTACCAACAGCATCTTCAAATACTAAATATTGCTCTCATTCTGGGTAAGAAATTTGTCTGACTTAAATTTTAGTGTCCATTTCCCAGCAAGTATCACCACAGGCAGAAAATTTTTTTGGTGTTGTTAATTGCTCGGAATTTATTAGAAAACAACTTCCTCCAAACAGATAGCTTTTACTTTTCTCTATAATATAGACATTTCTAATTCCATCATTCTTTTCATGTCTTTAAGGATACTTGTTTGGTTTATACACTTTGGCAAGTGATTATTCTGTCCTTAAACTTGATTTTATACCTTTTTGTACATGTGTTCACTTTCACCCCACTGTTCTGAATTCCTATTGAGTTGGACAGTCTTCGAGAAAGAGAGATGCATGTATCTCTTCTCTATTCCCTACAAGCATGAAAGATGAGTAAGGTGTCAAAAGTGAAGATTCAGTAAGTGTAGGGTGGGGTTCAAATCAGCTGCTTGTGCTGGGAGTGAGATCTAAATAAGTATTTTACCGTAGGACAGACTGCTACCAAGCCTGGCTCCAAGCTAGCAGGTAGGAGCATCCTGAATGACACTTGTGGGGCTAATGAGAAAAGTCAAGGAGGTCGGAGAGGCTCTGGGAGAAATTCTGGTGTTCTGCCCTGCTGTCTCAGAACCCCTACGATTCTTATGTATATATATTTTTAACTCCAAAGGGAGTGGAAGGTTTTTGGACCTTTTCTTGTGCTTCCTGAGATCTTGCCACTGTAACCACTTTCACATTTAAAGACTCTTGGAGTGATAGATATTTTTTTTTTTTTTGTAAAAACTTATATAAAGTCAGGGAAAGCATCCCATATCCCATTCCTACACCTGTCATATGACTTTTTCCTCCTAGATAAAAAGTGGCTTTGAGAGAGGCTGTTCTGTTTCATTACATATACCCTCATGAATTCAGTTCCTCCATGTAAAATTTTAAAATCAGGTTTTTTTTTATTTATTAGTTTTTCATTACTGATGACGGTTTCTTTTCCTTAAAAGTCTGTGGAATCTTTAGTAAGTAATATTTGTTTGACATACATTTTAAGGGCTCACAGCATTCTCATGTCCTAAGTACGCACTTTGGGGATGTCAAAGCTGTGATCCCATCTCCTAGCCTATCTAGGAACTCAGAAAGCAGCACAAGGCCTTCTCCAGTATAAGTGAGTTTGAAAGTAGCCAGACTCGATTTCACATCCAGACCTGATTGCCTGAGAAAGTCTGTGCTCACCACACCCCGGGCTTCCTTCCAGAGTATAGAGACCTTAATTAGGAACACAGAAAAATATTGAAATAAGCAATGAGAAAAGAAAGCTAAAATGTGGCCAAAAGACTCTGAAATGTAGATATATGTGTTTCTTTCACTCCCTGTGGGCTCCAGATGGAGTTTTGGGAGGAAGTAGAATTTGCTGCATACTGTATGCCATGTCTCTGTGGCCAGTAAATGTGAATATAAGCTGATGCTTTCAGGGCTTTAAATATTTCTTCTTAAATAAATCTATTCAGTCCATTAACCATAGCTAATGTTTTCCCACTGGTCTGAACATGTCACAGCTAACGACCAATGAGCATTGAGAAAGAAAAATGAGTCCATTCATGAATTATTCTCTGTTTTCACTTTAGACAAGTTAATTTTCCTTAAATTATCAGGTTCTATCTTAACCATAACCCATTTGTGGTTATCAAGAATAAATGTTTGTATGTTTGGCTTTCAGTCTTACATTTCACAGCGAGAGCCAAATTCAATTAGCCCGGTAACACAAAACACTGAATGTGCAAATTAAAAAGTTTGAAAAAGGGGTAATTCTTAAATTGTAAGTTTGTTCTGCCAATGACTATGGTACTGAGACTTAAGCAAGACTTTTCTTTTGATTAGCATGTTAATATACTTAAACTAAGATATGTTCTCTTTCCAGAGTAGTCATGTCAGAAGTTAAAGAGCATGTATCATGGCAGGCTGGGTGGAAAATTCAAATATCACCTGAAAAGCATGTACTAAAGTAGGACACTCAAGACAACTGACATCCTTAAGATCCAACTGAGGTTTGGGCAGAGTGCAGGGAGTCTTATGGAAGAAGAGGGAGATAGAAAGACCTGGAGGGGAAAGGAGCTCCACAAGGAGAGCAACAGAACCAAAATATCTGGACACAGGGGTCTTTTCTGAGATTGATCCTCCAACCCAGGACCATGCATGGACATAACCTAGAACCCCTGTGCAGATGTAGCCCATGGCAGCTCAGTCTCCAAGTGGGTTCCCTAGTAAGGGGAACAGGGACTGTCTCTGACATGAACTCAGTGGCTGGCTTTTTGATCACCTCCCCCTGAGGCGGGAGCAGCCTTACCAGGCCACAGAGGAGGACAATGCAGCCAGTCCTGAGGAGACCTGACTTGTGGAGGGGCATAGGAGAAGATGAGGGAAGGAGTGTGGGATTGGGAGGGGCCGAGGGAGAGGGCTACAGTTGGGATACAAAGTGAATAAACAGTAATTAATCTAAAAAATAATAAATAAATAAAATTAATTAAAAAATTAATTAACTGAGGACAAAAGATGATAGGGACAGTGTGTGACTGTAGCCTGTTTGGATGCCCCAGAACTATGAATGGAAGAAAGAATAGCTTAGATTTTACAAAGACTGTTGTTTCATTTACTTGAACAGTTTAAAAACTGCTTTTCTTATCTAATGTGATGCTTAATCTTCGCTGTCAGTTGACTAGAAGCACCCAGGGAGGTGGAGATACACACTTCCAGGTGTGTCTGTGACAGTGTTTCCAGACACAACTTAATCACGATGACTCTGACCTAATCAGTGCATTGAACTCTTGATGGATTCATAGTACGATGGTGTGGTGATGTCGTGTTCTGCCCAAGCACCATCTCAAACTGAGAGCTGGAATGTATCTTTTCTCCTTTCACATGTCTTTGTTAGGTACTTGCTCACAGTGACAGGGAAAGAGACTACATTTTATTATAACTTCCCTTTTCTTTTCTTTCACATGGATGGCATAAAATTATTTGTTCGTTAAATTAAAATTACCACTGCAATAGCTTCTCCATATTAAAATTTGTAACTTTACAGATTACAGTGGATTCCCTTTGTCTGTCTCTCCATCTAATGCTCTCTTTCTTAGTCATCTCTCTGGAACTATTTACCATTATCAATGTAATGTATATGCTACTAGACTTTTCCATAGTTACTCTTAAGAAAGAAGGTGTGTGTGTGTGTGTGTGTGTGTGTGTGTGTGTGTGTTCATGCACATGTACTTAAAAATGAATAATGCAGGAGCCGGCAGTGTAGCTCAGTTGGTAGAATGTCTGCTTAGCAGGCAGAAAGCCCTAGGCTTGGATCCCAGAATCACATAAAAACAGACACAGCTGTACATGCTTGTAATCCCAGCACTTGGGAGATATATATATGCAGGAGGATCAGAAGTTCAAGGTCATCCTCAGTTACATAAAGAGTTTGAAGCAAGACTGGGATATTGGAGAACCTGTCTCACAACAGCAACAACAAAACTGAATTCAATAAAACAAAGTTATACACACATTGCTGCACTTAACAATATGATTTATACAGTTCTTCCTGTCAGTAGGAGTAGGTTTGCTGAGCTTAGACAATTGCAATCTGGTCTTCCATAGAAGGAATGCACATCATTTATTTAGCCATTCCTGTTTTTATAAATACGTAGGCCGTGCTTAATTTTTCACAGTCACATATGTCGTTGAAATAACAATTCTTGCACATATGTCGTTGAAATAACAATTCTCTCTCAGGGCCCATGGTTAGGTGGCTGGGGTGGCTACGAACAGAATTTCAAGATGATCTGGGCAACAGCTCAATCTCCTAGTGGTTTTACTTGCACCTCTGTTCTCTCCAGTTGCGTGTGAAGGTGTTTACTGAATCTGAACTTTCCCCCATCAAGATGAGGTTGGGTACCAGTTACTTAAATATTGACTATTTTTAAAGTTCTCCTGTGAGCTGCTGGATTATATTCTTGCCTCTTCATTTTTATTATTTTTTTTTCAGTTGAATTTTTTTCTCTCCTTAACTTACCTGATTCTAATCTTTCATTGTTACTGAGGCTACACTGTCTTATCCTATCCCTTGGGTTAGTTTCCTTTCCCTTGCCCTGACAAAAGCAATTTAGGGGAGAAAGTCTAGTTTGGCTTACAGATGGGGGTGGGGCGTATAGTCTACCATGAGCAGGAGGGCACCGAGGCAGGAGCCTGGGGCCGGCTGTCACGCCGCTTTGGCAGTTCTGAAGCAGAGTGAGAACAGGCAGTGGGGCCAGGCTGTAATGGTTCAAAACCTGCCTCCGGGAATGTGCTTCCACCAGCAAGGCTTCCCTCCCTAAAGGTTCCCTAGAGTCCCTGAACAGCGTCACCAGCTGGAGAACAAGGGCTCAAACACATGTTCATGCCAGACATTTTACAGCCAGCTACACCTGTCCAACCTTCTTGGTACTTTGGTCATTTTGCTATTTTTTTTTTTTTAAGACAGGGATTCTCTGCATAGCCTTGGCTATCCTGGACTTGTTTTGTAGACTGGGCTGGCCTTGCACTCAAGAGATCTGCCTGCCTCTGCTCCCCCGTGAGTGCTGGGATTATAGGTATGTGCCACTGCACCCGGCTGGCTCCGTTCTGCTGTTTTAAATGGCTTTTGCTTTTTAGATTTTATTTCACACAGTTTTCCCAACTCCAGAGTCATTCATATTTCCCTGAATTTTCAGTTAATAATTTCTTATCATTGGGGAAAGTTAAGTCTTTAAGAGATTACCTTATTTATGTACATATTTATTTCGTGTATTATTATTTGTATGTGTGGGATTATGGCACACATAAGGTCAGAAGACAGTTTTTTGGGAATCGGTTCTCGCCTTCTGCATGGATTCTGAGGATCTATGCAGAAGACTTAACGGCAACAGCCTTTGCTAGTTCATCTAACTTACTGAGCTGAAAATTAAGTCTTGATTAGTGATTGGTGCAGATCGGCCAGCTCAGCCCGCTGGGGTGGTGCCACCCCTGGGCTGATGGTCCTGCATTCTTTAACGAAGTAGGAGCAAGCCAGTAAGCAGCACCCTTGCTCCGATCCCACGGCCTCCGCATCAGCTCCTGCCTCCAGCTTCCTGCCCTGACCTCCTTCAATGGTGGACTCTTAAGGTTGAAGTGTAAGCCAAACAGACCCTTCTCTCGCCAGCTTCCTTCTGATAGCGGTGTGTATCGCGGCAATAGAAACCCTGGGACATCAGCTTCAGGCCATTATAAGAATTTTGTCTTTTCCTTGAGAACGGTTTGGAGCAGATAAAGACCAGGATCTGACTTAACACTTAAGTATTAGGCATTTCAGAGGCATCAGTATAGCTTCTGAATGAACGCGACAGTGCAAGCTAGCCCTGGAGGCCTGTCATTCCAGCATTTGAGGTAAAGGACTATCAGAAACCTGAGATTACAAAATGAGATCCAGGCTCAAAAGGACAACATAAAACAACAAACAATTAAAACCAACAAAACAAGTAAGCTTGAAAGACACCGTCATTGGGTTTGGGGGTTCATGTCTACGTACCCAGAACCCAGGCTGAGCTAGTCAGTTTGAGGTCAACAATGGGCTACACAGTGCCATCTTGTCTCTAAGAAGATAAAAACCAAGAGAAGGGGGTGACAATGTTGTGGTGGAACAAGGACATAAAAGAAAGCAGCGGTTAGCTGGGGATGTTGTGTTGCAATATCCAGCAGAAGACGGAGCTGGATCCAGGGTGGAGGCAAAGCCACTGGCATATAAATGAAGTTCTGAGATCTGGGGATCTGAGTGAGAGACAAAGTCAGAAATCCGAGCGTCACATAACAACCCAAAGGAGTCAGTGGCAGGAATAAGACCAGAGATTGCATTGGTATACGTTGGTCTTGGAATGTCTATTTAAACACAGAAGTGAAGACGTCGGATTCAAGTACAGCTTGGTGAGAACCATCTAGGATGGAAACCATGTTATTGACAGGTGAGCAAATACGTTCTCTGTCCATGAACTGCAAGTCTTTGTGCGTCAAGAAAGGTGCGACTTGGCTAGCTGTGAGGTTGGGTAAAAATACCATTTTGTTCTTAGCAGGAACGAGGAGAACTGTTCATAAATTTAGCTTCACAAATTGTCACAAAATAGTCAGGTGTTAATTTTGACATCAAGGGAAAGCAGCACTTCCTAAAGGCATGGATGCTTACTATGCAGGATTTTCTAATTTTCAGAGCAAGCACTTTGGTCTCTTTTGTCAATATCAGTGTTGCCCTGGAAAGAGATTTCGTCTAGAAGAATAACTCATAAACTGTAAGCACTGGGGCATCAGGCCTGTGTCTCCTGAAGTAAGCCAAGCAGGTGTGGGACTTTGTAATCCGAAGGATGACATCAAGGATGTCTTGGATTCTTAAGGGCAGACATGGAACAGCCCAACATCTCTGCCAGAATGATCTCTATGAAGGGTAATATTTTCGTTCAAATATTTAGTCATCATGATAGTTTTCCATGGTTTTAATTCATAAAATATGGCTGTTTTTTTTTTTTTTCCAGAGCCCTAGGAGCACAGCAGTTGTTTTAGCCAGCTCCTCTTTTCTCTACATTGATTTTTTTTAACTCCCAGTTAATGTTTAATATGAACAAGTCAATTATCACTTTCTTTCAGAAACTTAAACATAAAAATAAATATAAAAACATAAACATTCAAATATAAACATGCATTTCTGAATAAGAAAATAAGGTGAAATCAAAACACTAGTCTAGCTCAGGAGTAAAGGCTATGAATATAAAGAAATTATATAGGTAAACCAAGGCATAAGCATGTTTATAATTCATTCACGTATTTCCTCCGGTTGAGACGGGGTGCTCTCTGGGCCGAATGTATCACAGTGAGTGACCCGTGTCATCTTACGGTTCCCAGAAAACGGCTTTGGAGAAATCACGTGGGCTAACACCGGAAACTCACTTGCTCAGCCTATTTTCAGCTGTTCGAAGTCTTAATTGAGCAATCCCAAACTATGTGTTTCTGTGAAGAAAAGATGTTCTGCTGTGTTTTCCCTTGGGGAGGATTAGGTGCTTTTCGTTCTCCGTTATCTCATCCCAGTCACGGCAGCTAATTTAGTTATGATAGAACAGCATAGTCCAAGACGTCAGTGACTTCTCATTAAGATGTTTTAGTGTACCAAATGGCACGCATGTGTGTGTGACCCTACATATAAGATACATACAATGTTCTCCCTTCTACCCTCTACTCACCCCATAGTTACCCTTCTATTTTCACAGCACACACATACGCACACACTTACAGTAAGCGTAAATTCAACCTATGAGAAAAACATGTAGTATTTGTCTTATCTAATGTGGCCGTCCCTGGTTCTACCTGTTTTCTTGTAAATAATGTAACACTCCCTTGTTCTTTAGAGCCGACTAAACTCCATTGTGTCTACACACATTCATTTGCTGGTGAGCACATGGGGGACTCTGTACCTTGCCTGCTGTGAGTAGTTCTGCAGGAAGCACAGAAATGCAAGCATCTTCTTGGTAGGCTGACTTAGATTCTTTGAATGTGTGCTCCGGAGTGGTGTACGAGGGTCATAGAGTAATTCTGTTTTTAGTTTTTTGAGGAACCTCAGAAACCTATGGCACTGTTCCAGTTTATAGGGCTCTGCCTTCCCTGTATCCACGACAGCATTTGTCATTTTTTTCAGTGACAGCCATTCTGACCGGGGTGATCTGGGATCTCAAAGCAGTTTCCATTTTTGCATTTCCTCTACGGCTGAGGGTGCCGAACTATTTCACAAGTATATATTGGCCGTCAGTATTTCTTCTTTTGAGAAATGTCTGTTAATTCATTCGTCTATTTATTGATTGGATGGGTTTTTTAAATTACGTTGAGTGTGTGGATGTTTCGCCTGCGTGTATGTCTGTGTACCACATGTATGCCTGGTGATGACAGTATCAATAAAAGAATACAGTAATTCCTTTCTTCCTGTAATGATAGCTTAGAGGATGGAGGAGACAGTGGTGCATGAGAGGTGCACTGGGAACAGGTGTGTCCCGGAAGAGGTGATGAGCACACGTACTCCACCCCTGACCTCAAAGCTCTCGGTCACAGGTCTTATCTTTTTCACATCAATAATACAGTTTGTCTGCTCTGGGCTAAGAGATAAATATTTCAACCTCACACTTTTCACACACAGTCTTCTAATTTTCTTTCTGTTGTTTTTGTTCTTTTTTTGTGGTTTTTGTTGTTGTTGTTTTGAGACAGTGTCTTACTAGGTAGCACTGGCTGGCCTGGAACTCACTATGTAGACCAGGCCAGTCCCAAACTCACAGAGCTTCACCTGCCTCTGCCTTTCAAGTGCTAGGTTTTTAAGGAATATGCCATCGTGCCTGTTTTCAATTTGTTTTTTCATTCCAGTGTAACTGTAAAGTTCTCAAGAACAAATGACGTCATTGACAACAAAAACAAAAGGGGTATGCACGCCCTTTGACCTTTCCCCCTCCGTCTTCTTCACATCCCACCTCCATTGTTCTTGTGCTACTGTTGTCCCAGCGGGCACAGTAGACGGTGCTGGAAAGGTGGCTTCTCTGTCTGAATAAAGAGGTTGGGGCACTTGAACAGAAGGATGTGTCTGTGTGTGTTCATAGCCGTGGGGTGACAGCGCAGACTGGGCCGGACGCTTGGTTTGAATTTGAAAGAGAATAGTATTGAGTTTAGAGTCAGGAGAAAGGTTTTCTTTGTGCACAACTTGTTCCTTCACAGCTCCTTCCAACCTCCTCCCTGCACACGCACGTACACATTGATGCACTCGTGTGACTCGGCTGAAGTTTTTTTTTTTTTTTTGATATACGGTCTCGCTGTGTAGCTCTCGGCTGGCCTGGAACTCCCGGTGTAGAACAGGCTAGCCTCAGACTCATAGAGATCCTCCTGCATTGGCCTCCCAGATGCCAGGATTAAAGAAAGGCCCGTGCCACCACACCTGGCCAACTTACTCTTGTTTCTTGTTTTCTCTGACCTTCAGGATTCAGAGTAACCCGCCAGGATGGACAAGCTTGTTGTGTGAAGTTTACCATCTTGAGTAGGCCAGTTTCCCTTCTATCAGGCTGGTGACCCATCTTACCTGTTCCCTTATCCTGGCCTTCTTTGCCCCATGTCCCCAAATCCTGAAACTGAATTGTTCAAACTTGTGCAAACTATATGGGGCTTCAGGAGCTCACTCAGTTCTATAGCTGGCATGTAGTCTGGCTACTGGGTTTTAAAATATTACCTCTCAGTGTTTTACAGCCAAAGCTGGCCACTAAAGGTATGAGATATGCAGAAAGGGCAGGTAGAAGCTCGTCGTCTTCACCTTTGAGAGAGGCAGGGATAGGATGGGGTAGGAGGGAGAGAGAGAAGTAGAGAAGTAGAGGGGGGAAGGAGGAATATTGTGGGAGGAAGCTGCGTAAGAAAACTGAAAGGCCAGGTCAGGTGCTTTGAAAGCATACAGACACCTCTGGAGCATTCGTGTACGTGCCAGACAGACCTCTATGCTCACCTGACAGTTCTTGTGGGTGCCTTTGAAGGCCTGCTTCCTGTTGCCCGACCTGAGCACCCACACCGAGCACCTTTGCCACAGGGACACACTTCAACCTTGCACAGTGGTGGTCAAGGGGAGTCCTTGACTGTTCTCTAATGCACGTCTCCAGGCTCCTCGGTGCATGGAGGATGGGGATGGCATCATCTAACACCCTCATTTTGCACACAAGAGAACAAAGAAAGAAGTCTAAAGAAACGGCATCATTGTCATGTCAATCATTTACTGGGAAAACTCTTTTATTACACTTGGTCCCCAGCTCTGAGTTTCCTGTGAGAATTATTATATGATGAGGACAAACTTGGAGTTTGTTTCTGTACTTTGAGCCTAGTGGGTTTAGTTGTTTTTCTCTAAAGACCTAGAAAAATATTCATAACATTATGCTAGGCGAGAAAATATATATGATCCTGCTTTAAAAATATACAAAGGTGGGGCTGGAGAGATGGCTCAGAGGTTAAGAGCACTGTCTGCTCTTCCAGAGGTCCTGAGTTCAGTTCCCAGCAACCACAAGGTGGCTCACAACCATCTATACTGGGATCTGATGCCCTCTTCTGGTGTGTAGGTGTACATGCAGATAGAACACTCATATATGTAAATTAAATAAATAAAATCTTTCAAAAAATATACAAAGGCATAATTTTACAGAATGGGAAAAAATCTATATATCTAAGCCAATAACTATTCTTCTTTGGTGTCACAAGAAGTAATAAAGTAGGTTCTGGAGTCCAACTTGCTTGGGTTCAGATTCCAATATAAAAGTACTTTTTTTTTTTTTACCTCCGTACCTCAGATTCCTTATGTGTAAGGTCTGATGATGCAAGATGATTCAGACTCGAACAATGGCAGGCACACAGCGAGACTGCATGTGTCAGATCTTATGACATGTATTTTCACAGGGTTAGGACATCTGCAACATAGATTTAAAGAGAGGTTTAGCTCCTTTTAAATTCTGTTATTACTGGTGTGTGTGTGTGTGTGTGTGTGTGTGTGTGTGTGTGTGTGTGTGCATGTGTGTGCTTGTGTGTGTTCTGAAGACTGAAGTCAGGGTGTCAGGCTTAAGGTCATACATGCAGAGAGGCCTTTGGTATTACAGTAAAGTCCGCGTGAATTGTGTACCCAGCATATGTGTCACAGAAAGCTATGAAACTGTTAAATAGTTTTTAATAAGTCATATTGTTTGGGTTAGACCTTTTCTCATGACTAAGATGTTTCTCCTTTTATCTTTCTTACAAGCCAATCGTGTCCACTGAAGCTAGGGGCAGGGCTAGCAAGTCCTCTACCTAAGTGTATTTTTTTCTTTTTCCATAACACTCAGAAAGGCTCAGTCTGTTCTAGTGTCTTTGGCCATATTCCTCCATCCTCCCAAAATAAGCGACATATTCAGGATAAAGGCTCATGTCTCAGCACGAGTGTTCAACCTGGGGTCAGGGGGAAAAATATGAAAATAATTTTTCAGAAAGCAGTTCTGGCAATTAGTGCAAGATAGCTGATAGACCAATGTATTTAGTTAGTTTTTTTTTTTTTTTTTTTTCTGGGACAGGTTCTCATGTTTCCCAGGCTGGCCTCAAACTTGTATTGGTGAGGGTGACCTTGAACCTGTTTCTTCTTCCTCTGCTTCCTAAGTTCTAGAACTACAAGCAGGTGTCGCCTTGTCTGCTTTATTTGTTTTGTCGGTACTGGGGATCAAACCCAGGGCTTCAAGCATGCTAGGCCCGCATCTATCGAGTGAGCTTCGTCCCCTGCCTGCAGGATAATTTCTTGATCCCAGTTTCTCACCTACAGAAATAAATCGACACCTTACATTACTTATTCCAAGATAAAGTTAAACTCTTTCAGAACATGGTCGGTTTCCACCAACGCAATACTTAGATTCTGTTAAAAACTGATAATATGCGTAAATGACCCTGCCTGGGGAAAGCTGTGACAGCTGAGTGTCCTCTGATCAGCAGGTAGGTGACTTCCTCCTAAGGATGCCATTGCAGCCCAACAAGAGTATCTTCATCCTTCCTTGCCTTTCATACATTTAATGGAACCTAGCGAAAATGGCTTGCTGCTTCCTGTCAGCTTGAAAAGGCCTAACATTTCTCGAAGGTTTTAGATGAGCAGCCCACGCCAAATTCTTAATGGAGTTTCAACAGAAGCATCCTATGAGACAAGACGTGTTGTGACTTATCTGCTGGGAGGTTTTCTTCTGTCTTCAGGGAAAAAGCTAATGACTGCAGAGTTCCGGAGCCTGCTAGTCATGGGATCATTGCTGGCTGTTGGCTGTGGCAGGCTCTAAGTACTTTTTGAAATTAGCCAGGAGTCAGTAGCATGTCCTTTCTCAGAATAACATTGCCGTGAATTACTTATAATTACTTAACTTACTTGCAAGGACTAACGTAAATATTTGGGAAAGCTGACTCCCAGGAAACATGTAGTGGTTTGGGATTCTGAATATTCTCTTGCAGTTCTCTTACAAATGCAGTGTGTGGTAAGCTGAATGTGGAAACAGGAACTGTGTGACAGTTGGTAACACTGCAAATGAAATACATCTCTGCTAAATCAGTGGACCAAAAAAAGCAACAACAACAGCAAAAAGACGTGCCCATGAGGGAGTGTGGAGGTTACTGTGAATGCTAAGGACAGAGTGGATGTTCCAAGGAAATGTCAGAAAACAGCAGTTCAGAGATGAGGCAGAGCTGTAGGAAGGGCAACGATAAGAGCAAAGGATTACTTCTTTCAAAAGCTACACGCAGTTGGATGGTAAAGCCTAGAGGTATGAAAAGGCAATGAGAATTTCCTTATATCTCCCCAACAGAATATTCCCTAAAATGCATTTCTATGTCTCATGTAAAATTTCTTTTCATATAGGCAGTACTTAAATAATGTGGTTCAAGCACTCATGCCTCTAAGTTCAGCTCTGACTCACAAAAAATAAAATAAAATAAAATAAAATAAAATCAGCAGCTAACACACAAAAATAACACTAGTAACTAACATGCTGAACATAAAACATAAAAGCCACATTTAAACAAATTCAGCTCCGAGTTAAAATGTTTCTGAAAGCCGGGGCCAGGAATCATCACAGACACTTGCAGAAGAGAAGCAATAAAATTCCGTCTGTTAGTATAAGAGCGAGGCGGATCATGGACAGCATGAAGTGCCGTTAGATCTGAGGTCATTAGATTATGTTGGCCAGCTCTTTACTTAGATGAGCCATGCTGCTTGCTCTGGGGCCTCCAAGCAAACCGTATGTGGCAGGAACTGACGTACGAATACGTTTTCAGTACACCACTTTGTGTTATTTCATAGGCCTCTGACATTTGGCCTGCCACCAGAGCCGACGCTAGTGTGTTTCATCAATGCCTTCGTTTTTCCTTTGTAATACTCACCAACTTTTTAATGGTGGTTTCTATTTAAGTAACGTCTCCACATCCAGGAGCAGCGAGATCCTTGAAAAAAAAAAGTTAATCTCTCTAGTCTTTGGAGGTCAAAGGAAAAGTGACAGCAGAAGGCAGAGATGAGCAGCGCTCTTCCAAGCCAGCCTTCTCTCTCTCTCCCCTTCCTTCCTTCAAATAAAATTAGAAGTGGGAGGAAAAAGATTTAGAAAAATATTTGAAGAATTGTATCCCAAGCCGTATAACGGTTCTTTTTTTCTTAGTCAGAGGCCACCCAGAGGCTTGACTGACATTCTCTTGGAGACCTCTGAAGGCATCCACTCTTGGGTAGCTGAAGTGCATCTACTTCAGTGGTGAGATTTCCGGGCCACACAGAAATGGAAGCAGCTTTCTGGTTCTGCCTCCAAGACGAGCAACTTTGCAAGTCCTTAGCCACAAGGCTTACAGCTAGCCACCAATTCCCCCAGACTTAGCAGCAGAACGTGTGCTAACTGTGTGAGGACTTGGGGTCAATCGCCAGCACCCTCCCCCATAAAGTAGACTAGAGGTTAGATGTTCTCAAAGGTCATCCTGGGTCAACATTTCTCAGTTTTGCTTTTTTTTTTTTTTTTAAATATATACTTTGGAGACCTATGGTAGAAGTTAAAAAAAATTGTGAGTAACAAATAGGAGTAGGATAGGGATAATCTTTTCTAGGCATTTTGTGTTTTTTAAAAAGTTTTTTTTTTAAACTTATATTTAACTGTGTGTAACTCTGTGTGTGTGTGTGTATCCTTGTGTGTGTGTTATGTAAACTTGTGAGTGTGGGTGCTCAGGGGTCCAGAAGTGGCTATTGGATCCCCTGGAGCTACAGCTCAGGGAGTGCTGGGAACCAAACTGCTTTTACTGTTGTCCTGAGTTTAGTACTTTGTACTTTTATCGCTGTTTCAGCAAGTGCAGGAACTGTCAGGTAACCGGTTACAAGCTGGCCCTTCTGTTCTAAGCTCTCCAGAAGTTACATATAAAGAGAACTTTTTTTAAAGTCACTATTTTCATTTTTTAAAGTCATGTCTTTTAGTTTTGAAGTTAATATAATTACACCATTTCTCCCTTCCCTTTTCTCCTTCCAAATGCTCTCATATACCCTTCTTTGTTCTCTTCCAAATTCATGACCTTTTAAAAATCATTAATTGTTGCTACACGCACATATATATTCCTAAAGATAACCTGCTCAGCCTGAATAATGTTATCTGTATGTTTGTTTCAGGGATGACCATTTGATATTGGATAACCAGTTGATGATCACTAATTTCATTTTATTGTCAGTAAGTCATACAGCGATCAAAAAACTCAGACAGGCCATTTGAGCTGCACTAGCAGCAAAAAACAGTGCGAACACCCTGGAATGGTGAGACATGGAAGTCTCAAAATGAAACGGCCCCAAACCAATAAATAAAACCAAAACATAACCCTAAGACTCGCCCTCCCCGACACAGTATGGTTGTTAAAGAAATACCGCAACAGAGGCAGGTTAGTAACAGCGGCTTGCTGGGGGTGCAGGAGGCATGATCAAAAGGGGTTCAAGTTCATTCTCTGTTACTGAGTTCATGGGTAGAGAGGCCTACAGGGTACCTTTCAGGGGGGAAAAAAAAACAAAGAAAAGAACAATCTCCAAGCTCCAGTTTATGGGAGAGTCAGCACCCACAGAGGCAGAAAGCACTGACTTGCTCCGTAAAACACAGCCTTGAGGGGTTTACAGGACATCCTCAAGAGTCGGAACCCCACCATGGCCTGGTTCCTCGTCTGGCATGTCATCTCCATCTTAGGGCCTAGGGATAGAAGTAAAGACTGAGACTCTGTGTAAGGCTTCCAGGGTGGTGGGGAGCCAGGGGGAGGCCGAGGAGGGGGACGGGAGCTCTAGACACACATCACAGGACACGCAGGGAGTGTCACTGCTGGGTGGGGGCTCCAGAGAAGAGAATAAGCCTGGTCCAGCGGTCTTGTGATGGGCAGCGGTGAGTCGCGTGGTGTTGGTAGGCCAGGATGCGCACACTGTGCTCTGGGGCAGGCCAGCCCTCAGTAGCCCTTGCTCTGATCCTGCATGTGCTGAAGGAACCACAGACCCTGTCCGCAGGTAGGACCTTGGATGCCTCACGGTAGAGACCCATCCTGGGTCTTGTGGGCCCAGGACTCAGCCATTTTGGTCTCAGCTCAGGATCTGTGTTCCAAGGAAGGAGCTTTTAGGGAAGTGTGTGTGGATTTGGCTGTTTGGTCGTTCACGAATGCCTGTAATCTTAGCACTCAGAAGGCTGAGAGGGGTTGCAAATTTCAGGCCAACCTGATTTACATAGTCAGATTTCTGTCTCAAACAAGCAAGCAGGTGTGTATAGGTCAAATGAAGATGAACCTTGTGTCTTGTATTGTGCCAAATTTTTTAACTTGATTTCACCTCATTTTATCTATAATCCGGCAGTTTTTTCACTGAGATTTCCCATCTTTGTGACAGCGGGGATTTTGGAGACAGCGTGGGTGGGAGGATGTTCAAACTTAGAAGGCAAGCCTGGAGCACCCGTGTGCTACAAACAGAAAGATTCTTTATCCTGGCCATCAGTAAAAGGAATTTTTGGCTTTTGTTTATTTCTTACTATAGGCTGAACAGCTTAAAGTTGCGTCTGCCTTTTCCAGCTTCCAAATCTTTTAGAGAAAGAATACGGGCAGACAAGGAGAAAATGGGAAAGAGAATGTCAGATAAGCAATAAATATAAAAAAAATAAGAGTGCCTGAAATACTGATTGAGACATATTTATAGTAAAGTTTTATTTGGCCTTCTTTGGAAATGCTGATTTAACTGAGCATCTAGTGCGTTTACTTTGTAAATATAACAAATAACTATATGCTAAAAGATAATTCATGTTTGGTGTTCTAGCAGTTCTGAGGACATCCTTTTTCTTGTACAGAAAGTCTCAGTTTGAGCCTTTTAAGCTATTTTGAGACTATTAGGCTACACGAATCTTTGTCTTGGCTAGGGTTCAATCCCAGCACACATGCACACACACACACACACACACACACACACACACACACTGACATTCTGGCCTGGATAATTCCTTGTTGTGGTGGGCTGTGTGTTGTAGGAGCTTAGCAGCATCTCTGCTTGCTTGCTTGCTCTCCTTTCTTCTTTCCTTCTTTCTTAGCTTTAATTTAAAGCTAAAACTAATAATAATCCTATTAGTGTGTATGAGTGCTTTTCCTGCACATATGTCTGTGTTCCACATGCATGCATGGTGCCAGGGGACGTGGTAGTCCATGTGGTGCTAGAAATAGAACCCAGGTCCTTTGCAAGAACAAATGCTCTTAAGCACTGAGCCAGCTCTCCCACCCCAACATTTCTGGTTTTTATTCATACACACTAATAGGATTATTGTGGTTTATTTTCTTGTTGCTGTAGTAAAATACAGTGACAAAGACAACTTAAGAGAGAAAGGGTTTGTTCAGCTCACCGTTTAAGGTGTGGTCTACGTGCTGGGAAGTCCAGGCAGCAGGAGGTTGAAGCACCTGATCACTTTGCATACGTAATCAGGAAACAGAGAGGGAAGAGTGAAAACTTCCATTTGGTTCATTTTTCTCTGTTTATGCAGCCCAGGATCCTATCCCAGAGAAAGGCCCCACCCACAATTAAGGTCGATCTTCCCACATCAATTAATGTAATAGACACGACCACCCCTAGAGGCCTTTTGATTCTGTCATGTTACGATTAATAGCGATCATCACAAATGCTTTGTTTTCTATGTTAAAATCAAGAGTCTCTAGAGATCAAAGACAGGAACTGGAAAGGAAAGTGTCCCTGGGTGAGAACTGCAGGTCTGGTAGTATGTGGGGAGATTTTGGGAGATTTCTTTCAAAAGAGTCTGTGGGTAGATCAGTGGTATTTGTCCATTCACAAGGTCCAGGATTCCATTTCCCACACTGCAAAAATACAGTACAGCGCAGCACATCACATCACAACACAACACAACACAACACATCACAATACAGCTATGGAGTAGGGGGTAAAGAGGGAGAGAAAGTATTTGAAAGAGTTGTGGGAAGGTGAGTAAAATTTCTAAAGAGAAAGAAATTGATGGTGGGAAGCATGTCAGGTGAGTGGAATGGAAAAGGATGCTTGAGGCAGAAAAACAGTGGCTAGATTTAAGGTACTGTAGGTCAACATACTTAACTGTTTAAGAAATAGGAAGAGTATGACATTTCTTAAGAATTGGACTTATTTGATGATTTTGCCTGTAGCCCCAGCACTGGACTCACGTGCTTCCTAACATCGTGGACAACTGTGAACACAATTACGATGAGGGTCCACAGATGATGGCAGAACTGATGGTGCTTCCTACATAGCATGCAGCACAGCGAAGGCCTTACCCATGTTTTTGGTATACACTCCCATAACACACACACCCAGTCAGAAAAGGTATAGCGTGATGGTGAGTGTGTCTCCTATGCCATTGGCCATTGTTTTAGGGTATTTTCCTACTCACAGAAATGTTTAAGTCAGCATATATTTTATGGCAGCAGTCCTCTCTCTGTCTTGTTTTCTGTGCCTGAATCAAGAGGCTCGCTTGTGCGGTTAATCTCCAGCATTCAGCTTTGGGTAAGTGCACTGTATGTGCTCTCAGCACAATGAAGAATCACCCAACTGCATATTTCTCAGAACAGACCTCTGTTGTAATCAACAGGACTGTGCTGTCTTGACCTCTGTGGCTGCTCAGTAATTAATAGCTGATGTAATCTGAAAGGCAAACGTGTCAAAAATGGGGAAGCTTTGGATGGAAGTCTAAAAGGTGAGCTGTTTCTGGCAGGCCAAGGAGAGCTTTCGGAGCTTTACGAGCAAGGGACGTCTTGATCTTGAGAAAGACAAGCTAAGCTATTCTTTGGCTGGTTCTCCCACTGGTAAGATGTAAGTGTGAGACTCAAGGATTGTAATAGCAGCCACCATTAAAATCTTTCTGCTTCACAATTTACAAAGCGCCTCTGCCCGCTTTTTCTGTTTGAGCCAAGTACATTATCAATTACATAACATTTTTTTCTTCATTTATTTTTCTTCGAAAATAGTACTGATTTTTAGACATTGCTGGAAGATGAGCTTCAAATATATTTCCTACTGTGAAGCAAACAAGACAAAAACGTGCAATTTGATTATTATTATTATTATTATTATTATTATTATTTCACTTCTCAAGGTATGATGTCATTAGTGGGCCTGGCAGCTCTTTGATTTATGGGCAAAGAAGAGCCTTGGCTGTCTGGGAGCCAGTTTGGAGGTGTTTCTGTTACGTCCTCAGATGAGGGTGGGGCTAGACAAACACGGAAAGAGCTGGCTGTCATTTCAGCTTGGCATTGTCCCCACCACAATCTCTTCGAAGTCTGTTTGTGTCTCCGGCTCACTCCCTGACCGCTCTGTTCTTTCCATGCTGGAAAGGCCAGGTGGCTTTTTCTGATGTCCCCACCTCCCAGGTGCTGTTTCTGTCCATGCCCTGTGGGGAAACTGCATATTTGGGGGTGTTATGAGGTAATGTGTAAATAGTCTCCTTTCCCCTCAAACCAATGTCTCCTGCGTTTGGGGAGGTTAGGACAAAGATGAGAGTAAATCAGTTGATCCAACAAAAATAGAACGAACAACTAACTGGACTATGTAGACCAGACTGGTCTTTAACTCCAAGACAGCTGCCTGTCTCTGTTCCCAAGTACTGGGGTTAAAGGCCTCTGCTGCCATGCCCTGGAAATCTTTACTTTTTGTTAATTCACAGAAATGTGTGTATTTTAACCTGGAGTAACAGTGCCTAACTTGTTATCATGCCACTGTAAAGGAAATTCTAGATTTCACTGATTATTTCTAGAGAGATAAAAATGCTCATGACTTCAGTATTTAAATTAAAACCTGGGAGTCTCAGAATATCTGCCACAGCGAAATAATTACTACTTTTCAAATTTTGTTGGCACACCATTCTACCCATTTTGAGTTTAATCAACTGTACCTATCCAGGCTTACGTAGGTAGTTGGTTGATTGATTTCCTTGTGGTGCTTTGGGAATGGAACTCATGGTCTTCTGCTTGCTAACCACACCCTGTACCATTGTTACCTTTTCCACCACCTAGCTACATGCATTGTCCCCGAGCTGTACCCCAGACCCAGCATTTGTTTAAATTATTAATTTGCATCCATTTATTTATTGTGGTGGGGGCCACCCCTGTGGAGGTCAGGGACAACTTGCAGTAGCTGGTTCTCTCCTAGCATCAGAGGAGTTTGTCAGGCTTGGTGACAAGTGTCCTTACCTGCTAAGTCTTTTTGGTGGCTTCCAGTATTCAGTTTAAGGGATCTATTTGTTATCTTGTTTTTACTGTACAAGCCAGTGATTAAGCTTCATTCTAGAAGAATTGATAGCAGGAATGCCAAACACCTCTTGCAAGTAGAAACGCTGATCACTGAACTCGTAGAGGTGGCTGGAATGATGCTGAGAAGGATTCTGAAGAAAACCATACCAATCATTGAACTATAAAATCCATGCTGTACGCTCACCACCAGGCTAATGGACATTCAACGTCTCTGAAAGTTGAGTTACAAATAGATATCTCAAAATGACTTAGTGTCTGGCCTGCTGTCTTTGAAATAAAATCACAGGCGTTTTCTTGCATGAATGTAGAGGGTGTTACACTGTCTGCAGAGAACACCTCTCTGCAGCCATGGTTTGGCATCTCCTGTTGTTTACTTCCGTTTGAAAAATGCCCCGAGGAGTCCTGAGGGAGCTCCATTTTCTCACATTGACACCTGCTTTGTTTTTTCAAGGGCTTAGTCTTCAGAGAATAGGAGAGAGGGCTCAATTTGTTCAGGTTTAAAGACAGTCTTCTCTGTTGGGTGTTCTGGTGAGGGTACGCTGTGGAGAGGGTGAGCTGATTAAACTGGTGCCTGAGCTACAGACAGGACCTGTCCTCGCCATTCATCTTCAAAAGTCAGTCTTCACGATTCCTTGCCCATTTATTTGCTGCCTTTCATCATGTCCCATGGCGTTTACAACCGTCCCAGCTTAGAAGGTAAATCTCAAGTCTATAAGCACATTAGTGGACAGTGCTGTCTCCTCACCATTGGACACCAGACCCTCCCAAGCAATTTAGGCAGCCTTGACTTTATCGAAAATTCCGAGGTGAGAAAAATTAGTTCTCTGTTAGAACTAATTGTTACCCAATAATAATTAGTTATAACTAATAAGTAATGATAATTAAATCATTTTGTGTGTGTGTGTGTGTGTGTGTGTGTGTGTGTGTGTGTGTGAGTGTGTGTGTTTTGAGACAGGGTGTAGCCTTGGCTGTCCTGGACTGTCTTTGTAGACCAGGCTGACCTCAAACTCACAGTTATCGGCCTGCCTCTGTGTAGAACTAATTATTTTTAAAAATTAGTTTTTACAGCTGTGAAGATGCCTTGTTTTCTGCTGATTAAGAATCAAGAAAATAAATTGTAATTGATTTTCATGGACCAAAGTTTTATTATTAGTCTTTCTTTCTTTCTTTTTTTTTTTTTTTTTTTTTTTGTTTTTTTGAGACAGTGTTTTTCTGTGTAGCTTTGGCTGTCCTGGGTTCACTTTATAGACCAGGCTAGCCTCAAACTTTCAAACTTGCTGGGATTACAGGTGTGTACCATTGCCCCTGGATTTATTAGTGTTTCTTAAAGGAAACCATTTCTTAAAAAAAAAAAAAAAAAACCTCTTTAAAAAAGAGTTTTAAATACATACAGCTATGTTATGAATCTTCTCAGGTCTGGTCAAGCTTCCTTTTAGCTTGAAGTATGCATAGCTCTTAGAACCACTCATGTTTATTGGCTTGTTCACACTGACTGGGTTTTTATGATTTCGTCTTTGGTTATGACTGAACATCTCCTCAGAAAAACATGCTGCCCTTTGGGAGGCAAGCTGTCTCCGCCTCCCTGAGGCTTGATAGCTTTATTGATATGGTACCAATGCTGACAAGAAAAGGAAGAGCAAGCACTGGAAAACCAGAAAGAAAGGCATTTTTACTGACGGTACAGGCTCTTGGCATGAGAGTTTTAGGAGCTACTGGCTCAAGTGGCCAATGGAGGAATTGTGCCACATTGGGTGTAAAGAATCTGACTCTCCAAATTACAGCTGGCAGAAAGCTGCCGCTGGGTTTACATTTTCTGGGGCACGTCATCCTTGGCCACAGTGCAATGAAAGATTCATCATCTTCGCGGGTGACACGGGGCAAAGCAAGGTTTAGTCTCTTTCTTTTGCCAGGGGATTGATGGTTACTGAGCTGTCAAGTCTGTCCAAGTAAAAGTCAAGGGGTGTGAGCCCAGGTAAACGAAATGTTCACCGCTGAAGAAGCCAACGTGGGTTTGGAACCACGGAGGCACATCGTGAACTACCAGGGCTTTGCCCATGAAGACAGCGCTGTCTCTGTGGATGGCTGCAAGGCAGGTTAGAGCACTGACATTCCAGCCCGAGCATGCAAGAGGGAGACTTTCTAAAGATGGGCGGCGGTTACATCCGCAACGTTCAGTTCATAAGAAGCACAGTTGGACCACTGTGGGGAATCTGGGCTTTGCCTCATTTAGTATAAAAGGTTGTCATATTTCATAATGATTGGAGCTGCAGACATCACCTCCCGTCGTGGTTAGCAGAGATGCCATAACTGAGAAGAATTTGAATAGTGAATGGAACAAGGGGCAGATTTATTCTCTTAAGAACCTAGCTGTATCTGTCTCTTTAGAAATCGAAAATTTTGTGATTTGGAAAAAAGATTGCTTAATCATAAGTAGATATCTCTCAATGTAAATTTTGTGTTGTGATTTGAAGCCTAAACTACACATTTAGAAAGGAGCACTTAAAGTGTACCTTTGTATGATCACCCGCCAGCTTTTACGACAAATACACTGCAGGATTTGAGATGTTTCCAATGTGTAGAACTCAGTACCTCAGTGATCTCATGGACTTGCCGGGATCAGATTCCTTTGTTGTTAACAGAAACAAAATACAGACTGACTCAAAGGAATAAATGAAGAAAGCAGATGTTTTGAACAGAATGATGTGTGAAAGTATATCATTAATTAATGATAGGGTGATAAGAAGAGTCCTAGGACTTGGTAGGCTAGAATTTGCAAATGTGTGGGGTGCAGGAGCTCAGCACTTCTGTTTGGCTAACAGAGTATGCCAAGCACTGTGTTGAATGCTAGAAGTCCAATAATTTCAAAGTGAGGTCCTGCTTTCAAGAAGCTCACACTAGGCAAATAAACATGGCAGCCGCCGCAATTACAAGTGAATAACATCTAAGGCAATGAGGGAAGAGACAGCTAAGCTAGGAAACCAGCTCAGAGAGAACAGCGCTTGAGTTTTTATTTAGTGGAAGAGCAGAAGGATTACTACAGGGAGGAAAAGGGTAAGGTCTAGAAGACCAGATAGAGCAAGGTGTTCTCAGGAAATGAAAGCAGTTGGCATAACTAGAATCTAGGGTTCTATGAGGGAAGAGCTAGAGAATGTCTATGGTTTGGCCAGTGTGGTGGTTTGAATAAGAATGGCTCCCATAGGCTTGCATGTTTGAGTTCTTAGTCATTGAGAACGGCACTACTTGAGAAGCATTAGGAGGTGTGGCATTGCTGGAGGAAGTGAGTCACCGTGGGTGGGTGTTGGGGTATTCAAAGCCCAAACCAGACCCAGTGTCTCTCTCTTTCCGATGCCCATGGATCCAGATGTAGAACTCTCAGATACTTCTCCAGCACCATGCTTGCCTGTGTGCCACCATTTTCCCTACCATGATGGCCATGGACTAAACCTCTGAACTGTAAGCAAGCCCCAGTTAAATGCTTTCTTTTATAAGAGTTGCCACAGTCATGCTGTCTCTTTGTAGCAATAGAACGGTGACTAAGACAGCCAGTGTAGGCTGTCTAGGTTGTAGGGGACTGTGGAGCTTTTTCAGGGCAGTGGCAGAGAGTGAACACGGAAGCGCTTGTATTAAAAAGATTATTGTGAGAACTCTGAAGAGTTGGGGAGTCTGCACTGGGGCTAGGATGCTCCTTAAAAAGGAGGGAGGAAGAGGGCACAGGGCAGCCTGGGGGATGACTGCAAAAATTTGTTTCCACCTGACAACTCTACCCATTTTGTCTCAGCTTCAAATTCATGTTGGGCTGACAAATCAGTATAACTCCCTTTATATTTCTGGATTCTCATTAATTAGTTGCAAATCCTGCAGTGATATAGATAATACTGATATCTTTACAAGTTAAAAAAAAACAAGTTAGTAAAACAACTCCCCAAAGGGTCACAAATTATTTAATTTTTCTTCTTCTTATTTTATTTTATTTTATTTTTTTACCTAAATTATTTTTGGATTAGAACTGATTTTCCTCTACGAATCAACACTTTTACAATTTTGCGAGTCGAAGTTACTTGAAAATACATCTCAACTTTTAGACAGACCTGCAGCAGCCATACACCTAAGCAAGCCCATTTCAGCTGCATCACTAAAGCAGCTATATTACACGAAGTGCATGGCTGGGCTGACATTGTAGGGAGTGACACGGGATAGATCCGTTCTGTAACAGCTTGAAATAGCCCTGGGACACCAGAGACAAAAGCTCTCACAGGCCTGTGCAAGCTCACCTATGGCTCCGCTCTGCAGGAATGAGAAGCTCAGCACAAGCTAAGCTGGGTGTTTGTGTTTAACCAGGGTCGCCTGTGCTAGACAGGGACCTGCCGAGCCCAGTGAGTGAGATTACAACTTGCACAAATGTGACATTCGCGGTTCCGCCAGCAGAAGAGACTAATGTGAAGCAGAGACGCTCAGAGGACCGTGTTCTCAGCTTGCCGCATGCCACGTAGAAATCCCAGTGTGTTTGGCACTAGCTGAGCTAAGCGCATCTGAGAATTGGAGGCATAGCTCTGAGTTTTAAAAAGCATTTCAAAGAGAGGAGTCTTAGACTGCACTGACCGTCTTAGAATTTAGTCATTTGTTATGTTCATCCCTGCTTGCCTTAATTGTCACCTCTCCTGTTTATTAAGCACTCTCCAGAAAGGCCTGAGTCAAGCTGCTCCTGCTCATCGTTTCAGTCTGACCCCATAATGTTCAGGAAGTTGTCAGAGATTATTACTATTATTCCCATACTAAACCAAAAGTGAGGCTTAGAGGAGCTAAATGGCTGTGTGTGTGTGTGTGTGTGTGTGTGTGTGTGTGTGTATGTGCGCATACATCTGTGCACTTGTGTATGTGGGTGTATATTCCTGTGTGTGTGTGCCTACATAAGTCAGAGGTCAGGGTTAAGTGCTTCTCTATTGTTCACCACTATATATATTGGAAATGCAGGTGAGGTAGGATGGGCATAATACTTTGAACTGAATAAGTTTTCAAGAAATATTTGTGAACTAGTCTCCTAGCTATAATAGGAAAGGTTTGCTTGCTGTATGCCTTGTTTTTTGTTTTTTTTATTCTTTTACAATTTCATACATACAAAAAATACACTGACTATATTTCCCTAACCCATTATCCTTTCATGTTCCCTCCCACCAAACCCTTTTGTCTTCCCAACAAGTTTCCCTTATACTTTCATGTATTTTTTCTTTAAAACAAACAAACAAACAAACAAACAAAAACCAAATAATTTATTGGGGAATATATACAGAAAATAAAATCCATTACCACTCCAAAAAAAAAAACAATAGAAAGTGTATCTTATTTATTTATTTATTTATTTATTTACTTATCTATCAATCTGTCTGTCTATGTATTTATTTATTTTAGACCAATAGTATTTGGATTTTCCCTCAGTCTCTGGACTATCTAGTCTCTGGTTCTTGATTGCCTGAACAGTGTGTTCTAACTCATGGGTTCTAACTCATGGAGTCGGCCTTCTGTGAAATTAGACATTTGGTTGGTTGCACCCACAAGATTTGTGTAACCATTGGTCTAGCATATTTTGTAGGCAGAAAAGATTGTAGATCAAAGGTTGGTTTTGTATTTACATTTCTCTTTTCGGTAGCCTGAAGAGTACCTTTTCATGTCAAAGACACTAGAATGTGGAGGTGAAGGTTCTGTGTAAGTACAAGCTTGACCTCTTCACGTTCAAGGAGTTGTGCAGGTGGTGTCTTCAGCAATGGGGCCTTGCTGTAAGTTTATGGAGAGCAACCCATTGTCTTGGCAATAGCCTGAGTTGTTTGGGAATTTCAATGGGATTCTTTTGGCCAACAAGAAACCAAGTTCCTGTATTGTAAGCTTTGTTTGTGACAAAAGGTGGCCAGTTGGGGTTTTGTCTTCCTCCTTATTTGGAGACTTCATGAGGATCACCTTCATGTGCCACAGGAAGTTTCCACTGCACTAGGTCTCCATGATGCCCCTCAAATGCTCTTCAGTCCCATCTATCTATCCCCTCATTCCCTCCCTCAGTCCCATCTCCCTCTCCTCTCCCACTTGATCTTCCTGTTCTCATCCCTGCCCCTCCACGGTGGCTCCAGTCTACCCATAAAATCTATTCTATTTCTCCTTCCCCAGGAGATCCGTGCGATTCCCACCACCCAATCCCTGGAAAGTGTATTTTAAAGTGAAGAATCATATTTTTCATTTCATGTTTAAGTCTCACAAACGCACAAATGATCAGAGTGGAAGAAAGCTACTACGCTGGATCTGAGGCAAAGACAAGGTTAAATCTTGAGGAGTATAGTGATTTTGGTTTCCAGTGTTCACCACCTCACGGTAGCCCTCTGTAACAGCCAATGTGATCTTCATTTCTCAGTAAAGGGGCTTGTCTAAATCAGAGACCTTGGCTTGTTCTGCCCTCCTGGTCTCTAGAAGCTGCACAAAAATGTGTTCTTCACCTGGAGCTACAAGCAAGAATATTGTCCTCCTACTCTATACCTAAGCACCACAGGCCCCGGTGTCTGGTTGCTCAGCTTCCTGTACTCAGTGTATTAAGCTAAGGCAGGCTCTACCATCCTATTGGCGGTAATGGGCCTGCCTGCCACTGCTGAGACCTGCTGCAGTGGGATGTTCCAGTGCTTCGCTAATGGTGAAACGAAGCAGAGAGTGAGTCCAGAGCCTATACAGCAGCAGCGGGGAGCTGTATCAGCCCATCACAGAGAACAGCAGAACTGCACTGCGAGTTTCTAGAGGTGATCTGCGAGGCAGTTTTCAAGTCTGAAAGTCCCTAGTCCAGATGCCCTCTAGAAACAGAGAGTGTGAATTTTTCACAGCAGCCCAGGAGAGCTGGAGAGTCTGGCTATCTGCTGGCTGGCTGGAGAAAGCTGTATATTCTCCTCGACAATGAGTTTTAGCTAAGTAGCTAAGTGTTTGTTCTCTCTCTCTGCAGTACTGTGAATCAAATGCAGGACCCCAAGCATGCTAAGCAAGTGCTCTACCACTGGTCATCCAGGAATTTTAAAATAAGGTCAGATGCTTTTTTTTTTTTTTTTGTTAGCTTCTCTTTTCTAAGAGCTAGCTCATAGGTGTCTTAGGACTATGGCACAATTCTCATTTCCTACAAAAATATAAATATGCCCAGCAGAGGGGCTGCTCCAGTGGAATAGCCAGCTTGAACACTGTTCTTGTTTGATAACCAGCACTGAGGTATAAGTATAGTATGCAGGCACCTTTAACTTGCCTGACACTTCTCAGGGAAAGGTGGGGACCTCATGAGCTCTTGCCCTATCCATGATGTCACGGTGATGGGTTCAGTCTTGTGCAGGTAACTACTGCTGCTGTGTGGTCAGCATGCAACCGCCATGTTATTCCCAGAGAACAGCTCTTCAAAACACTCCTCCTCATTTTTTAACTCTTACATTCTTTCTGCCCTTTATTCCCCCAATGTTCCCTGAGTCTTGGAGTCAGGGGACATACGTGTTCTATTTAGGGCTGGGCATTTAACAGTCAGTTATTCTCCATTATGAGTCTCTGTGCTAGGCATTGCTCACTGCCAAAAGAGGTTTTTCTAAGGCCAACAGTAGCACTATCTTACAGGTAGTGAGTTAGGAGGAAGGCTAGTGTTATATCTAATATTTCCAACTACTTTTAAAGGCCCCATTATAAAGTACTCATCTATCTATCTATCTATCTATCTATCTATCTATCTATCTATCTATCTATCTATCTATCTATCTACCTATGTTTTTCAAGACAGAGTTTCTTTGTATAACAGCCCTGGCTGTCCTGTCCTGTAAATCTTTCTTTAGACCAGGTTAGCCTTGAACTCACCCATTTATTTTTTTAAATCCTTCAAGCCTGAGATTCTTGACTCTTTCCAAAGGTTGAATATGTTCCATTTATTCTATATGTTAAGAATAACTTACTTTGGGTCCGGTGAAAACAGCCCAGTGCCTAAAGGCACATGCCACCAATACTGGTGATCCGAGTTACTGTGGAACACACAAGGTAAAAGGAGAGAGGCAACTTCCAAGCCTGTTCTCTGGCCTCCTTGTATGTCCATCAACATACATGTGCCCACTTGCACACTGTGCCTGCCTGTACACTCACAAATCAGTGAATAAATGTAGCAAAAGCTCCTTTTTTAAGGATGGTTTCCTTTTCACCGTCCAATGTCTATTCACCTTCTTACTCTCAGGGCTTCTCACATTTGCACAGCAGAACTATTGTTCTGAACTTTAAGAGACAGAGAGCATGGAGTTGCATACTCCTTTCCTGGTCACGCTTGGTTATCATCCATTTATTCTTTTCTCAGAGGATTTCGTAGCTCAGATATTCTTCTTTTCACAGACGGCCAAGATCATTATCTCGTAGGCTCCCTGTACCCATGCTGTGGGGGAGAATCCAGAAGCTGGAGGCTTTCATCAGAGGTTATTCAGGGGGAAGATAAGCTTGGCTTATCATGTTGGTCAGCTGCCTGCTAACAACCCAAGGCGGGCCAGCTTCAGCGTTCCCAGTGAAGTCATTCAGAGTTTATCTAGTTTGTTATTAACCTTCTCAGCACTTTTTGATTTTCCTGGTTTTTCTCTAATTTCTGGTAAATCTTACAAATTCTTCGTCTTTTTTAATTTAAAAAAATGTATTTGTTATTATTGTATGTGTGTGTCTGTGTGTTGTAGCAGGTGGTTGTGTCACAGTGCATGTGTGGAGGTTCAGAGAACAACACTTTGGAGCTGGTTCTCTCTTCCCACCTTTATGTAGGTACTAGGGATTGAACTCAGGCTTCCATAGTTGATGGGTAAGTGCCTTGCACACTGCTGAGCCATTTTACCATTTACTGTCTTCTTTTTTTCTTCATCTTAATGAAGATTCCATAGCTTCTCATTCTCATGAGGGCCTTATGATTCTAAGGGCCTTTAAGAGGTTGTATCACATTTTCACATTCAGTTAATTATTTAATCCTAGAAAAGAGACGCCTCTGTAGGAGTCTCAGTAATTTGCAAGTGTACATGTGACCATGTTTTTCTGTGTCTGCCTGCACCCTTTTGTTTTCCCTCACCTAATTCAAGTACGCAAGGACACGCTATGTGTGCACTCTAAGGCCTGTGCTAACTGTGCAGTCATCACAAAAGTCACTCGCTCAGCTTTTGCCTGCAAGCACTTCGTGATCTCGTGGGATAAAAGAGCTGGTAAGTGCGGCAAGGCTGTCATACAAAATTAGTATAATTTCTGTTTCCATTTTTACACTTTACTTTGCTTAAATTTATCTTACGCTTTCTAATCACTGCGCTGTAGAATCAGGGAGGGATCAAGAAGGGAAGAAGCCAAATCCACAGCTGAACAACCTCCTCCATTGCAGTTGAGTAGGTGTGCTGCAGACTACCCAGGGCAGATGTTGAACCCACACCACAGCTGGGCGGCTGACGCAGACAGGGTGCTATGTTCTTTTAGGTCTGTGGTCGTCCATACATTCTGATGAAGTGCTAGCCGTCTTTGTCAACCATCTCCTGCCCAGAAAGATCCCCTAGAAGGCATACAACTAAACAAACAAACAAACAAACAAACAGAATATTCTGTAATCCTTGACAGCAATACTGGCTGTCTTTCAGCGGTCACTGTGCCACAGTCACAGAGCCTAACAGTAAAAGGCATTGTTACGCACACATGGTTAAGGCAGTCGTGATGTGGGGGGGTGGCATCTCTCTAAAATCTTCCCTTTCGTTAAAGTTATTCGCGAATCTCATTGGTTAGCCCCATGAAGAAAGACAAGTTAGTGGTTTTGCACAGGAATTGAGAAAAACAACAACAACAAAAGCCAAGTAGTTCATTTCTTTGAGATGTTCAGTGAGCAGTTAATTTCTTTGGAATGCTTGTGTGGTCCCTTAGCCAACATTACTGATGACTAATTCCTGGTCTTGACAACAGTCGTCATTCCCCCTCCTCCCCCCCCAGCTCAAATGTGTTCCTCACAAATCAAGAGGAACCCTGAGCAGTGAGCGCAGCTCCATCAGATGCACTGGAAGTTTCAAGGTCACCATTTGTTTGTATATATATCTTTGACATCATCTCTTTGGACCGTACTTGAGGCCGTTACCTCATAGTTAGCAGCACAGAGCGACCCTTGACTACATCAACACACCAGTAACTGTTACAGAAATATCACAGGCCCAGACTCTCACGTGAGGAGCCTCCAGCCAAGAGAGGACTGCTGAAATGAAGGGTGTGAGGAAGACGAGCAAGCCAGGATCCTCAGGAACTGAGCCTAACTTCTAATAAAAGAAAGGAAACAAGAACAAAGCATTGACTTCAACTCAAATTCCAGCTTGTTTTCTTTACAGAGGCCATTTGTTTTAAGTTTGTCCATGCACAATCAAGCATTTTTCCTCCTAGCTTATTGTCACATACTTTTAAGAGAACAATGATTTCCCTTCTCCTCCTCTGTTCTTCTCTATTGTTTTGGAACAGAAATATGACTTTAAATAACTCTAATCCTTTGGATTGTATTTGGCTGGTCAGGGTGAGCTGTTCTTATCCCAGCTGGAGGGTGAAATGAAGGAAGCAGGGAGTCATGCCAAGCTTGTCTGTCTTTTTGTACTGCCTTCATAATGCCTTACTTGGCATTATGGGATCAGCCCTCCATTACAATTCAGGATTCACAGAGAAGCAAGAGCAGGGAGTTGAGGCTGATAGCCACCGTGCCTTTTGCTCAGTGGAGGGCTACAGCTAGCTGGCCATGGCCTTAGGCTCAGTGGGTTCATCTCTCCCATCTCTACATGGTGTTACCTAGAAATGACCCATGGCAGAGTTTGTACACTATTTGGATCTGCAAATATTGCCAGTCAATGCTGGGGGTTTGTGTGTGTTGTATGTGTGTACATGTCCTTGTTTTTCCTTCTCTCCCTCCCTTCCTTCCTTGTTTTATTTCTCCCTAACCTATACCCAAATGATCTGTGCAGATAACTTCACCAAACTAAACCAGACATGGTGCCACAGGCCTGTAATCCCAGCACTCAGGAAGGGAGAGGCAGGTGAATCTCTGTGAGTTTGAGGCCAGCCTGGTTTATAAAGTAAGTTCAGGACAGCCAAGGCTACACAGAGAAACCCTATCTCTCAAAACCAAAGACAAAAACAAACAAACAAACAAACAAACAAACAAAAAGAAACTTCACCAAATTCCTCACATGTTATCAACACAACATGACAGTTAACAATGTGTTAGGACTGAAAGATGTGTCAGCACTAAAACTTAGCTTAGGGACAGGGTAGTCTCTGTTTCATAATATTCATGAGCAATTCTTTACAGTGCTACTAAGTAAATCCCACTGTGTGCCAAAAGGGCACTTTCTACAGCTGGATTTCCTATCTCCATCAGAGGTGACCCCTGAGGTGACCCCTCCCCCACTCCTTCCCACCTCTGAGACGGCAGGCAAACTGGCAACTCTATTCTTCCTGTGGTTCTCATGAACCTGAGTGGTGAGATTTTGGCTTTACCATTGCTCTTGGCATTTAGGAAGTTTGGGTACTTTGGAGTTAAACCTTGGTGCTTCTGAGCCTTTCTGTTCCTTGATACCACTGATAGTTGGTTTTTTTTTTGTTTTTTTTTTTGTCAAGACAGAGTTTCTCTGTGTAGCCCTGGCTGTTCTGGCACTCTGTAGATGAGGCTGGCCTTGAACTCACAGAGATACACCTGCCTCTGTGTCCCAAGTGCTGGGATCAAAGGTGTGTACTACCACTGCCTGGTTCTACTGATAGTTTTTTTTTTTTTAAGATTTATTTTTTATGTATACAATCTGTCTGCATGTATACCTGCACACCAGAAGAGGGCACTAGATCTCATTATAGATGGTTGTGAGCCATCGTGTGGTTGCTGGAATTGAACTCAGAACCTTCGGAACCTCTGAGCCCATCTCTCCAGCCTCAGGGGTCTAGTTTTAATTCTTATTCTGTAAAACTAAGAGGCAAAAACTATGGAATTTGTGTTGAATCAGACATGATTTACTTTTTAAAAATTAAAAAAAAAAATTAAATGAGAGTATCACTTGGCAGCGCAGGCTAGCTTAGAATGCATTATGTAGCCTAAGCTATCTTTAGACTTGTGATCCTCCTGCCTCAGCCTCCTGAGTGCTGGCCTTACAGGTGTAGGACACCATGCCTTTATTAATTAAAATCCCAACATTTATTCATTCCAAGATGGGAATGAAGAAGAATCTTCATCTGAGAAAAAGTGAACAAAGTTTTTTTCGGCGTCTTTTGAGTTGCCAATACATTTTTATTCCAGTTTGTGTTTTGACCAACCGACAGCTAGAATACAGAATACATTTTCAATTTTTAATTGATTACATTAAAAATGGAGACCCACCTGAGGGTGGTGGCAGATGCCTTTAATCCCAGCACTGGGATAGGAGGCAGAGGCAAGCAGATCTCTGTGAGTTCAAGGTTAGTCTTCTCTACAAATTGAGTACAGGAAAGCGAAGGCTACACAAAGAAAACCTTGTCTTGAAGAGAAAAACAAAACAAAAATAAATTTAAAAAATGAACAAAAATTAAGCCCCATGGGAAAAAAATTGTAGTAACCAGTACAGGGAAAATTCTCTGTAAAACTTTTTGATGAATTGGCTTCCTGTAGGCTTAGCTTTTTCACCAAACCTACTTTATTTAGGGTTCATAAGAAACTTCACCTCCCTTCCAGTCCCCCACAACCTTAGGTAGGAGATTAGTAGGGAAAAGGGCTGTAGTCCTTTTTTATGTACTTCCTGCTGATTAGGGTCATGGATCGTTAGGGGGTTACCAGACTCAGTCATCAGGATACCAGTAGTCCAGTCCAAAGGCTGCTCGAAGCAGCAACATGAAGTCAGCGAAAGCTGCAGGACCTAGTTGGATTGCCCAGAGAAGCTCTCTGGAATGTTTCTCTCTTTGAAGTCAAGAGTCAAGGCACGAAGATCAGCACAGCAATGCTGAGCCAAAAACAAACAAACAAACAAACAAATAAATAAAAAGAAAAACATGTTGATCCGAAAAACAATGTCTTAATGTGTATGGGCCTCTATAGATCTCCTCTCCTCAGAGTCCACCCACGGATGTTCTCAGTGGGCCAAAGTCACTCCCCTCGCAAAACAGCACATGACCAGAGTCCAGAAACTTCCACTTCACTTGCAGTAGTAATATAAACTCATTTTTATAGTAACTAAGATAAGAGTTGACCTGGAGATAAGTCATTCAGCCAATGAGCTAGCAGAAGCGAAAAGACCTGCAGTTTTCCCAGCTCAGTCCATGACTTCCCTTCTCACCTGAAACAGTCTCTCTAGACTGTGGAGTCCCTGGTGACAGTGGTCATCTGTGCTTTCTTTTCCTACCAAGTGCCTGATCACTCAGTCAGCAAAGTAAAGAGGACTTTGATGTTTGTTCTCACAAGTAATGGTGTCTGTGTGATGGCCACCCATTCCATCTTCGAACGTGATTTGAGTAATGATTTTAAGTGGTTAAAAAGAGCTGTTCTAAAATTTCCTTTTCAGCAATGCATACACACATAGGGTTTGGTGTTTTCAAATATACAGATGAAAGAACTAAGGAGGGACAGTTGGACTAAATGGGCGAGTCTAAACAATCTACCAAACACAACGTGTAGTGCATTTATATTTTAGGTAAAGACCTATCAATAAATCCTAATTCTTAGTCCTGGCTAGGACTATAGCTCAAACAAAAGTCTATGTATAGTATTTCAAAACTCTCTCCTTCTGCACAGTTCGCATATGTTGCAATTTTTCATTGGGAATAATATAAGAGGCTTTCCTTTTTCTTTTTCATTTTAAGATTGATTTGGGTGCTCTGTCTGCATGCGCACCTGCAAGCCAGAAGAGGGCATCAGATATAGCTAGATGGTTGTGAGCCACCATGTGGTTGCTGGGAATTGAACTCAGGACCTCTGGAAGAGCAGACAGTGCTCTTAACCTATGAGCCACCTCTCCAGCCCCCAAGAGATTTTTCATAGAGATTTCCTCTTCTGAGGTTTTGATTTGTGAGCTTGTTTTTTGTTTTTTGTTTTTCTATGTCCTCTCATATGGACTCTGGCAATCACTGGACATGTTCCTGCAGCACCAGGAAGGACAGAGAGGTGTTTTGGCCATTACCTCAGTTGGCCTATGAGCCCCAACTTGTAGGCTGATTTGCTTGCCTAGGATGGTTGGCTGTGCGGTGGGGGAGACTGTGTGCAAGCAAGCCACACCTACATTCTGGTTGACAGCTGTCAGGTAAATCTTCGTTGGTGGCCACAAGTACCATTAAGAGAGAGAAAGTAGGGGCTGAAGGCAAATAGCTGTGCAGTCCGAGAAGAGCAGCCCCCTTTGCATCCTGTGGCTGGTGACTCATGCCTGTGGACCAAAAGCAGAGGTGGTAGAAAATGAGGGAAGAAGGGAAGGATGCCCTCCCTGGTAACAAATTTGGAAAATGCCCACTTTGGGCATTTTTGTTGGCTTGAATGGCAGCTGATGAAAATAAGGTAGTATTGAGTTACTGGGAAAGTATTTTTTCTCATGGCTACATGAGAAACAGACCTTACTATTTATGTACATCTTAATTTTTAGACATTAAAACTATTGGCATGTAGCCACATTTAAAAATAACCTGTGTTTTGTACTTTCTTGATGTGTAACTATAGAACATTCCTTGACCTTCCTCTGCCCTCCATCCCAGTATTTAGTTACCATGGCTCCTAACAAAGCTATTTTTTTTTCTTGACACGGATAGCAAGATAGCAGGGCCAGAAAGCCTGGAAACACTAACTCAAAGTGTAGTCTAACAACCTGCAACTTGTTAACTGACTGTGCTTCTGTCCCAGCTTGTGACTCTTCTGTGCTTATCCTCCATTTGGACATTTTGTTCAAAGCTCCTCCTCAGGCACCAGGCACCTGTGTCCCATTGCTTCAGCTGGGAAGAGCTTACTCAACCGCTAGGGTTCAGCTGCACACTGCCACTCAAAAACATCCTGGGATAGGATGTAGCTACATTGTCAGAGTACTTGCCTAGGATGCAAAAGCTACATATTGTGTTCAAGATCAGCCTGGATAGTGAGACCCTGCTTAAAAACCAAACAATGGCAACAACAAATAAACACCATTCGAGGCTTACACTTCTGCCCAGATCTGCAGCTTTCAGTCTTTGCATGTTTCTGATTTCTTTTCTTTTCTTTTCTTTTCTTCTTTTCTTTTCTTTTCTTTTCTTTTCTTTTCTTTTCTTTTCTTTTCTTTTCTTTTCTTTTCTTCTCTTCTCTTCTCTTCTTTCTTTCTTTCTTCCTTCTTTCTTTCTCTCTTTCTTTTTCTTTCTTTCTCTCTCTCTCTTTCTTTTTATTTTGTTTTGGTTTTTTTGAGACAGTGTTTCTCTGTGGAGCCTTGGCTGTCCTGGACTCACTTTGTGGACCAGGCTGGCCTCAAACTCACAGCGATCTTCCTGCCTCTTCCTCCCTTAGTGCGCCACCTCACCCAGCTGTTTCTGATTTCTTATCATCTCAGGAGTGATCCCAGATCAAATTTTCTTAATCCTCAGATATGAGAGAGACTATTCCCAAAGTGTGTCCAAAATTTTCTTTACTTAAAAGAAAGAATAGACTTAAATTTCTGTTTGGGAGTGATTGCGTGAGAAGCACTGAGGTGTGGGCTCCTATTGCATTTGTTTATAGTGAGTTTCCTATTGATGAAAGTCTGTGTGCACAAGCCTCGAACCTGGAACAGTTCTGCCCCAGAATTCCTGAGCACAACAGAATTTAAAGAAAGACTTTACATTCATGGTCCGAACATCCTTCTATACTTACAGTTCACAAAACCACAACCAGTTTCGTATTTCAAAGCGAACAACCCCACCACCACCAAAAATGCTTGGGGTACAGTTCTACTACTTGATTCTTTGTTATTAAAATTATAGTCATTCTTGTCATCAGTACATGTGATATGTATGTGCATGATGTGTGTGTAGATTTTAAAAGACAATTGTGGGAGTCAGTTCTCTCCTTCTACCTTGGGTTCCAGAGATTGGGAGTTTAGATCATCAAGTTCGTGGAATCACCTTTATCCACTGAGCCATCTTTTTGGTCCAATTGCTGTCTTCATGACTGGTTTCAACTTTGCTCTTTAGCTTTCTTGAACTCCTTTCCCCAAATGTCTCCTTAGGCAAGGAGGTTAACTTGTGTGTTTCCTGGTAAATTCACTATGAGCAGCTTGACTTAGTCCTAGATGAAATTAAAATTTCATTTCAGTCCTCCTGTCTCCTCTCTCAAACTCTCCTTCATATTTTGGGGTATAACTCAGTCCTGCACCTTGGCGATGGGCAAGAGAGCTCTGCCGGAAGTATTCAGGGGTCCTGCTTTTGGCTGTGTTAGAGACGCTCTTGTCTGCTCTCAGGACTGCATTAATAATTAAAAGGCCCTGTGAAAAATGAAAATGTGGGAAGTACGTGTCCAAGGATAATTAAGAATTTCAGTTGGGCTCAGTGGTGCACGCTTGTAATCCCAGCACTTGAGGAGGCAGAGGCAGGCTGGTCTCTGAGTTCGAGGCCAGCCTAGTCTACAAAGCGAGTCCAGGACAGCCAAGGCTACACAGAAAAACCCTGTCTCAAAAAGAAAAAAAAAAATTCAAGCTGGCCTATAGCACAGACTGGCAGTCTTGAGCCTGAGGAGCTGAAGTTAGGCCATGTGATGTGATACAGGTCAAAAACCAGAAACACCCCCGTGGCACGCCTGGGTTGACTACCCAGAGGCTATTTAAGCTGTGGGCTGGCTTTCCCCGGGTCTGAGGATTGTTCAATGTTCCTAAATAAACTGCATTGAAAAAAAAAAAAAAAACCAGAAACAAAGCAAAAACAAAAAACAAAAAAACAAACAAACAAAAACCCAAAACAACAGAATGAAGGGAATGAATAATTATCAGTTTCCAGAAAGAAGCACGGGAGAAGTGGGTGTCCTGTAGGGATGCTTGGCTCCCACAGTGCTGAAGCCCGCTCTACTTGGGCTCACTGCTGTCACCTCCCAGTCGGACTCCTGATAAAATGACCCCACTACTCTGGTGAAATACCCGGACTCTCATAACATCTCTGGAACTCTGTCCTAATTCACGCCAGGGCCACAGACACCCTGCACCTTCCATTTCAGCTCCAAGCTCTGTGGGTGCAAGCCCCCGGCACTGTTGACGAGTGCCTGATCAGCTCTACGGGCACCTGGCCACTTCTCTGTCTCTCTTAAGAATCTGGTGGTGCTGGAGGCGCACACTGCTAAATCTGGATTATACGTTTGCATATCTCAGGACGCTGGCTAGTGCCAGTGGGAATCCTCTTGAGTTTTAGCCATAAAACTTCACGGGAATTCCTTTCCTTTTATGTTCATTCCTTCGGCAGTGTATCTGAAGGAGGAGGAGGGAGGGACAGAGAGCGTCATTGCTGCCCTGTCTTTTCTGCTCCTCTTTTCCAACAACAGCAAACTGGAGACAGAATGGAGAGCGGTGGAAACTGCGCCTCTCCAGCTTAGACGTGCCCGCCAGTCAAGTCTGTTACAGCTTAGATCAGGGCTGGCACACAAAGGGCTAAAGCTCACACAGGGCCACATCCGATCACTTCCGTACTGCCTGATGGCCTCTTGCATGTCGCAGAGCTGGGTGGAAGAACCAGAAGCTAAATAGCCCTGCAAAGGGTAAACTATTCATTGTCTACACACACAGCTTGCCAGCCCCCGTCCTAGATGCTCGCAGAATGTCCAGCCCATACTGCTTAATCCCATGGCAGCATTCAGAGGTCTCTGAAACCTCAACAGTTACTCTGTCGGAAAGGACCTTCTCATACACATGGAGCACCCAAGAAGCTTGTGGTTTCACGCCGTACAGTGTGTGGACTTTATCATCCCCCTTTTACAGATGAGGAAATGTGGCTTGGAGAGGTGACGCGTGCAAGGGTAGGGCAGCAGCTCTCCTGGCTCCACAGAGTCAACGGCAAAGAGGGTTAGGGCAGTTAGGAACACAAACTCCGTGGCTATTGGTGCATGAGGCCATGGGGTTGGTTGGTGAGCTGAGGTGGGGTGGCTACAAGGTTAAGGGAGAGTAGTGTCTGGGGTCATAATGTTTTTGACAAAACTGTTGCAAAGGTGGCATCATAGACATACTTCCTGGCATAGACACTCGCTGGGCCTGAAATTTCTTTCTGTCTTCTGATATGGCATTTTACACATGTTAAGTTCTTAAGCACCTCGAATAGTTTATCACAGCGTTCTCCGACTTTATGACTGCAATTTGCATTCTTTTACCAGTTAAGTTCATGACGACTGGTTGATTGGAGAAGCTAATCCTCGTTCTAGTGCCAGAATGGTAAGCATCATCAATATCTTAGACAGTGACGTGGTTATGGTCGCCCTCACAGTATACATATTAATGGGAGTGATACATACATACATATATATATATATATCTTTTCTTTTCTCCTTCCTTGATTTGAAGTTAGCTCTTTAAACTGTCTTTAAATTTGGTCATCTCGGGTTTTTATTTAACTATGATAAGGAATGTTGGAGGACAATTAGAAAAGACAGAGCCTGGGAGTTTAAAATAGACATACCCTTAGTCCTTACACTATGGATGACTTGAAGTTACCCTTTCATGTTAAGAAATAGCCTAAGGATTTGAAATGTGCGACACCTTTAGGGACAACTGAACACACCTGACAACGTGGCCGGCGTTTAGAACACTTGGAGCCATCCATTGTCAGCACACATATGGGGCAGTCAGTTCAGATTCCCATTTTTCCCCCGTGTCAGCATGAAACAATGACATCATCATTCCTTTCACTAAGCAAGGCTAATGCTGGCTATCAGATGGGATTTGCCTCATGTTTCTCGAAAATGTAATAAAATTATTTAAGAATATTTTCCATATAAGACAAACATTTTTATAATGTGAAATTTTGCGGTTATTTAAACAGAATAATTAGCTCATGTAGAGGTTTTTTTTCTTCTTCTTCATTTTGCTAACTGAAAGATTGGTCCAACTCACATTCAGTTGTCATAAACAGTTATCTCATTGGAGTGCCAGTGATTTTTTTTTGTTTGTTTGTTTTTACAAATTCAAAAGCTAAATGTGAAGTCTGTGAAGGCAAAGTTACCCCGTGGGTCCACTGAAAATGAAAGTCTCATGCAGGGGCTGGAGAGAGAGTTCACCACGCTAAAGCTCTTGGTGTGTAAGTATGAGAATGTGAGCTGAGCCTCCAGCACCCATACTACGGACCAGGCTTGGCAGCTTGTGCCTGCGATCCCTGCCTGGGGGAGGGGGTACTGGGGCAGAGACAGGGAGGTTCCTGGGGCTCGTTGGCCAGGCACTGCAACTGAGCTTCAGGTTCAGTGAGAGACGAGTGAGGGAGGAAGACACCTGGCGTTACCCTCCGACATCCACTTCCGGGAACGCCCACCTGCCGCCCGGGGTCCGGGAAGGAACTTGGGCACTGTGGAATACAAGTCTGGGACAAGAAGGGGAAGAGAGTGTTCTCTTTAAGAACAAAGTTGTCACACGAGTCAGAAATGGAGAAGATGTCTCTTAGATTGTGGGGTTTGACGTTGGTTGTTGTTGTGTGAGGCAGTGGGCTTGCACAGCCTGCAGTTGTATTTCAGCCCCCCCGGGAGAATGACTGTGAATTCCTTTATGTTGTTGTTTCTGACCCTGGGCTAACAGCTCCTATTCAGGTTTTGCCCCTAGAGAATCCAGCTTGCCCTGTGTTCTAGTTAAGGCTTTCTCAGCTGCTGACTGAATTAGATGCACGAATAACGATACCTCATTTTGCCTAGCTTCATTTTTTTTTCCAAGTGGGACAAATAAAAGCCAGATCCACCAGAAAAATAAAAGGATGATAATCATATACATTTGTGAGCCTTGCCCTTCGTATGAAATAAACTAGTAGTTCTTGATTCTATACTATGCCTAAGATTTACGGTAGTGTGACATTTTAAGATGGTATGCTGTACCTGCTTGTGATCCTAGCACTCAGGAAGCTGCGCCAGGAGGACTGTTCAGTGTTTGAAGCCCTCCTGGACTACACAGTGAATTCTAAGCCAGCCAGATCGGCTTGGTGAGTCCCTAATTGAAACAAACAAGAAACCCCCAAAAGCTTTCATACATATAAATATATTTTAAAATGTGTTTGAAAGTCAAGAATTGGTAGTTGATGTTGGAAATACACGAAACACATGTCAGAGATGCTATTCTGTCATCGTTACTGTGCATATCAGTCTGTAACTAAACGGATGAGTGCTTTTCTCTTTTTTGTATATTGACAGTAACACTGTTTACGCTAAATAAGAGAAAGCAAGCCCCCAAATCTCTGCAACAGATGCTATAAAGGAATGAAAGAGGCAAAATGTGATACCCAGGCTGCAGGGTCCCAGGACTTTGTGGTGTAATTTGCGCATAGGAAATAAAGAGACTTGAGTGGTCCCAGCTGCCACATTTACCAGCAGCGCGCCACTAGGCCTCCGAGTACTGGGTGTTAAAGAAGTGCAGGCACTAATGTACAATTCGGTTTAGGGAAGCAAACCAGCAACTATCTGTATAAGCTACTCTTTATGCTCTAGACGAATCCATAAGACTTAACACGAGAAGCTCAAGAACCCAACCAAACAGTCTGTGGTTGAGGAAATGGTGGTACAAAGGCCTGTGCTGTCACGGGGCAGCAGAGGAGGGATCCGGCTTGCAGTGATGGGCAGGGAGACTGGAGGAGGCCAGAGAGACACTGTCTACTGTTGACATGCCACAGCAGTGTAGCATCTGAACCTCCAGCATCACACTGGAGGAGTCTGCCTTGCCTCATGCGGGGACCACTTGCCCCCTGAGATCTGGGGCATTTTGGTAATTCTCTTAACCCAGGGGAGCTCAGCCCCCTTCAGAGGGCTATTTGCAACTTGCTGGTTTCCCACGCTGCCAGGATGTTAGTGTCTAAATCTGTACCCATGAGGGTGCCCACTTTCTGTAAAACCATTGGCTTCTCTTGTCTGTAGTTACTCTACATTCTCAACAGTCTTCCTTCATGTGTTTATCGTTGATTGAGTGTTGCGGGTGAGATCGGAAACAGGTGTAAGTATTTAATGCTCCGTGTTTCTCACAGAACGCTTGTGTTGAGTTTAGTGAGTTTTTATATTTTTAGTGTTAGGAAATTCTCCAAATATTATTAATTGCTTTTGACCATTGCTGGTCCGAACATTCTTGATTCTAACTAGATTTTCAACTAATAACATTTATTGGAAGCCATAAGTTTTATAACCCTATATTTTATTATCTGAGGTATTTTAAATTCAAATAGCAATGTCTATAGGTGTTTTGATGCTAAGAAGAAATTAATCCTCAAGACTTTATGTTTTCTGAGTAATATGAAGAGCAAGTGTACAAAACTGCTAAGGAAGGGGGCTGAGATAATGGCACCATACATACAGTGCCTACAGCATGAGCATGGCGATTTGAGGACCTGAGTTTAGATTCCCAGCACTGTGGCACCTACACCTGTAACCCCCAAACTAGGGGTTGGAGATACATGTAGACAGACCCCCTGCAGATCACTGGTTTGCCGGTCTAGCTGAATCACTGAGCTACAGTGATATTTGAGCTCTGGCTCAAAAAAATCAGGTGGAGAGTGAACAAGACACCTGATGTTGCTATCTGCCCTGTACAGTGCAGCCTGGCAAAAAGGCCAGCGGCCAGCAGAGTACTGGGACATTACCACAAAACAGTCCTCACCCTCTCTTTAAGATAGAAAAGACAAAACCCAGCGTGCTTAGATCCAGAGGCAACAGAAATCATCAGTTCCAGTTTTGTTGTCCTTGGTGAATTTTAAGATGTGAAAAACCACCCAAACACTGCCCTCTTCTCTGCACGGCCAGGTTATTTTCCCTGTGCATCCTGGATACACCATTAAATCTGATTATAAATATCCCAGTCCGTGAAATGTTTGGACATCTCTCAGGAAGGTCCATCTTACTATCTACGACGTGCACACACCTACATGAGCAGGTAGAGACAGCACACGCACAAGTGGGAGAAGAAATGTTACTTGTTGCTGTAGTCAGAGATTTAAAACGCACAAGGACAAAGCCAGTGAAGTCGCTCGTTGGGCAGAGACTCTTGCTGCTAAGCCTGATGGCCTGACTTCATCCCCTGGGACTCACGTGGTAGAAAGTGAAAACCACCTGACTCCCAAAGCTGTCCTCACCTTGACACCCTCATCATAACACGAGTGCAGCCTCACACACGCATGCACATGGATTATCACGTGTGTGTGTGTGTGTGCGTGCACACCCACAAATCAGTATGAAACGATTTAAAACATGAGGGTAGAGTAGTCATTTTGCATTTTTCAAAATGCAAAAATGATATTGCAAATTAGTAATTTCTCATATTCCTGCCTATTTTTAAAATTGTTTTCTTGAAAGTATGCATTTTATGTTGCACATAGCCCTCCTCATACCTTCCTTTGTTGGACTAAATTATTTTATAAAAGAATTCATGAGCAAAATATATTTTAAAACTTTTAAAAATTATTTTGGGTGCTTGGGTATTTTGCCCGTATGCTTGTCGGTGCACTGTGTGCATGAAGTGCCCGTAGAAGCCAGGAGAGGGCGTCAGATTTCCCTGGCACTGGAGTTACAGATGCTGTGAGTACCGGGAATCACTCTCTGGTCCTGTGAGGGAGCAACCAAAGCTCTTAACTACTGAGCCTTTCTCTAGCCCCGTGTGCAACCATGTAAAAACAAAATGAAATGGACCTGCTTTGACGTACAGATACAAATCTATGTACAAATAGGTAAACGTGGGAAGTGTTTACTGAAAGTTCACTTTTTCAGCTGGAGGATCTTGGACACTCGGTGATGGCTGGTGGAAAGAACAGCAAAGGGCAGCCCAGAAGACAGTGTGGTGGGTGAAGAATTCATCTGTTCAGGGGCTTTAGTTAGAACATTTGAGGTCACCCTCCATCGTCACACAGTGTAACTCACATTGCATGCTCTTCCGTTTCCGCATGCTAATTCATGCCCTGGCATTTTTCTGACCAGAATTTTGCTAGTTTTTAGACTTTTTTTTTCTTTTCCTGGAAAACTTTTATAGGTCTGCTGCTATCATCCTTGAGGCATATTAAACAGAACTTATTAAAACATTTCAGTACAGTTTTAGGCTAGAGCAGAATAATATTTTTCTGTTTTGCCACACTTTTGGTGTTTTCTTTGGCCATCTGATTACAACATGGCTGCTTGGGCTCCAAGAGAATCCTGTCTCCCCAAATCCTACAGCCTCATGAGAGTATTTAAATGGCATATTAATATTAATATTAGGCTAGATCTGGCCTACCAGAAGAAAATAATTTAAAAATTTAAAAACCTGGTTATTTCAGAGGTTTAACGACTGTGGACAGTGAGGGGTGAAAAAATTCACTTTGTAGGCCTCGTGGCATGAAATATGGAGGACAAAAGGCAAAAAGGGTAACATTCAGGGTAAACCTGGGAGAAAATTCTAACAGTTATTCTAAACCCAGGAACTTTTCTGAACCATGAGCATGATTAAGATGGACCTTCCTGAGAGATGTCCAAAACATTTCATGGACTGGGATATTTATAATCAGATTTAATGGTGTATCCAGGATGCACAGAGAAAATAACCTGGCCGTGCAGAGAAGAGGGCAGTGTTTGGGTGGTTTTTCACATCTTAAAATTCACCAAGGACACAAAACTGGAACTGATGATTTCTGTTGCCTCTAAGCACGCTGGGTTTTGTCTTTTCTATCTTAAAGAGAGGGTGAGGACTGTTTTGTGGTAATGTCCCAGTACTCTGCTGGCCGCTGGCCTTTTTGCCAGGCTGCACTGTAAAGCATCATTCTCCCTGTAGTTACCTTTTTCTGAGCTTTAGGCTTTTTTCTTTATAATTCTCTGAAGTAATTAAAAAATATAAATATATATGCATCCATATGATATGGTGGCTTCTCATTATATGCGTGAGGTAGGTTCTTGAGAGTATGAAGAGAGAGAAGTAAAACCAGAAAGAGTAGCTGATGAGTCTAGGGAAGAGCCAAGCTTAGTCAGAAAAGAAGTTTTTGTTGATGAGGAGGATAGGGAACATTTTGAGCAGTGTTTAGTCACAACAGGAAAAGGGAGTATCTGATATGAACCAAGGGCAAGAGTGAGCATGCCTGGGAAAGTTCAAGGCTAGGGACTAGAAGGGCCAAGGAAGCCTGGTGTGCAATGTGGGGGTGGGGATGGGGTGTGTAGCAGAGGGTGACTGCAGAAGCCATAAGACGGTGTAACTGGAGTTGCAGGCAGACGGGAGCTACAGGACACAGGTACTAGGAACCCACTTGTCCTCTGCAAAAGCAAATGCTCCTAAGACCGCACTCTTTCTCCAGGCTTCTCTTCAAGTGCTGCGGAAATGCTTCTCATTTCAGCCTAAATGACTACAGAGCTTGTGTTTATATTCTGTAACTCACACGCCACCATCCACAAGGCAGAACGCTGCTGCGGTACTGCTGGGCGGGAAGGCAGCAGGGGTGAAGAGGAGGGAGGACCAGAGATAAAAGAAGGAGTTTCAGAATGGTATTCAGCCCCTCCTTTCTTTGCACTCTACTCAGCGAATTCCATGCACTGTGTTGCTGACAGGTTGCTGTGAAAGGAGAGTAAGGGTTTCCAATGAACTGTGTTAGCATGGTTGCTTATGAAATAGAATCATCTGTCCCCAGACAATACCGATATTCAAAAAAGGCTGCAAAACCTGATGTGAATCTTCAGTGTATTCTACCTGTTTTCTGTAGAAAACCTCCTTTAAGGATACGCCATGGAGGGGTGCAAAGGTGCCTGATTTTTTTTTTTCAGGAAATTTACTTAAAGTTTCCAAACTTGCAGTGATCTAATGAAGGCCTGTGGAGCTCCACTTGCATGCCCTGCCACCTGCCTATTCCCCTTAGAAGCATATAATGGATTTTTGCATATAATGTTTGCTATTGTTTGGTTCTGGGGCTTTTAAGACAGTATGTATGAATGTATGTTTTTGTATGTATGTAATGGTATGTTTGTATGTGCGTAATGGTCATCCCTGTTCACACTTTGAGTCCTGTTTCCATGACAGTCCCTTTAGAACTGATTACACTGTTTCTCAGGAAGGGTCTTTGGAAAACCATCATTTTACAGGTTCTGTAGTTCGTTGCTTTGGAAATAGATGTTTGTTTGTTTGTTTGTTTTTTCTTAGTAACTTAATTTCAGTACTATAGGAATTTTGCAGGTGCCTGTGGAGGAGAACAAATACATACGTTTATATGATCCCACCCAAAGAAAACATCATCTTGTGAGCATTCATGTCATTTTCTTCATCCTCTGATTTCCACCATCAGACATGGGCTCAGTCCGTAGCTCTACTCAGCTGTGTGAGCAAGGGAACTACAGTTTATGTATCTAAACCCTCATTGGCTTCATCTGTGTGAGACTGTGTGAGGCTGTGTGAGACTCAGAATGGCAGTAGCTGGTTTTGGAGGTGGACATGAATGTGTGATGACATCCTGTGTGTGAAGCACTTCAAGCTTTGTGCATAGGAGCCAATGAGAACTGTTGGAAAGGAGTCAGGCATCGTTCTCTCTCAAGGGGGCGGCAGGGAGCATCTTGCTGGGTCATTAGTTCCTACAAGACACAATAAAGTGGCTTAAAGTGATTCTTCATGTTAGTGCACTTGGCTCTGCTATTGAAAAATTGTATTTTCTCCTCCCAGGGGCCCTGTCTAATTTCATCCTGAACTGTCTCCATGAGTGTGTTATCATTGATGACTTTCACGTTCCAGAGATAGAACAGGTGCCGATCACTGATGCTGTTATGGAAATAAAACTAAAAGACTGTACCTGGCTTACCATGAAAGGGCTAGAATCTATGTGCCCATGTCAAGAGGAAAGTAACCAAGGTGAAAGTTCAATGACACCAAGAAAAATATTTGCTTAGGCAAAATAAATGATCCTCCATTTGCTAAAGTGAATCCACACAGACAGGAACCAGAGCTTAAGCTTTCAAGCTAAAAGGATGTAAAATTACTGGGTAATTCTAAAATTCATGTTGGATTTATTTATTTCCCAGAATTCACTTATGTAGAACCGTGAAAAAACTTATCTGAGAACATTAACTTCAGGTGGAAATTTTTAGAAGGATCCAAATATAAAGACACTTGATAATAAATTGATGATACTTTCTGTATTTTTGCAATTACAACTGTGATTAGTACATACACACAACATAGACAAACACAGATACATAAGAGAGTCAGGAACAAGTGATGTGTTTTGATTACAGGGCTGTGGCATTTTAAATAATCACTCCACTGACCATGCTTTGGCAACTATTATCTAGAAATCCTGTTAACTCGTGTTTTAAATAAAAGTTATTAAATTAATATATGATCCATCATCTCTAATGGCCTTAAGACTTTACTTCAGATAAAAGCAACCTGTGTGTTTGTGTGTGTTTGTGTATATGTGTATAGTTGCTGAGACTCAGTTTGGGAAGCTCACGTTGGCTGAGTATGGCCTGTGGCAGGTGGCGACTTTAATCTGAAACTCTATTCACCATCTATTTGTCTCTCTTTTCTTCTCCCCCTTCCTTCTTCTATTTCCATGCTCTTTGTTTCTTTTTTATTTTTAAATTAAATGTTATGTATATGAATGTTTAGCTTATATATGTCTGCGTATCATATGTATGCCTTTTGCCTGTAGAGAAGGGGCATTGGATCCCCTGAAATCAGAGTTACAGATGGCTATGAACTCCCATGTAGGCGCTGGGAATAGAACTCTGGTCCTCTTGCCAAAGTCGAAACTCCTGAACCATCTCTCTAGATCCACCTCCTTTTTTTTTTTTAAAAGTCATCTTGAAGCTTAGGTTTGCTTATAAATAAGCTGTCATAACATACAGAAGATATGCTCCAAAGTGCCCTGGTTTCCATTATAAAATAACATCATTTTTTTTTATTTTTGCTGTTTACCAGACGAGCACAAACGAGGCTCTAAAATTGAGAAATAATCTCTGAGTCAATCAGAGAAGAGTGTGCCAATATCAAGTTTATATTGTTTACAGTTATAGAGAGCTCTCATCCATAAAGGATCCCATTTTATTGTAAGAGTTCCTTTTAAAAAAGAGCATGAGATACTGATTTCAATATTCATTTGAAGATATGAATATTCACCATTTTCATGTGAGATATTTTCATAAGGAGAAATCATACTATGTTTATTTATCTGTTCTAAAATCTGTTTTATAAAGCTCCCCTTAGAAAACAGGGAATAGGACAGGAGCCTGCCACAGAGGGCCTCTGAAAGGCTCTACCCTGCAGGATATCAAAGCAGATGCTGAGACTTATGCCAACCTTTGGGCAGAGTGCAGGGAATCTTATGAACGAAGTAGGCAATAGTAAGACCTGGAGAGGACAGGAGCTCCACAAGGAGAGCAACAGAACCAAAAAAATCTGGGCCCAGGGGTCTTTTCTGAGACTGATACTCCAACCAAGGACCATTGGTGGAGATAACCTAGAACCCCTGCACAGATGTAGCCCATGACAGTTCAGTGTTCAAGTGGGTTCCATAGTAATGGGAACAGGGACTGCCTCTGACATGAACTGATTGGCCTGCTCTTTGATCACCTCCCCCTGAGGGGGCCGGGGAAGCAGCCTTGCCAAGCCACAGAGGAAGACAATGCAGCCAGTCCTGATGAGACCTGATAGACTAGGATCAGAAGGAGGGAGAAGAGGACCTCCCTATCAGTGGATTTGGGGGGGCATGGGTGGAGATTGTGGAGGGAGGGTGGGATTGGGAAGGGAGGAGGGGGCTATGAGGGGATACAAAGTGAATAAAGTGTAATTAATAAACATTAAAATAAAAAATATTTTAAAAAGCTCCCCTTAGTTCCTAAAATATGATTGGGTTCTTAAAGGGGAATTTGTGTTCCAATAACAAAGTCATTCTGTTTGGAACAAATAGGGAAAACCTTATTGTTTAGTCGTTTCAGAGAAGGGATGTTTTATACTGTAAATTTTAAATAAGGCCTCATCTTAGTTACTTTCTATTGCTGTGTTAATACACCACAGACAAGGCGATTTCTAGAAGAGAGAGTTAATTTTTTGTGGCTCACAGTTTTGGAAGGTTTACATCCATCCTGGTGGGGAGCACGGCCCTGGGCAGGCAGATACGGCTCTGTAGCAGTAGCCGAGTCACATCTTGATCCACAAGCGTAAAGCAGAGAGCATGCATTTTTCAAACCTCAAGTCGACCCCCAATGACACGTCCTCCAACAAGGCCGCACTTCTTTAATCCTTTCTAAACAGCTCCACCAGCTGGAGACCAAACATTCGGATGTATGAGCCTATGGGGGCCGTTCTCGTTCAAACCACCCGAGGCCACCTGCTTCACTGCTGATGGCAAGCTTTGTAGCACAGCCCCGGGATGTTAGTGCTGTCTTCCACCCACGTGCTTAGGTTCCAGCCCCGGAGCTCAGCATGTCAGTTTGCAGCATCTCGGCTGGTCCTGTTCTCAGGTCCCAGAGGGGCGGCCTTAAAACACTCATCCTATAACGCCTGGAATATTCCCACTTTGGGGTGTGTTCATATCTTAGCTGTGGCTTTCTCCGTTTTCTCCAGAAAATATTGTCCATCTTTTTTTATTTTTTATTTTAAAATTGATCATTTTCTCCTAATGTTTGGTACCCTTATCACTGTTAGTGACGGATATTGAAAGCCCACCTTGGGAAAAGGGGCGATGGAGAGATTAAATCCCCTATCCTGTGCACTGTCCTCTCTAGGAGTTTCCTGCTGTTGCGATAGTCAGCTCCCCCCTAGTGACGCTTCAAGTTTGGATCTTCTAATAAGTGGTCTTAGGTAGACTCTCATCTACGTATTTCAGACACGCCATTCTAGAGATGGTGTAGAGATTTCCTGTCTAACCCATGCCGTTTTCCCTCTCGCTGATGTCTCAGTGAGTGTGGGCCCGCCGCGGTACGGAGCCAGGATGTGTGTTGCTGATGACTAGCTCCCATGCTTCTCCCCCGGACATCCTCCCTCCTTTTTTGCCATGCCTTACATTCTAGGATTCCATCCTAGAAGCCACAATCACATTTATTTGTCTGGGCTGCAACAGTTTTATTGCTTTTGATAACCTTGATAATTTTAAGGGTTCCTGGCTCGGAATTCTTCAGAATTCACATCTGTGTTTATCCCGTTAGCAAACTGCCTTGGAAGATCTTAAAGGTACATTGCCAATCTCATCTCACTGTATCCCACACGATCGGTATGACAGAACAGTTGATGCCAGTCTTGCCCTTGACTTGAGATGCTTTTTTTTTTTTTTAAACTTTTCCCTGAAGACTAACCAAGCACTTTCCTAGAAACATTAATAATCATATTCGCTGAGGCTCTCAGGAGCTGACGGGAGCTGCGCTTTCTTTATTGGTAAAGCTGTAAAGCTGCTATAAGTTTGTAAGTGTTAGGACAGAAATACTTTCAGTGGTGATGAAGAACGTCTCTTTACATGTGTTGCAGGTGGGAATGAGGTCCCGAAACCAGGGTGGAGAAAGCTCATCTAATGGGCACGTCTCCTGCCCCAAGTCCTCCATCATCAGCAGTGCCGGTGATCTAAGACCCTCAGAAGACGCAAAAAAGAACAAGGCGAATCGGAAGGAGGAGGATGTCATGGCTTCGGGAACTGTCAAACGGCAATTCAAACCATCTGGAGAAAGTGAGAGAAAGACTAAGAAGTCGCTGGAGCTATCCAAGGAGGACCTCATCCAGCTCCTGAGTATAATGGAAGGAGAGCTGCAGGTAGAGTCAGTCTTGTTCCGCTCATGTGCTGCTAGCTCCCGACCTCGAGAGTCAGAAGTGTGTCCCTCATTGGACTGTGAGAACGCATCTTTGGGAAAGGAGGCTTTCATCCTCATTTGCGTCTAAATGATATTTATGTCTAAATGTCTAATGTTGGCACAGGTTTTCACTGAATAAGTATTTGTTTAAAGAATGACAAGTGGCCAGGTTCTGGAAGCATAAAGTTTTGTCCTGATATAATTCAGCAATAATTTAATGCAGATTCCAGAAAGAGGCTACCTGAAGTGGACAGGGCTCTGACTGAGAGGTGTAGAAATGTTAGGAACAGGAAAAATGTCATGTTGTGATTAGTACTTTTGTGTTTCCTCTAGGAGGGAGGGAGAGTGGGCAACAGAGCTAGAGCTTTTCTGAAACAAGCCTTTCTGCTTTGTCTCCTTCCTTTTCTTTGTAACCCTCAGCCTCAGTGTTCTACTGTGTCATAGGAGTTGAGACATAGCAAGTAGAATATCACATTGTGAGGAACCAAAGTGGTTTCCCAGAGCATTTTCAAGTCTGTTCTTTCATTTGAGCTCAGTAAGATGGAGGAATCATTATACATGTTTTATAAGTGAAGAAGCTGAGGTTACGTGCTGTCGTCTGGTGTGTCTAGATCTCATCTCAGGCTTCCTGGCTCTTGGTCTGCCCACCCATACCAACTTTTTCTAGTTGCCATGAGCCAAGACCATCCCAGTTAAGTCTTTGTTTTGAAGGATTCAGGAAACAGTTTAATTTTTTTTTTTTTTAGCTTAAGACTATTGTTTTTTTTTTTCAAGGACATCAAGGACAGGATGACGAGAATGGAGTTACTAGTTTTCCTTCTCTTAGTTTTTGTTAGCTTTCAGAAGCCTCCAGCAGAATACTGCATGAAGTGAAACCTTCAGATGCTGTTAGTAGCAGAGAGGGAGATGTACGTGTGTGTTCAGATACAGAAGCTTCTGGGGTAAACAGAGACATAAACCAATGAGAACTAAAGCTTGAAAAACACAAGCAAATACAACTGAACAAAATCACATTTAAGCAAAAGAAAAACTTTCCAGAACACAACTGCTAATGAAAATAACATCAGCAGTCCTGGAAATGGGGTCATTGTTTTGTCTATTAACACCTATCGGATAGTCTTGAGTGATGACTCAGCTTTTTAAGCTGTGCCCTGATGGTAGCTGATGACTGAGTTTTGCCCCGGTGATGGTTGGTGACTGAATATGGTGAGAGCAACACTATCTTCTCACCTCATTTCAGCTATGTTGGCTATTGGGAATCTGTGCCTCCTTTAGACACGTCTTTCTGTAGAAGGCTGTTCTATCATGGTGGACTTTATAAGGCCACTCATGTGGCGTTAGGGTCATAGTGGTGCTGCATGTCATTCTAGATTATATAGAATACAACCTCACACTCCAGGGAACCTGAAAAAGGTAGACAGATGTCCCAAAGACTGGTGCTTTCATTTATCTCTTTAAATATAGGATGGTTCCCTTACATCTGTTCCTGGACAGTTATTAAAAAAAAAAAAGTAAAATGTGCACAATATAATTTATTAGGGAGAGGGAGAGAAGTGAAGGTAAAGAGAAATGAAGGGCCTAGTACTTCAGAGTTGCGTGGTAATTTACTTCGAAAAGCAAATGATCAGACACACCCATGCAAAGGCATCTATGTACATATTTGTAAATGGATGTTTTGCAAGGCTCCATTTGTTTAAGAGGAGAGTGATCTTGTATTTGCAGATGTAGAGACCTGTTTGTAGTAGACATTTGTCCTCTATTAGTACCATCACTTCAGAGGGGGACATTGTGGCTAATAGTGGGAAGGCTGGTCACACTAGCAAATGTGAGTGGGCTGATGAAAATGTGCTGGCAGAAGGGAAAGAATTCTGTCTGAAAGGCTGGTGCTGGGAGAAGAAGTGCTTTGGGAAGTAAGTTACTGTTAGCTCAGGACTGTAGGGATGGCTCATGGAGCCATGGAGCAATTAGAGTATTGTTTCTCAGCCCTCTATTGGCCACCAGTGTGTCCGCGGGCTGGCTGTACGTGACTCCAATGCCCTTATTCTAGAGATGACCTCCGAAAGTTCTGTATAATTTTGGGACTGTAATGCACAGTAGAGATGCCTTACTCTTCCATTTCCTGTATATCACGAGCAGTTATGCCCCTGGCTCAAGGAGGGTCAGCCCTCTAGTCCTAGATGGTACAGATTAAAACTCCTTGTCGTACGTTCAGTCCAACATCCTTGCCCATCTTATCACTTACGTTCTGAGAATGTCCACCTTTGGGTTTGGGGATCTTTATGTTTACCCTTATCTCCAGAATTTCCTCCATGTAATTTCACATGTAAACCCACAAAACAAAGACATTGTGTGGAAAGATACCTTTCAAGGAAGAGAGAGAGAGAGATCCTTTTTTTTTCCATAATTTTATTTTTCTCATTAGTTACATTTTGTTAACTCTGTATCCCAGCTGTATCCCTCATTCCCTCCCCAATCCCACCCTCCCTCCCTCATCTCCTCCCTGCCCCGTTCCAAGTCCACTAATAGGGGAGGACCTCCTCCCCTTTCATATGACTCGCTTTTGTCAAGTATTTTCCGGACTGGCTGCAAAGTCCTCCTCTGTGGCCTAGCAGGACTGTTCCTCCCTTGGGAGGTCAAAGAGTCAGTTATTGAGTTCATGTTAGAAATAGTCCTTGTTCCCCTTACTATGGGAAACCAATTGATTACTGAGCTATCACGGGTCACATCCGAGCAGAGGTTCTAGGTTTTATCCTCTCATGGACTTTGGTTGAGTGTCCATCTCAGAAAAGACCCTGTGCCCAGATACGTTTGGTCCTTGTGGAGCTCCTATCCTTTCCACTTCAAACTCCCCTTCTTTCATATGATTCCCTGCACTCTGCCGAAGGTTTGGTTGTGAGTCTTAGTATCTATTTTGGAGCACTGCTAGGTAGAGTCTTTCAGATGCTTTCTACGGTAGACTCCTGTTATACGTTCAATGCATATCCCATTTGTCTTTCTAAATGAGGATAGATCCTCATACCCCATGTTTGCTTTCTTGATTATCTTCTTTAGGTGTATAGATTTCATTTTGTTTATCCTATCTTTTAGGTCTATATAAGCGAGTATATTCCATGTTTGTCTTTCTCCTTCTGGGATACTTCACTAGAACCCAAAGTTTAGTGTGTTGCAAATATTAAAAGTGGGACCAGTAGAGATGTCACATTCTGGGTACTATGCAAGTCTGGGGGTTTTGTATTCACTACCCAATGGCTGATGTTCAATAAAGTGGTATAACTATGAAGCCTGAGGGTGGGGGGTGAGGACCACATCGGTGGGTCAAAGGAAGTAGGGTGAGGAGGTGGGGTTTATGGGGGATACAAAGTGAATAAAGTGTAACTAATAAACGTAAAGAAAAAAGAAATATGGGCTTACAACATTAAGGGGAACAAGACAAAGACAAAGCCTGTTAGAGAAGAGGATCTTTCAGATTTTTCACTGCCACCCCTCAGCGGTTGCAAGCTTGTCATCTCAGCACGAGGAGCCGCCAGTGTTGCTGGCACCAAGGTCGCTAGGCTGGTTTCTGTTATGACAGTTCTGCCCTTGATGGTTTCCAGTAACACCCGCTTTCTAATAAATTGGAACATTTTTATTTTCTGGGTGAAAATCTCGTTATGTATTTCCCAGACTGAACTGAAAGTAATGAAACCGTACACCCAGACCATTGTTTGGGCACCATGATTCATTTCTCCTGTTATTTGTTCTAAAATAGCACTTTTCAGAATCTAGTCAACTTGGCTGTACTAAGACCAGCAAAACTTCAAAGGAAGCAGCACCCTCATCATAAAACCACAATACAAAAGACTTGGCAAAAGCACGTTCTCATAAAGTAAGTCAAAACCAAGGCATAAATAAATTATTTTTCTTCTTTCAAAAAAAAGTATTTTATATTATAAATTCCCTTGGCATATCTTTTTCAGGAGGGAAATTCCTCAAATTGAATCTCATTATTTCTCCCTTTGTTGTTATGTTTCGTTCTTTTCTCCCTGTATATACAGAGACACAGAAAAAAAAATAGATAACACAATTAGATAGTATATCAGAATTCTGTTGGCTTTGGTGTTCTGCCATCTGTGTCACACAGTCACTGACACACTGAGAAATCAGTCCCCAACCCGAGGTGACTGGCAGAAGGTGATGCACCTCAAACGTGGTTTATGGAACAATAAAACATGCATAAGGACTTCAGCTCCCTCTACTCCGCCCTTTGGGAATGTCTAGCCTTTTTCTTTAATATCGGTCACTGGTTCATCTCCTACTTCTCCATCTACTGAGGGAAGCCTATCCTCTGCACTCCTTCCTCACCAGAGCAGTTCATTCATCCTTAGAACTTTACTTAACAACCACTTAAGTGTCAGTGGTTGACGTACAGTGTTGGAAATGCTTGAGGGACCGTGGTATGCAAGAGGCTCAAACACCCAGCATGCTCCAAACTTAAGAACCTCCTTATCTCAGCCCAAGGTGTCAGAAAGCTCAGAGGTTCACCAGTCAAACAAGAGGAGAGCTCTGCTTGGGCGGTGCTGGAGCTCTCCTTGGCTTTATGAACTGAATTGCTGCAAATGCTTTCCAGAATGATCCGAGAAATTCTGAGCCTATTGTCAGTGGGGAGGTGAAGGAAGGGAAGTTGAAGAAATAGAGTGGTTTCTCTTAGAATAAGAATTTAGAAAAAAAAATGGTTGAGGTATTTAAATCTGAAATACACACACCCAGTTAGTGTTTGGAGGAGGGGCTTTCCCTCTTTGCTAAACATTAACCATGTCTCATACAACCAAGGGCTTTAGAATACACATATTAACCTCTTTATTTGAAATCAGCATGTTGCTTTTCTCTACTTTGAGCTTTCTTTAAGAGACATGAACATGCTACTTGAATGCTAAATCCTACAGAGAAATTTGGTAGAATTCCAAAGTTTTCTAATTGGACCTTGAATGTTGACTCTAGGCCTCTGTTCAGTCCGTTGATGTATGAAGGGTGATTTCCTTCTTTTTAGTGTGGTTGTCGTTACTAAAATTGGCTAATAAAGTTACTTGGACAAGTCTGAATGAGGAAAAGCAGAGAAAGGATAGTAGCTAGAGGGGAAAAATGTCAGGGGAGGCTTTCAATGACTAAAGGACCTTACTTTATTGATAAGTTAGGAGGTTACAGGACCAGAAAGAGCAGTGCCAAGGACAAAGGCAGAGAAAGGATGTTGATGACAGAATCTTGGAGGAGACAGAAGAAAGGGAATCAAAGTCATGACTTGGGAGTTGACCTTGATCTTGAAATGGAGGAAAATCCTCTATCTTCTGAGTGGCAAGAGAATGAAAGGTTTCTAAAAGGTTTCTGTCTCAGGGGAAGGCAGTTGAAACAGCTCCCTGACAGGCTTGCCTTTCTCATTCAAGTAAAGTGATATCCGTCCCACTGAGGATTGATAGGGCCCAATCTGTGGTCCTGAGGAAGATCCTGTACATCAGGGAGGCTGAGAACCACTGTGTTAGAGGAAGATTGTCATGGGTAATGTGGTCACTTACAAGTAGATTTCCGAGCTGTGCAGGAGATGAGACTGCATTTGCAGTAGTAATTGGTCTTTTTTAAAAGGAGACACAGTTTGTGGTGTTGAACTTAGGGTTGAAGTTGTGTGTGTGGCTACAGTGAAAAGACAGAAGAACAGGAAAGTAGAGCTTGTGGCTGAGGAATACCCAGCAAGGAAAAGCTGTTGGATTGAGAGAGTGGGCCAAGAGAGAATGATCAAGAAAGGGCCACAAAGACTGGAGATCAGCTTCTTTGCACACAGGTTTTGATGTGACACGGATGTAACAAACAAGAAGTACTGAGTGTGGTCCTGGGAGCAGCAGTGAAGGCAGCTGGAGTAAATGCTGTGAGGGGATGGTGAAGTTAGGGTGTTGACTAAGCCTCCCACTGAGTGTTGAAACCCAGGATGAAGGCAGACTTGGCATGGAGAACAAGTCTGTATCATTGGTCAAATACGAGAGCTGAGGATCAGGAGGTCAGCAGATGACTTCCCGGACAACTTCTGCCAAAGTATTCCTCTTGGTTATGTCATTCTGTTGCTTAAGAATTTGCATGACAGCCTTAGAGCTTATTAGATTGAAACAGAAATTGCTCAGGCTGGTTGGAACTATCTGCTGGTTGTTAACTATCTACTCCTTAGCTAGGAAAAGTCACTCTTAGTGTTCCTTTAAATAACCTGTCCAAGTAGTCACACTGTATACTTCCCCAGCTCTGACCCACAGCCATATGTACAAACTCAAATACCATCACCAAAGGGAATCGATTCCAAAGGGAACCGATCTTACACTGAGAATACTTGCAAGACAGAACTTGGTCTTTTGGGAAATTGTGGTATTTTCTCCTACAGAATTGGTTTTTAAATCAGCTTTTGTTTTTAGCGACCACCAAGGGCTTACCTCCTTTGTTAAATCTTTTATAATCCCCTTTTCTCCAACACTTACCTTCGTTCTGCTCTGAAATCCTGTGTGGTTTTGTTAACGTGTGAATCATAGCGTCCCATCTGTACACATTCTGCATGTGCCTTATAGGCTTGTATTCTGTTGCCAAAAAAAAAAAAAAAACCAAAAAAAAAAAAAGAAACAAAACAAAACAACAACAAAAAAAAAAAAACAACAAACCAAACCAAACAAACAAAACCCCAAAAACTTTAAAGGAGGGACCAGAAAGATGCTGGGCATATATCATCATTGTTAGTGTATTGGTGATTGGTAATCTCAAACTGTTCTAATATGTAGTCAGCCTATGGAACATTCATAACATCAGTTTCAGTGTGTTTGTATGTACATGTTTATGTGTGAACATGGATAAATGTCTGTGTGTTGTGTGTGCACACATATATGTGTTCATGCTCATGGAAGAACTTTACCAACAGAGCTGTCTTTCTGCAGCTCAAGACTGACGTTTTAATGTCTTCAAAAACATTTTAATTATATAAAGTTTAAGCATCGTATACAAAATTACGTTCTTATTCCATTACTGGTAATGGCCATAAATATTTGCAATGATATTTCTACCACATACACCATAATTCCAGGGTTGTTTGGGGTTGTTTTGTTTGTTTGCTCGGCTGGTTGTTTTGCTGTTGGTTCTGATCATCTTTCTTTGGAGGGGGGAACATGTCATTTTTAATTAGGTGTATGGGTTCATGTGCAAACAGATGAGCACAGGTGCCTGAGGCCTTGTATCTCATGGAGCTGGAGTTACAGGCTGTTGTGAGCCACCTTATGCCATGATATGCTGAGAAATTAGTTCAGGTCCCCTGCAGCATTATGCACTATTGACTGTTGATCCATTTCTCCTCCACACCTTCACTTTTGTCATCTTTAAAAAGAGCTGTCGTAGTCCACTGAAGATGAGGTTAATCAACTCAGACCAAATCACTTAGCACAGCCAGGTACAACAGGCTCATCTCTGGGGGGTGCAATTTACCACCTTTCTCTTTGGCCATAGCTTTTCTTCGCCTATATGAGGTTCATTTGTCACGAAGTGTGGCCTCCTATAGAAGCTCTGTGCTTCTGAAGTGCTGGATTTCAGTTACCCTTCCTGGCTTTTTAACTCAGTGACTCACCTGCTCTTAATCTGCTTCATCTTTCAAATCTCAGTCTGAGGTCACCTTGAGTAAGACATCCAGTGAAATTTCACACCGATGACATGACTGACATGATCAGGGTGCTGGGACTGGCATGTCTTTGCTAAGTTCAGGAGGCAGAAAGGCAGGCTGCTTTCTGACTAAAATCAAGAGCAGATGTGACCTTTTGTTGGCTACAATACCTCAGAATCTCGTGGCAGTATTGTCCAAATTTTTGACAAAGCTCTCTACTGTCTGATTTTCACTGTCTGAGGCAGAATATGTTTGGGTTCCTAACAGAATCAGAGTCTGCAATGAGGACAATATATTCACTGGCAGCACAGGACAGAACTTTGGCCCTATTGTGAAGTGTGGAGGAAAACATGTTGATAAGGAAAATCTCCCTCAAAATATTGTTGCCGTTTGGTGGGATCTGGACAAGAGAAAGTACTCTGTAGGGAGACTCAGCTAAAGATGGAGCCACCTCCTTCCTTCTGTGACCTGCCTTTCTATCAGTGAAAGTGATCTCAGTCATCCCAGTGAACTAACGCTACCCAAATATCCAATTATCTATGTAAACACCCCTCCCCCTAGTTATTTGCTGTCTATGTGCATTTGCTGTATGGAGTCAATTTTAAGTAAAATCAGGGTGCGTGCAGATTGTTGGAAGAAACGTGTTAAATAGATTGGGAGCCTAACAGACTCTAGGGGAGACATCAAGTACACATTTGCTGTTGCGGGGTATCCACTAGAGAAGGCTGGCCAGTAAAGAGCCTTTATTGGATGGCCTGCAACTACACTGGGTATGTGGGATCTCAGTGCAGCCTTTCTAAGAGTGAACCTTTAACCACAGAAGCCATATTCTGCTTGACGTACTTCAGTTAACGAGAACAGTTAGCCAGAAGCAGAATGATGGAAGGCAAAAAGCCAGGTGAGTACATGTATGACTTTCTTAGAACTGTGGACTTCGATGGATCAGGTCTTTATGTATGTACTGAGTCTCACAGCTTGAACGGCGCTTCCGTGTTTTCAGCTGGGCTAAGGATTGGGCCCCTGCCACACTGCAGCTTCGGCAAGAGCTGGACGTGTGCTGCTCACTGGAACTTCTGATGAAGAAAGGAAGGTTCGGCACCTTCTCCTGCATGTATGGTAGTCTCTAGCCACTTGTGGTTGTCGTTCCTTGAAATGTGGCTAACTTAGGCTGAGAAGTGAGAGGGCCTGGTTAAATATTCATTTTCTTGCCAGACAGAACAGGCCTAAGAGTTGCGGGGGGTGGGGGGAACACAGAAAAAAAGGGCAACCAACCAGAAGCAGCCGAATCAGGCCCCGGGGAAGATAAGGTTGCTTAGCTACTGGTCTGAGAAGTCTCTAACCCCTATCAGAGTCACGTAGCTTTCATGGGCACCAGCCAACGCCAATCGAGGTTAAACAGCCACAGTAGGAATTCCCCTCTCTGGTTCTAAAGGGGGCATTCAGTTTCCCTTGGGGTCGACGTCCTGGTGAGGGTGGTAGCCCCAGCATGCTGGACTTCTGCAGAATAAATGCCCTTTTGTTGTTTGCATGCTCCTTGAGTTTGGGGTGGTTCTTCCAGTGTCTTCTGGACCCCAACAGGAGTTGTGTTTCGACTTTTGTTTATGCTAATTTAAAAAGTATGTTGTCTTATTGTTTTTTATACTGTGTGAATTTACACATGGTCTGTGTGTGGGTTTGTGCACATGAGTGCAGTGCCTGTGGAGGCCAGGAGAGGGCATCGGTTGCCCTGGAGCTAGAGTTGTAAGCTGCCTGGGGTGAGTCATGTGGTAATTGAACTAAGATCCTCTGGAAGAACAGATGTGCTCTCGACCTGTGAGTCGTCTCTCCAGCTCCTATTTCTAATTCATCTGACTTATAGATAGTGACCACTGGGTTGAAAACTGTGAATATAGAGAAAAACACATAGCCATGTCTGAGGAAAACAGGGATGGTGGCATTGCATCCATCCTTGGCAGGCCCTTAGACTATACTGAGCCTGGGGTGGAGAGAAAAGTTCTGGCTAGAGAAGAAACGGAGTCTTGGGTACAGAGCAGGAAGTGATATGTCATGGCTTCAAGAGAGGGGAGAACTTCAGAAGACATTCACAGATTCCAGTGCTGCTTCAGAGCTGAGGAAATGTCTTAGTTTTCTTTCTAGTTGCTGTGGTTTTAAAAAAAATTACCCTGACAAATATGAGCATAATGGCACATGTCTTTACTCCCAGTACTTGGGAGGCAGGGGACAAGAGGATCACTAAGAGTTAAAGGCCAGTCTAGTCTACGTGAGTTATGAGACAGTCAGACACGTACACTGAGACCCTGTCTCAAGCAAATACATAAAACTGATAGTCATGTTCCCGCTGGCGAAATGAGCTAATTATAGTATATAAATGCAGTTTTATTGGGGGCAGCTCTCAGGCAGGTTCGTAAGTCACCATGCAGAGGGAGACAGAAAAACGGAAGGAGGGGGTAAGTGCTGATAGAAGAGGAGAGAGGAAAAGCAGAGAGGGGGGGAACCAACATATCTGGATTATATAAAGGAAAACCTAGTCCCTGGGCTAGAAAGTTCAGGGTAGAGGATGAGTTGTGCCATCTGTGCCCTGCTACAGGGATGCCAGGAGAACCTGGAGGTAGGGTCTGCTTTGGTATGTAACATAGGCACCTCCCATGCGAAATGTGTTAGTCCAGCTATTGAGTAGACTTTTTGGTTTGCTAGGTTCACAGCAGATGGCTGGTGTCCCAGCGAGCTTGGGAGAGCAGTTCCTTTGGGATGTTTACCACAAAGCAAAGATGGTGCTTGTATCTGAGCTACAATAGGGACAGAGCAAAGTGTATTGTTTTGTTTTTAAAAGAGTAGACTGAGGGCAGCCTAGATGTTAGGGTTGGCCTTTTCCTCTCCTAATGCCTAGTCCGGCTCCTGAGGTTTTCGTTCCCCACGGGGGATGTGACTGGGTTAGGATGTTGTCTCTTTAGATTCTTTCCAAACCTCAATCTCTGCTCATTGCCTCCTTCCTTTACCCTTCACCCTTCACTGAAAGCAAAAGATCCCTTTTGGTCAAGGTTAATTAGGTTGACTTGATAATTCCACCTACATTTATGTCCCTTTTCACCTCCCACCCATCCCCATACTGTCCTGTCCATGGGCATGCTGGCTCTCCATGCTGGTGAGGCGTGTGTGTGTGTGTGTGTGTGTGTGTGTGTGTGTGTCTATGTGGGGAGGGGCAGGAGCAACCACTCTCCCTATAAAGAAGCTACATTCATGAAAGAACATGTACTGGTGTAGACATTGACTTTTCAGCAGTCTCTGTCCCCAGGTAGAATTTAGACACAATTTTTAAGGCAGAACTCACAGTAGTGACCAGGAGGAGACTCCATGGAAATATCTGGTCATGTCATTACTCTGGCTTCCCTTCTATGCATTCACAGTGCCTACACTGTAGCGCTTTGGGTAACATTTTTCCTTGACTGTATTTGGTCACTGTCAGTGGCAGAGCCGTCTCTTAACCAGAAACCAGGTGGGCTCCTGCCCTGCAGGTATCTCCACCATAATGTCTTGACTGCCGTGTGGCCATCATAGCTTACCTAGGACTTCCTTTACGATGCCTGAGCAAAGCCAGATGCAGCAGCGGCCCACGCCTGTAATCCCAGCACTCAGGGAGGCAGAGGCCAGCCTGGTCTACAAACCAAATCCAGGACAGCCACAACTTGTTACACAGAGAAACCCTGTCTTGAGGAAAAAGACTCCGAGGCGCCTCTTCTGTGTGAAAGCACATAGTTGGGGGAGATAAGGGGAAGGTAAGAGGGAGGTCCGTGACGCTTGTGTTTACTCTGGTGTAGGTCTCTGTATGAGAACAAACGAATGACTTGCGAAGTAGCAAAGGAACAAAATAAGCCTAGTATGTGTGATGTTCATTCGTGCTTCTTTCGCTGCCTGGTGTGGCAGGATCTCCATTGTTTAATCATCACCGTTTCCTTCTGGGCACACTGAGGAGTGGACGGGCTCAGAAGCTTAAGCAGGCTCGCCCAAGGGCATGTCTTTGTAAGGCAGACCGTGTCTGATGGGCTCCAAAGCCTTCTTTTCCTCCACAACACTTCCCTAAAGACTGGGGCATCGCGCTCCTTTTAAAAATGCTACCTTGTCCTGTGCCTAGAGGTGTTGCAGGTGTGGCTGCTGTGGGTCACACATGCGAGGCAGTAGGTGACAGGAGAGAGGCTATGTCTAAGTTCAGTGCTGGGACATGTGAACGGCTCAGTGATTGGCAGCCTGGCACTCCCTGACAAAGGCTGAGGTGACCACCAGTTCAGAGCTAGGGAGTTCAGTGCCAGGGAGCCCAAGCCTGCGAGGACCACCAGTCCAGCACCATGCAGGCCTGGGTGGGCTCCCAGAGCTGGGAGTGAGCCGGAGACTAGAAGAACCCCACCTGAGACTGTGTGTGGGCCCAGGATAGACGACTCAAAGCGAGGGGTGAGCCTAAGATGAGCACCTGTCCATCGCAGTGCAGGCCTGGGGAGGCAGACCACGCCTGAGATGACCCCTACCTGGTGCCATAATGCATGAGCAGGACATAGCACTCCTAAGACCACTCCTGAGACCCCCAGACCACTTGCTGAAATGGGAGAGAAACAGAAGGATGCAGGCATAATGAAGAGAGACAGACCAGGAGGCCTCAGGGTAGTGAGGGACAGGCTGATGTGAGTAGCCTGTGATGCCACCGGGCAACATGCTGGGGTTCTGTCCTGTGCTGCCACCAGGGGCCATGTCTGGGTCTGTGGCCTGAAGCAGCAGGGGTCTATTAACACCAAAGTCCAGGCTGAGGTCTGGGCTGCTGCCCTGACACGTGTTGATGTCTGAGGGTTGTGCAGAACTGGTCCCACTCCAGGCCCGGTTTATTGTTGTAGAGCTGGCCCTGGCGACATGAGAGCACAAGACAAGAGAGATGACCCTGCTTCTAGCCGTTTGCAGTACTCTGAAAAGCTGGCCTGTACCTCGCCCAGGAATCACAGTGGAGCTGGCCCCGGTTTCGGGATTTGTGGGTGTGCCAACCTCGAGGCTGTGAATGTAGGAAAGCCTGCCTTGAATCTTGTCAGCTGTGCAGCGGTACTGCCAGGGAAGGATGCCCTCCTCCCTTCTCTCTTCTATACCTGTGGTAGGTGGGAGAGCTGGCCCTGTACCTTGCCTGGGCAGCACAGTAGAGCTATCCCTGACAGTGTGAGAGCAGATGAGCCAACCCTGAGGGCATGAGAGCCCGAGAGCTGACTCTGCCCCTTGCTGGCAGTGGCATTGGATTGGCCAGCCAGGGCAGGGCAAGAGAGCTCATCTTGGTGGTGTGGTGGTATGAGGGAGGGAAAGCGGCAGGCTGACCAGCTCAGATACCTCTCAGGCCCAGATCCGGGGCTTAGAGTTGGCCCACCCCAACATCTATCCCATTGATGAACTGCTAGAATACGTTAAAGGGCCGACGTTGGGGTGCCCTGCCCCAACGTTGTATCAACTAGCTATGAAGGTGTGCCCCTGTGTACTCTATTGTTAATTGCTGTGTTGGTAGCACCAGGTGCTGGCAGGATATACGGTCATTCCTATAGCCCACAAGACCTGCTTTCTCTATGTAAATGTTGCTTCATTACCTGCCCAAAAAGATGCTTCTCTGAGAGTCTCAAGTTAAAAGCCAGCTGTCATTGGGGAGGTCACATAGCCCTCAATCTGACCAAAAGGTAGCATTAAGAGATGGATGGGGTGTGGTCCTGCTGCTGATTGGTTCAGAGTGAGTAAACTGAGGAACCTCACCCACTATGCTAATAGAGGTTTTGTAGGAGAAAGGAGTGTGGCTTTTGATAAATCAAGAGCTGCTAGCTGGCAGCTGGAACTGGCCTGAAGCAGAACAAGAGCAGGGCAGAAAAGGCTCGTGGAGTCTAGATGTGTAGCTGAGGGTCTGCCCCAGAAACAGGCTGAGGGCCCTATACTCTACAGATATCTCCATGCCTTTATTATCAAACCCCTAGTGGGGCTCCCCAACTACAGGATCTTCATGACATAGGGCAACAACAGATAATCCAAGAGGATCCCAGTGAGGTTCCAGTATTGACCCTCATACCAGACCAACGACTCATTGCAATGAACATTTGCAAGCAAAGAAGTGTGGACGAAAGGGTAGGCGTGGGGCACACTGTGACACAAGCAGCTTCAGAAAAGAGATTGATTTTTTTTCTCTGTTGGGGAGGGTTGCAAGGGTGGAGGGTGGTCCGAGGGGAGAGGGGGATGAGTGGGATTGGGGTGCATGATGTGAAATTCACAAAGAACCAATAAAAAGTGTTTTAAAAAAATTCTACTTTGTGCTAAATACCGCTAATGATTTTAAATTACACTGAGTCACCAAATTGCCTGCCAAAGAAATCAACTTATCACTGTAATGTTAGCAGTCCAAACTGAAAAGCAAACACTGGGAGAAGAATCCTATTCCATAGATAGGGTTTACCAGCAGGATTTTTTCCATATAAAACAATTCTGGCTTACATTTTTTGGCCTCCAATTCATATTTTGAACTGAGGCTATCATCCCCTTCAACTGCATCTTGCTCTTTTTTTTTTTTTCGTTTCCTGTTTCTTAGCAACAGGAGTTTAATCGCCTGAACCGGAACCAGTGCACCATTGTGGGTTTGCAGCGGGTGGTTTAAAACATTAACGGAAAGAGGTGCATTTCCGTCAGGTGCAGTTTTCCAGCTTGCATCATCATATCAAATAAAATGTTTCTAAGCAGGGAAGCAGGAGGGCAAGAGATGGCAGAAGACAGGTGTGGTTGGAGCATGCTATGTGTGTGTTCAGAAGTGCCACAGCGAGATCCATTAGCTTATAGGATTACTATGTGTTAATACTTAATGAAAGTTGTTGGGCTTGGAGGTGGCACAGAAAAAGGCTTTGCCGCCAAAACTGATGGCTTGTGTTTGCTTCTCAGTATCCACATGGTTTCAAACAATATGAGTTTTAATCATGCCTAGTCTCCCCAACTCTTCCTTGATTCACACCCCCCTTCCCTTTTGTAAAAATTTTCAAGATCACTTTGTGCTGCCCAGGTACTCTTGGATGTGCGATCACCCACTGGAAAGCGGTCGACTTATCAAGGGCTGCGCTCTTGGAGGGAACCGTCTCTCCCTCTCCCAGAAACCAATAATTGCCAATAGCTTCATGGCTTACGGTGGGATTGTGCGCCTGACCTCCCTCTCCCTGCTGGGATGTGGTCTGCCTTGGGCTCGCACACATGCTGTCACACTGTGCTGTGTCTGAAAGACAATGGTTCCTCGTAGCCTCCGGCACTTAGACTCCTTTTTGCTCCTTCTTCCACAGTGATCCCTGAGTCTTGGGAAGGGGTGCAGTACACAAGCTCCCTTTAGGGCTAATCATTCTGTATCTCCTAATTATAATAAAAAGCTTTTTTCTTTTTTAAGAAATTTGTTGACTTTCAAAACAGAGTAAGGCAGGCCCTGGGTTTGATCCATACACCATCAAAAAATAAAACCTAATAGAATGCAGGCCAGCAGTGAATTGGCACCACATATATGTAAAACCGTATATAGAGGTCTCTGCTAGTCTTTTTAAAAACTATTTATTTATCTATTATATACATTTTTTTTATTTATTATGTCTGCTTGTACACCTGTATGCCAGAAGAGGGCATCAGATCTCATCGGTGGTTGGGAGCCACCATATGGTTTCTGGGAACTGAACTAACCTCTGAGCCATCTCTTCAGCTCAAATTTAACACTGATTTCTTTTTATAATGTACATTGATGTTTGCCTGCTCACCTATCTATGGGAGGGTGTCAGATCCCCTGGAAAAGGAGTTACAGACAGTGTAGGTGCTGTGTAGGTGCTGGGAATTGAACCCAGGTCCTCTTGAAGAACAGTTGGTGCTCTTAACCACTGAGCTACCTTGCCAGGCTCCTAACTGCACTAGTCTTTAATGTATTTTACTTCCTTCTCTTGTTGGAAAGCACTGGATAAAGACAGCAGACAAAGGATGGTTCATTCTGTAGTGCTTTCTCTTATTCTTTCCTACCCTCTCTCCCACTGATCTGCAGGAGACTTCTCACAGTGCTAAGGCAAGGGAAGACAAGTGCACACGGTACTATACTTTTGTCTTCACAGAGATCACAGGTCCAACTAGGATTGAAACGGGACTTCACAAGCACCAGGTCAACCCATAACAGACCAGCCTCGAAGCTGTGAATGAGTCAGATGGCTCCGGCCATAGCTGTCAGCAGGAAATACTTTCTTTCAGCTTGGGAATGTTTAAGAGGAAAAGCAGGGCACTGATGAGAATTGTTGAAATCATTTCAACAGGATATTCATGCATAATAAAAAGGAAGGGCACAAACTGAATTAAAAGGACTATTGTAGGGCTAGAAAAAAACGCTCAGTAGTTCAGTGCTGCTCTTACAGAGGACCCAGGGGCGGCTCCCAGCATGCATATCCGGTGGCTCACAGACACCTGTAACTGGAGTTTGCGGGATCCAACACCCTCTGCTGGCCTCCTTGGACACCTGAGTGCACATGGTAGACATGGGCACATACCTGTAAAAATGTCCCCCCACATTTATTTTCCCAAAGAATACTTGCCATCTGGGCCTTCCAGCTCAGATGTCATTTTGTCTGTCGGCTTGTCCCGCTTTTCAGCTCATGTGTAATTCTATCTCTAGACCAGTCTTAAACACCAACAATGCCAATGTTTGCCTTCTCAGAGCAGGACAGGATTTCTAGCATCCTTTTCAAACAGCAGCTGTTAACATCTAGAAATACTTGCTCTGATGTTAAACACTTCCTGATCAAGGGCCTGAAAGGAAACATGAAACAATGAGTACCAATTATAGATGGCCCCGTCTCTCACCTCCCCAACCCCCATCTCAGAATCAGCAGTCCGGAGAGCACTTTTCTAAGTTCACAGTCCTGTGAAGATTACCTAGAAATTTTGTTATTTTTGCATATGTGCATGTAAACATGAGTTTGGTCACCGTATTAATGATGCATGCATGTATACATTATATAGTTATCATATGGGCAAATCGGTCTCTGTTGGCTAAATCCTCAAATGTGGAACCAAAGTATGTAAGTTTGTGGTCTTTTGCTTATTTGCCTTGGATAGTTCTGTTTTTTACACTTTTGTCAACAAATGTTGCTGCCTGTTGTTTTATCAGTTAGATATTTTATGTCCTTTGCCAGTTTGGTAGATGGAATGGGAGTCTCCTCACAGTTTTAATCTTATGAATGAAGTTGAACATCTTTTCACGAGTTCTTGGAGATTCTGTCTTTTTATTTATTTGGCTAGTCTGTTCATTCTCTTTGCTCATTTGAAATTTTGATGTTTTATATGATTAAGTGTTCTTTATATAGCAATTAGTTCTTTATGACATGGGCAATAAGTCAAATGTCTTCTCTGTGCAATTTTTACTTTGCTTTTGTAACACTTTTTACTATGTGGAATTTATACTAACTACTGTTAGTCAGATATCAATCTTTCCATTTATGGCTCTGATAAGGATCAAAATTAGATTCCCTCTCTTACTTATGAAAATAATTGTTTTTAAATTTTACTTCTAGTATGAACACTTTCCTGTAGTTTTTCTATATAAGTATTTAATCCATCTAGAACTCATCTTAGGTCAAAGTGAATTACTTTACTCTTCTGTACATGGCTGTTGTAGCAGTTGGGGGGTTGTTAGGAGAATTGAAAGTACACTGTATACTGAAACAGAAGGGCATTAGTAAAGGTATTTGGTCACACAGATGTCAGAGGGCTGAAAGAGTGAAAAAGAAAATGCCGAGGCAACCAGACTGAAGCTTGTGTGTTTAGGAGAAGCTGGGTGAAACCATGAAGAAAACACAGTTAGATGCAGAGAGGAGTTAAGACAAGAATTCTGGCAAAAGATGATGAAGAGATGAGGTAACGTCAGGAGAGGAGACAAGGAATGAGTGATTCAAATAAGAGGTCAGGGGAAAATTAGCACATGATCTCAGAGTCTGAATTTTCACTGTGGAGAGAAGGATCAAAAACATCATTCTGGAGCAAGGAAAATGGAGAACAAGAATTGGCCATCGTGGTCAACAATAGGGACAGCGCAGTTTGTCTTTAGAGAAGCCCCTGGAGCACAAAGCTGATGAGAAGAAGTTCAAGCAAACCCCACTCCTCATGAGGAGTGAATGCTGGAGCAAGTACAAGCTGCTCTTTAGTGAGTCTCTAAGGAAAAGGAGAAAGATGAAGCGAGGTCTGTGGGAGAAGCAGAGTTACAAGAGGGTGTTGTTCTGATGGACACAATGACCGCATACTTGCATGCTTTTATAGTCCAAAGATTCATGTGCCAAAGATCTAGGCCTTGTCAAAGAAGCCCCTCAGAAAACCACCACTGGACACAATGCAGAGATTAATGGACATGGTGAGCACAGCCCCAGTGCTCCAACATCCATGGCTCAGGGAATGAGAATATCACAGAAAGACTGTAAGAGCTGGAATACCATGAAGCTTGCTGTGAAAGTCTCCCCTAGAAATGAATGCATAAACAAAACTGAAACAATGGCAATTTCAGTGGGCATACCAAGCCAATGAGGGATAATTTCACATGGTCCCAGCTCTAGATGAAAAACTATGGGCAACTAATGACTGCTGGAGAAAACGAATTAGCATCTCCCACGGATGAGCCCCCTTATTGGCGGAGTGGTCATCCCTGAAAACATATACACAGGAACCACAAAAACAGGCTCATCATATTTATATATCTGTTGTATTTATATGTCTGTCTGTGTTCTCACACACATAATAATAATAAACAACGAAAATGAGGCTGCCAACTTGAGAGTGGAGACAAAAAGAGGCGCTGGAGGAAGGATGCCTGGTGGGAAGTGATGTCATTCTATTTCTGTTTAATGCATTTAAAACAAAAATGTTTTAATTCTCAGCTGGCAATGCTACTGGGAAACAGAAACTTGAAGAGGTGAGGCCTGTTTGAAGAAAGCAGGTTTCTGAGAGATGCAGCCCTTGAAAGGGATGATGAGGCCGAGACCTTTGTTTCTTGGCCGGCACATGCCAAGGTGTACAGCCCCACCATGGGCCTGAAAGCTATTCTGAAACTCTGAGCCAAAACAAATCTCTTCTCCTCCTCCATCCTTCCTTTCTTATGTGCTCCGTCACAGCAAGGGAAAGCTGACTCATACCCAAGCTGATGAGGATGAGCTAGTACAGAAGGAGCACGGTGCTGAGGATGAGCTGCAGAGTTGAGGGAGGGCAGGCCCCAGTGGATGTGGGGAGAAGCTGGCCCCCACAGTCAGTTCCTCACTTAGGTCATGAGCTTTATGTTCTAAGATGCAGTTGAACAGGAGGTGGTGGGGGATTATAGAAGTTTATTTCCAGTTGTTTTAATTTTCATGGTAAGATGGGCAGTGAAGGGAAGTGTGTGAGTGCTTTGATAAGGGAGAAGTTAGGGTGTAAGAGTATGTGAGCGTGGGCGGAGAACCGCAGAAATGACTTGTTGGTAGCAACAGCTGGCCAGCCAAGACTAGTGGTCATGAATGTAAAATGACATCATTTGACATGATGTGGTTTTTGATGTAGGTAGAGATTCAGGCATTAGAGATGAGGACTTAGAATTAAGCAAGGCTGTATGTAGTTTGATCTAGAGAGTGCAATCTAGCAAGGGAAAGAACAGGAAAATGAAGATGTCTGCGGTGGAAACTGAAGCTGGATGAGAAGGAAAATGAGCATATTGGGAGAGGGAGCCTAAAAGCCAGTGAGAGGAATGAAAAGTCAATGGCTTATAGATTCCATCGTCATCAAAGATTGTTAGATTTAAGGTTCTAAAGAGACTCAGGGGCAAATAGATGAGGTGGTAGTACAGACGTGAAATTATAGGTGGTTGCAGTTTTTATACCAGAGAACTAGATTATAACGATAGAAGTACTTACTGACTGAGGTAGTATAAAGACAGATCCTTAGAATAGAGGGTTCAGGGACCATAGAAGTCAGAATGTTGATGGCCCCATAAAAATGAGGGTTATTTTTAAAAAGATTTTATTTATTTATTTATTTATTTATTGTTTATTTATTATTTATACAGTGTTCTGCCTGCATGTATGCTGTACTCCAGAAGAGGGCACAAGATTTCACTATAGATGGTTATGAGCCACCATATGGTTGCTGGGAATTGAACTCAGGACCCCTAGGAAGAGCAGCCATCTTAACCTCTGAGCCATCTCTTCAGCCCAAAAACTGATGATTCTAAAAGACACTGTTCCTCTCATTTTGGAAGTGAGCCCAAAGAAACCATAATTTCCTGGGAATCTCATTTTGGGAGAAGAAAAAGGCTAAGGTTAAGTCAGACTACCTTGCAGAAAAGATCAGAACCTAAATAACGATGGGAAAGTAATGGGTAGGGCCATAAGTTAGCCATATCATTAGCTATGTGTTATTCAGGCCCTCTACTGAAATCTAAACTTCATTCCAGGACCCTGAAGATGGACTTGAGGGGAGGGGTGTCACTGAATTTCTTTGTCCTTTTTTCTAATGTGGCCACAAAGAATAAACCTGCTTTTCTTGCCTTTCACTATTAATTTGGCTCCTTTAATTAGTTTGTTAAGAATGGATGAGGGAGCTTGGCTTGTAGGGCAGCCAGAGCAAAGGCTCTGACCCTAATGATTCTGGAAATGAGAGTATCAGAATGATCATCAAAGGGAATTACAGACTCATCCAGAAACTTGACAGTAATCCAGAAGCTATAGCTTCAAAGAAGGAGAATAAATAACCAAGGAGGTGGGGGAGATGAATGCAATGAGACAAAGGGAAATTACCTACTCTTATTTGATGACATGAGCATCAACAATAGGCTATTTCAAGCACTACGGAATGACCTGTTTGTTTGTTTGTTTGTTTGTTTGTTTGTTTTTAAATGTTTTAAATATTTATTTATCTTTATGTATATGAACGCTTTTTTGGCATGTGCACCTGCATGCCAGACGAGGGCATCAGATCACATTATAGATGGTTATGAGCCACCATGTGGTTTCTGGGAATTGAACTCAGGACCTCTGCAAAAGCAGACAGTGCTCTTCACCACTGAGCCACCTCTCCAGTCCGAGAGAATGATCTGTAACAGTGGTCAAGAGCAGGGAGTTAAGCCTTTATTACATTCAAGCCCATTTGAACAAGGAGAGAGGAGAGAAACGGCTCACTTCTGAACTATTGGGTCGATGGTATGCACACTAGTGTCTTCCCTTCAGGAGTGGTTTTCTTGCTTAGCAGTTTAAAAGCTTCTGGAAGCAAGAGCCAGGCATCTGCATGCATGTGCCTGTGTGTGTACATGCGTGTATGTGTGTGTGTGCAATTTTAAAGATTGGTGCTGCTAAATCTGAATCACTACCTTAGACTAATGAAGTGAAAGGGACGTTCTCAGCAGAGTTGATGAAAGTATGACAATTTATGGATTTCAGGGAACACTGTTGAAAAATTTATGCCGATAGGAGAGACACGTGAGCAGAAATGATGATGACAGGCAGAGGAATGGGCCACTCTGACTTTGGAAGTGGGAGTGAGTTTTCTGTTTTATTAGGAGAGCTCCAAATACCAAAAGCCAATCCTCTTTGGCAGCTGCAGTATCAGAATGACGGGGGTATTTCTTTCCCTCTTGGTGAATTCTTTGGAGGTGCAGCTAGAAGAACAATGCCAGATACCCGATGGAGTGATGCTTTTAAATGGTTTTCTGGGGTTTAGTCACCTTGGAAGCTTCAGAAATGATCCCTGTGAATGTGACATCATGCCACTAACACTCTGGCTAGAACAGGCGCGGCCATGTTGTTTTGGCTCCTTTTGCCAGATTAGCTCTTGGGATTAAGCATGTGTAAAGAGTGTCAGAGTAGACAGGGTATTCATACTAGATACCTGTTAGTCTTTAAGGTCGTGGAGAAATGTGAAAGGTACTTCGGGATATTTTCAGAATTTTACTGGCCGGACCAGCCGCTGTTAAACACGAAATGACGAGTTCAGTGTTGAGGAATCTGGCTGCACTGACTGACCTCACCCACCGCCTCTTCTGTTTAGTCATCGTCACCATGCTTTGATCTGACCATTCATTTATGGATGACAAAGTGCTATGCTGACAGCTCAGATAAGGCTCCTGACCACAAAATCTCAGCAGAGCTCAGTGCATATCCATTGTCTTAGGCAATAAGGTTTGGCAGCTCAGTGAGTGCAGACTAACAATAGGGAGCTTGAAATAAACCAAGAGGACAGGACGTTAGGCCATTCTGTCACTTCTGTGACAGTCTAGAAAGTTCTTTTCCTGGATGTTTTTAGCTATTAATATAAATTTTGGCAAGTGGCTCTTAGTTGTTTATTCTGAGAAGAGAAGGTACTTTGGCAATGATTAGACTAGCTGGTGTGACCAATATTTCCAGCCTCAAAATTAATGTCATGCTGCCCCATACAGATAAAGTTTAATAAATACCGTAAGGTACTACAAGACACGAAGCCATGACACTTAACACGCCTAACTTGACTGTTCTTGTTTTGGACGATGGATGATTTGAAGTAGCTACGTGGTTTAAAAAATCAAGTCTTTCAACATCTTCCTCAGGAAGACCATCAAACATACTAGCCAGTTCTTGGTTGACTATGGGAAGTGCACACAGGGAGAAAACGTGTACTTTATATATGCACTCACCTGAAAATGCAAGTAAAAATGGTGAATTAAATGTTAAAGCCCTTTGACTATGTTCCTATTGCTAATGGGCAAATAAGGATTTGAACACACTGTGACATTTTAGTGAAATGCCAGCTGATTTTTTTATAGTGTTGACTTTACAGTTATACATTGCCATTGACCTGTAAACAATGTTTTTCTGGTGTACGCAGTGGCGTTCAAATGCATAAAACATTGATTTCACAAAAATTGCTTCTTTTGCATCTTAAAAATTAATTGGCTGGCATATAAATTAGCTACCACTTGAGACTACTGCTGTGTATTTACTAGCAATCTAATATAATGGAGATTTCTGAGAATAAGGCCAAGTTGTGAGCTATAATAAAGAAAAATCAATTAGTTGAGAAAAATCATTGACGTCACTGAACCTTTGTCCTCTTACCTTTAAGAAGTATAGTGTAAAGTGGATGGTTAAAAAGAAATCAGGATGGAAAAATGATTAATGTTGATGGAGTTTCAGTCTTTTTGGTCCCTCCATCTATTGCTGAATGAAAAGTAAAATAAAATGAGGGGCTTAAGAGATGTTTCTGTGATTAAGACAGCATTCTGCTCTTACACAGGACCAGACTTTGCTTCATAGCACTCCCAGCTCTAACCACATACAATTCTAGTCCAGGGGATTCAATTCTGTTGGGGACACACACACACACACACACACACACACACACAAATAAAAAAAATCTTAAAAAAATTGAATGGTAGGGCTTGGACAATAGTTTGGTGTTAGTGTACTTGGCTAGCATGCTTGAAGCCCTAAATTCAATCCCCAGTAATATAGAGAGGTAGACAGACAGACAGATAGACAGGTAGGCAGATATTTAAGAGGGTCTAAGGGACACATGCCTATAGAGAAATCAAAGAGTGCCAGCTCTGAAGTTAGCTTGCCTAGATTTGTATCCTGAAGACACCACTTATCAGTTGTGCGACTTTGGGCCAATTACCCACCTCTTTCTGCACCAGCCTCATACCCATCATTTACACAGTGATGACCATAGTGGTGCTTATCTGATACTACTGTTGTGTGATGTACGTGAGATCACATTTGCAAAACTCTGTGAACACTTCCTGGCATATAATATCAGGAAGTGGCGGAGAGAGCATATGTGTGTTGCTGCTCTAATTAGGTATGTATAGAAACAAACAGCTTTTGGAATCATCCACCTCAAGTTGTTGATGGAATTTTCCCTTGTGAGTGGATATGGAGGATGCATTTTATATATCTTCCACTTTTTTTTCCCCCAAGCACATCTGTAGTGTTGATTTTGGTTACTGTATTACATCATAATTTCAAATCTTTAAAAAATGTTAGTCATACATCCAAATGTCTAAAGCACAATTCAATGTAATTAATGCTAATTTCTTCTGGTGGGGGACAATATTTTTAGCATAGTTTCAAAAGTGGTGGTCTGAGTCAACTCCCTTGAGCTGCACGGAACTTTGCTCTCATTATTTCCATCAAAGTTGAGACTCGTATCTCTTACCTATGAAGGGAGAGCTAAAACTGGACTACATACTCTGATTCCATCAGAGCCTGTCCACCTACTTTCCGCCATCCCCACTGCTCCCTGATCCCCACACAGTCCCAGCTGTAGAGACACCATCTCAAACCCCAGCAGCAGAGAAAGAGGAACACTCTCTCGGTGACCTGGCTCTTGTGTAATTCAGATCTACGTAAAAGTGTATGTGAAAATTCATAATATACTCTCATTGTTCTGGCTTTTTCTTACATTGCATAAAGTTTAAATGTCCTAATGCTTTTCGCTTTTGTGGCTGATAAACCAACCTCTCCACCTGAAGGGTGATTGAATTCCTTAGCTTTGGTCAGGATCTCATTCTTCCGGCTGTGGCTTCACGAGTTCCCCCAGACTCCGTTCAGTAATTGAGATGCATTCCTGCAGCCCTGAAAGCCCTGAAAGCTGTGCTTTGTGTCCTTGGTCAGCAATGACCTTTGGAGTTCGTTGCCCATTGAATGGAGGTCTTCCTTGTGAAACCATAGAATAGCGCCCCGGTTCGCTCTCTGTTACTTGATACCACCAAACAAGAATACCATTATCAGTGTCTGAGAAGGAAAAAGCCCTGCTACCCTGTCTCTTTAAAAACTGAAGGATAGGGAGCACAGCAGAGTTAATTCTTCCGGGGGGGGGGAGGGAGGCGCTTTGAGAATTTTCTGGCCCAAAATCAAGTTCCAGATAATTAATTTTGTCAGGAAAAAAAAAAAAAACAAAACTCTGATGGTCTGCTCTCTTCAGAGAAAAGTGACATCACCCATAGAATTCTCTGGCACTGAAGAAGAACAAAGCTGTGAGCACAGGAAATAACAGGCGAAGGTCCACAAGTGCATATTTTATCTACTTCAAAGTGCGCCGTGAGAAGTCATTCTGCAGGGCTGCCTCCCAGCAGCCGTGGCTTGGCGGTGGGCCTCCGGGCGGCCGACAGGGAGACTCGCAAGCTGCGGCCTGATCCGAGTGTGCTGTTCTTAGGAAAGACGCTAGGAGGATGACAAAGCTCGGAAGTTTTGGCGAGACCCGCAAGTGATGTAGTGTGAGGAAATCGCAGCAGATGCGGAGGCCTCAGCTGTGGATGAGGTCAGCCCGGGAAGTGGCGCCCCCGGCCTCTCCGTGCTTTGTGCTCCGCCTCGTACTCCCACAATGTCGCCAACGCTCGCTGCCCTGTGGAGCACACAGCTCCGAGAAGTCCCTCAAAGCTTTGGTCTTTCTTGTGGGCAGTGGAGTTAAGAGAAACACATTAATCTTCCTAAGGAAGGCTTTCGTCCATGCTAGGGTGCACTAAACTATGGGTTATTGTTAAATTCAAGTCGTCTGTCCTTCCCTGCAAAGTCTGTTAGTTTTATATGTTAGGTATCTAGGGCTAGGCTTTTATTGGCTGAACGTTTTTATTTACGTCACCAATTTAAAGCATGTTAGGAGGAAATCAGCTTCAAAATTTTCAGGGGCCACACATCCGACTATCAGAGAGATGTACATATTCCTTTGATCTGAAACTAACTGTTCCAAAACCTTCTTTAAAGTGTTTTATACAGTTGCCTAAGTAAAACCAGTTATATGTATGTTATTTAGAAGGTGCATCCTCAATGAGATCCCTGTTGTTCCCCAGAGAGTGAAAACTGGACCTGGGGAAGAAGATTATGAAGACATTTTAGATGGTTTATGGCCCTTAGAAGTACCCTAGTGCATAATCGTGTAGGTGGTAGACGTGGTGTTAAAGTTCATAACGGGGCCTAAGAGGCAAAATATCCAAAAGACTCTCCTTGGGAAGACAGTACTGATTAAAAAGTTATAAAGAAAAATATAAACCATCTATAAGTCTGGAAACCTGAGAAAATATTTCAAATGTTATGGCATTTTTTCCCCTTAGTTGCAGTGTATAACTTTGAAGGTGAGTTGTATCACTTAAATCTCTGAAAGTTCAATTTTTTTTTACATCTGCTATTTATTCCTTGACAATTTTCTACGTGTGTACAATGTTTCATATCTACCCCTAACCTTCCTCTCCTGCTTTTCCTGAACCCCAGTGGGCTTCCCCTCTTACCTTCATACCCTTCCTACTTTTTTTTTTACGTCCACTCAGTGCTGCCTGTTAGAATGTTGACTGGTCATGCTGGCCTGAGCTTGTTCAGGCCTGGTATGTGTAACTGTCGTGTCAGGGAGCTCATGAGTTCAATGTCCAGGTCGCATCCAGAAGGCAGCATTTCACAGCTTTCTCTCCGTCTTCTAGATCTTAGAGTCCCGCCTCTTCTGAGATGTTCCCGTGTGTGTGTGTGTGTGTGTGTGTGTGTGTGTGTGTGTGTGTGTGATATAGATGAACCCATACAGCTGAACAACCAGCAGTTTGACAGTTAGGAGTCTCTGTGAATCTCTGTCCTCTGCAGAAAGAAGAGTCTCAGACTAAACACATAATTTAAACCTCTGCGATTTCTCCTCCTAGGAATGCTCTATATTTTACTCGAATGCTTCTGATTAGTATAGGTTTTCTATTTTGTTGCTGTTATAAATGGCATGTTTGTTCAACATCCTTCGTCTCTCTTGTTTAAATGGCATATTTTGGGGGATATGGATGTGCATGTTTTTGTGGGTTCGTGTGTGTTGGTGTAGGTCAACCTTGGATGTCGTGCCTCACAAGCCAGCCACCTTGATTTTTGAGACAGGGTATCTCACTAGCCTGAAACTCTCCGAATAGGCCAGGCAGGGTGGCCAGCAGATCCCAGCAGATTCCAGCAGATTGTACATCTCCACCTCTTCAGATCTGGGATTACAAGTGTGCATCATCTTGCCAGCTTTCTTTCTTTTTTCTTTAACATAGATTATCAACTGATCATTTATTTACCGCTCAGATAACATAAATTGAAGGTGCGAATGAAAACCAGGCAGGATAGTGCATACCTGTACTCCCAGAATTTGGGAGGCTGCAGATTTGAAGCCAGCCTGGGCTCTACCATGGATTCCAAACCAGAGCTACACAGAGAAAGACTTTATCTTAAAACAAAAAAACAAACAAAAAACCTTTAGGTGTAAATTTTTAGTTTACTGTTTTTAAAGAGTCTGGATTTGTTTACTGAGAGTTTCTTTTCAGAGCCTCTTCCAATCTCGGCAGCCAGGCACTGGTGACGTCCAAGTACATGCAGTGTACTTGACCTTCTCCACACTTCTCTCCAGTGATCCCGGTCCCTTTGCAGTGCAGGTGATCCCACTTAGGTTCAGATCCTGCAGTTCTTAATAAAACGTATTGATAACCCCCAACTGATAAAGTTCTGAGTTCCCTCTGCATGCCCCGAGCCAGGCCTGAGCTCCGCCTTCCCCTTCCAGCACTCACACTGTAAGGAAGTGTCTTTTGTTAACGCCACGTTTTCCATCTTTTTAAATTTTTGTTCTGTTTCTGTTGTTGTTTTTCAAATGCCCCAGATGGAGGCATGCCTCTTTCTTCAGTGGTGTAACCACTAGTGAGTTGCTCATCCTGACATGAGCGCTCACTCTTAGTTAAACTCAGGTCACACAGATGTGAAAGCAGGAAGGCACTTGTCAGGAGGAAGCGGTGCTTCGTGGGAGAAGGGGGTGGAGGGTGGAGGGTAATAAGGGATAAAGGGAAATTTATTGTATACATCGCTTCTCTGTGAAAAGCAGCTCATCCTAAACTGGGCACAAGTCTCTGGTTCCATAGGAATTGCCTTCATTTAAAAGGGGAAATTGCAAATCAAGTAGGAATGTTGCAAGTACACTGTTAATTTTTTTTATTGAAAATTAAGTATTAATACATTATATTTTTCTTTTCTTATGCCAAAGGACTTGGCTTTGGTGGCGTCCTCCATCTGCAGATGGCCTGCTGTTGGCATCAGTGCCAGCACAAAATGTGCTCCTGAACGAGCCTTCTTACCGATGCTGCTTTAAACAATGCTAAGAAAGACTTAGAAAAGTCACACTGCTGCTATGACGTGTTCTTTTGACAGTGTGGTCTAACTCTGAAGCACATTTTAAAAACCCATTCAAGGGACAGGAGGGATGGCTTGGGAGTTAAGAGCACTTGTTGCTCTTGCAGAACACCTGGGTTTAGTTCCAAGAACCCAGATGGCAGATATAGCCGAAACTCCGGTTCCAGGGCAGCCAACTCTGTCTTCAGACCTCCTTCGGCACCAGGCACACATATGATGCATATAAATACATGCAGGCAAAACATTCATACATACAAAGCAAATTTAAAAATTAAAAAAAAAAAAAGGTTCAAGAGGCTCAGGAAAGGTGGTTACATTGGCCTGGGCTTCCAACGATCTGCTCGGCTCATGGCATAGGAACCGAAGGAATGTGGTAATGAGTGCTTTGACAGTCACAGGATATTGAGAGAAACCGGAACGAGGGAAAAATACCATAGCTTTGACCTATTGAATTAGTCTGTGGAAAGGTTTTCGCTAATGTTGCCCAATTGACCCAGCTGTTCAGTATCAGCCAATTCACTGTGATGAAGGAATGAAAAGAGGAAATTGCTTTCTTTGGACGTCTGCTACATGCCAGGAACTATGTTAGGGACTTCACATACGTTTCATTACAGTCAGCCACAGCCAACTCAAGTCACACAGCTACAGAGTATGATCCCCAAAGGGCAGGGGAGTATCATTGATCTACTACGCACCCTGCAAACTTTAGGTCAAGTGCAATCTGCGAAGTTGCCGTTGCTGTGTCCATTTAACAGATGGAGAGACTGAGTTCACAGACAGACCCATTCACTCAAGGTCACACAGCTGATCTGCAAGGTCACACGCTGTTGCGCATGTTTCTAGCATCGATTCCCAGATGAACGCTGACCTTTCTACCACATTGCATCAGTTGAAGGGCTAAGTCTTGATCATTTTCCCTTCCCTTCCCTTCCCTTCCTTCTCCTTCCCTCTCCACCCCCCCCTCCAAGCAAGTATCCAGTGTAACATTCTTTGCAGGTTCAGGATGGCTGAGGTTTTGGGTTTTGTTTTTTTAAAAAAAATTAAAGTATAGTTTTACCAGCTGTTAACTTGTATGGTACAAATATAGAATATTCTTAGGAATAAATAGAAAACACAGTCATCCCAAGGGAACTCAATGCTGTGTGAATCAAATAAACCTCACACATAAATTATACTAGACAATCTAGTTTTACCTTGTTTTTTTTTTTTGTATCATGCTTTCTCTTTTGAAAATATAATGTCTGGGGCTGGAGAGATGACTCAGCGATTAAGAGCACTGGTTGCTCTTCCAGTGGTCCTGAGTTCAATTCCCAGCAACCACATGGTGGCTCACAACCATCTATAATGGTATATGAAGCCCTCTTCTGGTTGCAGACATACATGAAGACTAACAAATAAATGTTTTGTTTTGTTTTGTTTTTTCAAAAAAAAAAACAAAATAAATAAAGTTTTTCAAGAAAGAAATAAAAAAGAAAGGAAGAAAGAAAGAAAGGAAGAAAGAAAGAAGGAAAGAAAGAAAGAAAGAAAAGAAAGAAAGAAAGAAAGAAAGAAGGAAGGAAGGAAAGAAAGAAAGAAAGAAAGAAAGAAAGAGAAAATTCAGTGTTTGTATTTCTCAGCCCTAATCCAGCACAAGGGTATAAAAACTGGATGGAAGGCGTATGTAGTTACCATTTTCCTCTACTACCCCTGTGCCCTCCCTTCCCCACTTGATAGGAATGCCAAATTCTTTCTGCCTTCTCTGCCCCTGCACTCACTGGCATTTGCCTTTTTTCCTGCCCTTGACCCACAGTGATCCTGGGGATGCCTGGGTTGGGGTTTGCTGGGGTTCAGCAAGGTTGCTCCTCCGTGGCCCACCCTGAGCTCCACTTGGGACAGCAAGCGTCTCCTCCCCACCCCACCCCCACCCCCACCCCCACCTCTAGCTGAACCTGCAATGGCCTTGAATTCTAATGTACCAATTCTTCTAGTTTTTATTTAGGTCTTTTGTTGCACATTCCTTACTGTGGCTCTCAGGAAGGAATGGGAGGGGGTGGGCTAGACAGGAGTCTGAGTGGCAAGCCCTCGGCTACACTAGGGCTCACCCTTCCCCTCTGACCTGCTCCATTGTTCTACAACCAAAACGGTCCCTTTCCTCCACTGGGACGAGTCCTTTCCCACGAAAAGCTTTGGTCATGCAAAGAGCTCTGTGGCAAGACCGGCCTGCCGATCAGTTCCCCAGAGGAAACTGCATCAGCGTATTTCACCAGGGCTAAACTAACGACTGCTATACTGATGGCATGGCAGTGTCTAGCTGGCTTATGCCCACAGCACTGCGTTTACTGAGCTCGAGAAACAGCTATAAAGTATCTTTGTGTGCTTTCCACGGTTCAGAGAATTCAGCTTCTCACCGGAGTCACAGAGAGACACCTACTGATTACACAAAGAGGTGGGCAGCTGAAGGGCAGGCCTCGAAGTCTTTTGGAATTTAAGGAATTATCACAGCACTGCATGAAGGAACCTGTGACCTTATCTAATTTCTAATCCAGGACCTAGCAGCTGCCTTACTATTAATATACCAATGTGTGCCGAAAAAGAAAACCACCTAGGAATATTAAAAAAAAAAGTATTTAAATTCATGGGTGATGTTGGTATTTGTATGTCTATCTATAAGGAAAGTTAACTATGCTTTTTAAATGTATTGCATAGAATTTTTGTTTTTCTTAAAAACTGGTAGTCTCTAGGGAGTGAATTAGGAGTGATTTATTTTCCTAATTTGAGTTTTAAAAATTTTGTGAAATAGACAATTCTATAAAATTTGCTGTTGTAAACCTATTTTTCTTTCCTTCCCTCTTTCCTTTCTTCCTTTCTTTCCCTCTTTCTTTCTTTTCTTTCTTACTTCTTTCCTTTCTTCCTTCCTTTTCTATTTCTATTTTTCTTTCCTTTTTCTCTTCCTCCTTTCTTTCTTTCTTTCTTTTTTCTTTTCTCTCTTTCTTTCTTTCTCTTCCTTCTTTCCTTTCTTCTTTCTTTTTATTTATGTATTTTTCTTTCTGAGAAAAGGTCTCTCCATGTAGCCCTGGCTGGCCTAAAACTCTTACAGACCAGTGTAGCCTCAAACTCACAGAGATCTGCCCAACCTCTGACTCCTGAATACTTGGTTTAAAGATGTATGATGCCACAGGCCAGCTGCTGTGACTATTTCCAATTGTATAATTCAGGAGCATTAAACATGTTTACCTTTTTGGGCAACTGTTACCGCCAAGGAGCTCAAGAAGAAATTTTTTTTTCCTTTTGTAAACTTGAAATTCTACATCTATTACATAGTAATTGCTTTCCTTTTAGCTTCCCTGTCCTTGACAACCATGGTCTGCTTTGTCTCTATGAACCAGGTGGCATTAAGCACCTCCTATAAGCGAATCACATAGCATCTGCCCTTTCGTAAGTGACTAAGAACGCTTAGCACAACGGCTTTAGGTTTGGCTGATACTGCAGCATGTGTCAGAATTTCCCTCCTGTTAAAGCTGAGCGGCATTCCATCAGATAAATCGACTGCGCTTAGTTTATCTGTCATCCGGGAAGGGGCCCTCATGGCAGTCCCAGCTTGACACCGAACAGTGCTGCTATGAAGACGTACAAATATCTATTAAAAGCGCTGTTCTCCGTTCCTTTGAGCACACACCCTGCTGTAGAATTGCTGGACCATATAGCAAAGTGTGGCCAGGCTGTTGAGGAATTTCTGTGGTCCTCTGCGGTTGTCTGCATCATTTCACTTGCCCATGAGCACCTTAAGAGTGCTGATGTTTTTCAACCTCGCCACCACTTAATATTGTTTTGTTTAGTTCTGGTAGCACCCATTCTAATGGTGCAAATGTCTACCATTTAATTATGGTTTTGATTAGCATTTCTCTAATGGTTTTCATGTGCCTTTTTACTGCTTTTATTTTTCTTTTTCCCTCTGAAGAAATGTCTGTATAATCCCTTTGCTCATGAGCAGTTTTTGGAATTGTAGAAGTTTTGAATATCCTGCATATTAACTCCATCAGATGGACACACTTTCTCCCATTCAATAAGTTGCTATTCTTTGATGCTTGAACGGTTCTAAGTTTGACATTAGTCTAGCTAATCTACATTCCTTCTTTCATGGCCTGTGCCATTCGTGTAGTCAAGAAACAACTGCCAGATTCATTACCATAAAGTACTTTTCTTGTGCTTTTTTATTTTATATTTTGATTGATTTTGAGCTAAGTTTACTAAATGTTCAGGTATGGGTCAATTTTTACAAAATATGTGGATATCCAATTTTCCCAGTGCTATTAAAAACCCTCTCCCTTCCCCAGTGAACAATCTTGGCATCTTTGTGGGAACCCTTTTGACTGGCTTTATTTACAGGGTTTTCCATTCTGTTGACCCACATCTCTGTCCTAATGGCAGTGCCGTGCCATTTGATGAATGTAGTCTTGTAGTTAGTTTTGAAATAAAAAAAAACAAAAAACATGCGACCTCTAACTTTGTTCCTTTGCAAAACTGCATTAGTTACTACAGAGCTCTTAAGATTTAATGGATATTAACATGAATTTTCCCATTTCTATAAAAAAGTTATTTCAATTTTTAATATTTTATTTTTAAGATCTCAAATATAAAGGCAAATCTTAACATGGCAAATTACATCTCTTCCCCAATATTCTAATGAAAGATTCCTCTTGGTTTGGGGTATGAATGCTACTCTTTCGTGGGTAAGCTCTGGAGAGAACTTTAGGCTGCCCTGGACTGTGTAGTTGTAGAGAAGAATTATTTCAGAGAATCCAAAAAGTAACATTTTAAGTTCCAAATGGCCTTTTAAACCAACCATGTCTGAATGTTCTCCTGGTATGTTGTATTACTAATCTCATTAGCTTTGCTTTTTAAAATCCAGGAGAAACTGGGTTTAATTTCTATAATAATAGCTAATAACATTATAAATTACATCTTTTTGCTTTTAATCCACTTATGACATTAGTATTTACTTAAGTTGAATAAACACGTAATTTAATTTGTATGAGATTTAAAGATACCACATTTTCTATTGCAACATTCTGGTGGAATGTACTGTTTTTCCTGATTCCGTTTACATATTTTCTTTTGGAATAAACTTTAAGGAACAAAGCGACTCCTGAATTATAGACAAAACTGTCAGATGAAAGACTAAGGAAGTTGACGAAATGTAACTGTTTAGATCTTTTGGACGAGGGTAAGCAGTCAAGGTTGTCCTGAGAGATTGCAGACCAGCTCTACAGACCTTCTCACTTCACATAACTTAAATGCACTCTTCTTGATTTCAACAAATATTTACTGAGTGCCTATCATGTGGCCGGCACTCTGTGAGGGACAGTCGGCACAGCCTCTGTCCTCACAGCGGCTCACTGTCCCAGAAGGAAATAGACAAGTAAACTAATAAATCACCTTACGTAAATAGATACAGAAGGCTCGGGTTCCCGGAGTGGGGAAGTGCTCATAGAATGGCCGTGCCCCGAGCTTCCCGCTGCAGTGGCCGGGCTGTATTTAGGCAGTTAACTAAATCATACAAAGGAGTGGTAGTGTTTGGGAATATCATCGTTCTGGGTCTCCCATAAGTAAAGACAGGTCTATATTTCTCTCAAATATATCGTTGTTGAAAGTCGGCAGCTCCTGGCAGTAATACCCTGTTTAAAGCACACTAGACTGTCATCTAGGGGTAGGCTCCTAACTCCCCCACTAGGGATGCTTCCTCTCGGCAGACACTAAGACAGGGGCCACAGAGGCATCACCCAAGAGTGTGCAGTGAGCCACCTACCTTAGATCAGTGTTTTATGAAGTCTCTGTTTCATCATAAACGCCCAGGTAAATTTTAAAACGTTTTCACTCTGCTGGGAGGCAAAGGGCTGTCAACGGCTTCGGAGTCCTAGCGAGATGGGAGTCACCAGCAGGTTGAGGTACCTGAGAGGATTTGCAATGTTTTTGCCACAAAGAAACGGTAAATGTTCACCCTGTCGTGAACTTACACATTACCAGGTACTGAAGCATGTCGTGGTTCCTCATGAGTATGTATGCTTTCTATGTGTCAAATAAAACACGTTATATTGACAGGGTGAAAAAGTTATAAACTGTCACCTGAAGTCTTCTGATGAGCTTACTGAGGCAGGAGACTACACTGTTTATGTGAAGGGCAGAGGGTCATTTGTCATCCCCACTGTGCTCCCAAGGTGGCGTGTGTAAAAGTAACTTATTTGCCTGAGGTAATGGTCTTGGAAGCTCTGTCTGCTAACCTAGGCCTAGTGCTGGGAGTTTCTAGCCTCTGAACAATCTAACTTTGGCCTAGGATGTCTCAACCTCTGAGACCTACCGCTGAATAAAATCATACTTTCCAGCTCTTTCTGAACTCTGGCTGGCTGGTTCAACTCAGTTAGCTGTTCCGGCTCAAACCGGTTTCTCTCCGCTTTTGACTGAACTGCGCTGCTTCACTTTATACTAACTTTGGCCATCTGTTCTAACCTGTGGTCAGCTTGTTCACCCTCTGCAAACTGTCTCTGTACAACTGTTCTGGTAAAGCTGGCTTCCCCCACCCCACCCCCTCTGCCCTGCTTTCCTAAGTCTTCTCTTTCCTGTCTTTTCTGGTGAAGGTTGGGTGTTTCCTATCTCTGGCTTATTCTGCCAAATCTTTCTCTGACTTGTCACTTTGTCCCTCAATTAGACATCACTTTCAAACATCGGTGCTTCCTTCTACAAACTAACCTTACCTTCATTGTTTAGGATTAGAGATGTGCACTAAGGGCTGTTCTGTATTCCAGCTGGAGGGCTTAGAGATGCCTGGTGTGTCTGCATTCCAGCTGGACCTAAGCCTAGACCTAGGTCTTTACATGTGATCTCTTGCCACAGCAGCCATGGGTTTAAAATTCCTCTACAGACATGTATCCCCATGTCACCAACCCCCCCCTTGTGCTCCCAAGGTGATGTGTATCCTCATTTTAGAATTGCAGGAATCAAGTCCAAGAGCTGAGGTGTTTTCCCTGTCCCCTGTTCATTATAGCTTTCCTTTTTTCCTAAGACTCCATAATCCAGCAAATTTAAACAGTCAAAACTAATTCCATGCATAATAATCTGTTACAGCAGCTTGCCTTTAAAGGAAGCTATTTTGAGGTTGAGCTTCTGAGCACTGTCAGGTCAGTTAGACTGCTCTGCTGTGTACGGAATGTGTGGGATACCCAGTCTCCTCACTGGCGTCTTCCACAGTGCGAACAGCTTGTACCCAGTTGCCTGGATCTGGCCTGGTTTTTCACAGTCCAGCTTTCTAGGCTTCTGTTCCCTTAGTAACCAAGGCTTACTTGTAGCAAACCGGCATAGTAGGTGAGCCTGATTTGTCTAGAACTGGTAAACATGCTCCAGTTTCCAGGGACCCTGTTGGTGTGAAGGGACCAAGATCCTTTGGTGAAGAAAAGTCAGTGGGACTGAAGAGTCCAGCAGATCATGGAGAAATCTTACAGGACAGCAAGGCCCTGGCAAGGAGCAAGCCACCCGGAACCTTCAGCTAACATCACAGGACAGCGTATGCGAGAGGGCCAACCTGATTGTTCTGTTGGGGGGAGCTTTTTGTTGTAAGAGAAAGATCCAGAGGCATCTGGAAGAGTCCAGAGCAGAAAGAAAAGAAAGCAGACTAGACATGGCCAGGGCTTTAAGGAAACAGGAGAGTGGGAGAGAATAACAAGATAGCGAGAGATACAGAGGATAGTGAGAACCCAAGAGAGCTCAGCCCAAGACAGTAAGAGAAAGTACGGTAGAGAGTAATGAGCTAATGCTAGAGAGCAAGGGGTGAACAAAAATCATGTGGATTAAAAAGAGTGTGTATGTGAGAGGCGGGCCTTTGGACCGAACACATAACAGTCTCTCTTTGGTGCTGAGTTGTCCCGTGTCTGTCCCAGAGCAGTGGCTTCCAAGGGCTGCTGTGTTGCAGAATCTCTTGCAGAGATGTTTGAAAACTCGGTGATATGGGGGAAAGCAGCTAGCAGCGGAACAATGCAAGCTTTCCTGCCTCAGGTGAGCATGACTCATAGGCCTGGGGTCATATAGTTAACAGTCATCAAGCCTCCTCTGGCCAGTGGCTTCCAGGTATTTTGTCTGGTGAACTCAGAGAAGGACTTCCGAAGACAATGGAAGAGTGAGTTTCAGAAGGCATTTTATTATAGGTGAGAAAGAGTAAGCAAGCAGAGTGCCCATATAGCTGAGGAGGTGAGGGGCCACTGTGGGGAGGGTAGGAAAGGGTCAAGTGGGGAGGGGCAGGTTGAGGCGGGGTGGGGGGAGGTCGGAAAACAGCTTTGTATAGTTGTTCTCTCTTTACGTGAGTTCTGAGGCTCATACCCTGAAGTCACCAGTATTGCATATCTGACTTTGTCACTGCTCTGTGGATTAAAAAGTCCAAAGCTGACATCGTCATTATTGTGTGACATCATCTGTTTGGTCTTTTCAAAGTCTTTTCTTTCTTAAGATTTTTAATTTTTTTTAAAAATGAATATGACTGTTTTGCCGGCATGTGTGTGTATTACCCACATATCTGCCTGGTGCCCTCGAGAAGATTACATCGGATCACCTGGAAGTGGAGTTACAGACTGTTGCCTGAGCCCTCTTGCAAGAACATGTGCTCTTAACGATTGAGCCTTCTCTCCAGCCCCATGTTTTACTGTCTTGAGCCTGGAGCATTCCAACCTAACTAAACCCATCTCCATTTTTATTCATTGTGAGACTTCAGATCACATCCCCCTGGAAGCCTCCTCTGTTAGTTCAGACTCAGGTCAAACATCTCAGATAAACACCGTTACTCCCCGTATTTCCTTTAGCACAGGCTTATTGTACCATATCATAAATCATTTTCCATTGTCAGTGTTCCTTCAGACTGGCAGGATGCAGTTCTTTCTGTAACACTAAAAACAATGCACTCTACAGTGTTGTAAGATATTTGATCACATGTGAACCCCAAAATTGTGAACTGTAAAACACTGTTTCTTGTCTGGTTTTCACGAGCCCTATCACACAGCTTTAATCCAAGAACTTTTTATTGTAAACAGGGGATTACGGTGTGGTTCACCCAGCCCTAGCACACACCTTTAATCCAAGAGCTTTCTGTACACAGGATTTAGTAAAGTCAACCCTAGGTCAAGAGGTGGGGCAAGAAACCAGCTGACAGGGATTAAAGAGTAGGAGGAACTTGGAGTTGAGGGGTATTTAAGATAGTGTAGTGAAGAAGAAAGCACTTTTAGCTTAATCTCTGGCTTTAGCTTAATCTTCAACTCCTCAGCTCTCTGGCTTTGCAAGAAAGCTAGCAAGCCTTTGGCTTTGGGTTTTTTGGCCTTTTGTTCCTGGGCTGTCAGCTGAGCTAGTAAGCCTTTTGGGTTTTCTTCCCATCCAGAACTGAGCTGAGAAGGAAGGTCAGCTGGGTACTTTCTCTGCCTCTCTGAGCTAGCAGGTTTTCACCCCAGCATCTGGCTCCTGAGTCTTTATTGGTAAAATAGAATGGTTGGGATTTTCATTTCTTTTTAAACAACAGTACGGTGTGAATGCTCCCAAGTTATTTAATGAATGGTTGACTCGGCTCCATTTTTGAACACATTTCATTTTATTGTGCCTCTGACTCTGGTTGTCTGGCAAAGCCCAAATGCCCTCCCTTGGCCCAGGGCAGCATGGAGTGGCTCTTTGCTGCCCCCATATGTTTTAAATCATCTCCCTCTGCAGCCAGCTGTTGCTGTAAGCACAAAGAAGAGGTAGGTTTGATGGCAGAGACATGAGACTCCTGTGTTTCTTTCTGTGCCTGAACTTCATATTTGTTTGGTTAGTAAATAAACTGAATATTGTGCTCTTTCTTCTCCAATCTCTTCCTCCTCTCCAGTAGAAGGCAGCTCTTCAGAGAGCCCTCTTCAAAACACTCTTCTCTCTGCTCCATTTACATTCTTAAGATCTATTGAGGGGCTCCCTAGAGTCCTGGGACCTTAGCTGCTTGTTTCTAATTCAACTTCTCTGCGAAAATAATCTTCAAAGGTAGAAGTTCCCCGCCATTTGCGATTTTATTCTTTTTCATAAGAATTAACACATTTCTAAAAGTGGAGCTGTACAGTAGTTTTATCCCCAAGGTGCAGGATCCTTTTTGTACATTGAATTGTGTATTTGAAGGACTGAACAATTTTATTGTGAACACACAGTCATCACCACTAATCTAATGACTCACAAGGTATTACACAGGCTGAATGTGTGAGTCCAATCACCTGACTTTGCTCCTTGAACACTCAGGGCAGAAAGAGAATCAAGTCCTGTAAATTGCCCTCTGGCATGCTACAACAGTTTGCATGCACCCACAAACAACAAATAGATACTAAGTAAATAAAAAAAAAAACTGTGATAAAAATGTATTTTAAATAGCAATATCATAGGAACAGCATTGGTAATCTTTCTGGGATTATCTCTACAGCAAGTAGAGACCCCCTAGTAATTTCTTGATGGTTTGGGAAGCTCTAGGTATACGATACACTGTAGCTTTTTTATTTGTTAGTTAGTGTCTAGCATAATTAACCTAAGATTAAGTGTGTAACACGTAGGTCATATTATGACTAGGTTCAAGAATAAGTGGTTTTTTTTTTTTGTTTTTTGTTTTGTAAAAGAAACAAGTATTTTTTTTTTCTCATACAGGAAAAAAAATGAATAGCCAAAGGATTCTTGAACAACAACAAAAACAAACAGTGCTGGAAATATCACCATACCCAACTTCAAGATATACTGTAGAGCCATAGTAACAAAAACAGCACAGTACTGGCACAAATACAGACACATAGATCAGTATAACAGAAAACACATAAATTAAATAAACCCATGTAGCTATAGCAACCTATAGTTGAAAAAGATGCCAAATATACACATTGGAGAAAAGACAGCTTCTCTAACAAATGCTGTTGGGGAACTGAATGTCCACATCTAGAAGAATGAATTGCTCATTCTGTACAAAAATCAATTCAAGTGTGATAAAAGACCTTAAAATATGACTCCAAACACTGAAACTAAACCACTTCAAGACAGAGGTGTAGGAATAGGCAGAGACTATCTGAAAAGGATCTGGTTGCTTGGGAATAGTATCAAGAATTGACAAATAAGATTTCATGAAATCCAAAGGCTCCTCCTATCCAATAAAGGAAACACATGAGTAGAAAGCCTACAGAAGAAGATAAAAATCTTTTCTAGGCACACATCTGAAAAAGGGTTAGTATCTAGAACTTATTAAAAAATTAAAAAAAAAAACTGAACAGCACGTTAACAAACGAATCAGTAAATGGGATAATGCAACCAACAAATAGTTCTCAAAATATGAAATATGAACGTCCAATAAATATGTAAATAATGTCCAACATCATCCACCAGGGAAATGCAAACTGAAACAATATTGAGATTCTGTTTTACCCCAGTCAGAATAGTTAGTTACCACAAAGAAAACAACATGATGACAAAGACTCAAGATGGGTGGGTTGCTACACTGTCAGTGAAACTGTAAATTAGGCTCACCGCTATAGAAATCACCATAAGAAGTTCCTCAATAAACCAAAAGTTTATATAACCTATGACCCTACTATACCACTCTGGTATATACTCAATGGATTCTAAGTCAACAGAGCACAGAAATACTTGCACTTTTTACACTAAAGATTTCTTTCATTTTATTTATGCCATGTGTGTTTACCTGCATCATAGCCGTATGTGCAGCACGTGGATGCAGAGGCCAGAAGAAGGCATCAGATCTCCCGAACTGAAGTTACAGGCAGTTCTGAGCTGCCTGACCTGGATGCTGGGCAGCAGGTCCTGTGCCAAAGCAGCACGTGCTCTTAATCACTGAGCCATCCCTTCAACCCTGATACTTGGAACTTTTATGTTTACTGCTGCACTATTCACAATAGCACTAGGTGTTATGAATCAGGCTAGGCGTCTGTCAGATGATGCAGAAAGGAATGGTATATATGCGATGGAGTTTTACCCGTCATAAAGTTGAACAAAAATGTGTAGTTGACAGGAAAAATGGATGCAAATGGGACCATCATAGTAGGCTAGATAAGTCAGACTCAGGTAGATAAATATTGCATGTTCTCTCATCTGTGAATCCTAGATTTTGTACAGCTACCTAAACCATGTACATGAAAGTAGATATAGGACTAAGGGAATGAGAACAACAGGAAAGGGAATAAAGGAGAAGGGATGGACCGGTGAATACAGTCCAAGGATATGACACGACTGTACAAAAACATCTATGACACCCACCACTATGTAGAATAAATATACTCCAGTCAAAGTTTTATATTAAAAAATTCCTTTTCTCCTCAAGAAAAGGCCATCTAGCAAAAATTATAGTAATGTCTCCACTGACTCAGGACCCACTCTATGCCAAGTTCAACATTGGTCACTCCAGGAATTTGTATCTAGTTCCATCTTGGCAACATTCATACGGCAAAGTTGTTATGGTTTTATTCCATAGATGATAAAATTAACTTAAAGCAACATTCATAGATCACCCAGGACCAGATTTTTTTTTTTTTATTCCTATGACCAGAAAACAATTCTGAGACTCTTAAAAGCAGGCTCATCCTACTATACCGCAATCTGGATTATAAATTCCATGTTTAAAGTTCTTGCTTGTCTTACTGTTTTAGAATTTATTTTCTTTTCTTGTGCATAGGTCACATAGACTAGTGTGAATTAGTAGGTGTAACCCATGCTGTCAGGAGTGTTTGCTTCGGCTTATGTTCGCAGGCCAACTGTCTGAGCACTCTTATCTGCAGTGAGGGCTGAGTCTTCTTCAGGACGTGGTTTGTTAAGGTAATGCGTGACTAGCTCTGTCAGGTAGGAACGTGACTGAAGAGGAAGGACCGTGACAGAACCTGTGCTCCTCCTGCCCCTCCCACCGCTGCCTACCTCAGTGACTGTGCTGTCCCCAGGTTCACAGCTGTGTCTGAATGATCTCAGAAGAACCCTGACAATGCCAATGAGTGGACGCTGCACAATCTTTATGACTTTGGGTTTATGCCTTTGTTTTGGATCCCAGGAACGCTGTGCATAGCATCCTGTAGAGCCAGCATAAAGGTCACTTTCTCAGGACCAAGTTTCTAGGTAGAAAAGGAGGAACTTTCTAGTTTAGAAACGCTAATTTTATTCCATTTGCCTTTGTGCGTCTATTACGTGACACGTAAATAATGTGTTTTTCCTTTGTTCTTCTTCAACAATTGTTATTGTTGAATTTAGTGAGAAACCATGTCTCTGAACATTTAAGGCACAGAGTGTTTGAGGAGGAAGACATATTATCAACTCCTGGCCTCCAACACGTGTTCACACATGAGCACACACATATGTGCTCAAATATGAGCACATACATATGGACTCATACAAGGAGGAGTAGGAAGAGAGGAGAGGGAGAAGGGAAAGAAAGTTCATGTTTCATCTAGGAGATGCAGCCCTTATTCAGGGTCCATTTTGTCTAGTGAGAGACGTCTGGGCTGTAATTTAGCCCCTGCTTATTCTGTCTGTCAAGTAACTCTGGACACAACATAAATCCACAACTATGGTGGTGCTATATTGCAGGAAGACCCTGTGCATTGATTGTTTTTGGTCTTCAATGGGAAGGGCTTCTACGCTTATCTCATTCATGTAAGCCTGTACATTGTTCTCAGATGCAGGGTCAGAGCCTGTGCCCAGCAAGGCAGTTTGGCCACCTGACCTCCATAAGCCAATTAAAATAGCAAATGAATATCGTTGCTCTCTTTTCCCTTTAATCACTCATATCTGGGTGATTTTTGCTTTTTGCTTTGACTGAAAATGAAAACATCGTCTTGAAAGAAGAAACTGTGAACATAGTGGCTCATGGACAGGAAGGCAAATTTGGAATCACACATGAAAGTGGAAAAAAGAGTGTGATAATGGAGGCTGGCTCACTGGAAGTCCCTATTTTGAAAAAGCTACCATTATCCTTCTTCCTCAGTGGGACTATAGAAATGTACCACTGTGTCTGCTTCTCACGTGGCTTTTGAAGATACGTACTCGGTTCCTCATGCTTGCATCGCAAGCACTGTCCCGAAGAAGCCACCTCACTAGCCCCAGGGCGCTGTTGTGATTTTCATACATGGCCCCCTGCCAGCAGGAAATGGCACTGTGCTTTGTGTGTATTTCTCCCATGTGATGACAAGCTGCTTTTTCATCAGCCTCTTTTCCAACCTGGACATTCTCACTAATATTCCTAATTACTAAGGTCTTCAGCAAAGTCTAGGTCATCGCTGGCCCACTAGCGAATTCGTCTTAATCCGTGTGGATGGGATTAGTTCGGAGACTGAAAGATGCAACAGACTGAGAAGCCCTAAGAAACAGTCAGATTGTGAATTCAGTACTCATGTTTCACTAGTTAGCTCTCCTGTTAAAAACATGCATTGCAATGATGGGGTTTCTAATTTTAAACTCACAGCCAGCGCTGGTGCAGGAGAAAACTATTTTGCTGTTAGGGACTGAAATCTGTGCAATGAAGTCATGCTGGTTTGCCTATTACCCTGCTGGTAAGGCAGCCCCCAGCCTAGAGGGAAGTGTACACAGCAACTGTCAGCTCTATCACAATGCACCAACATAAAGGGCACCCAGAGGTGTGTACATTGCATGATGGGACCAAAGACATGCCACGTAGACCTACAGCCGTGGTTTTCTTGAGAGCATCAATACGATGTTGAGCTAAGCCACCAAAAGACTAACTCTGACCTATATCAACCGGACTCACCTAGTGACGGCATGCGTGTCAGAAAGACAGCGTTTGGTGGGAATTGGTTAGTTAAAAAGCCTAGCACAGCACAGTGTGAGTTCCAGTCATGCACTTCTATGTAAGGAAGTTGCTTACGGAAAACAGATCAGTAAGGATGGCTGTTCATTAGCTGCATATGGAGGTATAGCTACAGTAAACACAGTTATAGAGTAAAGGGTTTCCCTTTAAAATACATTTGAATACTATACTGAAAGCATAAATAGAAAACTAGAGGATTTTGTTCGTTGCTGACCTCATGCACCCTGAAACAGGTTTTTTAGGACTAGCCCCACCTGGCCTCCTCTCTCATATTAGTGCTCCTTAAGTAAAGCAATTTTTATGCAGTTAATATTAGCACAGATTCTTTCTCTGCTCCCCTGCTTCCTAGCAACCAAAGCAGAGTATCTGCTTGCCAATCTACAGTTGGTTTAAAAAAATAAAGAGTAAGAACAGAATCCCCAGTGAAAATGCAATAGACCTGGGGCAGTAGGGATGCTTTTTGTAAGCCCGCACTGATTTCGTGAGTCCGACCCGCCCTCTGCCGTGTCAGCCGCCTGACCTTGCTGTACTTTCGGCCACAGGCTAGAGAAGACGTGATCCACATGCTGAAGACAGAGAAAACCAAGCCTGAGGTTCTGGAGGCGCATTATGGATCTGCAGAACCAGAGAAAGTGCTTCGGGTCCTGCACCGAGATGCCATCCTCGCTCAAGAGAAGTCCATAGGAGAAGATGTCTATGAGAAACCTATCTCAGAGGTAAAGGCAGGGCACCAGCAAGCCTCCCTAGAGAGAAACTACGGAGAGAGGACACCCCTCTCCCTTTTATATGCTTTGACATTTTCTTCCAAATGCAAAATGTCATGATGCCCCGGTGGAGAGTTAAGTAACTCGTGGGCTGTACTAGATAAGTGCGGGTAGGAGTTTCCAACTTAGATACGCTTCAGGCTCGAAATACATTTTTCCATATGATTAGGAATGTTGTGTGCTCTGAAAGTACATTATTGCTTTACTCCTCTAAGAAAGAGCATATCTAAAAATTTGGGGTGCTTACAGTTCTCACCTTGAGTTTTTAGAATTATTGTAAAAATGATAGCCTAACATTAGGTTGAATTCATTATTGATGGTAATGGTTTAATACCATGGCTTTGGAAAGATCTTAAAAATGTCATGGTTTAAAAGGTCTTATGTGAATTCTAGTGATGAAGTAAAAAAATCCCAGTGAAGATAGCCCATAATTCCTAATATAATATGCATGTAACATATAATATATGCATAAAAGGATTCAATACAGTCCTACTGATATTAGTTCATCTAAAAAAAATTAACCTAAATATCTCCATTGGGCAGTATTCAGATAACAGTTTGAGATCCAGCTGTGTGGTTTTGCAGAGCCCACTTCAGCTCATTAAACCCTGGCTCCTTATCTGCAGGCTTGGGGAATGACCACGGCACACACCTCACAGTGGTGTGAGGACTAAGTGAACAATGCCTGGAAAGCTTTTAGCATTGCATCTGACATGTTCTAGAAAGTCAGGCACTACTAGCGGTTAGCGTTGGTGATAATTATTGACATCTTCAAGTTCTTGCACATGTGTGCACGGGTGGAGGAATAAAAGTCATAGGAGTAAAAACATCACTGTCATAATGATGATGATGACAGTGGTAACTGGGATTAAAATACTCAGCTTCAGCTTCCTAATTCTTTTCTCTCACGGTTAGGGCTTGAGGTGACTCCGCTAACCCCAAGGGAGAGGTGGGCCATCAGAGCAGACAGTTTAACCAGAATCATGACCCCTCAGCCACGGAACTCTGAAAACGTACTCAGAGAGAGGCTTCTATGGCCATCAGGAGGTACACCTGGCCAGAGGATCCTAGCTATGGAGAAAGGGGCTGTGCAGAAATGCTCAGCTGTGAGCCATCCTGGGATTGGTGGCGCTAAGCCTGTTTTTCTGTTTCTTTCTCCTCTTAATAATCTCCCTAGCAGAGAAATGAGAGACAGGGTCAAGAGATGAGACAGAAAGGAGACAGAGACAGAGAGAGATAGAAAGAGGAGGAATCTGCTTTCCCCCACAATATCTAATAAAAACCTGCTCTGTGAAGAATGCTAAAAGGATAAAAGTTTTTCTGCCACCACTGTAGTTTTTGCTCCCTCACTCCAGCCCCTCATATGGGTTCAATTCTCACTATCATGAAAACAAAAACAGAACTAGGACTTTTTTCTTTTAATTTATTTCCTATATATACAGTGTTCTAACTACGTGTATGCCTGCACACCAGAAGAAGGAACCGGATCTCATTAGATAGTTATGAGCCACCATGTGGTTGCTGGGCATTGAACTCAGGACCTCTGGAAGGGCAGCCAGTGCTCCTAACCTCTGAGCCATCTCTCCAACCTTCCCTGCTCCCCAGAGCTAGGACTTTTAAAGTTGTTTTGTTGATGTTTTTGTTCTCAGCAACCTTGAAGTTGCTGAGAAAAACAGGAAATGTAGACTTCCGTATCTATCAGCGAGACTGAAAATGCTAATAAGGTTTAGTCATTTTATTGAACTCTCACAGGATAGTCAGGAGTGATCCTCCTGCTAAGGCTGAGCAGAATAAGACACGGAAAAGAAACAGACCAAATGCTTACATTTTCTTGGAATTTTGCCTAAGAGTTTTGAATCTTGATATTCTGGAATTATTTATAGATTTCTGAGGATTTAGTATTTGCTCTTTCATTCCTGGTCAGACAGGGAAAGCACTCCATCGTGCTGGACTCACTGCTTAATCTTCAGTGAATCCTATTGGATAGCCCACTGGGACCTAATTTGTACTGGTATTCATTAATTTCATACCATAGAGCATCAAACCTCTGAAATCACACATGCCTGGGGTCTGGCTCTGCTTCTGAGCTACAGCCCAGCCCTCATTCTTTCTTCAGCTCATATATCCTGGCCACCATCCCTTCTAAGGCCTGTGTGACTTGACCATCCTCAGAACTAAGCCTTTTCTCCATTTCAGCTACTAATATGGCATCTTGTCCTAGTCAACCAATAAATACCTTCTGCCATTTATTTTTCTGCATAGGAAAACTCAGATGAGTTATTTTTCTTTAATTTTAGTATTTCAATTAGTTTCTTCAAGTGGCTCCCTTTTTTTTCACAGCTATTTTAAAATTTTATTTACCTTATTGTTTTTCTTTTCTCTATGCTTTTAAACCTGAGTGCTTCCTCCTCCTCCTTCTCCTCCTCCTTTTTCTTCTTCTTCTTGTCTTTAGAGACAAGGTCTTACTATGTATCTCGGGCTGTCTACTTATCTAGACGAACATTTGTTTTTCTGCTTATATATGATAGTCCATGCATGTAATCACCACCCTCAGAGGACTGAGGAAGGACAGTAACTGGTTCAAGACCAGCCTGGTTACATTTGTGGCCTTTAATAATCTGTGCTGTGGGGTCTCCTCCAGGAAGAGAGGCAAAACCAAGGCTTCAGAGTCTGTAAGACTGTATGTTTTGCAGTTTTGGCCTGAATCTTGATTCAGTTTTCCTGTCCTTGAATTGAATACTTCTCAATAGGGTGTCTTCCCCACCTCTCCTGAGCCATATGTGGGCTGAGTTGGTGCTTCCCTGCCTGAGTCCCCTTTAGTTTGCCTCCTTTTTCTTTTGATACAAACTTAATATTACAAAGCATGGGGCATGTGGTCCAACTCCAAGCAATGTCAGCAATTCAGTCTTTCACCAAGTAGTGCTTCTGATGTCTTATCTTATCCTGCTCCACCCTCTGTGGACTTTATTCAGTCACCTTGAAAGAGCTATTACACCCTCAAGGGAAGGACTATATGTAATCTCATGAGACCATTTCAAGATTTATAGCATTTCCTCAGCTGTGTCCTGGGTCCTCCTGTTCTGGGTCCTCATGCCCTCTGTGTACAAGAGTCACTCCTCTGCTCTGGGGCCCTCCTGTCTCCACTGATCCTCAATTGTGATTAAAAATGACTAAGCTGCCTTACCTTGGACACACCCAAACCCGTGTCCCTTTCATATAACCCTGTCTCCCAAAAACCACCACCACCAAAAACAACAAAAAAATACTTCCAGGTACATTCATGATCTTTTCACTTTCCCCCCTCTATCCAAATAAAAATTAACTCTCCAAAATAATAGATTTCCATTCCAGTTGCACTGCTCTTTAATAAAAGCCATTCCTCTATGCCAAGCCATCTCTTAAAACCTGAGAACCCAAAGCTAGTGCTCAATGTAGGTTGGTGAATCAATAGGTTCAATGACTTCTAAGGGAGTCAACCTTCAGTCACTGCACAAGTTGCAGAGGGCCAAGAGAACAGCCACTTCTCTTCTCTTTTAGGACCTTGATATTATTTTTAAAAAAAGCAAAAACAACAACAACAAGCCAACAGAAAAACAGAAATAACACCTGACAGAGATGACCTGTTGCTACCCATGCAAGTTTTCCCATGCAGAATTTAAGACTGAAGGCTAGATCCTACAGTAACACTTTTAAACAGAGCTTACCAACTCAGAAACACTATCCAGGGATGCCTCAGCAACGTGTGTCCTAAGTCAGGAAGATTGTCTTCTTCATAATGTAACCATGGTTACAGCAAACTCTATGAGGTGCGTTGGGGTGAATGCTATCCACAGCAATTCCTGAAGCACACTCCAGTGACCCAGCCCAAGACTGTTGCTAACCTAAAAGCCCACATGGTCAAGGCCAAGGCCTGCTCTGTGCTGAGGCTGCACCAGAACATTTGATATTTCCATGTACTATCATTCTCTCCAGGTGTCCATACAATCCCTATCTCTTGAGATCTCCCCATCTACCATCCAATTCAACAAGCCATCATCTTCCCCTATACCAGTCCTTAGCTAGATTGATATCAGAGAGGAGACTGGGCCTTCAGAGCACAATGCATTGCGCTATGGTATGCAGTTTGCAGAACAAATGAAAAGAGTGATCCTTACATACTTGGCTCTGTATTCCAAAACAGAGCTTTCCAATAAGCTACAGCCCCTTCCTAAGCAGAGGGAGATTTGGACAAAGGCAGAGCTGTTCTTCAAACACTTTTCCAGATTTGTCAAAAGGCACAGGAGTTTAACTGCCAATCTGTAAAGGTCTGAGCACTGTGAGTCAACAGTTAGTGCAGGTCCTTCATGCCGTCTCCAACTACATGTACTCCGAAACAAAGAGAAGAAGGGAAGAGGGTAAAGCAACCTGCCTTTTATTTTGAGTTCCCCACATGATCCATTCATAAAAAATTACTTCATCTGTAAAGGGGACCGTAAAGCCTTCCTGAAACGGAAGGGCAAACATAGAAACCTAGGGAACAGCTCTGATGCTTCACTGTATGCAGACCTGCTCCCCAGGAGGGCTAGAAAGTTGTCAGTGGGCTTGAGAGTGGATTTTAATATGCCCGTTCTACTAGGAATAGTAGAACGGGGTAAGGGAGAAGCAGAGGACTTCCCTTCTCAGAGAACATGGGACAATGTCAGGCCATTTGCTCATCACAGCCCTTTAGTCAGACAATGCTGCTACCATCCCTTGCTGCACAGACCATGAATTGCAGGGGTTCTGCTGGCCACGTACAGCCCCCACAGTGAGCTGTCTCACCTCAGCGGTGGCAGTGGTGGAGTAAAAGCCCTGTGCTGGAGCTTGAGAGAAAGAGTAGCAAGTAGGGTAGGAAGTATCCATACCGTAAGATTGCATCCACATGAGCAGGCACTCACTAAAGCACACTTTGCGCAGACTGTATAGATGACGTAGAACTGATTGAGGCCACAGTCTCATAAAGATAGGATACGCTGGCTACAGACAAACAGCAGCTCTATTGAAGATTTGTAAAACCTCATTTAGATGTTTAAATGTTTAATATTTAAGCACATCTCAAAAACCAACCAACCAAACAAACAAAAACAAACAAACAAACAAACAAAAAACAAGCCAAAGAAAAAATCAGGAGTGTGGAATAGTCTTATACTTTCCTGAGAAATTGAGGTAATTGCTTTCATTGTGACAGTGAAGAGAAGTTTGATACATATGAGATCTTAACTTTTCTGAGATCAGGGAGATGCTATCCACTTTTGTTTTTTGAAACGATGTATTCTAAAATTTAGGGAGATTGTTCTAGAAGGCCAGCAGATAAATTGATAAATTGTAGCACTACGAACTGGGTATCACAGCACATGCCTGTAATTGCAGCACGCAGAAGGCTGAGGCAGGGGGATTAGATTTTGATAACACCCTGGGCTGCCTAACAAGACTTAATCTCAAAAAACAAACCAAAAGCTTTAGAATTATTATAGCTAGTTTGTTTTTTTTTTCTTCTTCTTCTGCTTCTGCTTTGTTTCGGTTTTTGAGACAGGATTTTTCTGTGTAGCCCTGGCTGTCCAGGAACTCATTCCGTAGACCAGGCTGGCCTGGAGCTCACAGATCCACCTGCTTCTGTCTCCCGAGTGCTGGGATTCAAGGCGTCGTCGCCACAATGCCAGATACAATGACAGTTTAAAAAGACAGTTGGCATCAAGGGAGTACCACAAGATGATAGGACACAGTTTCCCTTTCAGTGTTCTCCATCCGGTCATAAGCCCCTAGACCAGCGTAACCTACAGACGCTGGAGAAGAAGTCAGGTATTAAGGTCTTTCCGGGCTTTGCTCTGGCAGCTGGACAGACTGGAGGAGAAGCAGAAGGAGACGTACCGCCGCATGCTGGAGCAGCTGCTGCTGGCGGAGAAGTGCCACAGGCGCACCGTGTACGAGCTGGAGAACGAGAAGCACAAGCACACTGACTACATGAACAAGAGCGACGACTTCACCAACCTGCTGGAGCAGGAGCGAGAGAGGTAACCTGCACGCGGGCGCCCGTCACGGCTGGCTCCCATTTCACGGCTGAACCACGGCAGAGGCCAGGCTCAAAGCACTAGCGGGAGCAGTAAGGCAAGAGAAGGAAACCGAAGGGATAGGCATAGGAAAAGAAGCCATGCACTTTATTGAAAAGGAGCGGGCTGGCGGACAGCCTGGTCTCGTCTCTGACGTCAGTGGGATTGCCTCGAGTTCGCCTCCTTTTGTGATGACCTTGGCTGTGGGTTTCCCATATACGGCTTTTATTACGCTGGGGTGTGTACATGGCAGCTTTTCATTCTCTAGGACTTTTATCATGAAGACAAGTTAGATTTTTGTCAAGGGCTTTTAGATGAACGTGTGACGCTGTGGGCAGGTGCCAAGGGTCTTATTCTGGTTTCCGAATGGTTTGTGGTGGGGTTGGGGAGCTCCAGAAGTAGGGGTGACTCTTATCTGAGATTAACACATGACTGTGTTTGGTGTGCGCAAAAGTAAGGTGCCAGAGTCCCCAGGATGCTTAGAGCCTGAAAACCACAAAGCTGGAAAGAAACTGAGGAGGTTTGTGTATGAATTTTATCAGCAAAACCCCTACATTTGAAAGCCTCTGATTTGAAATAGTGTAATTTTCCTCTTTGGGGTTGAAATTCACTTTTCAGAAAGGTAAATTCTTACACTCACTTATACATTAAACTTCTCCCCTAATACCAGAATAGAAAATCTTAATATTGGATGTATATAAATTATCCCCTTTTTAATTCTGAAAAGGTTACATGCTTAAAAAAAAAAAAAAGTACGTGTATGAGTGTTTTTTGCTGTGTGTGTGCCACACGCATACCTGCTGCGGGGCGATGTCAGAAGACATCCTCAGGTCCCTTGGAACTGGGAGCCGCCGTGTGGGTGCTGGGAACCAGACGCACATCCTCCACAGGAGCGGCGGGTGCTCTCAACCGCTGAGCCCTCTCTCCAGCCCTCGGCTGCACACTTTGGTTGGATATCATAAAAAGCTAAAATGATACGCTCAGGATGCGAGGCTAAGCACTGCACTCAGGGTCAGCCGCTTTGGACCCAGAGAAGTGCATGTCTGATTGCATGCGGGTTGATGCCCCAGGTCCCGCCTCTGAGAAAAAGGCATCGGACGGTCTGATGCTCTTTGGGTGGATGACACCTAAATGAACATCTGTACAAAGTCCCAATTTATTTCTAATATCAGAGATCAGACCTCTACTCTTGCCTGATGCGTCTAAAACAAAAAGGGGGAACTGTAGAGAGCTGCGGAATGCTATGCCTTAAAGACGGAGCTGATTTCCGCCTTCCACCTTCCCGATGGTGAGTGCTCTCTGTCATGAACAATTCCACATTTGGCTAAGGCTGAGGATCTGGCTTGCTTCCATGTATGTGGACCTATCTGCATTGCCCACGTGGCACGCCTGAGTTGGCTACCCAGAGGCTATTTAAGCTGTGGGCTGGCTTTCCCCGGGGTCCGAGGATTGTTCAATGTTCCTGAATAAACTGCATTGAAAAAAAAAAAAAAAAAAAAAAAAAAAAAGAAAAGAACTTTGGAAATTATGAACAGAAAAAAAAAAAAAAAACTTTAGGTTTTTTGTTTGTTTGTTTGTTTGTTTTTTAATGTAAGTAAAATTGCTTTTACTTTCATAAATAAAGAGATAAAATCGTTGTATGAACACCGAGCAGAAGCAGCACCTGAGCCGTCCTGGCCTGGTTCGAAACACGTGCAGCCCTGACGTCCAGTTCCGTCTCTCTGCAGCCGCCGCGCTGTTGCTCTACGTCCAGTATCTCCCCCCAATTCCCAAGACCGCTTCAAAACCTGATCTAACGGGGTCTGTCAGCACCTGGTATCTCCTTGTCAGTCAACAGAGGACTGCTCGTCTGAGCGTGTGTGTGTGGCTATGAAGGCCTGCTTTTACCGCCCCTTACGCTGGATGCGTCTCCATTCCACGAATGGCGGTTTAGTCCACTCACAGCTCAGGTTAGCGAGTACTAGCACCTAAAACAACTCCGGCAGGCGGAGAGTAGACAGACAGCGGCAAGGACCAGTTAAAGTTTTGTCAGTAACTGGCCAAAGGGGCCCCTGCAGTAAGGCCGAAAACAGTTCTTTTCTATAGGCAGCAAAATAAAGCTTAATGCCCACTCAGTGCTTCCTCCAAGTATTCTGAAAGCTACAGCTTCAAATATTAATAGATACTGCAAGCTGTAACTAACATCTATAATATATATATATATATATACACACACACACACCTTTATTGATTCTATGTAGCTCTTCCAAAGGACTGTAAACTATGATATATGATTTTTTAAAAATACAGTCTTGCTAGACAGGCATGATCTGCTCATTCTTCATCATGAGCTGTATATTCCTGTTTCAATACTTTATGTAGATTGCCATGTTTCTCACAGGGTTGCTGTGGGACACAGTGGTTTATCTAAGTGCCTGTACACTGTCTGACACACAGTAGGCTCTCATGTATACTATCACTTCTGCTAAGTGAGCCAACCTGTCCTCTATAAAAGGAAGTTAAGACTCCAGGAGAGTAAACAGCAAGGATACACCTGCAGATACGTTACTCAGTAAAGTATCACACATCCTCCACTGGTTTCCGGTTTGTGGATATAAGCAAATTGTTTAAGTAATATAACCCACTTTGAAGACCATATTTTATATGTCTATATCCTAACCTTTTGCTGCTGTGGCCTTTGGTCTAAATGCCAGGTGGTGATAGTGTGTGCCTTTAATCCCAACACTTTAAAACTTTAAGAGACCAAACAAAAACTGTGTTCTACCATGGTCCTCTGGGCTTAACATCTTGGAGGCCTGACTACAGGAGGCAAGGGAGTGAGGAAATGACAGATGCACAGACACATGAACAGAAAAACTGTGGTCAGGCTGTGTGCACTCTGATGGAGTAGTACCTTAGCATGTTCGTTGTGTCCGTCACAGGGAAAGGGTTGTCTAATCCCTGTAGGAGATCTCTGTGGGCAATCATCTCACACAGTAAACATCCGAGGGGAGGAAGCTGCAGTTTGTGGTAGTTGTTTTTGCACTGCCCAGGAGAAAGGCTTTGCCATCCCCCTGAGCCTTGCCTGGGAAAGGTTTTAACACTCCTCTGGGGATGAGGCATTAGAGTCCTAGACATGGCTGTCCCGTGTCAACAGTATAGTCACTAGAGAAATCCCTCAGTGAGGGATTTCTCTGATCCCTAGTGTTCACTCCATACATCTATTCTTGTAGCACTGTGTTTCCTCAGACCAGAGACTGCCAACAGAAAGCAGAGACCCTGGGTATAAAGCTTTCTGTTTAGCTGCTGGACTCACTCTTCTAAATTATTTTCTTCTGTCCTTCAGCTAGATGGTTATTTCTTTGACGTCTGCAATGCTTGAAAGCACTGACTTTGAACCGCCCGTAACCTCAGCCTTTCAGGGGTGGAGCAGAAGAATTGGGGTCAGCCTCAGAAACATACCAAGTTCAAAGTCAGGCTGTGCTATGTGAAACTCTGCCTCAAAAAACAAACAAAGCCATTACATGGTACAGAACAGGTTGAATTTATAAAGTTTTTAAAAAATGTAATTGGTAATGTTACCTCTTGCTGGGTTTGGTACTCCCCAGGGGGAAGATGAGAAAGGAAAGAAAACAATGGAGTTTTATGTCCTAGATTTCTAATTTATGGTTTCTTTGTGTTTCCTTTAAACTGCAGTAAGCCAAGGCTTGCTGACTCTGTGTTTTAGCAGATGAGCTGCTTTGGCATTTCTGTGTAATCAGAGAGAGTAAACCCCCTACCTCAGTCTGAAAACTGTCCAGTCTTAAACTGTAGATCTAGCAAACAAAGCCTGGTGTGTCCAAAGCATGACAGGAAGCCCTGCTAGGGCAATTGGACCTCCCCCTCCTAGCTGCCTGGCCTCCAAGCATTTGAGAAGGAGAGGCAGGAGGATCCAATGCAAGGCTAGCCTTGGCGACATAGGACACGCTGGGCTACCTGAGAAACTTTCTTAAAAGCCCAGGCACTAGAGAGATGGCTCAAAGGTTAAGAGTACTTACTGCTCTTGCAGGGGATCCTAGTTTGGTTTCCAGCGCCTGTATGGTGGCTCACAACCACCTGTAACTCCATTCCCCCAGGTCTTCTTATCTTCCCTTCGGGCCTCAACAGGTACTGAACACAGCTGTACATAAAAATATGCAGATAATGTTTGCAATGTATACTTACATCTACTGTTAAAAAATTAAAAATCAAACAGATATTACAAACAAGGTTCTAAATTGTCCCTACAATTGCCCTAGACATGGCTGTCCCGTGTCAACAGTATAGTCACTAGAGAATTCCCTCAGTGAGGGATTTCTCTGATCCCTAGTGTTCACTCCATACATCTATTCTTGTAGCACTGTGTTTCCTCAGACCAGAGACTGCCAACAGAAAGCAGAGACCCTGGGTATAAAGCTTTCTGTTTAGCTGCTGGACTCACTCTTCTAAATTATTTTCTTCTGTCCCTACATGTCCCTACAATTGTCATCTGGTTAGATACTTTCTGTTAGAGTATTGTCAGAAAAACAATAGCAAGGTATTTGCTAACTTCTTAAAAATTAATTAATATTTTTAAATTAATTATAATTTATTCATTTTGTATCCCAGCTATAGCCCCCTCCCTCTTCCCCTCCCAATCCCACTCTTCCTTCCTTTTTTCCTCCCATGCCCCTCTCCCAGTCCACTGATAGGGGCAGGTCTCCTCCCCTTCCATCTGACTATCAGGTCTCATCATGACTGGCTGCATTGTCTTTCTCTGTGGCCTGGTAAGGCTGCTTCCCCCCTCAGATGGAGGTGATCAAAGAGCCAGCCTATGAGTTCATGTCAGAGACAGCCCCTGTTCCCATTATTAGGGAACACGCTTGGCAACTGAGCTGCCATGGGCTTCATCTCTTCAGGGGTTCTAGGTTATCCCCATGCATGGTCCTTGGTTGTAGTATCAGTCTCAGAAAAGACCCCTGGGCCCAGATTTTTTGGTTCTGTTGTTCTCCTTGTGGAACTCCTGTCCCTTCCAGGTCTTTCATCTCCCCCTTCTATCATGAGATTCCCTGCACTCTGCCTAAAGTTTGGCTATGAGTCTCAGCTTCTGCTTTAATACCCTGCGGGGTAGAGTCTTTCAGAGGCCCTCTATGGTAGGCTCCTGTCCTGTTCCCTGCCTTCTCCTACTTCCAATGTCTATCACATTTGCCCTTCTGAATGATAATTGAGCATGTTCCCTAGGGTCTTCCTTGTTGTTTAGCTTCTTTAGGAGTATAGATTTTATTATGTTTATCCTATATTATGTGGTTAATATCCACTTATGAGTGAATATATACCGTGTGTGTCTTTCTGCTTCCGGGTTACCTCACCCAGGATGAGCTTTTCTAGGTTCTACCATTTGCCTGCAAATGTCATGGTATCCTTGTTTTTAATAGCTGTGTAGTATTCCTTTGTGTAAATGCACCACAATTTCTGTATCTATTCCTCAGTTGAGGGACATATTGGCTGTTTCCAGATTCCGGCTATTACAAATAAGGCTGCTACAAACATGGTTGAGCAAAGTGTCCTTGTTGTGTACTTGAGCATATTTTGGATATATGCCTAAGAGTGGTATAGCTGGGTCTTGAGGAAGCACTATTCCTAATTGTCTGAGAAAGTGCCAGATTTATCCAAAATGGTTGTACAAGTTTGCATTCCCACCAGCAATGGAGGAGGGTTCCCCTTTCTCCACATCCTCTCCAGCACGTGTTGTTACTTGAGTTTTTGATCTTAGCCATTCTGATAGGTGTAAGGTGAAATCTCAGGGTCATTTTGATATGCATTTCTCTGATAACTAAGGACATTGAGCTGCTGCTAACTTTTTAAAATATTTGAAACTGATGGGGGTTTATATATGATGTAATGAAGAGGTAATAGGTGAGAGGTAATGTTTTGTTGAAAATTGGTTATTAATATTTACCATTAATCACATATATCATTATTATGGTGTTATTATTTAACCTGCCATCATATCAATAAAAGACACAGATACCTGTTAGATTTTTAATATGCCTTAAATATGGGGCTGGGTAGAAACTAACCCCTTTGGCTACCTAATTACCTCTCAGTCCCTCATCCTATGCCACTTGCTTTAATTATTCCTATCTGGACTACTTCCCATCTATAATTCCCATAAATACTTTTCACATTCTTTTTACCTGGGTTGCTTCTCTCCTCACCTATCCTCAGAGCTATCTCCTTCTTGCCACGTGGTTCTCACGTCTTCTTCTTTCTCCTTCTTCCTCTCCTGTCCTCTGTCCCACGATCCTCTGTCCTCCACGCCCTCGAACTTTAGCGCCACCTACCTCAGTTCGGCCCTGCCCAGATGTAGGCATTTATTGGGATAATTATCAGGGATAATTTGGAGGAAAGGTTACATGGCATCACTTTGGTATATAAGAGGGTTTGCTCATAGACTAGTAAGACTCTCAGGGTGGGAGTTGCGTGGAGGTGGGATGGGGGAAGCAGTTAACTACATACAAAGCACCAGATCATGTCATAATAGTAGCTGGTGGGCCCTCTGTAGGAGAACACTGGCCTAACAAAATACAAAATCTAGGCTGTGATCCACAGAATCACATAACATAAAAATATGTGAAATGAAGCCAGATGTGGTGGTTGATTGATTAAATAAAATGGAATGAGCTAATGGCGAGACAAAGCTATATTATATAAATGCAGGTTTATTGGGAGCAGCAGGGGAGGGGGGAAGGGAGCGTGTGCTGAAGGGGGAGAAAGAGAGAGAGGAGGAAGGGGGGAGTGGGGGAAATGGGAAAAGGGTGGCACAACCAAGATGGCTGGATTATATAGTGAAGGGCCTCAGAGAGAGAAGCCCCCTCCATCCCCACCCCCAGGTAGAGGGCAGGGTATGGCAGCCATCCCTTGCAACAGGTAGGGACTTTAACAGTGGTTCACACCTTTAATCCCAGCACTTGGGAGGCAGAGGCAGAGGCAGACGAGATGGATCTTTGAGTTCGAGGCCAGCCTGGTCTACACAGTGAGTTCCAGAACAGCCAGGGCTACGAAGAGAAACCCTGTCTTGAAAAACAAACAAAACAACAACAACAACAAAAACCACCAAAAAACAAAAAAGTGACGTGAAAGGATTTGTGGATTCAAATGAAATGTGAATTCAGATAATTTTGGAGGGCTGGAATAACTGATTTTTTGAACACTTTATAAACTGTTCAGAACCAGTTGTCTGTCTGTGCTTCCGGTGATTTCTCCGTTAAAGCTGACTTGCCCAAAGTGGTGCCGGTCCGCTTACTTTAATCTGGCTGCGTGGATGGAAGGAGCGCCTCTCCTGTTCTTAGCTCGCCTACTCTCCTCCGTGCTGTAAGAAGAGCTGGAAAACAAACACAGGATGGAGAGCCACTTCTTTACTGAGAGAGCCACTGCGCGCTTGTACCTTATTAAACACCCCAGTAGGCTCCCGATAATGCAGGCTGGCGCTCTGAATTCCTTCAGCATTTGAAGCATGGCTGGCTCTCTGGCAGTGACTGTTTGGAAACAACCCCTCTAAAATGCTCTGGGTCACTCCTGCTTTTGAAGTGAGTTTTGTGTCTAGATCTTCTAAGACCTGCAAGATATCGGGTTGCCTACACTGTAGCCCTGGCTCTCTCTCTTCTCCTTAGCATCACTGCTAAGGAGTGATGCTAAGGAGTGATGCTAAGTGGTTCATCAGCCTTCGTCATTTCCCTCTTTCTCCTCCCTCTGACTGTCTTCCCTCTCCTGCTACCCTTTTCTCTCTCTCTTTTTCTCCCTCCCTGAATTCAACATTTTTGACCACCGTAAGCTGGAGTCCTAATGAACCACGCTAAGTCTTTTGTTCTCATCTTTGTTTACCTTCCATTCTTTTCCTTCCCAAAAGCCTTTTTGTTACTTAAAAACAGCCAAGAATGCTGGTTCAGGTGCCCCTGTGTCTATTCTGAGTATGCGCAAGCAGGAAAGTGGTGCTTGAGATCCCAGCGGCTTTGTCCTTGTTCACTAAGCTTGTCCTACTGGGTGTAGAAGGGTAAGGTGACAGCCTCCTCACCCCACCCCCACAGACACTGGAGCAGGGACTCTCTCCCACCACCTGCAGCTTTGAAACTCCACGCTCTATACTTGTCCTTCTTCACCAGTGACTCTCCTTTTTTTCTGGAAAATGGTTTAAGTTAATAAAAAAGAGACTCAGGAATACAGATCAGGAGCAGATATTGATAACAGTCCACCTCTCGGCATTTAGTCAACGAAGAAACTCCAGGCTTTGGTGTTGCCAAAAGCTTCCAAGATCAGCCCCTATGAGCGCTAGGCTAAATTCATGTAAATTAAGACTTCATGCAAAATGGCTTCTTGTCTTGGGGGAAGGGGGCTACCTCCTACCCAGGTTCTTGTCTTCAAATTAAATTTCAGAAGCTTAAATGGCAGAGAGAGAGAGAGAGAGAGAGAGAGAGAGAGAGTTGTGGTTATATGAAAACATAGAGATGTTGTCAGTGATGTCGCAGGACTGTCAAGGCAGCATCTGCTCTAGAGCAGTCTATTGCCAGACCAGCCCCCGAACTTGTGTTGAAGCAGACTTTGAACAGCACACAGAGCATCTCCCTCAGGGTGCATTTTTACTGGGGGTGATTATGTAGTGAAACGGTGATGTCTATGGAGAGCGAAGCGAAACCTCCTAAACTATCCCCTTCCTATCACCCTTTGAGTGCAAAGACAAGACATGCAGAAATGATTTTTCACTTCTCAAAGTCTGTAAAGATGCTAGATTTCTACCAAATTTTGAGAGTTATTTTACTTCAGGAGGTTTATGGAATAAAACCAGATAGCTCCCCCAAACACTTTCTTTGTTTTCCCCCACCCCCTAAGACAGGGTTTTCCCATGTAGCCTTGGCTGTCCTAGACTCACTTTGTAGACCAGGCTGGCCTCAAAGTCACAGAGATCCACCTGCCTCTGCCTCCTTGAGTGCTGAGTTAAAAGAGTGTTCCACCATGCCCTTTCATTGAAAATGCCTCTGATGAAGTATTTAGAAGTTGTACCTTAAGGGGAGGAGAACCTCCCCTATTAGTGGACTTGGAGAGGAGCATGGGAGGAGATGAGGGAGAGAGGGTGGGACTGGGAGAGAATGAGGGAGGGGGCTACAGCTGGGATACAAAATGAATAAACTGTAATTAATATAAAAAATAAAAAATTTTAAAAAGTAGTACTTTTCACCAAGGTATTATTTGATTTGATTTTCCTTTTGACCTACTAAACCCTAGTTACAACTAGAAAGATGGATAATTGGATGGTTATCTTGATTAAGGTCACAAACGTCTCTGACTCAAGGGCCTCCTGAGCTAGACCGTGATGGAATGAAGGACCCTGAGCTTCAGTACATGGCACTCATGGCTAGGGAACTGTGGTCACAGAGAACAAGCTTTGGCTTCCATGGAAAGTTGAAGTTCAGGTCAAGCTGATGGACTCCATTTTAGACTATGGGCCAGACTGATGCTACCCCTCTCCTCTCTCTCTGTCTCCCTGTCTCCCTGTCTCCCTGTCTCCCTGTCTCCCTGTCTCCCTGTCTCCCTGTCTCCCTCTCTCCCTCTCTCCCTCTCTCCCTCTCTTATTCTCTCCCTCTCTCCCTATCTTGTACACACTCTCTCTCCTTTCTTCCTTCCTTATTTCCTTCTGGCAAAGGACAAAATTCTGACTCTAATAATATACCGTCATGTTTCAACATTGACTCAAATGTATCTCTAAAGCACCTGGTTTGAAATCATTGATGGCTCAAACCAGCAGTTCTCAACCTGTGGATAGCAACTCCTTTAGAGAGTTGAATGACCCTTTCACAGGGGTCAACTAAGAGTATCTGAAAACAAGATACTTACATTACAAACTCACAGTTGTGAAGTAGCAATGAAAATAATTCTATGGTTGGGAGCCACTACAACATGAGAAGGGTCATAGCATTAGGAAGGTTGAGAGCCACTGGCCTAGATGTGAGAGAAACCAGGGTCTATAAGGTGTCCTGGCATGAGAACCCCACTAAACAACGTACTATGTTTGATAGTAACGACTTAATCCACTGTGACAACCCTTGAAGCATTATTTAAAAGGGGGTTGGGATGGATTAAAACAACAGAATCCAAGCAGGGAAAACAAAGAAAAACAAAACAACAGCATTCTGCTGGAACATGGGAACCTAGCAGTCAAGAGTAACTAACCTCACTAGGCTTAGGATGCTGTGGGCATCCAGGCTGGGCCTGTTTGCTGTGGAGACAGTTTTCTGTATTAATTCACTTTGGAATATTTTCTAAGAATGCTCGTCATGTTAGTTTTGACATTATTATTTGCCTATGTTCTGTCATAAGGGTACCATAGAGTGATTGCAGCTGGGTTTGTTTGCTTTTAGTATTAAGATTTATATTTTATTGAAAATTATTTTTATTTATGATATTTGTCAACAAGGTATAGAGACAACCAAAAGAATAGGAGAGCATAGTACCACACTATACTTCTAACAAAGGTTCATGTCTAAAACACACAAAAAATAACAATAATGCAGTAGCAAAAAATGAACAAATAAGAATAATTTTTAAATGGGCAATAGGGAGATTTATAAATAGAAATGTTCTTGAATTATCCTTTACAGACAGTAAACAGTAATTCACAACTTCAGCAATATGGAAATAAAAGCACTTTCCTTCACAATAACAAATATGTAACTACTTAAGTAGTAATATAATGCTGTAACAGTGAATAAATAAAGGAACCAAAATACATAGTAAATATATTCCAGATACAACAAAGTAGCTGGGTCTTTTGACCTAATAATTTTGGGTACCTGTCCCATTTGGACAGTCAACGAAGAGTAACCTCTGACTAAAAGGAAACTGGCCCAGCTAGAGAAAAAAAAGAGTCAGTATCTCCTCATTTGGGTTTCAGAAGCAAGGATTTGGGTTGTTATTGAGGGCTACTTGGATTAGTGAGGATATATAATCAAGTAGTTCCCACTGCCATCACTTCTTTTCCATCTCAGTTACGTAAAATGCTTCTCCAAGAGGAAAGAACAAGTGACTATGTCAGGAAGTCTAAACAGAGGGCTCTGGGCTGGGGTACAATTCCGTAGTTGAGCACATGTTTAGTATGAAGGAATTGCTGGGTTCAGACTCCAGCACCAAGGAAACATCCATTCATCTACCCATCCATCCATCCATCCATCCATCCACCCACCCACCCACCCACCCATCCATCCATCCATCCATCCATCCATCCATCCATCCATCTACCCATCCATCCAAATGAAAAGACTTGGGTCTAGAAAGCAAAGATACAGAGTATTATAAACCCCACATAGATTAGATGTGAGAAATTAGACTAAAGGGATTGTTGGATGGGGTTCAAAGATGTCTTTGTGTATGTGTGTGTGTGTGTGTGTGTGTGTGTGTGTGTGTGTTATCATAACAAATACTTTAGGCTGGATGACTTGAAGGACAACTGATTACTTTCTCATAGTTCTGCAGGCTGGAAATTCGAAAACAACACACTAGAATGACTGGATTCTGGTGCAGCTTCTTTTACTGTGTGCTTTCTTCAGTTGAAGGAGACAGAGAGGGAAGGAAGGAGGGAGAGAAATATTTATCATTTTGTATAAAGTATTTTTATAAATAAATAAATTTATAAATTTATTTTATAAATATTGTATAAAATATTTATCATTTTGTATAAGGTCAGGTTTGGACCCTGCCTTTCTCACCTGACAATTTCCTCCTTTAAACTATATGTCTAAAAGCAGTCACGTTAGAGATTAGAGCTTTTACAGGTGAGTGCAGGAGGAAGGGGAAGAGGGCAGAATTTCACAGTGCAGTGTGGACAGGAGGACAATGTGACATTGGTTCCTCCTCCAAGAGTGGAGGAAAGATGGAGTAAAATGCTGTGTGCTATATCAGGTGGTTGAAATATACCCCCAAGAATCCATTTCTTCTACCCACTTGTAGATCAAATACTTGGAGGGAAACTACATAAGTTTCTTGAAATTAAAATTTACATGTTATCAAACTTAAATGTTGGGAAGAGTATCTTTGAAAAAAATGTGTAAACTCTTGGGCTGGAGAGATGAGTAAGTAGCTAAGAGCATTTGTTGCTCTTGCAGTGGACTCAGGTCTGCTTCTCAGCACCTACGAGGAGGCTCACAACCATTGATAGCTCCAGTTTCAGAGGATCCTTTGCCTTCTTCTTCTTACTTCCTGTCGCACCAAGCGTGCACATGGTGAACAGACATATATTACATACAGACGTAAAACTCACACATCAAATTAAGTGAATAAATCTAATTTTAATTCTAAAGTAAACACTTATTTTGTGGATGTGACTTTTTAAAGTTTATTCCTAGATAGACTTAAGAAAACAGAAAACTTACTACAATTTACATTTTATCAAACTTAGATACTCTAAGTCTAGAAAGCATTGTAAGGTATCAGAAAAGACATAGGAATCTGTGTGTTTTATACATGTTGTTCAAAATCACTTGGCAGAGTTGGCTCCCTTACGAATGAATGGCTGTTGCTCTAGTCATTTTATGTATGTGGTACAAACCGTTTCACAGCTGATCGTATTGTTGTTGGGGCTATTTCCTTCTGGCCTGGTCTGGCTTTTCCTCTCGTAAAAAAACTGCCATAGGCAGTCCTTGTTCCTATTACAATGGAACCCACTTGGATACTGAGCTGCCATGGGCTACATCTGTGCAGGGGTCTTAGGTTATCTCCATGCATAGTCCTTGGTTGGAGTATCAGTCTCAGGAAAGACCCCTGTGCGCAGATTTTTTGGTTCTGTTGCTCTCCTTGTGGAGTTCCTGTCCTCTCCAGATCTTACTGTTTCCCACTTCTTTCCTAAGATTCCCTGCACTCTGCCCAAAGGTTGCCCATAAGTCTCAGCATCTGCATTGATAGTCTGCAGGGCAGAGCCTTTCAGAAGTCCTCTATGTCAGGCTCCTGACTTGTTTCCTCTTTTCTCCTTCTTCTGATGTCCATCCTCTTTGCCTTTCTGGATAGGAATTGAGCATTTTAGCCAGAATCCTCCCTCTTGATTAGTTTCTTTAGGTGAACAGATTTTAGTAGGTTTATCCTATATTATATGTCTATATGAGTGAGTATATACCATGTGCATCTTTCTGCTTCTGGGATAACTCACTCAGGATGATCTTTTCCAGATCCCACCATTTACCTGGAAATTTCATGATTTCCTTGTTTTTTATTGCTGAGTAATATTCCATTGTGTAGATATACCACAATTTCTGTATCCATTCCTCCACTGAGGGGCATCTGGGCTGTTTCTAGCTTCTGGCTATTACAAATAAGGCTGCTACAAACATGGTTGAGCAAATGTCCTTATTGTGTACTTAAGCCTCTTTTGGGTATATGCCTAGGAGTGGTATAACTGAATCTTGAGGAAGTGCTATGCCTAGTTGTCTGAGGAAGCGCCTCTGACATGATCTGATCGGCCTGCTTTTTAATTACCTCCCCCTGAGGGGAAGCAACATTGCCAGGCCACAGAAAATGACAATGCAGGCACTCCTGATGAGACCTAATTCACTAGGATCAGAAGGAAGGAAAAGAAGACCTCCCCTATCAGTGGACTTGGGGAGGGACATGCATGCAGAGGGTGGAGGAAGGGAGGGATTGGGACGGGAGGAGGGAGGGAACCACAGGGGGCCACAAAGTGAATAAAGTATAATTAATAAAGAATAAATTTTAAAAAAAGAACCCCCCCATAGATCAGTTTTGGTTAATGTCCATGGAAAATTTAGCATTTACTTTGTAACTTTCCAAAAGACAAATAAATTCTATGAAATAAAAAAAAATTATATTAGAGGAATAAAACATAACTGTAAAATACATAGCTGGAAAGCATAAAAAAGTAGTATTTTGATTCTTTAGCCACAAAATTTTATGAACAGTAAAATATGTGATAACTATAAGTAGCAGTTAGAAGAAAAACTGCTACAATAATGTTGTTGAGGCCATATATTTTCATTATATTTCTGTAACTTCTTATATTTAAAAGTTAATAAATGAAAAAGAAATGACAAGAGATCCTTTAAATTTTGAAAAGAATCAGAGGTAAACACAACTTGGTCCTATTATTACAATGATGTAGAAAATAACGTTTTTTTTTCCCCCAACAGCTGCCTAAAACCAAACTGTCTTAAATGGCAAAAAAGAAAGAAAGGAAGGAAGAAAGAAAGATGCAAAGAAAAGAAAAAAGAAAAAAGAAAAACAGAAGGGAAGGAAACCTGATGTTAGGAGCTGTCCCAATAATGCACATATTTTTTTGCAGATTTGTGTATTACTTCCTGGAACCCAGACACAAATTCACTTATTTACAAAGTCTAGTATTGACTCACTTTATAATGTATAGGTTCAAAAGTTGATTTGAAAAGTATAATAAAAATATGCAAGAAAAAAAAAACAACAAAAAACAGAAACAGAGGTCTATTTTCTGGTTAATCAGAGAGCCCTTGACCCTGGAACAGGTTTCAGGGTCATCTATCGGAAGTTATCAGGAGATAACACATGCCCTAGTCGGATGGGACTTTACAATTTCTGTCAGCCTTGGTGGCTACTCGGGTATCAGCGTGCCGACCAGCAATACCACTTTCTCCCGACTTGTCGGCAATGCTCTGACCCATTCATGTATTGATTGTCTTGTCTATGCGTCAGGCAGTTGTCAAGTTGGATGTAATGATCTATCTGATTGACAAGCTTTATGTCAGAACATTCGAAACCAGTTTTCAATGTTTTTTTTTTTTTTTTTTTAATTAATTGAAGCGTTAGCAAGATGTCTAAGTTCCAGACTGGAAAAAAGAGGTGGGTGGATCTAAGGCTCAAACACAGCTGATTTAAAAGTGACAAATTGCAGCCCCTGGCCACAGACTTTGTTCCTCACACCTCATTGTGGGTGACTGTTGCCTTTCAGCACTGTGGATGAAACCAGATACTGAAAAGTGATAAGTTAGATCGCTCTGTTGAACGACAAACTGGAGTGCTGCTATAATTTGGCAGGCAGCTGCCACCATTGTAACATCTGGCCAGTGTTTTTACCATCCATCCACCAAGAAGGAGTTAAGGAAAGTGCTGGAAAAAAACGTTCTGTGTCTTAGCGCCGAAGTCAGTGACTGCGTGGGTTTCTATTCCTGTCTGTTGTCCAGGGTGGAAGGTCCTCAGATGAGCATTCCAAACCCTGGATTCTGAGAGGGAGCTGGAACTTGGGTAATGGTGTTTCAAGTGTTTGCCGTTTGCTCCTCTCTGGCTCCTGAACCAAGTGTGCATTCTCTTTTCCAAGAATGCTTGTGTTTGGAAAGTGCTTCGTGGTGGTGAGAAGTTTGAACAGGAAAGATTAATCAAAGGTTGGGTCTTTCATGTTCAACACATGACATGTTTAGTTCTTGGATGTGAGCTTTTAGCCAGGAAACTAGTTAAGTAATCGGGTGCTGAATTTGAGCTCCGGCTGCAACTAAACTAGAAGTCAAAACTTAGTCTCACCTGGGTCTTCTCGAGTTCAGAAATACCGTGTTCTTCCTGTTTCTGTGTGGCTCCTGAAGAGTAACAGTTTACTAAATGGATGCTTTGTTTGTTGTTTACTTGATTGCTTTATTTTAAGATAAGGTCTTGCATAGCCCAGCCTGGTCTCAAACTTGTTATGTAGCCAAGGATGGCCTTGGACTTCTGAGGATTCTCTTGCTTCTACCTCCCAAGTGCTAGAATTGCAAGCATGCTCCACCATGCCCAACTAGACTATTTTTCTGATCTGTGTGACAGGGTCTCATGTAGCCCAAACTGGCTTTGAAGTCAACTTGTAGCCATGGATGACCCCAAACTCCTGTTTATCCTGCCTCGATAAATGCATTACTAGAGTTTGTCTTCCTTGACACCACAGACGCCAATGACTGGAGACAGGAAGTGAACTGAGTAAAGCTGTGCTTTATTCAGAGAGCTGGCAATCTCGGACGGCAGACCACTAACGTCCCTACGTCTCTAGCTCGTATCCTTCACAAACGAAGGCAGTAGTCAATCATTCCACAGGTTAGCCCTGTCTTCGCTGGCCCATCAGTCAACCTTGTCTTTGCTTTTGATGTTGTGCCTTTCCCCATGTTGCTGCCTGCACTTTCCCCTCATTCCCTTCTCTGTGCAGAAGGGCGGCGTATCCCCAAGCCTGCCCGGCTTCGCACTCCCCCTGTGGCTGTGCATCTCTTCTGAAGGTTAACTCAGAACCAGTGTTAGCCACGTGGCCTGGAGATTCCTTTCTACAGCATGAAGTACGCACATGCTCCAGAATACTGAGGATGTGGTATCAAATTCCTTTCTCATCCTTTCTGTCACCTGTCAACCCCATCTGCCAAGTGCAGGGATGACAGGTATGTGCCACGGTCAGCTTTAGCTTTTCCTTAAGCAACTAAGAAAACACATGAATCTGATCTGAAATATAAAGGAAACTAGAAGTGATCAGCTATGGCTCTTCTACATCCAGTATGCGAGTAGAAGGGGGCAGTATTTTGGTATATTTAGTCATTTCTTGCAGTGTCAACCAAATCCTGTGTTCTAATCATGCAAATATTCCCACTCTATGCCCTGAACTACGTCTCCATCCCTCCCTCAGGTACTTCCTGATTTGCTCAGCCCTCCACTGCTTTCAGGCTTGTCTGTTATCTCCTGATATTTGTAACTCATGGGAATTTGTCTCAAAGAAAGAGTCACAGAGGTGTGTGTCATTACGCTTATATGTAATGCACAACGCATCTCTAGGCCTCCAGGGGAGATGCTGGACGGAGACACCTCTACCTCAACTCCACAACTCCAGGCTCTCATCCTGTGGTCTTGTTCTTGTCTGCCCTCTCTCCCTTGCTCCTCTCTGCATCCAGTCCTCACACTGGGGAGCAGACCCTGAGGGAAATGTACACTGGTGGCAAGTGGCACACAGACCTCCTGCTTGCCATAAGCTAAGCCAGCTCCTTCTCACGACTGCTCAGGAGCCCTGCCCTTTTCATCACCCGCTTTTGTGATCAGTGTGAATCAGGAATGATCCCGAGAAGACTTGGCTT